>NC_050077.1:51090943-51768507 GCF_009764565.3 Dermochelys coriacea | reverse complement strand
ATTTGGGGTCAGGAAGGAATTTTCCTCCCAGGGCAGATTGGAGAGGCCCTGGCGGTTTTTTTTGCCTTCCTCTGTAGCATGGGGCATGGTTGACTGGAGGGAGGCTTCTCTGCTCCTTGAAGTTTTGAACCATGATTTAAGGACTTCATAGCTCAGACATGGGTGAGGTTTTTCATAGGATGGGGTGGGTGACATTCTGTGGCCTGCGCTGTGCAGGAGGTCGGACTAGATGATCAGAATGGTCCCTTCTGACCCTTAGTATCTATGAATCTATGAATCTATGAACCCAAATTGTGGTGTACATCGAAGACATGAGGGATCAGGCATTGATGAGCTGCCAAAAATCTTAACAACCGGTTCCCTATAAAAAGTTCCGATTTAAGGGATGTGCCCCAGTATGTATTTTTTGTACCAACAGGGTTACCATATGTACGTATTTTCCTGTATAAAATTTAAAAATTCCTCTCGGATGGTGATTTAAGAACCAAAAAGCCTGACCTGTCCGGGAAAATACGGATGTATGTTAACCCTGCCTAACGTTCTTTTTTAAAAAGATGGGACTGAACTAGAGATGAGCTCTGTTTCACATATGTGGGTCCCCACCACTCCCTGGGGGTGTGCTAGGGTGACCAGATGTCCCAATTTTATAGAGACAGTCCCGATTTTGGGGTCTTTTTCTTATATAGGGTCCTATTACCCCCCAACCACTGTCCTGATTTTTCACACTTGCTGTCTGGTCACCCTAGAGTGTGCACATGTGTGGGTCTCAGCTGCTCCTTGCCCCCCCCCCCCATTGAAGCAGGTGTGCAGGGTTACTGCTCTGGGAACTGCAGGGCACCAGTGGACGTGGGGCCAGCTGCAGACAGGGGCGTGGGGCAGGGCTAGCTGGAGGCAGGGGGTGCGGAGCTGGTTGGAGACAGGAGGGTGCGCGGTTGGCTGGAGGCAAGAGGGTATGGGGCTGGCTGGAGACAGAGGCAGGCTACGGGCAGGGCAGGGGGTGCGTGCAGCAGGGGTTGGCTGGATACAGGGCAGGGCATGCAGCAGGGACTGGCTGCAGGCAGGGGGTGCAGGGCGGGCTGGAGACAGGGCAGGGGGTGTGTGCGGCAGGGGCTGGCTGCAGGCAGGGCAGGAGTGCGGGGGTGGCTGGAGACGGGCTGGCTGCAGGCCTGGAGTACGGCAGGGGCTGACTGGACGTAGGGGCTGGCTGCAGGCAGGGCGGGGGGGGGGGTGCAGGGCTGGCTGGAGACGGGCTGGCTGCGGGCAGGGCAGGGGATGCTTGCGGCAGGGGTTGCTGGATACAGGGCAGGGGTGCGGCAGGGGCTGGCTGCAGACGGGGGTGCAGGGCTGGCTGGAGACAGGGCAGGGGCTGGCTGCGGGCAGGGCAGGGGGTGTGGGGGTGGCTGCGGGCAGGGGCTGGCTAAGGGCAGGGTAGGGGGTATGTGCGGCAGGGGCTGGCTGCAGGCAGGGAGTGCGGGGGTGGCTGGAGACGGGCTGGCTGCGGGCAGGGCAGGGGGTGCAGGAGGGGCTGGTACGGGCAGGGCAGGGGGTGGCTGGAGACAGGGGCTGGCTGGAAGCAGGGGGTGCAGAGCCGGCTGCAGGCGGGGGGGCGGGGGGTGGCTGGAGATGGGGGCCTGCTGCAGGCAGGGGGTGCAGCGCCGGCTGCAGGCAGGGGGTGCTGGGGTGGCTGGAGGCAGGGGGTGCAGAGCCGGCTGCAGGCAGGGGGTGCAGAGCCGGCTGCAGGCAGGGGGTGCTGGGGTGGCTGGAGGCAGGGGGTGCAGAGCCAGCTGCAGGCAGGGGGTGCAGAGCCGGCTGGAGGCAGGGGGTGCGGGGATGGCTGGAGGCAGGGGGTGCGGGGGATGGCTGCAGGCAGGGGTGCAGAGCCGGCTGCAGGCAGGGGGGTGCGGGGGTGGCTGGAGGCAGGGGGTGCAGAGCCGGCTGCAGGCAGGGGGTGCGGGGATGGCTGGAGGCAGGGGGTGCAGAGCCGGCTGCAGGCAGGGGGTGCAGAGCCGGCTGCAGGCAGGGGGGTGCGGGGGTGGCTGCAGGCAGGGGGTGCAGAGCCGGCTGCAGGCAGGGGGTGCAGAGCTGGCTGCAGGCAGGGGGTGCGGGGGTGGCTGGAGGCAGGGGGTGCAGAGCCGGCTGCAGGCAGGGGGTGCAGAGCCGGCTGCAGGCAGGGGGTGCGGGGATGGCTGGAGGCAGGGGGTGCAGAGCCGGCTGCAGGCAGGGGGTGCGGGGGTGGCTGCAGGCAGGGGGTGCGGGGGTGGCTGCAGGCAGGGGGTGCAGAGCCGGCTGCAGGCAGGGGGTGCAGAGCCGGCTGCAGGCAGGGGGTGCGGGGGTGGCTGCAGGCAGGGGGTGCAGAGCCGGCTGCAGGCAGGGGGTGCGGGGATGGCTGGAGGCAGGGGGTGCAGAGCCGGCTGCAGGCAGGGGGTGCGGGGGTGGCTGCAGGCAGGGGGTGCAGAGCCGGCTGCAGGCAGGGGGTGCGGGGGTGGCTGGAGGCAGGGGCTGGCTGTGGGCAGGGTGGTGGGTTGCTCACAGGGAGAGCAGCAGGACGCAGCCCAGGCCCAGCAGAGCAGCCGGGGACCCACCAGGCAGCATCGGGAGCCCCAGGGCCAGGGGAGCAGCAGCAGCAACAGGGCTCGCGTTCAGGGCCAGGCGGCAGCCCACAAGGCTCCCGCAGCGCAGCGCAGCGTCCCCGGCGGCCAGAGGAGGAATCACATCACTTTCCGGCCGGAGCCCATCAAAGCCTCAGCGCCCCCTGCAGGGAAGCGGGTTAACAACCGGTTCTAAAACTGCTTCAAAATTTAACAACCAGTTCACGCGAACCCGTGAGAACCGGCTCCAGCTCACCACTGGATCAAAGCCTTGATTCAGAAAAACAACCCTATTCAGAATAGCACTTAAGCACTTGCTTAATTTTTGTTTAGTTCCAGCATATCACCATGTGTGCGAATTTTCTCTCAGGTCAGTGTTCTTGGGGGGTTTTCCACTTTCCTTTTCAGTGTGGGGTCTGGGTTGCCTGCCAGGTTCATCTGGGTATTTCTCATTTAAATCATTTCCCTGCCATTGCAGGGGCCTTGAGCACTAGTGATGTACCTTGGTCCCTCTTACTCCCTGCCTGTAGCACATACTTGTTTGGTCTTCTGAGTGCTGTAATACCTTGATCTAATTTCAGTTGTTGGATTTAGTGTGCAGGTGGCCTGTGATATACAGGAGGTCAGACTGGATGATCTGGTGGGTCCTTCTGGCCTTAAACTCTATGACAAAAAACAAACCACCCAAACAAAAACATTTTAATTGAAATAAAAATGGTCATTTAATGTAAAAAACGGTGATTCAAAATGGAAAATTTACATTTTGAATTGGTTCCAAATTTCCAGTGGGAAAGCTGAAGTTTTTCAAATCAAAGAATTTTGGTTGACATTTCTTCCAAGGAAAATTTCAGTTTTTTGAACATCTCTACTTTTTAGTAGGAAATAAACACAGCTTTGTTTATTTTAATACACATGGTTCCAGATATGATACATGATCATCAATGAATGTGTGTTCAGTGCCACATTTGTGAGGTTTACTTCATTACAGTATGTGTCTCTGTTTACAGTATGTGATTCTAGATTGCTTCTAACTTCATTTTTACGAAATTGTCTGCAAATTAAGTTCATGCTTTTCTTCTTGGTGGCTATGTATGTGAAAACCTTCAAGTATTAAAAAAACAGTTTCTAGTTATTTGAGCATTTTTAAAGTATGAATTGTATTATATCTTTTCATAACTTGAAAACAGAAAAAAAATAAAACAAGAATTTCAACAGGACAACAAATTACAACCTACAGAACAGAGGTGTTTATAAATAGAATAACCATTTCAGTGTTAGAGTGTTCCTACCCCAATGATAAATAAATATATACAGACAGACAGAAGAGTGTGTTTGTGTGTGTGTGTATAAACTTCATAATAGAAAAAGATTTACAATTATACAAGTGTGAGCAAATTAAGAGAGCTAAGAAGACATATCTTCTTACAAGGAAAGGGTATTGTTATACGCTCACTGTTAAATAACTGTTCAGTACTGGTACTAAATCCTCATAGCAAACAGCTTTCTTTAATTTTAGGTCAAACTATTTTCACTTTGCTGATCTGTAGTTTACAGACCACTGCCTTAAATGTTGTGTAGCCATTTACACCTGTGTAAAGTGAGTGCAGGATGGCTATAAAATGCTACTACCAGTCTGAATGAACAGATAATTCTGCTCTGGTAGCATTTTAATCCATTTTGCACAGATTAAATGACTACATAAAGATGCTAGGTATTGAAGAATAAGGTTCTACATGTTTCCAAGCAATAATAGCATGTACGAAATGCCAATCTAGAAAAGGCACTTAGTAATCTTTGAGCTAGTAGCAATACAGGGTATAAATGCAATGCAATTTTATCAAATTAGATGTTGAAAAAAGAGGCATCACAGAGCTGGATCATTAACTTCAACAGTAATCACTGTTAACCTTGAGGTTGTTTTGCCATTGCCACAGTACTAAGCTGCCAGTTCTAGCACTATGTATACTTATCAGCAAAAACAAACACACTTTTCAAACCAGCTAGGAAAGCATGTGCAATGGCAGAATTTATCAAGGGTATATCTCTGTCACATTAGCTGGGCAATGTTCATCCATCGATTGAGTCCTCAGTGTCCTGGCCTTCTGCTCTGGGATCCTGTTTAACATTCCCAAGCAAGTGAAAAACTTGTGTAGCATCCTAGAATATACCATACTTAACTTTACAAAATGAGTCTCAAGGGAACAGAAGCTGTAATTCTATCAGCAAAGAGTCTTTTGGAATCCTGAGACTAGAGCTCACACTGTGTACTGCTAAGGTGGTGTTTAGGAAAGCACGCAGTGTTAGACAGCTTCTCCAAATCCTAGTCCCAAACAAGGTAGATTGGTTATTCAGTACAACGCAATCAGCAGGTGCAGAGATATTTAGCACAGAAATAATAAAATGTCTGGTGAACAAACCAACAACCAGCCATCTCTAGAAAAGTCTCCTTTCCCAGAAGGCAATTTAAAAGTGGATCTCATGGCCTGCATGAAATAAGGCCACTTACACACATACTCCTCTCCATTTCTATGGAATTGCATTTAAATTGGGGTAGGTCACTAATATTATCTGTTACTTTTCAATAATGCTTTTTTGTGTCATCAGGGCCACCCCTAGCTACCTCTCACAAGCACTGGATGAAACCACAATCATAGTGCTTGTTTGGCCTGGAGTTCAGATAATAGATCACAGTACAGAGGGGCTTTTATTTCCAGTCTTAACTTATTTTCATCAGGTGCCTTGATTTCCTGGCATGCTCCCAGGCCTGGCTGTACACTTCAGAGCTTCAGTCAGATGATGCGTTCTGACAGAATAATTACATTTTTTCATTGTGAAAATATCATGGGCCATCTTGTTCTGAGATTTGTACCCTCACTTGCTTCACTTCTGCTGTCCAGGTTATTATCTTGGCCATATGCATTTCAAACCTTCCCTTCTTAAAGAAAAACAGGTGTTCACTCTGTTGTCCCTTTTTGAGTTGGGTACTAAGTAGAGATGATTTAAGGCTACAACATTTATTTCCAGATCTGAACTTCCCCAAAGTACGGATTTGTTTGAATACAGAGCTTAGGCAGAGGTTACTTCTAGTTCTATGTTCCAAGAGTTCCTGAACACCCCTGAACACATACACACAGGCAAAAACAGAGACAAAATAAAGACCCTGATTTTCCTTTGCCTTGATATATGAAACCAATATAATTTTTGGGAATTCACAGTCTTCAAAGTGGTTGAAAAACTGAGCGGGAACCAGTCCACCAGAATCAGCAAAACATTTATTGAAGTGTTTATTGGCATTTCATTTATTGGAAAAGTAAAAAAGGATGAAATCTTCCAGAAAACTGCCTTGCTGGCTGCCTGCAAGCCATGCTCATTACATGACTTCTTCTCTTTAAGAAAAAAAAAAAGAAATTAAGAGGGCTGAGGGTTAAGAGTTGATTAGGGCACTAATTTCAGTTGCATTATCAGGGATTTTAAATCCAAGTGTTAAGACCCAAAATACAATAGGAAAAACACTGTTTAAAATGGACATATTGACAAACCCGCATACATATATCAGTGCTACCAGTTCTGAATATAGTTATAACACATAGCATGGCCAGCGTTATTACACGAGACCCATTTATATGAGTCAGAACTATCTGTGTTACTCATGAGTGGTGGAGTGAAATGGAATCATATGGATTTACAGTGAGTGGGCCCATGGAATCCGATAGATTTACAGTTAGCAGGACCAAGTGCTTTAGCAGCTTCCCAGAAAAGTCCTGACAGCTTTGATTTGTTTAACAAGAGGACATTAGCCAAGATGGGGACTTACTTTCCCTCCCCCCACCCCATTTCATTAAGACACAATTTGTCAATTAAAAGGCTGAGTGCGGTCAATGCCAGCAATAGAGCGAGAGGAGCCAGCTCCAACCGATTTCGAGGCTGGTTCCATCATCTCTTTCTTTTCCAGATGAACGTTTGTATCAGCCACTTTCCTCTAGAGCCTGTCAGAAATTTTCAACACGACTTTTTTTGGTTAGGACATACTATTTTTGAAAAAGCTTTGAGCCAGGAAGGTTTTTCTGGTCCAGGATGACTTTCTGGTTAGCTAGAGCCCACCCCCAATAGTTAATAACCCAGTGGGTCATGCACTCACCAGGGATGTAGAGACCAAGGTTTGAGTCCCTTCTCCATATCAGGCAGAACAGAGACCTGAAGCTGGGTCTGCACACCCCTGGAGAGCATCCTACCTATTGGGCCATCAGCTACTCTGGGGTCTGTCTTCCTCAGACTCTCCTGTTGGAGCTGTTCCATTTGGTATAAATTAAATATCCACAGGACCAGAGCAAGAGCCTGACTCCATAGGCTGGTGGTTAGGGCACTCATGTAGTATGTGGGAGAAACAGAGACTTGAACCTGAGTCTCCTGTATCCATGCCCTAACCCCTGGGCTACAAAGTCAGTCTCTCTGGCTCAATGAATGGTTAATTATTTATACAAAGTGAAACAACTCCACTAGGAGAGACTGACTCTGTAGCCTGATGATTATGGCATGCACCTGGGTTATGGTAGACCCACTTTCAAATCCTTGATGTGGGTCTCCCACATGTCCTAAACAGTGGAGTATTGGCTTTGCTGGGATGGGTTTATCTTTTTTTTGTAATTAAAATTGTCAAAGGGTCTTGGATTCATCCCAGCACAAAACAGGAAACATTTTGAAATCTCAGAAATTCTCAAGGATGGGAAAATGGTTTCCCAACCAGGCTGCAATTTCCTGCAGACATTCCCAAGATAGCTGAAAAACAGTCCTATCGGCACTTGCTGAAGGGATGTACAGGTAGGAATCTGGGCCAAATTCTTGAGAAGGATGTAATGATTGCCTGCTTCTGCTGCATCTGTTCTCTCAAAGCCCTCAATAGTGTTGATCTTTTCTGGGCAATCAGACAACAACTCTTTGCAGCTAGAGGTGCTCTGGTCAGATATTCGATGGAGACAACCAGGGGCACCATTTCAGATTTTGATGGGTAGGGGTCAACTTTAACCATGATTCCAGGGGCTACTTAGGCAATGGAAATGTCTCTGGCTTTTTTTTGTAGATAATAACTTAGAAATTAGCTGACAGGAGCACTATATCTAATTCCTAAGAATCTCTAATATTCAACTCTAATACTAACATGTTCGGACATAGGAACATAAGAACAGCCATACTGGGTCAGACCAACGGTCCATCAAGCCAAGTATCCTGTCCTCTGACAGTGGCCAATAGCAGGTGCCCCAAAGGGAATGAACACACAGGTTATCATCAAGTGATCCATGCCCTGTCACCCAATCCCAGTTTCTGGGAAACAGAGTCTAGGGACACCATTCCTGCCCATCCTGGCTAATAGCCATTGATGGAATGATCCTCCATGAATCCATCTAGCTTCCTTTTGACCCTTGACATGACATCTTGTGTCATGTCACTTAAGGGACACTGGTTAGGTTTAAAATTTTAAAGAAATTCTTACTCTTGAATATAACCATAGAAACAATTGTAGAAAAATCTAGATTTTTAAATCTTATCTAGGGCTACATATTTTATATGCATTGGCTCAGGGATTATATTTTCTGGCATATTCTGAACAGTTCTGAACACAATAAGAACACAAGAATGTCCATAATGGGTGAGACCAAAGGTCCATCTAGCCCAGTGTCCTGTCTTCCAACAGAGGCCAATGCCTGGTGCGTTAGAAGGAATTAATGGAACAGTTAATCATCAAATGATCCATCCCGTCGCCAATTCCCAGCTTCTGGCAAACAGAGGCTAGGAATACAAGAATACAGTATCATGAATAATACAAATCATGACAATAATCATCGACTTTATGGACTCTATGGCTGCAATTTCTATTCTTTGTTCTGAAATTGGTTTGAATACAGCTGTAACGCTAAGAATTTAAGGCATAAGTACATACTGATATGACATTTTCTCATCCCTTCCTTTTCTCAAACTCGGATAAAAAATGACAAAACAAAATGGTTTTCAGCTAAAATATAAAATTTCACAGCAGCCATTGCTCTACAACCCAGGGCAGAACCTGCCACCCCTTGGGGGTTAAGTGACCTCCTCTCATCTGACTCTCATTCTTCATCCTTCCTGACCTCTGTGCTGCTTTTTATGCTGTCAGCCAAGACATCCTTCCCAATGGCCAGGGACCGTTTGCTGGAGTGTCAGAGAACTGGCCTTCTTGGTTTTGCTCCCATCTATCAAAGTCCTCTTTTTTTGCAGCATGCAGCAGAGAGAAAGGCTGGTCCAGTGAATAGAGAGCTATCCCTGAGATACAGGGGTTCTACTCCCCTCCGTCCCCGCCTCATGGACTTCCAGTATGACCTCAGGCCAGTGCCTTAGGGACAGAGTTTCAAAGGCTTTTAGGCACCCAAAGATGCAGCGAGGCATCTAGTGGGGCTTACAAAGCACTTAACCTAAGTGCTTTTGAAAATCTCATTAGGTGCCTAAATACCTTTGAACATCTGGCTTTTAGTCCCTCTGTGCCCCATCTGTACAATGGGGATAACAGCACTGCTCTACTTCACCAAGGGGCTGTGAGGAGAAATAAGTTACAGATTCTAAGGTGCACAGATACTACAGTGATGGGGCTACATAAGTACCACCGGTAGAGAGGGAACTTATGTATACTACTGCTATCCCTTCTCTGGGTTTTGGCCCCTTCTTTTCACCTATCCCCCTTACATGTCTCTGTTTTCTGAATGTAACCTTGGCTAAGACAGGGCTTGGCTGTATTTCTTCTGAGTTTCCTGCATTCTGTCTTCACTTCCAGATCCTTAATTTAATTGCCAGCCCTTTCTTATCTTAATCACCCTGCCGCTGTTCATAAACAAAATGCTGACTCCCTGCCCCTGGAACACAAGATGAGACCAGCACCACTCCTCTGATGAATACATTCCTCACATTCCACATTCAGCATGTCTACATTGGCAGAGTTACAGCATCGGGAGTTACCGCGCTGCTCAGAGAGCGCTGAAGGGAAACCGCTGTTGTGTGTTCACACTGTCAGCTGCCTGCGCAATAGCATATTCACACTTGCGGCATTTGCAGTGGTATTCGGAGCGGTGCACTCTGGGCAGCTATCCCACAGAGCACCTCTTTCTCTTCTGCCGCTAAAACTTGTGGGAAGGCGGAGGGGATCATGGGAGATCCTGGGTCCTGTCCCAATGACCCGTGATGCATTGCTTCGCATCTCAGCAATCCCTGTGCTTCTGTCCACATTTGGCAGCATCTTTCAACGGTTTGTGTATGGTGTGCCGGAATGAATCCCGAATTGTTGACCAGTATACTGCTCACTCTGACCAACACGTCACGAGTGGCAGTGGAGTAATTCCTTAAACTACAGAGGCAAAAGGAGTGTGACATTGATCTTGCCACACGTAGTAGCTACGACATGAGATGCTTGTGGCATTCACAGAGGTGCTGACCACAGTGGAATGCCACTTTTGGGCTTGGGAACAAGCACTGAGTGGTGGGGTCACATCATGATGCATGTCTGGGATGATGAGCAGTGGCTGCAGAACTTTTGGATGAGGAAACCCACATTCATGGACTGTGTGATGAGCTCACCCCAGCCCCGTAGTGCAAGGACATGAGAATGAGAGTTGCCCTGTCATTGGAAAAGCGTGTGACGATTGCACTGTGGAAGCTGGCTACTCCAGACTGCTACCGATCAGTCGCTAATCAGTTCGGAATGGGAAAGTCGACCGTTGGACTCGTGTTGACGGAAGTTTGCAGGGCCATTGGAATCATAGACTTTAAGGTCAGAAGGAACCATTATGATCGTCTAGTCTGACTTCCTCCACAACGCAGGCCACAGAATCTCACCCATCCTGCTCCAAAAGATTGTGACTCTGGGCAACGTGCATGACATTGTACATTGCTTTGCGCAAATGGGGTTCCCTAACTGCAGAGGGGCAATAGATGGCATGCATATTACTATTCTGGCACGAGACCACATAGCCACTGAGTACATTAATCGCAAAGGGTATTTCTCAATGGTTCTCCAGGTGCTTGTGGATCACCGTGGGCGTTTCACAGACATTAATACAGGCTAGTCCGGAAAGGTGCATGACACATGCATCTTTTGGAACACTGGCCTGTTCAGGAAGCTGCAAACAGGGACTTTCTTCCCTGACCAGAAGATCACCCTATGGGAAGTTGAAATGTCCATTGTGATCCTGGGAGACCCGCCTACCCTTTAATGCCATGGCTTATGAAGCCATACATGGGGCAACTTGACAGCAGCAAGTAGCAGTTCAACAACAGTCTGAGCAAGTGTCGAGTGAGTGTGCTTTGGGCCATTTAAAGGCCTACTGGCGCTGCCTCAATGGGAAGCTGGACCTGACCAATGACAATATTCCTATGCTTATAGCTGTGTGCTGTACGCTCCATAATGTGTGTGAAGGGAAGGGTGAAAGCTTCACTCAGGGCTGGACCGCAGAGGCTCAGCGCCTGGAGGCTGAATTTGAACAGCCAGAGACCAGGACTATTAGAGGGGCACAGCACAGGGCCATAAGGATCAGGGATGACTTGAGGCACCAATTTGAAGCTGATTTGTTGCTATGCTTGGGAGTGCAGTTCTTGTAATGCTAGGAGGTGACTAGTGCACATGATGCAATATGTGGATTTAACATAATTGTATGTTGCTTTTCAGTTCTCTTTTTGCTTTCAATTAATAGAATAAAGATTGCTTTCAAACCAACACAATTCTTTTATTAAAAGACAACAACTGGAGGAGAGAGTCAAACATAAAAAAACCATCAGCAGTGAGGGGGATGGGGGGAAGGGACAGTCCCAGGAGGAGGAGGGGTCCCAGGATGGCTAAAGATTTGTGTGTGTCCAGGGATTATATCCAACCTTCTCCTTTGGAGTACAATGCAGCGGGTACTGTACTTTTGCAGGGCCAAATTGCAGAGGGATAAGTGTTGAGTGCAGTGGGTAGTGGGAGTCTGCAGTGCTGGACTGCAAGGAGGGAAGAGTGGAATGCACAGGTATAGACTAGAGCCAGGAGATTGATAAGAACGTGCTGGCAGTGTGTGTGGGGTGCTTGGAAAGAGTTTTGTGACAGCGGCTGCATGGGAGGGCGGACGCGGAGCTGCTCGGTTTAAAGAGCTAGTATCACCTGGAGCGTGTCCACTTGGTGCTCTATAAGCTTTAAGAGCTGCTCCGTGGCTTCATTCTGGAATGCCGCATTCTCCTTTTTGTCCTTCTTGCTGTCCCACCGCTCCTTCAATTCCCGTTTCTTGGTGGCGGAGTGCATCATAACCTCATGGAGAAAGTCCTCCTTAGTTCTTCTTGGCTGCTTTCTAATTCTGCACAGCCATTCCACTGCCGATAACAAAGAGGGAGGCTGGGCTCCCAAAGTAATCTCTGTGAAGTTTAAACGCAACATTTTACAGAAACAGTATTGTTTGCAACACAGACAACACTGATTCAGTGCTTTAAAACACAGCCAGTACTCACACACCTGACACTAACTGGCTGACTCCAGGCAAGCACACATGAGCCACAAGACCCCCAAAATGGTGAGTAGCCGCAGGAGCAGGGTAAATCATTCTTTCTGGACCCTGCTGCTGTACACTGGGCATGTGGCTCTTGGGGACAGCCAGCACTTTAGCGGGGGCCTGATAATCCTTCCTGTCCCCACACTTTCCACAGGATGTGATCATTATGGAAGACATCTCGCTGCTGAGGGTGAGCAGGGAATCAAAGGAGGATCTTCTCCAAGCCTGCAGCTTCTACCCTGGCCCCTATGCGGCTCGCCTGTGTGCAAAAATGGTCCCCCCCACCCCGTGATGGCACAGTGGCGCGGGAAAGTTATCATTAATGGGGCAAGAAACAAAGCAGCTCTGCTGAAGAACATGCAACAGCAGATTCTCATGGAGATACTGGGCAGTTTCCTGGAGATCTCTGAGGGAGATTCCTGTGAAGTGAGGGAGTCAATCAACAGCCTGTTCTGTCGCTCAGACTAGGCATGCAGGGGAGACAAGCCTGCTCTCTGCAACCCTCCTTCCCCCAACAACTTTCTTCAGTGATTCCCAAAATCAGATCCACCTACCAGAGGCCTCCTCTCCTCTTTGCACTTCACCAATCTCTGACAGCTTGACTGGCCAGCTTCCTCCAGGGTAGAAAAGAGCTGCTGACTGCATGCATCTCTGACCTCTGAGTCATCCTCTGCCTCTAGGTCCCCCTCCCCATCCTCATCCAAGATTTCCTCCTCCTGGCTCAGTCCACTCTCAACAGGCATTCAAGCCACCAAAGTATTCACAGTGGTCTTCACAGTGGAGGTGGGGTCGCTGCCAAGTATCACGCCCAGCTCTTTGTAGAACTGGCAGCTCGTGGACGCAGTATTGGAGCAGTGGTTTGCCTCCCGCACCTTGTGGTAAGCATTCTGCAGCTTCTTCACTTTGACCCTATATTGCAAGGTGTCCCGGTCATGGCCCTTTTCTGTCATGCATCGTGAACTCTGTCCATAGGTATCATAATTCCTACAGGAGCGCAGCTGGGACTGGACAGCTCTCTCTCCCCAAATGCTGATGAAGTCCAGCAGCTCGGCATTGCTCCAAGTGGGAAATCGTTGGGTGCATGGAGCAGGCATGGCCACCTGGAAAGATGTACTGAGACCACTGCACGCATCACTGAACAAACAGGAAGGGGACTTCCAAAATTCCAAGAAATTTATGGGGTGCGGATAACGGTTGCTCACATGAGGGCAGGGCAGTTGAGTTCAAATCCATGGCCAGAGAGGAAAGAACAGGCATTGTGGGACACCTCCCGGAGGCCAATTGCAGCACTATAATCGACCATGGTGTCTGCACTGGCACCACAGCGCTGTAGTCAAGGCACAGAACGCTCTATGCCTCTCGTTGGATGGGTTTTTTTTTTAAAGCACTACAACTGTGCAGTTTCTGTGCACTGAGTGCCTTGGCAGTGTGTACACCTCCGGAGTTACAACACAGAAAGCTACTTTACTGCACAGAAACTTGCCAGTGTAGACAGGGCCTCAGGCTGCAGGGAAGTTAAGAGCTCTGCCTGGAGCTAGGACATCCACTGGGAGCAGAGCTCCTGTACAAAACTCGGCGGGGGATGGGGGGAGGGCTAGATCCCCCCCAGAGACAACCTGGGTTGATTAGAACTTTACACATCTAGTACAATATACTGGACAGAATTTGCAGATGCTATGGGGGAGGATGAGAAGGAATCCAAAGAACCTCTATCATAACCTCAATATAAGATTATTCTGACACTTGTGCGCTAGCATTTTTTCACGGCCAGTAAGAATACATCCCACTTTTGTCTCTCTCTAGCCTTGAAGTTTTTTATCCTATATTATGGGGAGGAGAAAGCTGCTGAGAGCATTTATTGTTAAATCTATTATGGGATGTTGGCCCCCTCAATCTGGAAGTCCTTTCTCAAACTTGAGCCTCCCTCATGCAAGAGTAACAAATAAAGATACTAGTCAAAGGTGCACCACTAGATCAGTAACACTCAAGGGCACATAATACTTCATTGATATGCTGTGAACCACAAGCAAAAGCCACATACAAATGTTATCACAGCAGCCAGCTACGCTAAGAATGCAACCTCATGGACAAAGTCAAACTTTGGGGTTTTGAAAAGAAAAAGCAAATGCCAGCTGCTCTCTCTTTTTAATGAATGCTGAAATTCTCATCTATGAGTTCTGAATGCTGGTGAGCATCTGCCTGCTCATCGCTGATCTCTCTAATCTAGGTATTTAGCCAGATTACCATGGTGACGAATTGAATGTGTGTTCCCACCACTGGGACCACTTAGTGTCAGGGATTATTACAGCCATTATTACAACCCTTCAAATGGATCCAGCAGATGGGAGGACAACAGTTCCAGGGCTGATGTTTCTGAAAACAATAGAAAGGTACCAGGCTGAAGGAGGTGCCTCTCCTATCACCTGACTATTGAATCGAAGTTGGGGGAAGGTCCTGCTCCCAATCCCTGGTAATGATGATCTTACTCCTCTGGTAACCAATGGTCCATGTAGCCCAGTAGCCTGTCTTCCAACAGTAACCAGTGCCAGGTGGGCAGCTATGGTCAGAGGTCTCCACTGAAGAAGTGCATTTGGAGAGCCCTTCCTCCTTTCCATGTGGTTCTGTGGATGCTTCCCCATTTCAGCTCAACCTCAGAGCTATCAGCCAGAGAGGCCTAATAGTTCCTAGCTGTCAGCCAGCCATCAAAGAACCCCTCCCTCCCATCACCCAGGGGAACTACACTGAGCATAGACAGTGGAGAGGCAAAGAGAGTCAGTCAAAAGGCACTTATTTGAACGGTTTATCAGCATTACGCTTCCCTGTAGAGAGCACTGGAGTGAGTGCTCTTAAGGAGGAAAAGTAATATTTTCTTCATCATTAAGAAAGTTATTCTCTCATTTGTTTTTATAAGAATCCTACAGAAGCTTGAAACTCAATTCTACTTCCAAAACAAAGGGTTCTGTGATTTGTTGGATAATGAGCAGCTAGCTTGTAGCTAGAATGAACAGATGTGTTGCTGTTGACAGATTTTATTTTTAAAGGAAAAAGGTCACTGAAATGTTGGTTTTTGAGTTTGTTTTTTTTTTAAAGAAAAAACACAGTTACACAGGACCTTAAAAACAGATGCAAGAAAATCAGAGGTAGATCAAATTTGGGGCTATCTGGCCTTGAGAACATCCCTTTAGGCTGAACTTTAAGAGAAAAGTGTAAATTTAAGGAATGCCCACAGCCATTAATGTGCTTTACTCTTTAACCTCGCTCTGCTCCCTGAAGAGTCATTCAGAAACCTCTCTTTCCACTCTTCCTGCAGTGGATCAGTGATGACCACAAAAAACGGCACAGGAAGTGAAAGCTGATGGTAAATAGATAAATTCCATCTCCTCCTGCTGAGTCATTTTTACAAACTGTTTTATCTTTCATGAAATAAAATGGGTGCCTCCCCTCATTTTATGAAAATCTCAGATGTTACTTTTGCTTGAAGTACTCAGAGGTCTCTTCTGTGGCCCCCATGCTACTGTATGTTGTCTATATTGTTAGAGGAACATACTACCTACATTCAAAAGAACATAAAATCTTCTTTGTAGGAACAGAGAGATGCGGTTTTAAGGGTGTTGAGGTTTCAGGCCCCTGGTGTGTGTTTGTAATTATGCCATTAGCATATTGAAAAAAATTGCCCTGCCTCTTTAAGTATGTTAAATACAGCAAGGAAAAAGAGAGAGAAATGATTATAGAAATTTATTATAAGTGTGCCTTGCAGCTTGTGTTTGAAAAACTGCTCAAGCTTAATATATGTATAATAATAATATAGTTTAATCTAATGTGCAGATTAAAAAAACAATTGAAAGAGTAATTAACAGATTATTTGCTTTGAGATATTTAAAGGGACCTTCAGAGTTTGCCTCTGTTTTTAATATCTTCTTAGATGCTTGAAATTATGTTTTCTTTAGTACTTGATGGCTCAGAGATTAGTCTCAGAAAAGAGAGTTTTCCCCCACACTTAAAAAGACCCCATCTCTTGTTTCTGAATAAGGCTACAATTACCACCCCAGGAAGAGTAAGATGGGATCAAAGGAGATGCCCTGGCTGACAGCACTTTCCTAAAAAGTCTCAAACCTCAAAGGAAGTGTTGTGCAGGAAGTTTTCAAGTGAGGGTCACAGACCACATTTACATTAATAGTTTATATATCAAGGGTCAACTTGCAGCAAGTCAAGAGAACCCCAGCTGCCTCTCATCACTACTTCCTATCTGAACGGTAAGGAAAGTCTAATATGAAAAAAGTTCAGTAATTTAAAAAACAAACCAACCACACATGCCACCCACAGAATGGAGGATCAGGTCCAATATATAGTCCAGGACTTAGCAAATGGGAGACCAGGGTTCAATTCCCTGCTTTGCCAGAGACTACTTGCATGAATGTGGGCAAATCACTTACTCTCTCTGTGCCTCATCTGTTTCCCATCTGTAAAGCAGGGGTAGTTGCACATTACTACCTTACGTGGTGTTGGAAGGATAAATACACTAAAAGATGGCAAAGTGATCATATTCTACAATAATGGTGACCATATAAATTCCAAAGATCATTTAAACAGGGATACAGTAAGAACTACCGTATATGAAGTATAGTTGGTGCCTGTGAACTTTTTCCACAGTCTTCCTCTCATTGGCTAAAATGTGTCACTTAAAGACCTCGGGGTGAGTTTGACCCAGCAAACAGCACCTAAATTTCAGTTTCATGTTTGGCAGATTTCATAACAAGAATTCAAAAGAAGCTTTACTTTGGTTTTGTCTCCCTGACACCTAGAGCAACCCTTGGATTACATCGCTCAGGTTTAATGGCACCTAATCCCAAAATAAAGCCAGCTGCGACTATAGGAAGGCCACACTCTGCTTGGAGCACCAACACAGTTTGCATAGAAAAGGGTGTGTGTGAGGGGAACTTACTGGGGACTGATCCACATACAGGCTCTCACCAGGGACGATTTCCAGTTAGGCACAGTAGACACGTGCCTGGGGCACCGATGTTCTAGGGGCACCTAAAAATTCAAAGTTTGCTGTGCATGGGTCCCAGCAGGGTGTGGGGCCGGCTGAGGGGGAGACAGCCCCATGCAGCCCTGCTTGAGTGCTCCTGCCAGCAGGGAAAGCAAAAGAGCCCCCTGTGTAAGGTTGCCAACCTTCTACTAGCAGAAAACCGAATACCTTTGCGCTGCCCCACCCCTTCTCCGAGGCCCCATCCCACACTCCCTCCATCGCTCACTCTCCCCCACCATTACTCACTCATTTTCACTGGGCTGGGGCAGGAGGCTGAGGTGAAGGAGGGGGTGAGGCTCCGGCTAGGGTCAGAAATGAGAGATTCAGGGTGTGGGAGAGGGCTTCGGATTGGGGCAGAGGTGAGGTGCAGCAAGGGAGGAGGGTTCTGGCTGGAGGTGCGGGCTTTGGGGTAGTGCCGGGGAATGAGAGGTTTGGGGTGCAGGAGGGGTCTGGGAGGTGGGGGCTGAGAGGTTCGGAGTGTGGGAGGAGGCTCCGGGCTGTGGTGTGGGAGGTGATATGAGCTCTAGGTTGGGGGATGCTGGCTCCAAGGTGGGAAAATGAAGGGTTTGGAGTGCAGGAGGGGACTCCAGGGTGGGGAACGGGGTTGGGGCACGGGCTCTAGGAGGGAGTTTGGGTGCAGGGGGGCTCAGGGCTGGGCAGTGGGGTGGGGTGAAGGTGGGGGTTTGGGGCATGGGTTCTGGGCGGCACTTACCTCAGGCAGCTCCGGAAGTGGCTGGCATGTCCAGCTCCTAGATGGAGGGGTGGCCAGTGGATTCTGTGCACTGCCCCATCCGCAAGCACCGCCCCTGCAGCTCCCATTGGCTGCGGTTCCTGGCCAATGGGAGCTGTGGAGCCAGCACTCAGAGGAGAAGCACACAGAGCCCCCGTGGCTTCCCCTACACCTAAGAGCCAAAGCGATATGCCAGCTGCTTCCTGGCAGCTGAGCAGAGCTGGGTAAGGAGCCTGCCAGCCCTACTGCACTGCCAACCCGGACTTTAAACAGCCTAGTCAGGGGTGCTAACTGGAGCCATCAGGGTCCCTTTTCGACCAGGTGTTTTGGTCAAAAACCAGACACTTGGCAACCCTACCCCTGTGGCAGGAGAAGAGCTCAGCAGTCCAGTGCAGGAGACCCTGCCAGGCAAGTGGGTCCTGAGGGAACCTGGCCTGGACAGGACCTGCTCCTACTCCAGCCTGGCTGATCACACCACTCCCAGCAGACACAGTCACCTCCCACTGGGGCTGGTGAGTGCAGCTGGTGGGTAGGGCACAGGAGAGTGGGGGATTTGTGGAGGAACTGGGGGGGTTGTGGGGGAGATCTGTGTGTGCTGAGGTGCTGGGCAGTGGGGGAGGCTGTGTGGGGCACTGGACAGTTGTGCTGATGGGGCTGTGCAAGGGGTGCTGGCTGGGGGTTGGGGTTTAGGGTTGCCAGTTCTGGTTTGACGTATTTCTGGAGGTTTCATCGCATCACATAATATTTAATTTAATATTAATCTTTAATTGCTGGAGAGAGTTGGCAACCCTACGTGCTATGCAGGATGCTGTGCAGTTGTGGTGGGGGGGTCTCCAGCCCGGGCAGCCGGGGGTGCTGAAAATGCTGTGCCTAGCCCTGGCTCTCACCGGAGAGAAATCAACGGTTAGCAATAGAAAAAACAACCTTCTCTTCTGCTTCCCCTTTTCAGCCAAGGAATTTAAAATAATTTTTACTAACCCCAAACTTAGGAATGGACTAAAACATGCAAGGAAAATCCTGATGTCCTTCTCTGCTGTCGCTCCCACTTCCTGCCATTTTATCTCCACAGAGCTTTCTTTAGACTCCTCCTCCTTGCTTTGCTTTCTCTCTCCCTTTTTATTTTCTCTTCTTGCCTCTTTCCCCTCCTGAATCTCTATCTAGTTTTCCCTCCCACAGCCTCTTCTCCTTCTTGTCACCACTCAGGTCAGCAGCACCCAGCCTAGTTCACCTCAAAGGCTGTATCTGTGGCTTAGCCTGTTTTAATCCTTGGGGAAACTCATTTGGAGTTTATTTGCAGCATTTTGAAGACACTCAAATGAGCGCAGTCAGCAAGTGCCAGCAATATCATATTTCAAACGACTAAGCTTAATTGTGATGCAGACAGGCTCAGCCACTCCCCTCCAAAACTCTTCATTTACTAATCAGCTACCCTTTAGAGCAGTGCTTCACAAGCTATCTGATGTGAGGGACGGGCAATTTTTTTTTCCAGTGTGCGCGCAGACCGGCAGCCGATGGCTCGTGGACCAGCTCCGGTCCGCGGACCACCACTTAAGTAGCACTGCTTTAGACCACTCTCTAATGAGATGATTCGAACAACCTATGACTCCTTGCCATCCTGGCTGAATTGATAATGAGCCTCAGCTGCCTTTCTGAAGACCCACGCACGCTCCAGAGGGATGTGTAAAACCTAGCTAGGATAATGCAGACTCTTCAAGTCCCCAGTGCCAGCTGCTGGCTTTCAATCCATTGCTGAGTGCTCAGACACAGCACTGATGATAGGGACTTACCCCAGAATACACTATTAAGAGGGATAAGGGTTCACTTGCTGAATCCCAAAGGACTTTTTTTCTTATAAGTCCATTAAGAGAAAAAAGCGACCAGCTTACCCATCTCAGCCAAAAAGGAGGACTTAGCTATCACCCAGTGAACCCTTATTACAGGGAGACTAAATGGCCTCAATTTTTAACAGAAGAGACTTGATCTTCTGTGGATATTGAGCATTAAGACCCAGACAACCATGTACACTATGCGTGACCCTGGCTGACCCATGCTGGGGAAGGCCACCTGATGGAAAGAGAAGGGGCTATTTATTGCATGGGAGAATTACTTGGGGGGAAAGGGCATGGTAATCCACTGCCTGAATTCCTCCACACTCAGGGTATGTCAACACAGCAAAGAGAAACCAGCAGCTGGCCTGTGCCAGCTGATGGCTGCAGGGCCCTTTCATTGATGTGCAGACTTCTGGGCTGGGGATGGAGTCTGAGCTCTGGGACCCTCCCACCCTGCAGGGTCCTAGAGGCTGGAATCCAGCACAAGCCCAGAAGTCTGCACAGCAATGAAACAGCCCCAGAGCCCAAGTTGGCTGGCACAGGCCAGCTACGGGTGTCTAGTTGCGGTGTAGAGATACCCTCAGTGCCACTGACACACATGCACAAACCACTGCCATGTCCTTCAAATCACAATCAGCCAATTCTCCAGAGGTTTCCCCAGCATGTGGTTTGAAAGTGGATATATTTATAAACAGGACTGAGTGCCCAGTTACTATGGCTCAGCATGTGTAACTGCCCTTCTTTCCCCACAGAATCAAAAGCTATTCATATTAAAATGCCAACTAGATAAACAGATGTTGCAAGCTGATGCAATTACCTACAATGAAGTAGTTTAACGAGAAGAACATTAATTGCAGGCAGTACTTGGAATCAGCAAAACCATTGGGCTTCCTTAAAAGTTGTAACAGGACCCAAATGAGAGATCGAAATCAGTTTGTACAGCTCACCCTGAAAACGGCTCAAACATTTCCTATCACTTCAGGCAGATAACTCCATTTGCAATGCAGATTACACTGATTTTGCTTCAGTAGATGCAGAAGGCTGAATGATCTACTGTATAATTCATCTCTCCTGATGTCATGCATGTTAAATCAACTAGCTCAGTGATGCAGACTCTTAGAAGGGCCTGTGAACAAATTCTGACATTAACTCCCCTCCCCCACACCATTTTGAAAGAACTATGAAAGGGAACAAGAGGTGGCTTCATCACACACCTAAACTATCCAATACCAGCCACTGCTACATTGCTACAATTGCTTGTATGACCCATTGCTACAATACTGATGGACCAACGGGGAATAGCATATTATTTCATAAGAAGCAGTCATGGAAATTGAAATGGTTCGTGAAAGAGTGGAAAAAGTAAATATGTAATTAAAACATGCATTACCTCTTCTCTCACATACACAAAATTAAGTAGCTTTCCTGACACATCCAAATGTAAACAGTATTAACTTTTGAAAAGTCACTTACACCAAGATATGATCAATGTGTTCATGCAGGGCTCAGAGCTAGTAATAACAGAGCTTTCAGTTACTTAAAGGATGCAGACTGAAAAATGTATCTGAGGATGTGAAGGGTTTCCTGATGCACCACACCTTAGTGGTACATTCCAGTCCCACTCTCTTGCTCCTTGGGTTGGCAGGAGCTAGGTGCATGCTGGAGGGAACATGTGCAGTGCCTGGAAGGAGGAAGCATGCCTTGCACCATGTCACAATGATCCTGCTCTCCAATCTAAGTGTATCTCTGGTTATCCCCCTGCACATGCTAAAGGGGGGGGGGTGACTGTACCTTTTTTGTTTGCTTGTTTTTCTGACTCATGCAGCACTGCTGTGCTGTCTCCAACACACTTCCACTTCAGCCTGCTGTGTACAGTGCCCTAGGTCCCCACAACTCTCCCAGCCAGCCGGCTGCTGGACTGCATTGGTGCCAGGCACCAGCTCTGGGGTGCAACTTTGACAAGTCAGCAGTGCACAAAGAAAAGAGATGAAATTTGTTCCAGGCAACTCCTCTAGGCACTGGCACTTGGGGGTTGGGATTTCACATCCTCTGAGCCCTACCCCTCTCCAAATGGCTGTATTCTGCAGCAGACAGTAAAAGAATGCACCAGCCTGCAGATTTGCAACATTTCTGCCACTTGCAGCTCCAACCTGACTAGGACCCTAAATCAGTCTGCTCCTCCGAGGCGGCCAGCAGCCTAAGTGCTCTTGCATTCCATGCCACGTCTTGAGCCCAACCGGCTTAGTGCGTCAGCCTCCTCCTGCGCGGTTGCTATTTCTTTGTCACCTGTCTGCTGGCACTGCTATGTTTGACATCATAGGACCCGTGACACACTTGCTTCTGAGACCCTTAGGATCAGCTCCATTTCCCTGCTGCATAAACATCCTCCCCCCAGGTTTGCAAAATGGACAGAAACTCCAGCAGCTTTACACAGCTCTATTCAGCATTTACCCTCAGGTACAAATCTGACCGACTGCAGAGGAAGAGCATCTGATAGCATTTCTAATATGGCAGCAGCACAGCAGAAAATTTCTTAAATTCTCTCTCTCTCAGGTATTTATATGGTCCCCATTACTGTAATATCTGAACGCCTCGCAATCTTTAATTTATTTATCCTTGCAGCACCCTTGTGATGTACAGAAGTGCTATTATCCCCATTCTACAGGTGTGGAACTGTGGCACAGTGTGAATAAGTGACTTGCCAAAGGCTTCATAGAAAGCCTGTGGCAAAGCTAAAAACGGAGTCTCCAGCATCCCAGTTAACCACTAGACCATCCTTCCCTCTCTATTAATACAAATGCACAGGGAAATAAAGAGATTACATGCATTAATATTTTGCAAAGATTTATTCGCAAATCAGAATGACAAATATATTTCATGCGTTCTGATAGAGTTTGTATTCTTGCCAGATACTCAAAAATCTGAGTATTTCTCCTAATAAAAACATAGGTACAGAGGTTAAAACAGCACTGGTGTGTCAATAATAAAATATCCATATTATGTCAATTGATTTATAATAAAATATTTATTTATTCTTTAGTCAGACTATTGCATCCCTCTTCTTCAGATTCCCAAGGGGCCAGGCATGCATTAAAAATATAGATCTTCTCCCAAAGAGGCAAGTCCTGTAATATGTGCAACCATTATAATGAAGTACATTCTTACCTTCTACTTTCAGTATCAAGGGGAAACCTCAAGGCTGTTGTACAAGGACAATTGTATTTAAGATTCCAAATCATTAAGAGTGAAATTCACCCCTATGCACAGAGCCAGGATGAGGACTATGCACCACGCAAGTCTTCTAGATAGAACTTAACTAAGTGGTGCTTATGCCTTGTACTGGTCCTTCTGCACAGCAGTGAATTTCACCAACAGAATATATAGGTGTAGAGGAAAGAAAATATAGTAAAATATACTAGTAAATCAGTGACTAGAGTTTGTACTGAAACCTCCAAAATATACACAGGCATTGAATTAGTATTTGAAAAAAGATCAGGAAATAGTTTTGCTCAAATCTGAGTATTGCCTATAACACCGCCGATGGTTCCCTTGCACTGAATGCCACATCCCATACAAGTCATGTGAAGCTACGGCTCACAGAACAGTTTAGTAAGGAAACGAGGGCAGTGAGTGACAGTACAGTTGTGGTTTATCTGTGAGTGACAGTACAGTTGTGGTTATTACTGCATACTCATGTCCTTAGTTGCACAGGAGTACAGCCAAAACTAAAGGGCAAAATCCTGAAAAATGCTAACTCATACTGACTTCAGTGGGAGGTGAGTGCGTTCAACTCCTCACAGGACTGGATCCAAAGCAATGTGCAAATGAGCAAATCAGGGCTCAGGGGCCTGATTTTCAGAGGTGCTGCACACCTGCAGTTCATGCAGACTTCAAATTAGAGCTGTGGGTGCTCAGCACATCTTTAAATTCTTTCTTTGCTTATCTCAAAATCTCAGGCCCAGAGCTTCATTTCCCATATCCCATCTGACAAATTCAGGCTAATCTGAGCACCATCACCTGGGACAGGACAAAGAATCCTGAACTCAGAAACTGGGAGACAAGTGGCGGAGCCATTGATTTTTCAAATATATATTTTTAGTGTTCTCTTTATAAATATTCCTCTGTAGAATGAAAAGAAAATTTTTCTATGCACTATTCTCTCGTTATGTATCCATTACTACAGTAAAAATTCACTTTTAGTCCAATGTTAAAGTCTACACAAGCTGATGTGTAAAAAAAAATATAAAAATAGGTAACTGAACGATACACTGAAGACTTGGTCTCCATTAGCTTGTAAACACAGAGGAACTGGGTGACTGAATAGAAGAGCAAATATAATTTAAGATGTGGAACCAGGAAAATAACAATAATATTAATGCAATGGTACATTAAAATATCAGCACAACAACTAATAAAACTATATATATATACATATATATATACATATATATATTTGAGTGTAGTATATTACAACATATGAACACACTACGGACAGTGTTGAAAGTCCTCAGTATGATTGTACAATATAATTTATCAAAACCTAGGTTTTAATATTGAATTTGTACCATTTATTTTAAAGTAATAGTATAATCCCCTTTCATCCTTAATAGTCAATTGGGCTATCTAGAATACTGCATAAAAACAGAATTGCTTGGTCCATGTGATATTGGTGCATTGTAGCCAGTGTTCAGCAATTACTCACTGTCTGGATACCTTATTAGAAAAATGATAACAGGTCAAGACTTTAAAAGATGGGAGAGATTAAGAATTGGATATAATACATACTGCTGTGCAAACACTGTAAACTAGTTAAGGATGGTTTTAAGGACATGTACATATGACCAAGTGGCTCGGATACATGAAATATCCCTCTCCTGGAAGTGAACACAAAAATAAATTCCTTGCATACTGAAATAAACACGAATTCTTAGTGACCTAAACTGTAATCATTAGCAAACTTACCTTAACTTGGGAGATATTAAATATTATACACATAGAGAACTGCAGAGAGTAAGCAAAGAAGAAAATGGGTAGAAACATTGCTCTGTTGGGTACCTGGCTGACTCTTCAATATAAAAAGTGCAAAGAGAAGTGTTTGTTCTGCAAAGTGATGCTGACAAATAAGCCAAACCCAGCGTTCCTCACAATGCCATTCTGGTGTTCAGATGCTGCTGCAGTACCTGGTCTAACTCAGAAGGCAGTTGTCCTCAATTAAAAACAAGGCTTAGTACTCAGGGAACAGTTGATCAAAGCAGAATTAAGTTAATTTTTTAAAAAATGTAGGGAAGCAACCTCAGATTTTACAATAAATATTCCGAAAAAGGCTCAAATCCATATTTCCAATCATCTACCCTAGACTTTTCTACAGTGGCCTATCAGCATAGATTCTAAGTGCTGGTTCAGATTTGTCATGCACAATGTCTCTCTAGCTCTCAGTAATCTAACTTTTCCTCCACTATCATCACTGTTGGGAAGCAGGCACTACTGCTGTGATGAATGAATTTTTGGAAGCAACTTGTAACAAAAACAAAGATGTAGCACTTATTTCTCTGTGGGGAAAAAGAAAAAGGAGCTACCAAGACAATGCCAGTCACTGAGGCTAATGAGAGAGCACGGAAACACAGTAGAAACACTGAGGCAAAGCCTCAGATGGTCTTAAATTGCCATAGTTCCATTAACTTCCATGGGGCTAAGACAGGTTATGCCATCTGAGGCTCCATCTCAAAGAGTTTAGAATCAGACTTCTGAACAAGTCTAACAAGGTAAGGGAAGTCAAGAGCAGCTAAGAAAGTACTGTAGAAATCTAGATGAGAGATAAAAAGCTTGCTGCATAATTCTGATACTCTGCAGTTGGTCAGTTAGATATTATCTTCAATAGGAAAAAAAGGTATATTCTTAACTTGAATTAGCTATCACAAGGCAAAATCCTAGTAAAGACAAGGCACCTGTAGTTTAAAATGAGTTAGCAGATCAAGATAAACCCTAGATAGCCATGTAGTCTTAACCTCAGCCAGCTAATGTGTACAAACAACAAACTGCCTGGTCTTCACGAGGGTTTTACCTTGCGTTTGCTAACTCAAATTCAGAATACACCTTTTTATCCTAGTGAAGATAAGGCTTTACAGGCTGAGGATCACCATAGACTTAGCCCTGGTCTACAGCATTGTTGAACATGAGGTAGCCTATTTTTTACATCAACTGCTTCAGACTGAGGTCTGACATTTGGTGGAAACACTCTGCTTTCCATCCCTTTCCTTTGTAATCCTCCTAACTCTATTTTCCCTTCTCTCCTCCAGTCTTTTCTAAACTCCCTAGTTCTTTATCTACCCTTCCTAGCTATTCCTTTCAGTCATTCCTCCTCATGGATTACTTCCCACCTGCTTACCATTGTGCCTCTTCCCTCACACTTTCCTTTCTGCTTCCACTTATGCTACCTCTTCCTTCCTGGATGCTGGATACTTCTTCCTGATGCATGTGCTATGCATGTTTTTATCCCCACTTAAAATTGCATATAAAGCTATGACTCAAACTTGATTTTTAATGCTTTGCAAAATGTTCACAGTGAAACCTGAAGCCAGGCAAAATTTACCTGGTGTTATGTTTCAACACAAACTTGCAACTCTAACCTGTTAAAATCTCAAGCTTGGGATGACTGATACAAAACCGTTCAAATCAGGTGAAATTTTGAAGAACAAACGGTTAATTCAGCTGATTTTGCTTTGTGGTTTTAGGTACATCAAACCCAAAACAAAGTGTTGGTCTCCACATATTTTTAGTACCAATTTAACTATATTGGCTTAGAAATCAATATAGTTAAAGTGGTGCAACCCCCTAGTGTGGATGCAGTTATACCAGTATAAAGCTTATTTTCACAGATTTATAGAGTGGTCCCTAGTTTAAAGCACAAATAGTCATTGGTCCAAGCAGACAATATGGGACTGACTCTATAGCCACTGGCTGAGGCACTCACATGGGAGGAGGAAGACCCCAGATCAAATCCCTGCTCCAATGACTATTTAATTATTTATACACTGTAAAAACTGCTTCAACAGGAGAGACTGAGCAAGCTCCACATCAGAATATTCCATAGCCCAGTGGCTAGGGCGAGGGAGCCCCAAGTTCAAATCCTTTCTCCACCTCAGGTAGAAGGGGGAACTGAATCCGGGTTTGCCATGAGTGCCCTTACCACTAGGCTAAAGCTTATAAGGCAGACAGCAATGGTGGTAGCACCACTTCTCCCTGTCTTTTGCCAATGGCATCTCAGTCTTTGGAAAAAAAAATTTTTTGCTGAAACTATTCAGTCCTTTGTGTTGATTCTGTGAATAGTTTCAGTTTGTTGAAAAATGCATACTGTTTGTTGCAAAAAAAATTCACTCAGGTCCACTCCTTACACCATTTATGTGCCATCAGGCTAGAGCCTTCGATGGTAAAATGGAAAAACATGATGACTTTTCATCATGACAAGGATAACGGTATTATTGCAGACATCTCTCAGACACATGTATCTGTGTTACTAATAATAATAAAAATTATTTGTAAAAGTTTGCTTAAGAAGCAATAACAGCTTCACTGCCATAAAGGCTGATCCTTTGGTATTAATACGCACATTCATATATATGGCTCAGAATGTGAATTGCTCTACACTTAAGAGAATGTCAGTAAAAACGCAATGTTCTGGATACAGGTGATATCACAGTTCACAGATGAATTCAAAGAAGAATGAAAAGCTCTACAAGTAAAATTATTCCAACGGTGTTGGTGCTGCCACACTTCTCAGGGAATCCGGACTCCCCAGTTTTGTAAGTTTTCAGCGGATCTTGAATAATATTATGCAGCTGCTCTGTGTAATTTGAAAAGTAAGCAGCACATCATCACTGAATCTGACCATAAACCAGATTTGCTCTTAGGGCTGCATTTTTAGCCAGGGTGAGGTTTTCCTCCCGTGTCTCTCTAGCGTGGAATACTAGATACACTAAAATATGCTGCTTTTCCTCAGATGAGTGCCATTTCTTTGGGAAAGATCTTCTTCCTGGTCACTCTCACAATTTCTCTGAAATAAAGAGGCTGCCATGTTTCAGTCTGTTGAATAAGATACAGAGCTCCTACATAGATTAGCAAACACATACTTAATCTGTCACCTATGGGGGGATAAGCAGTAGTGCGAAGAGAAACATCACTGAGGTTCTCTAGAGGTGTAAGGTGCATTATGGACATTTTCCCCATTAACTGGAATATTTAGTAGGCCACAGCGAGACACAGGATTCTAGACTGTGTCCACTTTGGGGTGGCTGTTCCCAGATGAGATTATTGGGCCAAAACTAAAATAAGTGACCTCCCAGCCAAAGTACAGCAGATGGCGTGTAGTGGGGTTGTTGATCTGACCCTAAAGCAGGACATCCTTGTTCCTATTTTTCTATATTGACTAAAACTCACTGTCAAAACAGCTTGACAGAAACCCCTACTTTATCTTTGGCTAAATAGAGACTGGGAAAATGCATGTAAATAATAAAGCAAAAAATAAATAACACCCACTAAAAAACTATAGATGATATAAGAACCTATATAGAATAGAATACTTAGACAAAAATGCATCAGGAATACGAAAGCTTGTTATACTTGCAACCTAATGAATTTTTTGAATCACATTTCTGCAAACCTAAAGTTTAAGCAATACAAACCATCCAGTGATGTGCTCTCATGAGAAGCCACTGAACACAAGGGTTTTCACATTTTAGATAAGACCTTTTATATTCAAGTGCTTCCTTAGTCCATGTTTGCTCACATAGCAAGCTTCTACTGAAGTCTACAGCAAAATCTCACTGGCATCAGTAGTGCAAGATTGGCCCTTAGCATCAAATTTCCATTCCCTATGCAAAGTCCATTTATTTTGGTTTTGCACAGGGGAACTACAATACATAGTAGGGTTTGTGATGAAATCCCCCCTTCCCCACCCAGCACAGAGCAACTGCACCTCCTCGCTTCTCTCAGTTAAGGGTTTGATACCATGCTCATCACTATGGTAGCCATGTACCTAGTGCAACTTTCATACTTCTCCCCCATATTATAATTTTGGCCAGTGAATACAGTTTGCAGAGCCACTGGCCACTCCTTGCTCCCCATTTATGCCGCAGATAGCACTGCTGGAGCAATGGCCCAGGATACACAAAAGGTACAGTATCTCATGGTCTGCTTTCTCCATGGGTTGACTACCAAGAACCATGGCATCATGGCATGGCATCATCTGATTTTTCTGGACCTTAGGTGCCCATGCTAGGGGAGCAAGATTCACTTCACAGTAAAATGGTTACTTTTCCCTTCCCTTTTCCCCTTGTTTTTTCAATGTACCTACCAAACTTTCATCCTGCATCAGTGAGACCTTTCTCATCTGTAAGCGAGATAAGTGGTTGCACAGTGAGACAATACTGTAAGAGAGCTGGGGGAGGGGAGAGATGAGAATTAATTTCTACTTGCAATGTAGAAATCCCTAACATACTTAATACAGCGATAGTGCTTTACATCTTCAAAGCACTGTGCAAATGTTAGCTTCCCCTTGAAGCCCCTCAGCGTAAGTAAGTATTACCACATCAGTATTAATGTCCCAATGCCATACCTTCCATCGCCTTCTGGCATATTGCCTTTTGAAATTTTCCAAGTTAATGACAGATTCTCGCCTCACCAAGGCCTGCCGCTTGTCCACTGGCTGGAAGACAAGAGATGACAAGTTGATTGCTTAGCTTTCCCTAGGGACAGAAAGTAAACACGACTCTGCTTGTGTCAGTTACACATTGAACTGAGTTAAAAACCAGAGAGAGGATGGCAGAGAGGTGCTCAGCTGCGGGAGTAGTTTTTGACTGTGCTAATTCTTCAGAGTGCTTCCCTCTGCCCACCTGTAGCACCTCTGTCTTATCTGGATTGAGCCTGAGCCAGCTGGCTTTCATCCAAGCCCCTTTCTCTGAAAGGCATTGGGAGAGCAGGGAAAGGGCTCCAGCAGGAGCTGTTGAGAAGGAGATGAAGAGCTGTTGTCAGCATACTGTGACATTTTAGCCTGTTTCAGAGTAGCAGCCGTGTTAGTCTGTATTCGCAAAAAGAAAAGGAGTACTTGTGGCACCTTAGAGACTAACAAATTTATTAGAGCATAAGCTTTCGTGAGCTACAGCTCACTTCATCGGATGCATTTGGTGGAAAAAACAGAGGAGAGATTTATATACACATACACAGAGAACATGAAACAATGGGTTTATCATACACACTGTAAGGAGAGTGATCACTTAAGATAAGCCATCCCAGCAGCGGGGGGGGGGGGGAAGGAGGAAAACCTTTCATGGTACTGCTTGTCACCCCCCTGCTGCTGGTGATGGCTTATCTTAAGTGATCACTCTCCTTACAGTGTGTATGATAAACCCATTGTTTCATGTTCTCTGTGTGTGTGTATATAAATCTCTCCTCTGTTTTTTCCACCAAATGCATCCGATGAAGTGAGCTGTAGCTCACAAAAGCTTATGCTCTAATAAATTTGTTAGTCTCTAAGGTGCCACAAGTACTCCTTTTATTTTAGCCTGTATCTCCACAGCCTTCCACAGGGGTTTGACAAGTGTCGCTTTGGAATATTGATAGAACAGAACCCTGTAGGGTTCCTTAGTCAAGGCCCTTTAGGAAGGGAAAGAGGTTGCCTGACTCTACCTCTGACCCCTTTGGAAGGAATGAGCGTTTAAAATTAATTCCATCCAGCTGCCATAGTTAAGTGCATAAGGAACCCTCACAATCCATGGTGCTGACAGACCAAGTGGTATTAACTTGAACATCTGTCATAGGGAGCTAGGAATTTTCATACCGGTTCATCTACTCCAGTGTCCTGTCTCTGATACGCATTCTGTATCTGTTTAGCTTTTTAAAGCCAAGCCACTGTTTCAACTCCTGAGAGGGTTTAAGGTCCCATCAAAGGCAGAATCTCAGTTCAGCCTTAACTCTAAATTCACTATTAGTTCCTCCAGAGTAAAGGGGAAACAGACGAGTGTACTTTTTTCATTGTCCATTGAGTGTGATGCTAAAAGTAAACAGCACAGATGGTGAAGGGCAAATTAGACTGATGATCAACAATGTGAAGTGTTTAACAGAGACACTACTAAGAAAAGCTGCTTTAAAAAAAAAGAAATATATGATTTTTAAAACTGATAGTGTTCCCTTTAAAAAATAATACCCCTTCCAGAGATTCCATAGGGCTTAGTCAATATCCCAACTGCTAATCAGCCATGTCAGATCCTTTCCTATGTACACTGTCAAGCGGGTGGGAAATGCTGCTACTGATGTCATTACTAGTACTTTAGAAATCAGGGTACCAGTGTACCAATCAAATACTAACAATGGAAAAGCTGAGTAAGCCCCCAGAAAGCCAAATTATTGTTATTAAACCATCTGGAAAGTTTTGCATTACACTAGTTCAGAGGTTCTTAACCCATAGGCCATGACCCCCAAGGAATTCAACCAACTCTTATCTGCTCCCATTCCTTCTCTCTGGTATTCTGCTGAAACTAGTTTATTCAGTTACTTGTATTGAGGTCCCCCATAAAGATGCTTCACATTGTACTGATCCTAATTGTCCAAAACAATTGCATAGGATTCTGGATGCATGCGAGAGGAATCAGATGCAAGGAGTTGCACATGGGCTTGTGCATGTGATGAAAGAGGTGAAAGGAGAGATAATCTCTCCCTAAGGGGAAAATAAAATGTTACAAACTTTTTAAGATGTGATCACTAAACCTGATTCTCTGTTTTAATGCACGCAGCTTTTTCTAGAGATGAGCCTTAGTGACAAAGTTCAGATCTAGATCATAGCTTTCTAGCTTTGGATGTGTTAATATTTAGGGTTTCCATGTTGGGCCCTTTAGAAAGATAAGCTTCAGCCAAAGTTCAGAGTGGACCTTTCCCTAATTTCGTACCTCTTTTTTCCCCCCAGCATGTCTTTTTGGTGTGTAAGTTACTGGGTTTACTATTTACCAGAAGGATTTGATAACCCCACCTCGACAGTGCTGTTTCGCGCTACCAATCCGCACAGGGAGACTTTATAGACACAAATAACTTTTTGAGGGACTTGTTAATCCAGTTTTGAAACTGGAGAATGTATAACATATGAACAAGAAATACTGAGAAACTTCAAAGAGATCTATCTACATGTCCTGTGCTACTCACACATCAAATTGTAATGCACCAACAGTGCTGCTTCTCCGCTGACCCAGTAAGTAGGTCAGTAGAGTACTGAAGCAATGGCAAAGACCCGAATAGGCTATAACTATGAGGGGTTTGCTGAGCAGTAAAACAGGACATAAGAACAAAGTTATAACAAAGATAGCTTTCAACTGGAAGTGATTCACATTACAAGAACTGGACAGTTATTTAAGATGGATTGCAGGAGGTGCTCATTTAGGTTGTGAAACCAATAGCTTCAATTCAGAATTGAACAGGAAAAGTAACCAAATACATAGGTTTCACTTGCATGGGGCCTGTCATGAAGTATCGTTTTCATGAAATAGTGCAAACTAAAAACGGGAACTTTTCCCAAACTCCTCATAATAAAATGAGAATGTTAGCGGACATTCAATATCAGTTACGGTACACATGCTACATCAGTAAATGGGGTCCAGGGAACTTATGTTGTAAGTAGATGTTATGGTGGTGGGAGATCCAGAAATGCTTAGATTTAATTGGATGAGAATGAAACAAACAAGGAAATAGAAACACCAGAGCAGGATGGAAAGTGCACCCTCAAAGATTTTAACATCTTGTCAGAAAACTGGTAATATTGTTGATCAGACAGATTCTTTTTCACACAAGCTATAATGCTGTTAAACAGCCAACACTGTTCTAAACAATACACCTATAACAGGGTACAACTCCACATCTTTTCTTGTCAGTAGTTCTGCAATTTGGCTGTAGCCCGTCTGCTGATGTATTTTACAGAATCTTTATAAGAAAGGGAGAGAGAGCAAGGAGGTGCCATAGGACATCAGTATCAATGAGGGACTCAAGAGTTTTAAAGCTTTATGCACATGTATTCTGAGGTACTTGTCAGCCCAAGGACAATCTCAGAGCCAGCAGCATCTAAGTGCAAGTTGTTCAGCTTTGGCTCTAAGATTTTAACAAATATTTTTATGCAACAGACAAAAGGTATGTAACACCTTGAAGATATGCTGTTAGATAGTCATGGCTTGATCATCAGAGGGGTTGAGATTTCACAAATCCCTTTCAAATGGAACCTTTTAGTGTTCAGCACTTCTGAAAATCAGGTCATCAATGTAAAAACTCCAGAGGATTTACCATAGTACAGCAGACCACCACCCAACCCTTTCTTCAGTCTTGGCCAATACCTGATCCTATCTCTTCTGGGCCACCAGAGGGCAGGGAGGCCATATAAATAGGACCGCATGTTAAATGCATACTTTTTTTTTTAATAGTAGAGGATGTGAAAAAGTCAGTTCTAAGAACAAATTTTGTGGGAAATCCAGGACAACTTTCACTGTTGCATAGAGGAATGCTTAAAGCCTAATGGCAAACACCTGAACCATTTGCACTGCTTCTGCTTCCCATCATTCTCCAAAACTGTCCTCAGCTTTGGAACCTGTACAAATAAATACAGAGGCTGCGATTTCATCTCCAATGACAAAGTATGTCTGAGAGAAAGGAGCTGAAATTATCAGCCTGCCCTCCATCTCCATTAAAGATAGACAACATCTGTGCACAATTGACCCTGGATATTGAAGCATGAGATGTCAGTTCCCCACATTATAAGGGGCTAGGCAGCATGCCACAAATGTGCTAAGTCAAAAAGACTGGTGAGAAATCAGGTTAGACCTACAAAATGTCAGTATTAAATGTCAGCTGTATAATCGTCAAAAAACATTTAAGTGCTCGTTCAATGGCAGAGCCCTTGAAGCTCCAAAAATAATTAGTTTTTTGATACTCCAGATTGTTAATAATCAGTTGCCCCATATTGTTAAGTACCTTGCAAAGTTATGATCTTGTCATTCTCAGTTGGACATGCTCCTTTCTCAGGAGTGGTACAGCACTGTCCTCCTTCAACTCATGAAAAAAGCACAGGCCTTGAGGAGTGGGTCATAATTATACTAGCCTCAGACATGCTAAAGAGTAGAGCACCTGCTCTAATGCCCCTTCTGTTCTGTGCTGGTACATCCATATACAGAGATAATCTAAAAGGACAGAAATATGGGGCCAGAAATGGGGCAGACAGATTCTGTACATTTGAGGGTCTTTTTCTCCAGATTTTGAATCTTACTAGATTTTCTTATTTTTCAAAATGAGAGGAAGAGAACTTAGATTCTGAAAAAGTTGTCTAGTCCCTCTGGACAATGTCCTCTTCAACGTACCATGCAGCACTGGGCAGAGCTCTAGGCTTGGACTCTAAAAGGAGCCTGATGCTCAATGGCAGTTGGGCACCTCCCTCCCTCCCTCAGGCACCCCTTGAAAATTACAAGTGAGATATAAGATTTATTAGGTCCTTGGTAAAATTTTCATTTAAGTACCTAAGTGACTTTTGAGCCTGAGACCCTTTTTCAAAGATATTTAGGCACCTTTCTCTCATTAATTTCAGTGGGAGTTAGGCACCTAAATATCTTTGAGGATCTGGGCCTTCGGCACTTAGCAACCTCAGTCTCATTGAAAGACAATGTCACTTATGCCCCTAAGTCACTTAGAAACTTTTGAAAATTCTACTTCCATCCTGTCTAATGTAGAATGCAAGTGTCTCAGGATAGGGTGCGTGTCTATTTTCTGCCCATCACCAGACACAACTATTGTGCTACAGACAGGTGTAAAACATAAATAGATACGTAAGCATGGTTTTTCACTAGTCTCCCAAAGTCACTATGAGAACATGGCACTTTCTGATTCATCATTCTCTGTGAACTGAATGAGAGTACATTGGTGCTTTGTAGATAAAAAAATAATAAACAGGATTATTCTTATAATCTTATGAGCAGCAGCCCATTACATTTAAATTATTAGCTTTTCCAGAACAGAGGAGTGGGCTTTTTGGGGGAGGGCCAGGGCGGACAAAGAGAAAAATCTGACATATCATCTCTCCCTTTGTCCTCTTCTTTGTTCAGAGCATGATTATCTGAAAAGGGGGATTTTGGCCACTAAGACTGGAGAGTTTGCCTGAAGCTGTACAGAGTGACTCTCACTTTTACCCTTTTTGGGAAAGCAACTGCATCCATTTCCAAATGGGCTGCTAGAAGCAGCATTGAGAGCGAACATTGTTATTTGACTCTTCTCTCATGGCCATGCCCATGGGTGGTGGGATTCCTTGCTTGATCATGTTATTTGTGTTGTGGTAGTGCACAAAGGCCCAATCAACATCAGCCCCATTGCAATAGCTAGCCCTGTACAAATCTATGGGCCTGGCCCCAAGAGACTTTCACTAGATGCATCACAGAACTGGCCATGCAGATATTCTCTGACAATCTGCAGTTATGTCAGGTCATTAAAAACAAGGGTTTGATTCCTGCATTGGACCCCGCTATGGCATGGTCAAGTTCCCACTCCTTGATTCTCTGGGCTTCCAGGAAGCTCTATGTTGCACCACTGGTAAAGACTCCTTGAAAGGACCTATGCCAGTCTAGAACTGCCATGTGAAACACAGGTCCACCACACTCCCTCCTGACCCACGACACACCCCTCATGCCAAAGTGGCAGGCAGCAGAGGGAGAGAAAGGAGGAGTGTGTGTGTGTGGAGTGTGAGTATGACAACTGTGGTACAGATGCCCCAGCAGGGAATTCATTTTCTCTGCAGGGCATTTGCCACTGGATTACAGCCCCTTTGCAGTACCTCAGCCTCACAAAGGAGCCATAAACCAGCTAGAGAATCTGGCCCTATAATTACTTCATTAAGTAGATGTTTAAATATCCTATTTCAGTCACAGACTTCCCTTTCAGAGACTACAGCATCCTATATAAGAGACTATTTATTGTGTCCAAAACGTGAAATGGTTACATTTGTGCACATAAATACAGCCCAAACAGTTAACCTTTTCTTTGAAATACAGGAAAAAGGTACATTATTCTGTTTAAACATTGACTTTTTTTCCTTTTCCTTTCTTGTAAGTTTCAAAAATGACCTTTGGAACAAACACACCAATCTCAAGTTTCATTACACTGAATCAATGAATTGTTTTCTTTGAGAGACCTTTCTTATTGTGGAATAAAAGTCAAAGGTCTATTGACACTACCTGATGGATCATCATCCTCACAAATAATTTTGCACAGCAAAATATACATACACAATTCTCCAGTCATTCCATTACAGATTTATCATTCTGTCTTTCAAACAAAATATTTCTGGTACTTAAAACATAAGGTACCTATTTTTATGGTAAGAACTTCACATTAAAGGACTAAAAATTATCTAACACTGGTCCCCATACTTTTTGCCTCGGGCCACCCCTTATCCCGGCAGTGCCCACCGCTCCCCCCCTCCAAGCTGGGTTTGGGAGCAGGGCTGCTGTTTTGGGAGGGGGAAGGGGACACTGACAGTGTTAAGGGGGCCAAGGCTGTGGCTACAGCTGGGGTCAGTGTCGGAGAATAGGCTGGGGCCAAGGCCGGCAGCTGGGGCCCGGGCACTTGACCGGCAGCTGGACCACTGGGAGCAGAGACCTGGGCATGGGGGCAGGGCCAGGAGCGGAGCTAGGGGTAGGGAGGGGTGGCGCTCCTTCCCCAAACCCTGTGGGGGCTAGCCTGAGCCCCAGCTGCACCCCCCAGACATTCCTCTGCACCCCCCTAGGGGGGCATGCCCCCACAGTTTGGGGACTTCTAACATCTGATGATAATGAAAGAGAGACTGTACCCTAAATAACCAGCCTATAAAATAACCTTAACTTTCCTTCATTGGCTGTGATTTTCATGGTGTGAAATGATAAATCACTGCATCATTTGCTCCATTTTAAAGGGCTGCAATAACCTTCATAAGTGTTTTTAATTACCTGCTGTGCAGAATTATCCCCAGCAAGTCTGCAAGACTATTGCCCTCATCCAAACAAGAATGCTACCAGGTGATTTTACATACTTCAAAGCATGTGTAAGCTGCTAAAAAAGGAGTGACATACTTTTTCATTTCAAGTGAATTACCTAATAATCTTCAGGACTTGTATGTTTACATATTATTATAATGTTAGTACAGAATAACTGCAGGGTTACACGTGCCCTAGAACAAAGTGATTTCTAATTCTAAGGGTTCAGAAACTGGGATGGTCACAACATCAGCACAAAAACCGCTGCAGAGTATAGGCTTTTGGTCAATAGTTTGTGCAACATTTTCATATTTCTATTTTAATGCATAGGTGGTGGTTTTGTGCTGAAGTTAAACACTGAGATGATTTCTTACGGCTGCACGTTGAGACAAACAGACAGCAAGGGGTTCTAATGAGGATTTTTGCCTATTAACCAACATTACTGTCTTGATTCTGCAACATCAAGATTCAAGCCTGCAAGGAATTCCTCACAGCAAGATCTATTTAACAGCTCCATTAGTGATTCATTAATATCTTTGTTGAAAACAGAGCCAAAGTTTCCATTCACACATGCTTCATTTCCATTCTCCAGCTGAAAACTACTCATTAAATCCTGGATCCAAGTGAGTTCCTCAGAAAGTTCCTGACTCAGAGATTCATACTGAGACTTTAGATCAATGTATTTCCCAGTGACACTTGCAAGACTAGAACCTACAGTCTTGATGTCATCCTGAAGATGTTTCTTCAGGGATTCAATTTTACGGTGCTCATACTTCAGCTGTGAAAGCTTGTGTCTCACATTTTCATTTTCTTCTTTGTACCAAGCTTCTTTTTCATTATATATGGAAACCAGAGCATTGATGTCCTCCTGCAGGGAGTCGTGGGACATAGCCAGAGTGCTGAAATCACGTTCCATCAGAGAAATGTCTTCTACCACCCGGGCAAAGCGTTCAAAGTTGATATAGGTGTTATTTGGTGGCATACTCGAATGGCACTTGATGGTGTACTCTTTCAGACGTTTTGTCTTCAGCTGACTGTTCTCAGCCTTCTTGTTTTCTTGGACTTTTGCTTCTTCTATCAACTGGTGAGTCTTCAGACAGAAGAACCAGTATTACTGATTGTTTATCAAGATTACAAGATCTTGCACTAAATTCAACTCTACACAGCAGACAAGGGATGCAAAACTGCATTTCCACAATGCTGGGGAGAAGCGTCATTTCCAGTCATTGTTCATGCATTTGATTAAAATAAAAGGGGTGATGTGACAAGCATTGAGCATTCATTCACGTTGGACAAGTATAAATAAATTAAAGGGCCGTGAACTATTTGCATGCTACAGTTTGTGCAGTTAAATTCTCAAAACCATCAACATTTGTGGGGGAAAAATAATCCTGAAAACACTCCACTCAACGTTTTGTACAATACATAACAAAATGAGAACGATTCAGTGTTTAAACATCTGCATTTGCCATGCTGAGATTGCTAAATTTATTTTCATTAAGAGATTTATCTATGGAGGCAAGCTTTGCTTAGAACAAAACAACACACACAAATCCAAATACCAAGCAAATCCAGACAGCTACTAGCTCACTACACCAATGACATTTTGAGGGAGCTGATTTGTTTTCACATTTGGTGGGGTGAGCTCTTAACACCCAAAAGCACTACACCAGAGGTATGATTTGTGTCCATGCAAACACTGATTAGAGATGAAAACAATACAAATTGTGTTCTAATACAGAATACTGTATGCCCATTTATTTATAGTCCAGTCACCTCTCAGAAGTCATAATTAAGGCTTGCAGAAATCCAAGATTTTGGAAGGAATTGAAGCAGTTTTTACTACTGTTTGTCTTGCACCCAAGGATCTCAGAGTGTTTAGTAGCCAGTTATTTCTCATAACTTACCTGTGAAGAAGGGGAGTATTCTCCCTGCTTTGCTCATAGGTGAAAATGAGACATGGAGAGGCTAAGGTTCACTGTCTGGTTCAAACTGATTTCTGAAAGCCATAACCATGATGAATTCTCTTGCCATTTAGGCACATAGCCTTTAGTATGGAAATATAAATTCCCATAAAAATTCTGTACTAGTTTATCCCGAAGCAAATGTTCACCTTTTATAAAATCACCACCCATATTCTGTCACTGTCTTTGGCCTTACCGTTATCCAAGGATGAGTGAGAGCTTCTTGAATTGTGAGCCGTTTCCTGCAATGACACACAGACTTAAATGAGAGCCAAGCTGCTTACCATATACTTCTTTCAGGGTGTTTATGAACTAATATTTTAATATTGTACTTTGTATCTATAACAGTCACCAATAGTGCCAGGATTACTTACAGTGAGGTACAACTTTCAGGCAGAAGGGTTCATACACAGTTTTCTGTCTTCAGTGTTAATACAGTGCTATCCCACAGCAGAGCTGTCAGCTCTACTTAATTTTCATTTTCACACAATCAAAATCTCTCCCTCTCTCATTGTTCTGTTAAAAAGAGGTGAAACGCTGCTAACGTTTCATGATATGTTCTGTTACTAGTCTAACGTGCCTAATGAGTGAATTCTTCCTGCACACACTTGGTCTAGCTTTTTCTCTATATCAATTGATATAAGCTTAATGTAGTCAAAAACGTCTTTAATGCACAAGCTATTAAGTCACCCCTGGAGCTCTTGCTTTCTGAAAGCAGTATTCCTGGGCGGGATGCTTCAGTACTAAATCAGAAAATCTCACTTTCTCCTACACCCTAGCAGCACTGGATGGACATAAACAGGGTACTGCCTTCACAGCTGCTTATGGCACAGATATCAATATGCCTGATCTGCTCTGCTTGAAAGGCACTTGCTAAACCTGTGTAAAACATTCACATCAGACACCAACATGCTCCAACATATCCTGGAGTCTGAAGTTCAGAGAAATGTTTGCTGGTGTGTTTGGACAGATACCCTAGCTGGCATCCTTCTCCCAACAACCCCCATTATTTACCTTCTCCCCCAGATGTCTTTAGAGGGCATCCTAATGACCTACCTTCCCACACCTTTCTGCAAGTGGTCCCCACTCTGTTTTCAGGGGACAACCGATGACCACCCCCACTAGTACTAACAAACTCTTCAGAGGGCTCAGCAGCACATAACCCAAAAGGATGCCCTTTCCTCCCTCCGCCCACCCCAACATAGTGCAGGAAGCGTGGCAAGATAGTCCTGGTGCATCCAGCTCATTAAAAAACTTCAGAAGCAGAGATCCGTCTCCTATAATCCCTACTGCAGTAGCTAAAGAATCTCGGTGATTCCCTAATCACCACGAGGTAGGAGAAAAACCCCATATAGCTGCTAGAGAAGTGCCAGGTGTACCTAGCTGATGCACAAGGGTTAATGGGCCATATTTGACACGAAGACAACTGAAGAGCAAGGAGTTTGCAGCAATAAAGGGTAATGGCTGAGTGCATCTCACTTCCTAGAAGGTTCCTTATGGCTTGGGATGTGGGAGCAATTATCCAACATCCACGAATGACCAGGGATAAGAGCCATCCTGCCTCAAATGATGGACTCTATTAGGACAGCGAAGAGAAAATGGTGGCCTATAGGTGTGAGTAGATAGGGTGTCCCTCTGGAGGTTTGAGACTGATGAACACAAGCATCCAAGTGAACACACAGGAGCTGGTTTGCTGACAATCTCTGCAAGCCAATCTGCAGGCTTTAGCATGTGATTAATAGATTCCAAGGCCAGAAGGAACCATTGTGATCATCTAGTCTGACCTCCTGTGTAGCACAGGTTGGTAGAACTTCCCCAAAATAATTCCCAGAGCAGATCTCCTAGAAAAACATTCAACTTTGATTTAAAAATGGTCAGTGATGGAGAGTCCACCAGGCCCCTTTTATTGTTCCAATGGTTGACTACTCATTATTAAAAATTTATGCCTTACTTCCAGTCTGAATTTGTCCATGCAGAGCAGCTGCTTTTGAAACACTGAATATAAAATCAACTCTCTCTCATTCACACATACACAGACACACACACACGTGGATTGTGAGATATCATTAGAGGCAATTAAAAAACATTTAAAAATTATCAGACACAAGAACAGCTTCTAAAACCCAATAAACTCCAGTAATTTGCACTTCACAAAAAAAATAAAATAAATAAAAAATCTAACCCTACTGGTGAAAGACAATGCATGCCAAATTTTGGCACATTTGGTGAATTTTGGTACAGGGCATATTTTTAGGTCCTCTGTATATAGAGATTTACAAGGGACACAGCAATACACCTGTACTTAATGCCTCACTCTGGGACAATGACCAACTCTGCAATGAAACCTCTGAACTGCTCAGTGTGCTCATTTTTGCCTGGGTGGCATGAAAGGCAGCCAGCCATTTTTGTACATTCACTTACCGCGTGTCTTTCACCAGGAGTTTCCGGATAAAGTCTTTTGCCAGATCACTGGTGTGACTGAAAAATTCCTCATCAAATTCGTAATTCACAGCTGTGATGTTGGCGAGAGTTTCCTGCTTCGTTTCTCCAAGGAAAGGGGATGCACCACTGAGCCTGAACAGGCCAGACAAGAAGATCATGTTTTGATTGGGGAAAAATAAAGTTACTTTGATGTGATTCTGAGATTGTGAAATGACAACGTTAGAATGTGGATCTCTCTTTCAGGGCAGCCAAGAAGATTTGTAAATAATAGGCTCAAATCTGCGTCACCATATATATAGCTACAAAACAGACTCACAAAAACAGCATTAATGTGTTTCCATGTGCAACAGCAAAGACCCTATTCACAGACACCCCCATCCCCCAGGGTTAAGAATAATCCGCACTGGAGGAGAGGTCCAGTTGCTATGAATGCATCAGGGGTACACACACACATACTCACAGGCTATGTCAGGGAATGTCCCCCCATCGTTCTCATCAAGGAAGCCCTGTTAAGTGGCCTCTTTGTAGGCTTTTTGGGAAAACTCCTGCCCTGTGCTGTTTTTCTGCCTGCAGTTCACTGGCAAGCATCTATGAACAATGTACACCTAGAGTTGGGCCCAAGAGGTCCACATAAATAGAGAAAATTAATTGCTCAGATTTTTGTGGCCTTGCCCTGATTTCTGCAGGGTGGGAAGGGGACATGGCATTGATTAAAACTAGTCCCCAGGACAAGCCAGGGGACTTACAGTGCAATAAAATAGAACATGAAGAGCTAATTCTGTTAGAGCTCAGCTCCATGCTTAAAACTGCAAAGATACAATGCAGTCATCATCCTCATAAAATACCATTCAGCAATCTTTTAGATGGAAAGGGCTGTGAGCCTGCCTTGCATCTCTCTCAAATAAAACTGACATCCTTCATCTGAGACTCATAATTACCTCAATCCCACAAAAACCTGGGGTTAAAGCACTTCTATTAGAGTTCCTTTTTTTAATACCATGAATGCTGAGTCAAGAGAGTTAGATTTCCAGCAAGTGTTCTTTATACTAAGGAAACTGATCTAATCCCATTAAAATAGTACTACTATTCTTGCCTCCCCTGTTTGGACTTTGGTAGTAGAAGTTCAGGATGCAGTGGATTCAAAACAGAAATGCAGCAAACCGTTCAGGTCTAGGAGGAGTGATGTTGCTTGTTTAAGTGATTCTGCTCACAACAGGCCTTTATCAGCCAACACTGTCACACTGACCAAGGATCTTTTGCATTACATCTTAATAACGGTGATTACGTCTGCTCAGTGAGGATACGAGAAACACGGAGGCACTATGCACAAAAACAGGGAGCTCCAAAACTCTTTCATAGCGTGGACCAAATCTCAACAGAGAAATTGCCATGTAACAACCCAGAACTGCCACAGCTGCTGACATGGGAAGGTAATATTAGAGCACCAAAGAGCTAAAAATACTTCCCCAAGTATTGCCCTATTTGACTACAGTCAATTGTTCTGACTACTTCCGCTCTTCACTCATTCCCCACTTGTCCCTTTGTTCCATTTCAGTCAGCCAGAAACAAGGAAGAGAGCAGGCAACATGTGAAAAGCCAGCTCTTTGTGGCCCACCAGTGGTTACAAAACAGAGCTGGGGAATCCCTGCCATAATGTCTTTGGCCATATTTTTTCCCCTTTCCTCAAAATCATACTGTGGAGCACTTGGTTTCTCTCCTCCCATCCACTGCCCCCTCAATTTGTGTGTTGTATTGGTCCTTTGTGACCTTGGGCAAGTCACTTCACCTCTCCATGCCTCAGTTTGTACATACATAGAATGGAGATTTCAGAGTAGCAGCCGTGTTAGTCTGTATTCGCAAAAAGAAAAGGAGTACTTGTGGCACCTTAGAGACTAACAAATTTATTAGAGCATAAGCTTTCGTGAGCTACAGCTCACTTCATCGGATGGATGCATCCGATGCATCCGATGAAGTGAGCTGTAGCTCACGAAAGCTTATGCTCTAATAAATTTGTTAGTCTCTAAGGTGCCACAAGTACTCCTTTTCTTTATAGAATGGAGATGATTCTCTCCCAATTTGAAATCACTAAATGATCCTTGAAAGGCACTGTATAAATGCTGCTTTAGCACCTTGGCTCTATGAGAGTAATTATGAGGATGTAGAGAAACTGGAAAGGATCCAGAGGCAGCAACAAAGGTGATCAAGTTGATGGAATGCAAGCCATATGAGCAGAGGCTGAAGGAACTGGGTATGTTTAGCTTGGAATAGAGGTGATTAAGGGGGGCATAATAGTGGTCTTCAAATACTTGAAAGGCTGTCATTAAAAAGATGGAGAAAAGTTGTTCTCTCTTGCCACAGAGGGCAGGACAAGAGGCAATGGGTTCAAATTACAGCATAGCAGATTTAGATTGAATCTCAGGAAAAACTTTCTACTTGTAAGAAGAGTAGGACAATGGAACTGCCTAGGGAAGTCGTGGAAGCTCCTCACTGGAGGTTTTCAAAAAGAGACGACAGGATTGCCATCTGTCCTGGATGGTCTTTAGACACAAGAAATCCTGCATCTTGGCAAGGGGTTAGACTCGATGATCCTAGTGGTCCCTTCTAACCCTATGGTTCCATGATTCTATGTCTCCATCAAGAGGCTGGCCCCAGTGATGACAACAGCTTGCTACTTAGAACTATATTAATTATTCCTTTAGCTCCGATGGTAGGGGCTCATGCTCCTGGGGCTGAAAGACCTGGGTTTGACCCCTGCAGTGACCTTGGTGTCCATAAGAACGTGGTCATGTGTGTTACAGTAGGTGATGGTATATAGACACTCAGCATTTGTTAAGCATTTTGGGACTCCTTACAATGAGAGGCACCGTACAGTATCAACGGAAGTTAGTATCAATAAAATTAAGAAATAACTCTAGAAAAATACAAAATGGGTTTAAGAGTATTATAGTGTGTGCAGGGTCATACCCCACCGATTCAAGGGCTCACGCAATCGTCTCCATCCCTTTTTACAGAGGGCTACTGTTTTTATGCTTGTTTACTATGCTAACCATTGCTACATGTATTAGTCATTCTGGAAGCTACTGTTAGGGTGGGGAAAATATATATTCACAAGAACCGGGTAGGATATTTTTGATTTGTAAATGCTGTCAAAGGATTTACGTCAGGTTAACTATGCCACTAAGGATGTGGATTTTCACACACCTGACCAATGTAGTTAAACGGACCTACTTTTCTAGCAGCATTAATGTGTTAAGGCCTGAGAGAGGCAGATATGAATGTCTCCTAGCTGTCTGCGCCTTAGTCTCCATATCCAAATACCAGGACATTGACACCTAACAACTGAAAGCCCAGAGGGTGAAAGACATCCCTACCTCTCAGCAGGGAAGCTGAGCAACATACCCCAGCTTGAGAACAAAGGACTGGGGAGCAGTATTCCCTCTAATTTTTTACGTCCATGTGTGGAATGAATTTTGTTATGTATATCAGTATGGAGGTGTTGTGTGACACATCACCTTCCTATTGGTGCACAAAACAAAATTCATGTGGTGGGGGATTGGAGTGTGGGAGGGGGTTCAGGGCTGGGGCAGAGGGTTGGGGTGGGGACGTGGGCTCTGGAGTGGGGCCAGGGATGAGGGGTTTGGGGTGCAGACTGTCCCCAGTCTGCAGTGGGGAGAGAGGACTCCCCTCAGCCTTCTCTTGCTGCAGCAGCTCAGGATCAGGGGAGAGGCACCTCTCCCCGGCTGCGGCAGCTCCAGTGGGGCTGGGCTGGGCCGAGGGCAGGGCACCTCTCCCCACCGCGGCAGGTCCGTGCTTTGGCTGGCGGGGAGGGGCGCCTCTCCCTGCCATGGCAAGACTGCGCTGGGGCCGGTGGGGAGGGGCACTTCTCCCTGCCGCAGCCCTGAGCCCCTGCATGAGGCTTAATAGGCAGCTGCATGGCTGCGCAGCTTAAACAGAATTTAGCTGGGGAGGTATGAGGTGTGTGTTGGGGGGTGTGTTGGGGGGTAAAAGTTGGCTGCTGGAAGGAGTCAGGGTTCTCACCTCGTATCTGACCAAAGAGGTCAGACTGACTCTCTCTCTCTCTCTCTCTCTCTCTCTCTCTCTCTCTCACACACACACACACACACACACACACACACACCTTGAACAATGGAGTTCACTAGACCTCGGCTACGCTCTGGGCTGACCTTCCATTCTCTATGCTAACCTAAGGACTTCCTATGCTATGTTCCAGTTGACTAATAAACCCTACTGTTTGAATGTCACTGCAGAGACTAGCGGAGATGTATTGATCCCTGGAGAACGTACAAGTCTCTACCAGGAATCATCTTGGTTGGACTCACAGAACAGAGCTCATGGTATGAAGGAGGAGTGCTGCAGGCCCAGAGATCTAGTCTAAGGAGGTGGAGAAGCCGTCTGACTTACTCTGGAGGAAGAGGGAGACCCCTAGCAGGTCTGGCACACTGAAGAGAAGAGCAGTGGTTCTCAACTTGCGGCCAAATCAGCACACAGGGGTGGCCCATGTGACATCCTCAGGGCCATAGTTAGTATTGATGTGGCCCACAATGGTAAATAGGGGGAAAACCACTGTTCTAGAGACTGTTCCAAAGTTGGGGGTATAGCTCTAATGCTGTGGATCCGTGACACACCCCATACAACAGAGTCAGGATTAGTAGTAATCTATAGGGACACATTGTTTGCATTTCTCTTTTTTTTCCAATGGAGATTTTAGGTATAAGTAGAGATGGGTCAGACAAAACTCCTGTTCTGAACCACCTCCAACTTCGGGGAAATTTGGATCTGGAATTCATGGGGCAAGCCCATCTCTGAATACAAACTTATTGTTGCAGAAGGTTTCTAGGTCATTTCAACCAGACGGAGCAATGCAAAGCAAAATCAATGCTTTTATCTCTCTACAGAGCAAAGGTATATAAGTAGAAAAGAACTGCCCTATTGTAACAGAGTACTGCTCCACTCCCTCTATTATCCTGCCTCCAGCAAAGGCCTGTGTATGCAACACTTCAGAGGAAGGTGAAGACCTCTCAGAACACCTGGCTATCTGTGCATTACTGTCATCACAGGGTAAGCATTCTAACCTGTTTCTTCTTAACAACCAGTCTCCCTTCCCATTAATCTATAAACAGATGTAAATAGCAATTTATGAAGACATTGATGTCCTATCACATTCAGATGTATCAGCTGATGACATGAGGAATGCAAATAAGGATCAAGGATCTGGACAATTTTAGAATTGCTCTTTAGCTGCTGGTGGGCTACTTAATGTGTCTCAGACTGTATCCATGTGCCCCTTACTGTACCCCAGAGCATAAGGCCCGCAGGGAACTGATGGGCAGGATTCCCCTGGGAGAATAACAAGAGGGGGAAAGGAGTCCAGGAGAGTTGGCTGTATTTTAAAGAATCCTTATTGAGGTTACAGGGACAAACCATCCCGATGTGTAGAAAGAATAGCAAATATGGCAGGCGATCAGCTTGGCTTAACAGTGAAATCCTTGCTGATCTTAAACACAAAAAAGAAGCTTACAGGAAGTGGAAGATTGGACAAATGACCAGGGAAGAGTATAAAAATACTGCTCGGGCATGCAGGAGTGAAATCAGGAAGGCCAAACCTGGAGTTGCAGCTAGCAAGAGATGTTAAGAACAACAAGAAGGGTTTCTTCAGGTATGTTAGCAACAAGAAGAAAGCCAAGGAAAGTGTGAGCTCCTTACTGAATGAGGGAGGCAACATAGTGACAGAGGATGTGGAAAAAGCTAATGCACTCAATGCTTTTTTTGCCTCCGTCTTCATGAACAAGGTCAGCTCCCAGACTACTGCACTGGGCAGCACAGCATGGGGAGGAGGTGACCAGCCCTCTGTGGAGAAAAAAGTGGTTCGGGACTATTTAGAGAAGCTGAACGAGCACAACTCCATGGGGCTGGATGCACTGCATCTGAGAGAGCTAAAGGAGTTGGCGGATGTGATTGCAGAGCCATTGGCCATTATCTTTGAAAACTCATGGCGATCGGGGGAAGTCCCGGATGACTGGAAAAAGGCTAATGTAGTGCCCATCTTTAAAAAAGGGAAGGAGGAGGATCCGTGGAACTACAGGCCAGTCAGCCTCACCACAGTCCCTGGAAAAATCATGGAGCAAGTCCTCAAGGAATCAATTCTGAAGCACTTAGAGGAGAGGAAAGTGATCAGGAACAGTCAGCATGAATTCACCAAGGGCAAGTCATGCCTGATTAATCTAATTGCCTTCTACGACGAGATAACTGGCTCTGTGGATGAGGGGAAAGCAGTGGATGTGTTGTTCCTTGACTTTAGCAAAGCTTTTGACACGGTCTCCCACAGTATTCTTGCCTGCAAGTTAAAGAAATATGGGCTGGATGAATGGACTATAGGTGGATAGAAAGTTGGCTAGATTGTCAGGCTCCACGGGTAGTGATCAATGGCTCCATGTCTAGTTGGCAGCCAGTATCAAGTGGAGTGCCCCAAGGGTCAGTCCTTGGGCCAGTTTTGTTCAATATCTTCATAAATGATCTGGAGGATGGTGTGGATTGCACCCTCAGCAAGTTTGCAGATGACACTAAACTGGGAGGAGTGGTAGATAAACTAGAGGGTAGGGATAGGATACAGAGGGACCTAGACAAATTAGAGGATTGGGCCAAAAGAAATCTGATGAGGTTCAACAAGGACAAGTGCAGAGTCCTGCACTTAGGACGGAAGAATCCCATGCACCGCTACAGACTAGGGACCGAATGGCTCGGCAGCAGTTCTGCAGAAAAGAACCTAGGGGTTACAGTGGATCAGAAGCTGGATATGAGTCAACAGTGTGCCCTTGTTGTCAAGAAGGCCAATGGCATTTTGAGATGTATAAGTAGGGGCATTGCCAGCAGATCGAGGGACATGATCGTTCCCCTCTATTCGACATTGGTGAGGCCTCACCTGGAGTACTGTGTCCAGTTTTGGGCCCCACACTACAAGAAGGATGTGGAAAAATTGGAAAGAGTCCAGCGGAGTGCAACAAAAATGATTAGGGGACTGGAAAACATGACTTATGAGGAGAGGCTGAGGGAACTGGGATTGTTTAGTCTGCGGAAGAGAAGAATGAGGGGGGATTTGATAGCTGCTTTCAACTACCTGAAAGGGGGTTCCAAAGAGGATGGATCTAGACTGTTCTCAGTGGTAGCAGATGACAGAACAAGGAGTAATGGTCTCAAATTGCAGTGGGGGAAGTTTAGGTTGGATATTAGGAAAAACTTTTTCACTAGGAGGGTGGTAAAACACTGGAATGCGTTACCTAGGGAGGTGGTGGAATCTCCTTCCTTAGAAGTTTTTAAGGTCAGGCTTGACAAAGCCCTGGCTGGGATGATTTAGTTGGGGACTGGTCCTGCTTTGAGCAGGGGGTTGGACTAGATGACCTCCTGAGGTCCCTTCCAACCCTGATATTCTATGATTCATAGCATCTTGGCTATGTTGTCAGCTTACAGCCCTTTTATAGAGGGCGGGGTCTAAGCTCAGGGAACAATCCAAAAGCTTTCAGCATGGCCTGTGGGTGTGTTTAATTCTGCTCCACTTGCTTTGCCCACCAGAAAGAGATTCCTCTTTTAAGCGTCTCTATCTTTGTTGGGCCCGATGCTGCAAAGATTGCTAATGCAAAATTCCCAACAAGGCCAATGGGAGCTCTGGGTAACGGCTGCAGCATGTGCCCATTGAGCCCACCCAGAAGAACCCCAGGGCTAGAGAGGCTGAGATTTAAGTGGGATTTTCAAAAGTGCTTGGTGTTAGCCTAACTCTGTTCCCACTGAAGCAGAAGGGTGTTTGACATGAATGGCAGTAGCGGTTGGCCAACACTTGGTGACCACTTTTGAAAATCCCACCCCCCAAAACATAAGAGGCACAGGTGCTACATAGAGGCATTTGCTGGTCATTGGTCCTATTGTCTCTCTTTTAGTTTCACTTCATTTTCTTTGCTTTCTCTTTTTTAAAAGGCCTCTGGAGATCACTTGTCCATCAGTCCCTTGCCCCATTCCCGCTGTGCAGCTCTTTCCCTAAGGGACTGATGAGAAGAGCTGCTTCTTACTAGCTTGCTACAACTTTTACAGCTGTTCCATACAAGTGGATCGAATTCTGTACTTACAGTATGTAGGTGATGACTCCTATGCTCCTAGAAAACAAAAAGAGCAATCGATTGTAAGTTTTATACGTGTGTGACATGAGTCAATTATAGCTGCTAGATTGGCAGATGAACTATGATATTAGCAGTCAGACAAAACCTATGTAAAAGTCAGTGCTTCATAAAAAGGAATATGAATTTTGGATACAGGCTCAAATGAAGTGGATATCTGGGGTTTCTTTATATGGATTTCTTAAGTCATGTTGGTTCATGGTAGCTAATTAGCTATGGTACATGTCAGAAGCATGGAGGAATATCCGCAAAGATGTTTCAGCCACTATGACCATTTTGGGCAGAATAGCTTGGTATCAAAGCTTTCTCTATACACAGCACTTTTATAAACTAAGCTATCACAAGGCATTGCAGGGACAATGGTGCCTTTCAAGTGGCTCTCTCCAAAAGCTGACAGCTAGTGGCAAATTGTTAACTCCTATTTCATATAATTCAATTTTTTTTATTATCATGAGTAGAAGCTTACTATAAACAGCAGGTAAAAATGGAAGGATTGAAAGAACAGCTATTTACTGTATGTCAGCATTGTCTGATATGTAGAGAACGGATTTTACATAGAGCACCCTTAAGAAACTAGCAGTATAGCATCTTGGAAGAAAAGTTAATGCCGAGAACTTACCACATATCTGCAGCTAGCCCAAGTGGTTCATAGTTCACTATTTCTGGAGCTGTAAGAAGCATTTATTCAAACATCAGCAACAGATTGAATAATTAATTTTAGCAACATGAATTGTATGTGTAGGTCAAGAATTACTCAGTCCTTGGTAAAAAGCATGCCAGTAATTATATGAGGTCATTTCTGTTTAAAGTTCTACAGTGGTTTGCACGTGTGGTGGTAGGAATTTAATCTCCCAAACAGAGGGAGAGCTAATTTAGAGTCAATGGAGAATGAAAAGAGATCAAAGAATAAAGGACAGGAAGACATTACAATCCATCTACAGTACTAATTATACCTTCAACAACAAATTATGTCATGTAACAGCATCCCTAAGCAGATAGATCTAAGCATTTTCTCCCCAATTATTTCAGAATGGCAATAAACTGATGCCATTAATGCCCGGTCTTTACTTAGTAATTGGCCAGTCAGGGACTGCTCTAGCGCAACTTGCCCAAGGTTTTTTTCCAGCCAACACACCATTCATTACTATTGTTGTCAGCTGTTACTGTAGCATCTGTAAAAGAAACACCTTCTGGATGAAAAATATCCATGTAGAGGACTGAACAAAGGAAGTGATAAACGGCAGTGTATCGAGGTGTGAAGAGGTGTCTAGAACAGGGCAGCAGGGATCAGTGTTTATTTAACAGCTTCATTTATTATCCAGAAGAGGAAGTAAATTAAACTGAATAGATCTCTGATTGGCAGGTGTAAAAACCAGTAAGGACTAAGAGATAATACAAGCAAACCTAGAGGTTAGAAACATGAACAGGAAGTCACAACATGACAGTCATCCTGGAGTAACAAAAGGAAGGGAGTTATAATCCAAACAGGTTCAGTGGGAGGGAGTTATACTTAGAAAGAAATAACATCAACAGAGACCTATATTACTCCATTTTACAGATGCAGAGTGGCTCTGACTTGCCAGAGGGAGAGTAAATAGCAGAGATGAGATTAGTGCTCGGGGGGTTCCAAAATTTCAACCCTGTATTTATTTCTCTAGCTCACTAATTTAACAGCACTCTGATCTCTTCAGCTCAACACCTACAGGTTACAGAAGGCATCTTTCGGCTGCTCCGCTGAGAAGATTCAAGCAAGCCCTCTAGATGCAGTGCACCCAAATGGGGTGGCAATTTTAGGGGACTGAAAAGGCAGAGGTATTGCTGGCTTCTCCCTGAATTCAGGAAGGTGTTGCTGGCTTCTCCAGTGAAAAGCTGCAACACAAAGGAATTGCTTGAACACTCACCTACAAACTCGGGTGTCCCAAAAATATTCTTAAATTCAACTCCATCTTCTATTTTATGGGCTAGGCCGAAGTCAATGACTTTTATGTGTGGAATAGGAATATTCTTGTCTAGAAGCATAATGTTTTCAGGCTAAAAATAATTAAATAAAGATTAGTTATATTATTTGTGAGGAAGCTAACAGATCAAGAGCCCAAGCAGTATCCTTTGAGTCACCTTTTCATGCTTGTACATGTTTGTAATACTGCAGAACAGGTAAAAAACACAAACCTACTCCCGGCAATGCAGACTTCATTGTTTTAAAAAATTGAACATATTTATGTAATGTGACATTCCTTGTCAAATCATACTTGACAGCAGCAAAATTAACACTCCTCAGTGTCTGAAGCCTCCCTCTCAAAAGCAATACTGTAATTCACTTCACTTATTGTATTTATTCTTTTCTCTCACAAAAGCTGCAGCACGTCCTGCTTCCTAATAAGTCAGGACCTTCCTTGTTCTCTTCACCAATTGCTTTCTCTCTCTGCCTGCCTATGTTTATTTTATTAATTATAGTTGTTATGGCAGGATGAAGATAAAATACACCTGGTTTCCAGGGAAATGATGAGACACCAGAGTTATTCACATAACTGTAAATAATTGCATGGCTCAACTAGATGTGTTACGAGATATGTTACGAGACTGACATGCTGAGCATGGTGGTACAACACATAGGGTGAGCTTACCATGGCCTTGTCCCTTTTACAACAATGGGGTACGTTCAAATCCTGGGATGAGGATCTGAATGGCCCTGAAATTAGAAGGGGCTAGGATTGGAGATTCCGGCCCACCTCTAGTAACAAGCTATTCTAAGAACACATGGAGAATTTCTGACTGTTATGCAACCAAAAGCACCAGGCCAAACCGGATAGAATTGTGAAAAGAGAACAATTAGCAGTCCCTAAGCAGCAGGTTCGACTCCATACTCTGTGCTGTATCTATTCATTATTTTTCCACTAATTTTCTTAGCACCTGTCATTCCTCTTTTATTTTATAGTTTTTAGAGCAACATGGCTAGCACAATTCAGCTCTGATGAAGAGCTCCTATGCTATTCAATTTTCATTTTTTAATCAGAGCCTGGAAGCAACAGTCAGAAAGTTTGATTCCCTGTTGGCAGCTGCCTGACCATTTCAGAACTAATTCTCATGTGCAAGGAGCTACTGCTAACACACACTCTCATTCTGCATTACACTTGCAGACAGGCTACATGAATAATTTATTTTCACAGCCATTGGACTAAGGTGATTTTAGCTCCAGGCTAACTATGCTGGTTTTCTTCTGAAGATTCAGTGCCTACAGCTGCCAGCAGTGTATGTTGCTGACATGTGATGCCCATTTAAAACAGACTTGTGCTAGAGGCAGTACAGCATGAAACAAGAAGTTATTCAACAGTCATCTCTATTCATCATCTCTGCATCTTGGTGCAGATCCTCACTTGGTGTAAATAGGTACAGTTCTGCTGCAATCAATAGTGCTGTGCGAATTTACACCAGAGAGAGCTGATCCCTGGTCTTCTCAGGCCCGCATCTGGATTTCAGCAAGTGACAAGGTGCAGACTATATCAGCTGGAAGCAGGTCATGAGAACAGACTAGCAGGAAAGGGGGAGCAATAGGAAAAATGGTTGCCTGGCTAATATCATAGAAATAAAACACAAATCCATATTTCACTTCACTCTAGTCACATAACTGGATACATGTACGTCTGCCTTATTCACAGTATAATTAACATTTTCATTATGTCACATTCGCCACCCACCATCTAATCGTCTTTACTGCTGCAAAACATCCCCCAATATGTCCTGCTACCCCACTGATTTCAGCAGAACATTAGCAGAGGCCTGATAGTGCAATTATTATTGATGTTTCACCAAGCTCTTCAGGGCAGGGTCTAGTTTTATTGTGGGTCTTTGTACAGTACCAAGCCTACCATCAGTGCTTGTAAGGAATTAGCAAGAAATGGTTATATATTTAAGTTTCCTTTGCCCCCAGAATCTCTGTGGGGAGTGCTAGGGTTTATGCACCACTTGGGAGAAAGGAATTTTCAGTTGTTATAATGGCTATAAAATATTTTAAATGTGATTTCCCTCTTTTACATCCCCCTCCCTCCTTTGGTGTATTGTGCATTTCCAACAGTTCACTGGCATTGGGTTTTGAGTTTTGTTTGTTTGTTTGGCTTCAACAGCCATTGCTTTTGAAGACACTTCCACAGTCAAATCTTGGCAAGGCCACTAAAAACAAACAAACAAATCCTTCCCCCAAAAAACCCATTTCAAACTAGTTCCCATTATATGTTCCCCAAACTTTTTTTTATGGCAAGATTGAAGAGATTGATAAGAGTGACAAGATAATTATGGATCTCCATTTCTCTAGTTGAATTATTGCTTAAAAATAAATGCCTAGCTTAATGCTGCAGAAGCTCTAAAAATAGTCCTATAAAAGCCAGATGAGTGATATCTTGAATCCTGCTTTAAATCGCTTGTGAGTGATTTATTTATTGTATTTATGAGATGGTATCTCTTCTGCCCCACATGCACATTTCTTTTTGCTCTTTTTCCATCATCATTATTGACCACTGAACTTTATTGACATGGGACATGTGGATTTCAGTAGCCAGAACTCACCCTGGGAAAAGTTTTATTCATGTTCATATAATTATATTCCAATCACTGAATGTTATCATATTTTTCAAATGCACAGTGTAAACCTTTGCTCTTGGGCTACATGGCTTCAGGGTAACCCCAACATACTCACAACCATAAACAAACAAACAAACATGGACAGAAGTTTGATGAAGTGTACTGTATTGTTGGGATATATGCAATTGCAACAAGAAGAATATATATTCAAGAGAAGAACTTGGGCATACATCTGTCCATGTGATACTCATCACTGCAGTATCTAGGCATCACACAATTCTAGATCCAAAATTATGATGAACCGCATGTGATCTACTCTAGGCCCCCCACTCCCATTTTAAAGTTCCTCATATCTCCTCAAACTCTGTCTTTCCTCTACTTTCCACCTTGGTCTGAGGAGGGATGGAGCCACGTTTTGTATATAGTCCTGAAAATGGCAACGTTTGCGAAAGCAAATTCCATAGCTGCAGGCCTGCTGCTGAGAATGCTCAGTCTCCCAGCCTCAAGTTTCATCCTTGTGGGTGACAGAATCCTAGTTCCAGAGGCACATTGTTGTCTAGGCCGATCACAGTCATGGACAGAGACAGAGTCTCCCAGGAAGTCTGGGCCAGTTCCATGAAAGGCTCTGAAGATAAGGACTAAAACTATAAATTCACCTGATAGTACATGGGAACACTGGGGTGATGTGCTCTCAGTGACCTGGATGACTAAGCAGGCCAGCAGCCATATTCTGAACCAACTGATACTTGGTGTTGGAATGACAGTGCCAACTGAACCAGTGATTCTCAACCAGAGGTACGTGTACACCTGAGGGTACACAGAAGTCTTCCAGGGGGTACATCAACTCTTCTAGATATTTGCCTAGTTTTACAACAAGCTACATAAAAAGCACTAGTGAAATCAGTACAAACTAAAGTTTCATACAGGCAATGACTTGTTTATACTGATCTATATACTATACGCTGAAATGCAAGTACAATATTTATATTCCAATTGATTTATTTTATAATTATATGGTAAAAATCAGTAAGTAAACAATTTTTCAGTACTAGCGTGCTGTGACACTTTTGTGATACTATTTTTATGTCTGATTTTGTAAGCAAGTATGTTTTAAGTGAGGTGTAGCTTGGGGTATACAAGACAAATCGGACGCCTGAAAGGGGTACAGTAGTCTGGAAAGGTTGAGAGCCACTGAACTAATCTACCTCTTATTTCCTGGTCAAACATACATTGCTGAAGCTGTTTGAACTCTGTAGTTTCAGAATAATGTTCCTCATTCCTCACAGAATTCTAAACACAATCACTGTTGTAGTTTGTGCTATGTTTGGTAAAGAAATGAACTGGACAGGACTGGAAGTAGCACTCACAATGCACATACTATAACTTGAACCCAGATTGAGTGGGTCTCTACATAGAAAATGCTTGCCAGAAGAGGGAATATGGATTAGAGTCTAATATTTACAAGGCAAATGTTATATTGACTGTTATTAATATTTAAAAGTTCACTTAGACTAATTTGCTTTGATGGAGTTAGGATTCCAAAGGAAAATTACTTAGAAAAGGACTCATGATGGTTACTAGTTTGTGAGCTCTCCGGGGCAGGTACTGTACATCTTCCAATATGTTTGTAAAAGCATCCACCATGTTTTGGGTGCTATTATATAAACAATAAATAATAGAAGCATTAATTAAAATATCTGACACCCACAAGATGAAGGCTTCTTTGATTTCTCATTCTCATCACTAAAAAGAAATACAAAGCTGGACATTAGGAAAAACTTCCTAACGGTTAGGGTAGTTAAGCACTGGAATAAATGGCCCAGGGAGGTTGTAGAATCTCCATCATTGGAGATTTTTAAGAGCAGGTTAGACAAACACCTGTCAGGGATGGTCTAGATAATTCTTAATTCTGCCTTGAGTGCAGGGGACTGGACTACATGACTTCTTGAGGTCCCTTCCAGACCTACGATTGAATGATTCTAAAATCTTGGAAAATACCATTTCTGCTTTCCTCTGAGTGCTGTCATGTCCATCCAGCACAGGAAGCCTCAGTCCAAAAAGCTAAGCATTCTACGCTTCCACCTTTTCTATTATCAAACATATTTTATATAACATCACATTTAAATGTATCACATATGCTGCATTATAGAATATATGCTATAATTATTTATTTTAACTAGATCAATGTTTTTTTACCTTTAAATCAAAATGAGCAATTTTCTTGGCATGGAGGTAGTTAACACCATCTAAAATCTCCTTAATGAATCTGGTTGCTTCCTCCTCACTCAGAGACTCTTTCTGTGCCAGAAAGTCAAAAAGTTCTCCTCCAGACACTCTGCAAGACATACAGGGAAGTCTTGGGTTAGCTACAGCAGGGTAAGGCACACAAACATCAATATAGTTAAAATGGCAAACAAACAAAATGCCACTCAGAACAAGCCCACTCTGAAGTGTGAGCCAGGAGATGAGAGTTCTAGTCCCAGTTCCGCCACAAACTTCCTCTGGGATACTGAAGGAAGTCACAACCTCTTTATGTCCCAGCTTCTCCTACTGTAAACTGGGGATAATAATCCCTATCTTCCAGGTGCTGCGAGGCTTAATTCATTAACATTTGTAAAGCACTTTGAGTCTCACCTAAAGAGTCCTATAAAAATGCACAGCATTATTAATATATAAACACATATATATGTGTACATACATACACAATAGCACTGTTAACAAGTGACTTTTTTACTGTCCATTTTAATAGGGATCGAGGAAATAGAACAAACTGTAATATTGTTGTCTTGATGAAAAACCATTTTCCTTATCTTTTACCATCAGTAGTATGATGCAATGAGATATGCCAACAGAATCTGCTTCCTATCCCAGGACATAGATAAAGGACCTATTAGTGCTCTTATGAGAATGCTTGTTTGACATGTAACTGACAGAGAAACCTTTATTTTGTGCCAGATTTTAAATAAGCAAATTAACTAAGCCTGGAAGATAATTTAAGCTGTTTCCCCCAAACAAGGAAATGTGAAAATAATAATCTAGTTACAATTATGACCTTTCAGACCAATAGTAAAAAAATATTTACCCCGACAAGAATTCTGCGGCCATTTTTGTTTTCTTATATTATAAGCCTCGGGACTGTTTTCTATATTGCAACATGGCAGAAGATCAACATAATGACTTAGCCAACATCTCTAGTGCTATTATTTTAAAGGTCTGATATTTATACTATGATATTCCTCTTTCAGCTCATCACTTGTAGGACACAGCACAAAGACTGAGTGCCTTTGGGCCTGCCTGATCCTGACAATACTCACTCAAGGCCTCCTACTGAGGACTCAGCACTGAGCAAAGATTTCAGGATCCAGCAGTTACTATGGAAAATAAGCCACTGGCATCACTGATCAAACAACATATCACTAAAAGAACCAAGGGCTGAAGGCTTCAGATGCTTGAAGCTAAATAGTGCTGGAGCAGCAGCACAGAAGTAGCTTGATTGCAGTATGATTTTTATAGCTGTTCCTGCCTATTGCTGATTTGTTTAGCAGCAGGGTCATATGCAATCACCTGTCTGAGCTCAGGTTTCAGCGTAGCAGCCGTGTTAGTCTGTATCTGCAAAAAGAAAAGGAGTACTTGTGGCACCTTAGAGACTAACAAATTTATTTGAGCATAAGCTTATTCTACCCTCTTCCAAATGAGCAAGTGATCTTCTGGGCACAGCTATAAAAGCTGCCCCAGAAAGTCAAGTGCAAACAAGAACTCGATGAAAGCACTGTTAAAATACACAACAGAGAACTGGACATGAGCTCATTTCTTAGCCTGTGCGGTTGCTGTGGGCAATGAATTGTACTCAGCTTTTCCAAAGCCAATGACCAGAGCCGTCCCTGGGGTACAGCAAATCGGGGTGACTGCCTCGGGCCCCATGCTTTGGGGGGCCCTGTGGGCGGGGAGGTGAGGTGGGAGGCGGGTAGGCCAGTGGGGTGAGGAGGCGAGCGGGGAGGTGAGTGACAGGTGGGGGGGGCGAGGAGGAGCCCCCCCACCAGAGCCTCCCCCTCCCCACAGTGCTTCCTGCCTGCCAGTGGGCCCCATCAATCAGCGCCTCCCGCTTCCTCCCAGCACCTACCACAGATCAGATGTTTTGCAGCATCAGGAGGCGCTGGGAGTGAGGGAGGAGGAGTGAGGGCACAGCACGCTTGGGGGAAGGGGCAGAACTGGGCAGGGAAGAGGCGGGGTGGGGGCAGGACGAGAAGAGGCAGGGCAGGGATGGGGTGATGCCTGGGCAGAATTGGGAAGGGCGGAGCCACCACCCGGCAGATAGGCGCCGAGTTTCTAATGTCCCTGGCGCCTGGAATAGATCTGCAGAGGTGGTGGGAGGAAAAAGCAATGTCACATATTTTCTTGGAGCAATTTGTTTGTTTACCAAGTGTACACAAGTCCCATTTCCTTGAACAGAGACAACCCGCACACAGGCAATGCCCTGTGGCAGGCACCACTGCCCGGTCACCAGGAAGTAGCTGTTTTGGGCCTCTGTCGTGAACTCTCCTGGAATTTTACAGTCTGAACACACATTCTTCCTATGGGCTTTTCTTCCATGAAACCCGCTAGCCCACTCACCAAGGACGACTTGGCCTGGAAAAGTGAGCGCGGGCATCAGTCCACCTCTGGTGCAGCTGCTTTGCAACAGGGTGCCCTCACCTCTTGTGAGTGCCCCCTTGGCCGAGTGCATGCCTGCACTCTCTCTCTCCCTCTCCGACTGTCCCTCCTCTGGGACGGAGCAGCGCCCCAGGGCTCCCTTTCTGGAAACAATGTCTTCACCCTCTTGGGGCTTCCTGGCTCCAGTCCTCCAGCGGGGCCACTATAGTTCAGTCCCCCCCCCGGGGTGTCTCACTGTTCAGGCCACTTCCCCCAGTGGCTAATGGGGGTTGGGGGGGAACCCTGGTCCACCCACTTCTCTGGGTCCCAATCCAGGACCCTGTAGATAGCAGCTGTCTGCTGTGTCCCTTTATCTAAGTCGCGCTGCTGCTCTAGTTCCCTGGGCCACTTCCCCGTGGCCCTGTGGCCTCTTCACCTTTACCTCAGGGCCTTGTCCTGATGGAGTCCCTGCAACCATCTCAGGGCTCCTTCTCGCTCTCCCTGGCTTCTGGCAGGACCACCTCACGGCACAGCCACACTAGGAAGCTTGGAGGACCCTCTCCACTGCCCTCTTTTGGAGGCAGGGTGTGGCTGGGCCACGAGGCCTCCAGCAGTGAGCCTCAGAGGGTCTGGTATACCCCATCACAATAATACAAAGGGATCTCAGAAAAGGGTTGACTGCCTACACAGGATACTTTATTCCACATGATCTCCTTACTAGCTCTCATTGCACCCATCCTGAATGTTTATGCATCAGTGACTTAGAACACGCGCGGCATTAGCACCGTCTGCACTAACAGGAATGTCAGTAATATCACGATCCATTAGCAGAATCTTGGTTGACACTGAAGAAACTGCCAAGCTTTTGAGAATGGGAACTGTAGATGTATGTTGAAATAATTCCTCTTTTCTGGATTTTCCTTTTTCATTCTAATTTACACTGAGCTTGGTTCAGACTGTGACTTCAGGGAATTAGACTGTGGAGAGGAAATTTCTGAGATAGAGCATACAAAGGCAAAACAAACATTTAACGGAAGATTTGTGAGATAGTGAAAACTAAAACCCCTCACAGAGCTAGTTCAACACAAAAAACCACCACAGGAATATAGCATCCTCTAAGAAGCAAAGAGTACTTTATAAACAGTAATGATTTAATCTCCAACACCCTGGTACGGTAGGAAAGAATTGTCCCCACATTACAGAGAGTTTAAGTAACTTGTCCAAGGTGATATAGTAAGTCAGTTGCACAAGTGTCACTAGAATCCAAGTCCCCGGACTAACAGATCTGTGTTTTAACCATTCCGTCCATGTTTCTCTAAGGAAAGAACTATACCTTGAACCCAAAGATTACCTGAAAGGGGAAACTACCTTTGTTAGTTCAGTAAGAGATATATCACCTAACCTGGAGCTCAAAGAGACACAATGGCAGAAGAACCTACTCCTTCCCAGCTGCACCTGATTTTCCAAACATTTCTGAAAACAATGCCTTTAGACAGCCACAGGTGAACCCACAGCAAAATGCTCTCAACGCTCTTACTCTTTTGTACCACAACGCACAGATACACATTACAACATTTGTAAAAGCGGCAAAAAGTTCTGTGTCACCTTATAGACTAACAGATGGATTGGAGCATAAGCTTTCATGGGTGAATACCCACTTCGTTGGATGCATGTAGTGGAAATTTCCAGAGGCAGGTATAAATATGCAAGCAAGAATCAGGCTAGGGATAACAAGGTTAGTTCAATCAGGGAAGATGAGGCCCTCTGCTAGCAGTTGAGGTGTGAACACCAAGGGAGGAGAAACTGCTTTTGTAATCTCTGTTTAATCCTGAGCTGATGGTGTCAAATTTGCAAATGACTGAAGCTCAGCAGTTTCGCTTTGAAGTCTGGTCCTGAAATTTTTTTGCTGCAGGATGGCTACCTTTAAATCTGCTATTGTGTGTCCAGGAAGGGTGAAGTGTTCTCCTACAGGTTTTTGTATATTGCCATTCCTAATATCTGATTTGTGTCCATTTATTCTTTTATGTAGGGACTGTCCAGTTTGGCCGATGGACATAGCAGAGGAGCATTGCTGGCACATGATGGCGTAGGTTACATTGGTAGATGTGCAGGTGAATGAACGGGTGATGGTGTGGCTGATCTGGTTAGGTCCTGTGATGGTGTGGCTGGTGTAGATATGTGGGCAGAGTTGGCATCGAGGTTTGTTGCATGGATTGGTTCCTGAGTTAGAGTTACTATGGTGGAGTGTGTAGTTGCTGGTGAGAATCACAGGACCTAACCATCACCGGTTCATTCACCTGCACGTCCACCAATGTAACCTATGCCGTCATGTGCCAGCAATGCACCTCTGCTAGTCCCTGATTGAACTAACCTCATTATTCCTAGCCTGATTCTTGCTTGCATATTTATATCTGCCTCTGGAAAGCTTATGCTCCAATATGTCTGTTAGTCTATAAAGTGCCATAGGACTCTGCTGCTTTTACAGATCCAGACTAACATGACTACCCCTCTGATACATTACAACATTTGGATATCTGGTATGATTGTATTTTTTAAACTGGTGCTACACACAGCAGACTGTGTTCCCTGTCTGCCCTTAGAACCCTAGCCAAGAAGAACATCCCCAGTCTTTCCCTCCACACAGCTTCTTCACTTCCACGTTTAGCAGCTGGCACCTTATCCTTGTTGTGAAGGATGAGGCTATTCCAGCAAAAGCTAGTAAGAATGGAGTGATGCTATCCACTTAGCCCTTGGAAACAGCTGATCATTTTGTTGTATGTACACAGACTTCAACACCCACCCCAAACACAGATTGTTGTTTCAGGGCTGAAAGCTGGCAGGACCCGAGAGGCCAAGAATGGAGGAAACGGAACAAAGAGCTGCAGCCCCAGGGTGACCTCCAGGTGCAAGGGCAAGTTGTGGAACTGCTGAGCTGCACGTAAAAAGGATCAGCTGCCGACTTAGCAGTGTTCTTCCTGTCCCCTTGTCTTCGATGGAACATATTCTGCAGAGAAGGAACGGCAGCAGTCACATTGGCTATAGGAGGGGGCCATGGCCACAGCTGAGCCAGCAAGTTTTGGTTGGGGATAGGTTCACCTCTCTCCCCAGGGTACTGGAGATCCTCCTGTAAATACACTGTCAATAAATCAAACGAGGTGATGGGGTGGGGTGGGATGGGGTGGAGTACGAGGGAGATCAAGGGGAGCTACTGAGACTGGCTGGGGACAGCCAGCTTCAGACTGGGAATGGGCATCCAGGCAGTTCCTCCTGCCATTCCTATAGCAGTTCCTCAGCAGCTGGTGCCTTGTGGACCCCTCCTTACTGCCCTGTACACTGAAGCCCCTTGCCCATGTGCCAGTGCACTGTCCCTCACCCTGTCCCAATGGTCTCTCCAGCCCCTTCTCTGCGTCCCGCTCTCCCCTCCAGCCACAGTGCATACATGTGGGGCGGAAACATAGCCGGGTCCTGCTCTTCCCTCCATGAGATATTGCGTGGATGGAAAATATTGTGGCGGCAGAAACATAAATCAGATCCACCCCCAACATTTTTATGGGAGGGGAGGAGAAGATAGTCCCCTCCCCCAACCTTTGTCTCCCCCGCCAGCCCTGCAATCAAGGATAATGGAGTCAGCCTTTGAAGCCAAAGACCCACAGTCCCGGCCCTGAAAAGCTTATAATCTAGGTAAATTTGGGTCATTGTGTCTCAGTAACAATAAAACTGAAAATAAAGAAGACAAATTACAGTATTTTCCAAATACTCAATAACTACTCTTAAAGTGGAAAAGGTGTTTGATGCCCCCAACAATGTGTTATTTCAGTTTATTTCAGAGGCTGATCGGTAGGTGGGGGAATGGCCAACTTTGATCGTTTCTAAATTTTGTTGCAATCAATCACGCAGCTCAGAGATGGGAACGATACTAACTTGTCCCCTTGTGCACAGCTGCTCTCTACTGCCATGGACTCTGAGACACAGGAAACCTCTCTCTCCCTCCATGACTCCTCCAGGATTTCAATCCAGGACCTTGCACAGCCCATGAAATTCACCCCAGGGCAAAGGGCCGGAGCAATGAGCCTTAAGTAGTGTTCTTTGTGCTAGCCCTCTGCACGTGGTGAATTTCACCCAGCCAGCTATTGAGCCTCTATCTGTTAAAAGAGCTACTTCCACTCATATCATCCTTATGGATCTGGCGTGCATGCACATTCAGTTCTTCCACTCTCTGCTTTCCCCTGCTTATCATTTATCAGCTTCCCTAGATCAGGAGCATGGCCAGACACTCATTACAGTTCCCCATTTCCCTGTGGGATAAGGTCTCTGCTTCCTCAAAGTGGCACCTTTTAGAATAGATTTAAGGGGCTGGCTTTTGACATACTCCCTTGTTGCTCTATTGAACTCTGATGATTCTGAGGGCTTGTCTATACACGCACACCAGCTCTGAAATAACTACATCTGTTTTACCAACTTGAGTTACACTGAAATAAGAGGGGCCACTCACAGACTTGCACCCAAATAACTAAAGGTCTGAACTCAAACTGATTTAGTTGTTGTGTCTCCAGTTTGTGTGTAGACAAGCCCAGATGCTTTGAGCATCTCCCATCCCTGTTGTAAAAAAAAAACAGAACTATTTTGGGAGTGGGGATTTCTTTTGGCTCAGTAATTGACAACAAACAGTTGCAAAATTTTCTTGAAAATGAGATTGAAACCAGCAAATTGATGGCAAATCTCTTAAATTTGGGGAGAAACAGACATGTTGTGTTGTGCTCAGCTCAAACAAAGGCAGTACAGCACGGACTTGGTGTTTCTATGGATCTTTAAGCTGTGATGACTGGCTTGTTCTGAGTCAATGTCATACCATTTACAGCATGTCAGAGTGGCTGATGAATAGTACTGAGATGGAACAAAAAGAAAGGGAGTACGTGTGGCACCTTAGAGACTAACAAATTTATTAGAGCATAAGCTTTCGTGAGCTACAGCTCACTTCATCGGATGCATTTGGTGGAAAAAACAGAGGAGAGATTTATATACACACACACAGAGAACATGAAACAATGGGTTTATCATACACACTGTAAGGAGAGTGATCACTTAAGATAAGCTATCACCAACAGCAGGGGGGGGAAGGAGGAAAACCTTTCATGGTGACAAGCAGGTAGGCTAATTCCAGCAGTTAACAAGAATATCAGAGGAACAGTGGGGGGTGGGGTGGGAGGGAGAAATACCATGGGGAAATAGTTTTACTTTGTGTAAGGACTCATCCATTCCCAGTCTCTATTCAAGCCTAAGTTAATTGTATCCAGTTTGCAAATTAATTCCAATTCAGCAGTCTCTCGTTGGAGTCTGTTTTTGAAGCTTTTTTGTTGAAGTATAGCCACTCTTAGGTCTGTGATCGAGTGACCAGAGAGATTGAAGTGTTCTCCAACTGGTTTTTGAATGTTATAATTCTTGACGTCTGATTTGTGTCCATTCATTCTTTTACGTAGAGACTGTCCAGTTTGGCCAATGTACATGGCAGAGGGGGCATTGCTGGCACATGATGGCATATATCACATTGGTAGATGCGCAGGTGAACGAGCCTCTGATAGTGTGGCTGATGTGATTAGGCCCTATGATGGTATCCCCTGAATAGATATGTGGACAGAGTTGGCAACGGGCTTTGTTGCAAGGATAGGTTCCTGGGTTAGTGGTTCTGTTGTGTGGTGTGTGGTTGCTGGTGAGTATTTGCTTCAGATTGGGGGGCTGTCTGTAAGCAAGGACTGGTCTGTCTCCCAAGATCTGAGAGAGCGATGGCTCGTCCTTCAGGATAGGTTGTAGATCCTTGATGATGCGTTGTAGGGGTTTTAGTTGGGGGCTGAAGGTGATGGCTAGTGGCGTTCTGTTGTTTTCTTTGTTGGGCCTGTCCTGTAGTAGGTGACTTCTGGGTACTCTTCTGGCTCTGTCAATCTGTTTCTTCACTTCAGCAGGTGGGTATTGTAGTTGTAGGAATGCATGATAGAGATCTTGTAGGTGTTTGTCTCTGTCTGAGGGGTTGGAGCAAATGCGGTTATATCGTAGCGCTTGGCTGTAGACAATGGATCGAGTGGTATGATCTGGATGAAAGCTAGAGGCATGTAGGTAGGAATAGCGGTCAGTAGGTTTCCGATATAGGGTGGTGTTTATGTGACCATCGCTTATTAGCACCGTAGTGTCCAGGAAGTGGATCTCTTGTGTGGACTGGTCCAGGCTGAGGTTGATGGTGGGATGGAAATTGTTGAAATCATGGTGGAATTCCTCAAGAGCTTCTTTTCCATGGGTCCAGATGATGAAGATGTCATCAATGTAGCGCAAGTAGAGTAGGGGCATTAGGGAACGAGAGCTGAGGAAGCGTTGTTCTAAGTCAGCCATAAAAATGTTGGCATACTGTGGGGCCATGCGGGTACCCATCGCAGTGCCGCTGATTTGAAGGTATACATTGTCACCAAATGTGAAATAGTTATGGGTCAGGACAAAGTCACAAAGTTCTGCCACCAGGTTAGCCGTGACAGTATCGGGGATACTGTTCCTGACGGCTTGTAGTCCATCTTTGTGTGGAATGTTGGTGTAGAGGGCTTCTACATCCATAGTGGCTAGGATGGTGTTTTTAGGAAGATCACCAATGGACTGTAGTTTCCTCAGGAAATCGGTGGTGTCTCGAAGATAGCTGGGAGTGCTGGTAACGAAGGGCCTGAGGAGGGAGTCTACATAGCCAGACAATCCTGCTGTCAGGGTGCCAATGCCTGAGATGATGGGGCGTCCAGGATTTCCAGGTTTATGGATCTTGGGTAGCAGATAGAATACCCCAGGTCCTGGCTCCAAGAGTGTGTCTGTGCGGATTTGTTCTTGTGCTTTTTCAGGGAGTTTCTTGAGCAAATGCTGTAGTTTCTTTTGGTAACTCTCAGTGGGATCAGAGGGTAATGGCTTGTAGAAAGTGGTGTTGGAGAGCTGCCTAGTAGCCTCTTGTTCATACTCTGACCTATTCATGATGACGACAGCACCTCCTTTGTCAGCCTTTTTGATTATGATGTCAGAGTTGTTTCTGAGGCTGTGGATGGCACTGTGTTCTGCATGGCTGAGGTTATGGGGTAAGCGATGCTGCTTTTCCACAATTTCAGCTCGTGCACGTCGGCGGAAGCAGTCTATGTAGAAATCCAGGCTGCTGTTTCGACCTTCAGGAGGAGTCCACCTAGAATCCTTCTTTTTGTAGTGTTGGCAGGAAGGTCTCTGTGGGTTAATATGTTGGTCAGAGGTGTGTTGGAAATATTCCTTGAGTCTGAGACGTCGAAAATAGGATTCTAGGTCACCACAGAACTGTATCATGTTCGTGGGGGTGGAGGGGCAAAAGGAGAGGCCCCGAGATAGGACAGATTCTTCCGCTGGGCTAAGAGTATAGTTGGATAGATTAACAATATTGCTGGGTGGGTTACGGGAACCATTGTTGTGGCCCCTTGTGGCATATAGTAGTTTAGATAGCTTAGTGTCCTTTTTCTTTTGTAGAGAATCAAAGTGTGTTTTGTAAATGGCTTGTCTAGTTTTTGTAAAGTCCAGCCACGAGGATCCTTCCCCCCCCCTGCTGTTGGTGATGGCTTATCTTAAGTGATCACTCTCCTTACAGTGTGTATGATAAACCCATTGTTTCATGTTCTCTGTGTGTGTGTATATAAATCTCTCCTCTGTTTTTTCCACCAAATGCATCCGATGAAGTGAGCTGTAGCTCACGAAAGCTTATGCTCTAATAAATTTGTTAGTCTCTAAGGTGCCACACGTACTCCTTTTCTTTTTGCGAATACAGACTAACACGGCTGCTACTCTGAAACCTGAGATGGAACAGACACTCTTGGAAGCCACTAAAATCAGCAGCATGTGACCACTTAATGCTGCTAGTTATCAGCTTCAGCCTGTGGAGAATTTCACACCATTATGCGGTGAGCTGTTTGCACAGTCACAGGATGTATCTGAAAAAGGTCGCAGTGACACATTTAGGGGATGCAAAAAGAAAAGGAGTACTGGTGGCACCTTAGAGACTAACAAATTTATTAGAGCATAAGCTTTCGTGAGGATGATTTTCAATAGTACCCAAGACTTACGTACATTTGGTCAGTCAAATTGCTTGATCAGCTACTTATTTTAATACCCTCCCCCAGCTTTGTGCAGTGGGACTATCCTGGACAACATTGTTGCTGCTGTATGGACGTAGCTGTATTGTGTGTCTATCTGTCAATGCTTCCTCAATAGTACTGCAAGAACAGTACTGTGCTCAGCTGGGATGTCATCGGCAGGCCTCCTATCAAACCTCGGCCTCTGCCTGCCTTCACAGCAAGCTGCAGGTTTCAGAGTAGCAGCCGTGTTAATCGGTATTTGCAAAAAGAAAAGGAGTACTTGTGGCACCTTAGAGACTAACAAATTTATTTGAGCATAAGCTTTCGTGAGCTATAGCTCACTTCATCGGATGCATTCATCGAAATGCATCGGATGAAGTGAGCTGTAGCAAGCTGCAGTGACACAGGAAGAGAGAGTTCCTGCTGCTTAGGTCATTTTGCATTACGTGTTACATTGCCCAGACTGGGATGGAGGGGTGGACATGCTGTACCAAGTAGTGAATGCCCAAGTCCTCCCCATTGCTACAAAAACTGAGCTCCCATGGTGTGGCTGTGGAAGGACATGTCTCCTCTACATGGTCTTCTACATGGTCTTCCTCATGGTCTTCCTTTGATGGGAATCAAAGATACTTAATTAGTCTATACAAGAAGGCCTACAGATATAATTCAAGGACTGCGTTAAGACCATGCCTGGTAAACCAGAGAAGCATGGGACCAGAAATTAATGGATCAAAATTGGTGTGTCAGAAGCTAGGCCTTACTGATGAATAAAACAACGAGAGGATGGGCTATCCTGCCCATCATTCCCTTTTGGGATCCTCAGAAAGATATTTTGGAGGGAAAAGTTGGCTACATGACACTGGCTGACTGAAAGAAGGAGAAGGAATGAGCATCACTATCATAGCTGCCATCCCCACCATTTCCTGGGATCCTGGACCTTTGTTCTAATCTTGAGAGATGTTCTGACCACACCAGGCCAGAGAGAGGGAGCCAGATGAGCACTGCTCTGGCTAATTCCTGAACACCAGCTGGGACTGACTCTATGACAACAATGAAAAATAGAAGAACCACTGCAGCAATTTCAGAGACCAACTTAACTGACTTGGGCTTGTGGGGCTCATGCTACAGAGCTAAAATATTAGTGTGAATGTTTGGGCTTGGACTACAGCCCAGGCTCTGAGATCCACCCCCTCACTGGTTTTAAAGCCCAGGCTCCAGAACTTCTACACTGCTATTTTTAGCCTTGTAGCACAAACCTTGAGAGCCTGAGTCAGTTGACCTGGGCTTTGAGACTCACTGCTATGGACTCATAAACTTTAAGGTCAGAAAGGAGCACTGTGATCATCTAGCCTGACCTCCTGCATATTGCAGGCCACAGACTTCACCCACCCACTCCTGTAATAGACCCCTAACCTCTGTCTGAGTTACTTAAGTCCTCAAATCAAGATCTGCCTTTTACACTAGTTTAAACCTGCAAGTGCAGAGGAAGGTGAACCCTCCCCCCGCACCAGGGTCTCTGCCAAACCAGCCCCAGGGCAAAATTCCTTACTGACCCCAAATACGGTGATCAGTTAGACCCTGAGTATTAGACAGGACACACCAGCCAGACACCCGGGAAAGAATTCTCTGTAGTAACTCAGAACCCTCCCCATCTAGTATCCCGTCTCCAGTCATGGGAGATTTTTGCTACAGACAGTAGCCAATGGGCTATTTTTGCAATACCCTTTTGTTCCCCATCCCTGGCTTTCCCTTCCAATGGGTTCTTTACCTTCCCCAATTTATTTCTTCTCTTTCCTATCCTTCTCCTTCTTCCTTTGCCTATTACGAGTCTAGCTTAGCTGGCCAAGACTGCAAATTTTGCAACATTATTGCAAGCCTGTGACCAAAAATACAGCTAAAACCAATGCCCTAAACAGTCCGATACCGGTACAAGTTTGCCAGGTCTCGAAGTGCATAATAAGACCGGGTGCTGTGTCTGTCTTTCTCCACCAGCAAACTTGCAAGTGAAAGTTAACATCAGAGACTGAAGCTGCATTTTCTGTCTAGGCTGTTCTTTCTTCTCCCCTTTCATGTGTGTTTGCCTTGTTTTGCCTTCTAGGAGACTGGACTAGACTTTAACAGCAGCAGCAACAGTTCCAGCCCATTTCAATTACCTTCTTTTTTCCTCACAAAAGGACAGTTACCACCGTCTTTAACACCATTGTCAGACAAGGGTTTTCCCCCTCTAAAGACTCTCTACAGCTAACGGAAAAAGGAACATGGGATGGTGTTAAATGAAATAGTTCTTTAACGCTTTACATTTCAAATGCTTTTTCTTTCTGTTTTTCTTTCTTTTCTATATCTTTAATAAAAGGTTAAAGAGGATTTGTAATAATGTTTTTGCCATGGTGCTAAGCAGGCTGAGGTCTCTGTGTATCAAACCCTGAACCTTGTTTAAAACTGTTTAATATTGGACAATACCAGGATCATGTAAACATTTTTGACTATTTGAGCCCTTTATTCCATCTAAATTAATACATCAGATCCTTGCTTTATCCCAGTCCATTGGGTTCCTTATAACCTTTGAGATTATTTGTTTATTAGACACTTCTGCTTTAAGAAATCTTTGAAAGAGTCATCTAATTAAAAAAAGCCAGATAAGACAAGTGACACAGTGCTACCCGGGGTACTACAACAGGCTCAACCTTATCAAACCAGTCAGCAATGGGCTACAAACACAGTACCTACCAAGTGTGTACTGCTGACAGGGCTGGGATTATATTACTACTGTGTAAAACCTCAATAAGGGATGGGCTAACAGGTTGGAGAACATTACAAACTGGTCCAAACTTCTGCCTGTCTCCCTAACAATTCTGACAGGTTTGGAACATGTGCCTTACTCCATGCTTCAACTCCCACCATACCCACAATTAACTTCCTCCCTCCTTCCCCGCCCCCAACTCTCCAACCAAGGGAGAAGCAGACACATTTGTCTATAATCAGATTCCCATCACCGGCTCACCCATTCTCAACTCTACGAATGAAAAGAGTGAAGGCAGAGCTGGTGCTAGGGAGGCGAGAACGGTGCCAGACAATGGTTAGTGCCCCATAGTCGTCAGAGCTCTAGGGCTCGAGGCATCAGCTGAAAACTAAAGTTTTCTTTTGTAAAGCCTCAAGAGGATGCAGAGCATTTGAGGGGTGGATGAACACTGGATGTTTCTTGGGATGGGCAGAGCAGGAGAGGTACTGAAGAAACTGGACCCTGTTAGAGATACTTGCACTTCCTCTAAATGTATGTGTAAGACCAGCAGTGAGCAAACATTAGGTAATCTCTGTGTTCACAAACCAACAGGACTCCCTTATTCAGCAGCAGTGACCCGAGAGGACTAGCAGGCACATGTGTCTCTAGAGCGTGTGCTGATATATTCAGGGGAGGCCGTTTACTGGTGACCTCGTTCTATTTTCCTGCCTAGGTCTGCTGTTGGGTTCTCTAGCCCTATAGCCCAGCAGTTCCATTTTAAGAACATTCCTGTGCTCAGGAGGCCTCCACAGACTCTTTCCTGTTCCCATTTGCCTCATCCTATAGCGGAGGATAGGAAATCACTCTACTCACAGCTCGAGGATAAGGACCATATCTGTCCTGTTCTCATAGACATCGTGCAGCTTGATGATGTTGGCATGCAGGATCTGCTGCAGAATGTTCACCTCCCGCTCAATTTCCTCACGTCTCACCCCCCGGCGGCTGGCCCGGCTCTGACGCTTCTTAATGAATTTGGCAGCATATTCCACTCCAGTGCTTTTCTCTCTGCATTTCTTCACTATTGCAAACTGGCCACTGTAAGGACAAAGTTATAACAGCAATTACACTAAAAGCTTTCACAAATCCCATGGGCAATACCATGAAGCTTCCAGAATTAGCTTGCATAGACAGGGTCTGAACCTGCAAATTCTTTGGTGTATAACCCTTATTCTTACTGCTACAGTAACAATTTTCAGGATTGGGTATATAAATTGCATGCTCTGCATTCACCATACTTTAATGCAGTGCTTTAGACCATGCAAAACAAAGTAACCTGTCTGAATGGAAGGGAGGATCCTAGATACAGTCATCAAAGAAATTTTTTAAATCATCAAGGTCTGAGAGCTCAAGTCATCAAAAACCAGAAAATTTAAAGTGAGTCCAAACTGCCCTACATTTGCTAAGTGAAGTTCAGGAACTAAAGTACACAGAATACAGAATACCGTCTGATGCTCTGGAGGGGTAGATAATACCTACTACACACATTTGAGTCAGACCTGTAGGGGGTAATTTTCAGAAGGCTCAAAGAGTACACCAGCCTTTGTAATTGGAGAGTTAGAGACAAGTGCCCAGTTTGCATGTACAAGTGCAAGTTTGTGTGTGGAAGATGCTGGTCCACACACATTATTGCACTCAGCTTGAAAATCTGGCTCTCAATGTTATTTGAAACTATGCAAGTTTCTTAATGTCAGTTTAAACTAAGAAGAAAGTTTCCCTAATACTTAGCAGGACAATGGTCTAATTCACTGCATCAAACTTTTAAACGGCAGGCAATTGTTTGCAGTTGCAAGCAGACTTTTCCTGACAACAGCTGCTAGATGTAGAGGTCATCATTCCAGTCCCAAATTCAATATTATCTCCCATCCCATAAAAAAGGAAACACTTGGAGATCAGATCACTAATACAGAATATAATGTCCTACATGTTTCAGTCTCATTGACGTGATGGGAGCCTTGTGAAATGAGACATTTCCTTTAACAGGAAAGTGCAGGGGAACTCCTCGTTTTAACCTGCATGAGGTCATTAACACCGACTCTGTTCCTCAGTTAGCTCCCGCAAGACGCATTGTTAGACCACAGAGCTGCCACTTTCGGTGCACAGTTGCATAGTTGTTCCATTTTGTTTCTCTTTATGAGAGGTTCTCATAACTGGACAAAGTGAAAGATCATGTCCAAGGCAGGAATATTGCACAAGATGGAGGGGTTATTCATGTGACTCTCTGACCAGTTCAGTTCTAACAACTTATTCTGGACAAAGAAATCAGTGGTGTGTGAGTATGTGTGTGTGTGTGTGTGTGTATATATGTTTATCCATGCAAAAAACATACTAAGTTTACAAAGCAGGATAGGAAGGTAAGGGGATAGCCTTGGTCTATGCTGTTAGTCTGTACAGGACATGTATATGAGCCACTGATGTTTACTCAAATTTTTTTAATAGAGAAACATAGAAGGCGGATGGTCTTGTGGTTAAACCAATGGAGGGACTCCGGAGAGCCAAGTTCAATTCTCGGCTATACCACAGATTTCCTGTATAACCCTGGTCAAATCACTTAATCTTTCTATGCCTCAGTTTCCCCATCAATAAATGGGAATTACACTTATTTTCTCCTACTTGTCTTCTCTATTTAGATTTTATGCATTTAGTGCAGGAACTCTCTCAATATGTGTTTTTACAGTGCTTCACACAAAGGGGTCTTGACTTCATTTGGGTGCTACCAAAATATAATTATTATTCATAATCTATATACGTTTCCAAGAGTGTCACTCCAAAGCCTAGAATGCCTGTTGAATCAGTGTGAAGCAATGGAAACAGCTACAAGGATGGCTGAAAGCTTTTTGTTTAGAATATCACCAGAGTCAATCGTCATTGGGACTCACAGACTGTTACTATCCAATTTTTAATTTCTCAGCAGTTTTTGGCTTTTTTTACATTTTACAAATTACACCCATACAGGACCATGGGCTTTCACCTAGCAACAATAATAAATGGCATTTGGCAAGCTAGCAAGATTCCTCTTAAAATCAGCTGCCTTTAACTACTAACACGGCTTGTGTATGATGTAGCAGACTGTCACTTCAACTGGATCTGAAAAACAGACTAAAAATGTGCTGTGACAAAAATGGGTTGCTTTTAACTAAGGATAACATAGTGGATTTAAATGGAAACACTTATTACTTATTATTATTTGGCTTGATGGAAATTTGCACTATTCATAGTAAGCAGAGAAAGTAGCAAGCACATGTGTATGAGCATATGTTAACCTTGTGGACAAAACAATGGTTGGTAGGTAGATCCATGAAAAATATTAACAACAACAACATCATCTGAAACCAAGTGAACCTTGCCCAACTTTAGGTTTCATTACAAACTTCAAATTCAGACAGGTTCATCAAAAGCGTCCCTGAAGTTCACAAGCCTGGCCAGATTTAAGGTTCCACACAAAATTTGTGCAAAATTGTTTAGTTTGGAAAAAAATCTCTCACATTTCAAGTCTTTCACTCAGATTTTGTGCAACCTAAACTCAAAGCTGAACTTGGGGCAGGAGGGGGGAAGAAAGAGCAGGATAAAGCCAGATAAAATGCTGGCACAAACCTTTGCCTACCAAAAGGACGAGGATTCACACAGCTCTTCTAGCCAGTACCAGTACCTCTGTTTAAATTATAGTGCTGAATAGGTATCATTTCACCAGATTCAGATATACCTCCATATTAGGCTGCAGGGAATTCAGCCTCAATTAGAAAGAAGTGGTCAATCTACTACACTCATAGTGAGTTTAATTCGTTTAGTGGCATCACTTAGTTCAGCAGAGAGTTAAGTTTTCTCTACTGGTGAAAATGCTGATCTTTTATACAAATCGACAACACCTAAGCAAAGTTCTTTTATAACTATTAAATAGGCCATCTCAGGGTCTTCTCCAAGGTGATGGTGCTTTCAGGACTATTTATTGATCTTTTCATTATCAGCAACACATTGCTGTTACGTGGAGACCTGGTGAGACAATGCAATCATGTGGAAAGTACAGGATGAAATTCACTTCCCAGTATTAGCAGCTACCTTTTGTTACATAATTGCATCCCCACTGGAATTCACAAAATATTGACACTGATTTATGGCTGGGGGAAAGATAGAATGAATGTTTAGAAAACGTGCTGGGATAGTGACAAATGAACCTCATTATAGGGATACAAAAAATTAAGCCACCTGAGGCTTGGATCTGTGGTTACCGTCAAAGGCTTGGTGTTCCATCCAAGCATAAGAGACATAAAAAATGGTGACTTGTATAGAGAGCAGAGGGGGTTGGAACATTTTTGGCAAAACTAAGTTTGAAAATCTTGAAAGTTCCTGTCAAACAGAATTGTCATCCTCAGGTCCAGTCAGCTCTAATAGTGTGCGCAGGGGGAACCTGATCCCGCATTAATGAGAGCACTTCTATGAAGACAAAATAATTACTCATGCTTAATAGACTACAGAGGAGTTCAGAGCTATTGTCTCATTAATAAGAGGAGGATCAAGCTTAAACCTGTATCTCTTCAGAAACTCCCACTCTCTGCTCGTGCCCTGCCCCATTTTCATACTGTGTACTTGCAAGAGAAGGGATGCAAGATTTCGTACTGCACAGAATAAAAGACAATGCCCAGCACTTCACTTCACTTCTACCCATGAGCAGCATCCACTCCCCCTTGTGCTGGCACACTATAACTTTGAGCAACCCACTGAGCACAAATGGGTAGGATCCTGGCCCAAGTGTATTTGTTCAATATCAGGTATATCCTCATTCAGGGCACTATATCCCAAACTTGCAGGTAGTTCCATAGTTTCTACTATGAGCTTATAGACTGCGCTCTATGCAAGGATCTCCTGATAACAATCACAAACATACTCATTAAATGCAAACACCTAAGATTACAGGCTTTCACTTACATTGGAGAAGCTATGAGCGGCAGTGATTTTCAACATTATTATATCCTTCACTGGCTTGTATGCAAGTGCAGTTGGGAATATAAATTATGCAGCACACACTGCAATTGTATTCACTACCTGATAATGACACACTCTAAGAACCTTATATAATTAACAAAGAAACAGCTATTTGGAGTCAGTCTTAAACCTACAAAAGGCAAGGAAACCAAGAGTTAAAACCGTCCCTTGACCCTAGCTTGCCCTGGAATGCCTCGGTAGTATGAGGTAAAATCTCACTCACTAATTTCAGATTCTTATAAAAACACATTGATATATTTATGAACCTTAGAGCCATTCCAAACATTTCCGGTGTGGGCTAGAAGATTTATTTATTTAGAAGATTTTTAGTGCATTAGACCTGATGTATGATTAGACTAATCTATAACCACCTGCTTAAAAAATTTTGACAACAGACTACTAGTGTTAAAGTTCTCCCTTTTCTAATTTATCATTATGCAAAATCCTTACAACAGAACTTCATAGAGAATGAGATTCCTGCTATAGAATACCATAGGTTACTTTAAAAATTATATTACAAGATTTGATCCCCCAATAAACCCTGTAAGTTGTCTTGAGTGATTTCTATAGAACCTGATAGTTTTAATTCCTATTAAATCCTCCAGGAATCATTTACCAGAGTATTCTTTTCCAGGCAGGACTGTTTGATCATGTGTTTCTAAAGGAATTTGGAAGTAGCACTAGTTTTGTTTACTTCCTTGTCTTCATGGCTGTGTCATCAATTTTATTAGTACAATTCTGGGAAGAGAAATCACTATGTAACCACCGATTCAGGGTTGTACGCACCACACACTGTTGTATGTATCCTAAATAAAACAGTGGTGTTGGGTAGCTTGGGGTTTTATTTTTTAAAAAAAAATCTTTCAAGTTATCAGTTGCATAGCACAAAAATTGTTTTCCAATAGGTATTTATAATCCAGGAGGGTGCTATTACCAAAAAAATTAAAATTATGGCTTCCTGAGAAATGGACTTTATTGAGTATAGGGATAGTCCAAGGGCTTGAGACAGTTGAAAAGAGGATGAAAATAATGAAAAGAGGGCATAAAGGAGCCAAATACACCATTGGTTAGCCAGAGATGTTCAGAAAAAGTTGATGTAATAGCACTGACATTATGAATAGTCCATATATATACACTGACCCTGGAAACCTTTTCAGGTTTTTTCTCACATTAACATCAAGTGTTAATCCCCTTACCCACTCCCTGCTTCTTGCTATATGGTGCAAATTTATTCACTTTATATATACTTGTTGCCAAGATCCCATGTGTCTTCATTACAGTATCAGCGGACAATCAAAGCATTATTGGACCATTCTTGAAGATGAATGGCCCAAAATAGCAGCTAGTGTTTAATGATTTTCTGCACCATCAGTTCATTCGTTTATAAGGAATGGATATTCTTCATTATATTAAGGCAAGAGCTAAGAGTTGGAGGGAGGATGGGAGAAGACGAGAGACCAAAAATCTCAGTCAATGGTTATAAAAGGCAGCCTGTTGCTCTCCTTACACACTGACAGAACCTGTGTCTCAGTTACCCAAAGTGCATATTTCTTGCAAAACCCCATAAAATTATCTTTTATGACGTCAAAGGGATTTCCTCTCACCATATAGCAGTTGACACTCACTGCCAGGAATGTGCTCTAGTTTCCTTGTTAACGATCATAAAAAATGACAGCATTCAGTCAGAAAACCCCACCAATACTACAGTATTTCCTTGTGACCCTGACCTAAATAACTGCCCCTCCTCCCATGCACCATGTAAGAAACAGTTGCCTTCCCCAAAGAGCTTGTAATATAGACAAGACAAGGGATAGGAGAAAGGAAATATGACCTACATATCTGGAATTGAAGCACAGTGAGATTAAGCCATTTACTTACATTAACACCAAATATTTAGCAAACCTGAGAAATGAATCCAGATCTCCCAAGTTCTAGCCAAGAGCTTTAACACAAGCCCACACTTCCTAGTGCATCAGTGAAATAAGGATGACTGAAGTCCTAAATCACAAAATGAACAGCACACACGCAACATAATCCCAGAGACAGACATTTGCTAATGTTTTTTTAAACTAGTGAAGTTTGTTGCATTCCTCAAATATTTGGATGGCAGTACTACTGTTCTCTTTCCCCACCACAGTCCTGGGGCAGCCTGCACCCCAAACCCCTCATTCCTGGCCTCACCCCAGAGCCTGCACACCCAGCCGGAGCCCTCACCCCCCTCCAAACACCCCAACCCTTTGCCCCAGCCCTGAACCCCCTCCCACACTCCAAACCCCTCAGCCCCACCCCCACCACACATCACCTCCACATAATAAAATTCATTTTGCACATGGATGTAAAAAATTAGAGGGAACATTGAGAACATTGACAGTGCTTAATGTATTTAGATTCCATTTTAGAAGCAAAATTTAGATGAGTACAAAATGCAGTTTATTTTATCATTCTATAGTTTATGGGCAACAAAAAGACCAGAATGATTGACACTACCAGTTTGGTTTGCTCTTTTTTAATGGTTATTTTTAATTTTGGTCTCAGAGGGGTAATCTTAAACTGAGTGGAGTGAACGAAATGCTTTGTGGCATCCCAAGAAGGCAGACAGCAATGCTAACAACAGTAACATCACCATGAAACATTAGAATAAAAATAACCTTTCTAATAAGATGTAAATATACATATGGGATGGCATTCCCCGCCCCCCCCCCTTCTTCTATTCCAGGAATACTGCTTCCTAGAGTGGCCATCCTGAAATGCTGCAAAATGCATGAATAATATTGAAAAAACACAGTGAGCTACTGTGTCCCAGCCAGACCCTCTTTCCCTGTTTGTGGGATGGGGCTGTCAGGCAGCTGACTCCTCTTGTGATTTGAGAAGAGCAGAAAACTTTTTTAGTTCAAGTATCACAAACATACATTTGGAAGTGATTAAGTTACAGTTTTTATATTTTGTTTTTTAAAAATGCTACAATTTGGAATATCTGTAAGATAGTCAGGAATCCACTGACAGAGGCTTCTAGACAGTAGTATACCAGTGAAAGATGTGATATGAAGCCAAAAGAAAACACCTCTGTCATATATTACAGTTTGACTGTAGTCAGAAAATGAGAGATTGTGCAGTTAAGGCAATGGGCTGGGACTCAGGAGAAGAAGGATAGTCCAGTGGTTAAAGTGCTAGTCAGAGACTTGGGTTCAAGCCTCTGCTCCCGCACAAACTTCCTGTGTGATCTTGGGCAAGTCACAGCATCTGTGTGTCAGCTCCCCATCTGTAAAATGCAACTACTACTAAATTCAAACTAAATGATAACATAATTATCATAGATTATAACAAAGGGGCCTGGATTTCAGTTTGGGCCCCCAGGCACTACTGTCATACTAATAATAATTGTAATCACTCTCATTTTTATTTTCTCTCAATACCTTTCTATTCACATATGTCCAGCCCAGTCTAAAAGTCACTAAGCTGAGTTCTCGCATCATCCGCCGTGCAAACTCAATCTTGGACACAAGCATTGAGCTGGGCTTCCTTCTACTTTCACTTCTGGAGTCAGAACATGGCTGACAATTCTGTTGTTGTATGAGGCAGACCAAAACTCAGTTCGCTTTTTTATTCAGAGATGTTAACAGCAAGTAAGCTCAGCAGAGGGTCTGTAAAGAAATGCTAATAGTAATTTAGTTCAGCAGAGGGTCTGTAAAGCCAGCAGATATAGCTCAGGACATACGTAGGGAGCACAAAAAATATGTTGAGCAAAGCACAATTTTCCAGTAATTTTTCTGACCCTTCTTCCTCTGAATGGCACTACAGGGTAACCCTACTGGGCCTTTTAGTGACAACAGGTGCAGAAAGTTGAACGTCCCAGTTTTCCTTGACACGCCTGAACAGGCTGTTCTTTCCTTTCCACTTGAGGACAAACAGAGAGCGTCAGACTAAGGGACAGAGGTATGATAAGCAGCAATGCGTAGTTGCAAGTAATTTTGGCATTTTACCTCTGCCTGATGCAGCGAAATGACACATGGTAAAGTTCAATAAACTGTGGTAGAGACAGAAAAACGTGCCTTTTTAGGGAAGCAAAGATGACCTTCCCCCACTTCCTTTATTGTGTGTGTTTTGTTTAGTCTGTTTAGCAAGGTTACACTTAACTTCCTACTATGGTCCAGTTCCTGCTCAGATGTGCACTTCACTAAAGATAGAAGCTGAGTTAAAGCAATTATGCTTGGTATGCCAGCCAGCTGGCTTTAACACAGTTCAGTCACATTCTGGGCCAAGGGACTTCAAGTGAACTTCAAACATCAGAAGAATAAAAAACTTAAACTGCAGATTTAAATGCAACAGAAAGCTTCGGGGGGGGAGGGGGGATACCACAAATATATATGTCTTTTTCTTTGCAATTTCTTTACACATTTATTCTCCAAGAGAATATCCCCAAAAGATAAAGCCGCCAAATCAATAACATTGAATGGGAACGCTTGACCAAAGATCATCTGTAACCAATGAAATGTCTCTAATCCATATTATGGATCTCTGTGAAAATGCAAGGACAAACCCATTAAAATCAAATCACCTGTGCCAGAACACATAGTTATCTTTACATAGGTTGTACTGTACTGTTAAACACGTGCTACATTTCACCCCAGCAGTGGCTGCATATCTGCAGTGGCCAAAGGAATTACACAGTGATATAGTGTATGCAGTTTTTAAAATGTAATCTGAGATCTATGCGGATGGAGAGGAATTATATAAATATGAATAAGATATTTAATCTTTTAGAGAGAAAATACTTACGATTTTTTTACTTTAATAACTTAACCTCTAGGACAGGGGTGGGCAAACTTTTTGGCCGAAGGGCCACATCGGGGTTGCAAAACGGTATGGAGGGCAGACTAGGGAAGGCTTTGCCTCCGCAAACAGCCTGGCCCCCACCCCCTATCCACTCCCTCTCACTTCCTACCCCCTTACTGCCCCCCTCAGAACACTCAACCCATCCAACCCGCCCTGCTCCTTGTCCCCTGACCGCCTCCTCCCAGACCCCCTGGGACCCCACCCGCTACTTAACCCTCGCTGTTCCCTGTCCCCTTACTGCCCTGACCCTAGCCACACACCGGCCCCCGACCGCCCCCTCCTGGGACCCCCATCCCTAACTGCCCCCCCCAGGACTCCACCCCCATCCAACCTTCCCTGCTCCCTGTCCCCCCCACTTCCCGGGACCCCCCAACCCCCTGGGACCCCATCCCCATCCAACCCTCCCTGTCTCCTGACCATCCCCGTCCCCAGGCCTCCGCCCCATCCAACCGCCCCCCTGTCCCCTGGGACCTCCTGCCCCTTATCCAACCCTCCCTCCCCCCGCCCCCTTACCATGCCACTCAGAGTGGCAAGACAGGCTTATTGGAAAGGCTGGGAGGTAGGTGAGCACAAGCCACGCTGCTCGCATGGCAACATCACTACAGGGGAGGGGGGACAGTGCGGGAGGGGCCAGGGGCGAGCCTCCCCGGCTGGGAGCTCAGGGGACGGGCAGGACGATCCCACGGGCCGGATGTGGCCTGCAAGCCATAGTTTGCCCACCTCTGCTCTAGGACAAAGAAACTTCAGAAACTATCTATTAGGCCAGTGTTTTACATATTTGTCCCTTTAGGGGAAATTTTAAATTTTTTTCTATTAGAATATTGAATACATTTTTAAAAGACAACCACTAGAAGCCTGAAGAATGGAAAGTATGTACGGACGTCCAACTGTCAGTTAGATAACAGTACCATAAGATCAATGTACATGTTTATTTCCAAGAATCATCTTGATTGTTGGCAGGGCATCCATATGGCCCTGGAAAGCAGGATGCTCTGATATTTTAATACTGTGCATATTCCCAAGAATGTGTCAGGCAGAAGAGGTCATTGATGCAATTCACACTCATGCTTTATCCAATGCCTGTGACAGGGCTAATTTTAGGGTTGCCAGACTTTTCAGGATTTGCCAGTTGTTGGCTCTCTTACTATTTAATGGAATAAAAATAATGTTTGGTCTCTTGACAAGCCTGATTTATAGAAATTTTAAAAAATAATCCCATCCCATGCTATATATCCTCTGAGCTAGGCAATACTATTTTTTAATCTGAAGATAAGCATATCCATCTATGCTTACTGACAACAACCAATTCGTTCATTTTATACTGTACATTATGCGGAAGATTTTCAAAGTCAGTGGCAATCAGGTAATGAATACCTAATAATATCTAGTATCATGTAATGTTGAGAAGAATCCCATCATGGCTATGCAGCATTGCTTATAGTTGAAGGGTCACATTGCATAGTACCTAGTGAATTATATATAATGACTTCTAGTTATATATTTTGTGTTAGAATAATCTGGAGATCTATCAATAGCATGGTATCCATTCTAGTAAATATAAAATGCTTCACTATGAATGTTTAACATTTTCCTGTGAATTTAAAAAAAAACAGATAACTTAAGTGAATTTAATGCTAGCGAATGATGCCAGAATGACCTAAAAGTAGGACTCATCTGTGTGACTTGAAAAGATCACCACTAGAGGGGAGAGGGTAGCTCAATCTTTATGGCCCATTCACTCCTTGCCAAGCTCAAATAAGGGACAATTAATATCAATTATGGTGGTAGTTTTGATGCTACAGACTTCAGATATGCACTTTTTGTTACTACTGACTCAGGCTCGATTTGAACCAGTGACTTGGAGTTGAGAAATTTCTATATCCTATTACCATTTCTTCAATGTATCAGTCTCCATCTCTTTGTTTCTCCTTTACTTTTTTAGGAGGTGGGAAGGTTTACATAGTTTTATACCTCAGTAATTACTATAGTTGCCTGGCTTTCAAAGGTAAGCCCTTTGTTCAAAGCCTTTTTTTAAAAAACCACAGGAACTCTAACACTGCTGTCCTCTCACAGTTAAATAATCTTTCTGGTGCTCTTAATGGAATTTGTATTATTACTCTACTGCTGGTCAGAAATTGTCCTCTCTTTCTCTGTATTGCCTGAAAGTTGCCTAACCAATTTTGCTGGTAATTTTAAGTGGCATGTATTTCACAGGAGAGAGGCAGCCGCACGTTTTGATAATTCCGCATACTAGCTTTTTTTTCAGTTTTTGTTTTCCTATGACGTGTGGCTCAGACATAAATCATGCATGGTTCACAAGCTACATATGTAAAAGGCTGTTCCTGGAGGATCTCTGTGGTCACACTTACTACTTTCTGAAAACAGAATGCCACAGTATTTTTAACATGTTTCACGTTTAGTGATCACAGACAGCAAACTATATAGTGAGGTCCAGCGGTCCATTTCAGGCTAAGCTACTTAGATTGCAAGTTCTTTGGGGGAGGGACAGTCTTTCTCCACAACACCTAGCACAATGGGGTTCTGGTCCACAACTAGGGCTCCTAGGAACTATGGTATTACAAATAATAAAATGAATAAATAAATAAATAAATAAATGCTTCAATGAGAGTTTAATCTACATCAGAGGTGGGCAAACTAATTATCCTGCTCCCGGCTGGGGAGGCTCACCCCGGCCCCTCCCCCACTGTCCCGCCTTCCCTGCAGTGATGCTGCCATGCGCGCAGCGCGGCTTTCACTCGCCCACCTCCCAGGCTTTCCAATAAGCTGTCCTGCTGCTCTGAGCAAGGGGGCTGGGGGAGGAGGGGTTGGATAAGGGGCAGGAGGTCCCAGGAGGCAGGCAGAGGACAGGGAGTGGTTGGATGGGGTGGAGGTTCGGGGAGGGGTGGTCAGGAGACAGGGAGGGGGAGTTGGATGGGGGGAGTTCTGAGGGGGGGTCCCAGCAGGGGGGAGCAGGGGGGTTGGATGGGGTGGGGTCCTGGGGTAGCAGTTAGGGATGGGGGCCCCAGGAGGGGGAGGGGGTGTGGATAGAGGTAGGACAGTCAGGGGACAGGGAACAGGAGAGGGTTAGATAGCAGGTGGGATCCTGGTGGGCGGTTAGGGGTGGGGGGTCTGGGAGGGGGCAGTCAGGGGACAAGGAGCAGAGAAGGTTGGATGAGTCCGGGGTTCAGAGGGGGGCAGTCAGGGGGCCCTCCATACCATTTCGCAACCCCGATGTGGCCCTCGGGCCAAAAAGTTTGCCCACCCCTGATCTATAGCATGGGATTTGAGACAATGGAAAAGAAATCTAAGTAGTGGAAAAGTCATTGGAGAAAGTGTCACTTTACTCCCAAGCAATTTTATGGAACAAAGACCTTATAGTAAATCAGGGGTGGGCAAACTTTTTGGCCTGAGGGCCACATCGGGGTTGCAAAATGGTATGGAGGGCATGGCCACGTAGGGAAGGCTGTGCCTCCACAAACAGCCTGGCCCCCACCTCCTGTCTGCCCCCTCCCACTTCCTTTCAAAACCTCCGACCTATCCAACTCCCCCTGCTCCTTGTCCCCTGACTTGTCCCCCTGGGGACCCCCTGCCCCTAACCGCCCCCCCGGACCCCACCCCCTATTTAAGCCCCCCGTTCTCTGACTGCCCCGACCCCTATCCACACCCCTGCCCCCTGACCGCCCCGTCCTGGGACCCCCACCCCCTATCTAAGCCCCCCTGTTCCCTGATTGCCCCGACCCCTATCCACAGTCCTGCCCCCTGACCGCCCCCTCCTGGGACCCCCGTCCCTAACTGCCCCTCCCCAGGACTCCACCCCCTATCCAACCCCCCCACTCCCTGTATCCTGACTGCCTCCCTCCCCAAACCTCCGCCCCATCCAACAGCCCCCGTCCCCTGACTGCTCCCCGGGACCTTCTGCCCCTTATCCAAGCCCTCCTCCCCTGGCCCCCTTACCATGCCACTCAGAGTGGCAGGACTGGCTTATTGGAAAGCCTGGGAGGTGGGCGAACACAAACTGCGCTGCCCGTGCAGCGGCACCACTACAGGAGAAGGGGGATAGTGGGGGAGGGATCGGGGGCTCAGGGGCCAGGCAGTATGGTCCTGCAGGCCGGATGTGGCCTGCGAGCCATTGTTTGCCTACCTCTGTAGTAAATAGTAAAACTGGATCTATCAAACCTGTTAACACTTCAAATGAATGCATAAGCAGATTTAAAAAATGAAATGTTACACATTTCCTGATAATTCCTGTGAGCTATGAAGAAGAGGAAGAAGTTAGTTTCTCTGGAAGAAATGTGAATGGAACCATGCAAATGAAGAAAACAGGCTAAATATCATCTGTCAGCTACAGAAAATAAAATAACAGCCAGAAAACATGCCATGACAGACAGAGAGAGTGCGTGTGTGTGTGTGTGTGTGTGTGTGTAAAACACTAATAAAACTCACAAAATACTTAGAAAGCTTTGAATTTCTATTGAACCTTCCATCTAAACATCTCACAATATTTAGTAGACTGTGAAATAACCCTCTCAACAGACCTTTGAGATAGGGAAGGAGAAAACACCTATTTAGGCAGTAAGTGATTAATCTGTTTTTACTTGAGGTGTTTTATAGGCATGAGGCAGTCAGAATACTTCCAGCCAAACAAGATACGGTGACATTAGGTTGTGTCACTGCACCCTGAATTGCCTTATTACTCTTCTAAAAATGGACTGGCTTTTTATTCTGTTAAAGACACTTTATTTTGTTCATAAAGATCAAAAATGTCAGTTGCTAGTCAGTTCAAAGTATGGCATGGCATTTTCACGGACAAGTCATATTTTTACTTTTATTAATTCATTTTATGATGCAATTTCAAGTCTTCTTGCTTTAGATTAAGATTTAATATAAATTATTTGAAATTCCTGGTGCCATCCAATAAACTCGGTGTCTGATAATACTGACTGCCATTTCTATAACATCTCTCTTCCAAAGACCTTTACAATCTGAGCAAAACTATCACAATCTGTATAAAAAAAGGGATCACTCTGCTCATCACCGAATGTAGCTACTGTCGTGGCATACAGAGCCTTTAAAAGAGAAGTACTGAAGTAAGTTGAATAGGCAGAATGTAAATTACTCATTTATAGGGATACAATTTTGTCATGGAGGTCAGGGAAATCGTGAATGTGAATAAAGGCCACGCAATCTGGAAATGGCTGTAAAAGCCATTTGATTAGGCGTTCCCTTCATTGTCTTTCCAAAATGCAGTCCATGTCATATGCTGAAGTCAATACAAATCTGTACTGATAATTGTTTAACTGTGTATGCACAAAGTGGTGCGTGAAGCCATGTACATATTATGAATGGTGTGTAGCACTGGTAGAGGTGCCAATTGGGAGGTAGAGCCAGCTGGGAGGGGGGGAGAAAAGGGGCAATTTACACTGGAGCCCCGTTTGAGAGGGTCTTCCAACTGAGTAGCATGGCAGCCTGGCACATGAGGTTGCAGTGCCACTCGGATTTGACCCAGTGGTCCCTTGATGGGAGACCTGCTGACACAAATCTGAATGGAGCTGTGCCCCGGTGCCAGGTCACACACAGGAGGTCAGGGGGAAGCCAGGCCACACCCCATTGGAGAGAAGCCATGCTACCACTGAGGTGGCAATGTAGTTCAGTTGTGCATATCACTTGTTTAGTTGTGTTCTTATGTATGCTGATGTTGTGTACGCTGATGTAGCAAAAATTACATTCTTTGGCTATCTTTCTATGACTTATCACTTTTTTCCACAGCTGTGCTGTGAAATTTACTAAAAATTTCCATGCCAAAATCATAGCCTTACCCATTTGTAATTTAAATCAGGCACTGGGGCTAATACTGCCACACTTTTGAGCAATGCTATGGGTTATTAACTGCTATGGATTAAGTGGTCGGGATATTGGCTTTACAGCACTCAGCTACACAACACCCAACACCACACTGGGACACTGCCTGAATAGTGACTCGGAAGGAACAGTGCCATCCACTGAATCACCAGCAGCATTATCTTTAGTAGCCAGGCATTTCTTGGAAGTCTCCCAACCAGGTAATGACCAGGCAGATTTGGCCCTTCTCAACTTCTGAAGTTGCAGGAGTAGATCACAGGCTGCAGTAATATGCTCTATCCCAGCAATTCTGCCCATTTCCTGATAGCCTGACAAGTATTTTATATAGTCTCAAGCATAAAAATAAAACATGCATACTAAAATATTTTTCACTTATCACAGTAAATGATGAGGCAGAATGTCAGCAACTGGAATGACACCTAATAGAATCCAGAGAACTTTGGAAGGTCAGAGCTGACACTTTTAGAATTAATTAATGGATTGATAGGGGTAATCGCTCTGTGCTGGTAGGCTGAGCATGCTCGTGTATACATAATATTTGTGTAGTGGTTTAGTATAACCTTTCTGTACCTTTAGTTTAAAAGTCAAAAACTGTTTAACATGTACAGGCTGCATCACTTATATAATGCGCCCAAGAGCAGGAAAGACAGAACCAATGCTGTGCTATGAAAAGACATTTAACTAGCAACAACTCCTTGGTTCACATGGGCCAGAGCTGGCTCAGGCAGAAATGAAAGGAGAGGAGAATTTTTTTTTTAAAGCTAGCAAACAATTCAAGTCTTTAGAAAAATCCACAAGGCCTATAGTGAGCATGTTTCTTTAAGCCGCCAATTTCTTTGTTCATCAGTGATTTTTCTATTCTTCAGTGTTACTTTCTAGTCTCATTTAAAATCTCTGTGTTACAAGTAGCTGATGAAAATCCACCCTAGGCAGGAGGACAGGACAATGTCTATGCTGTTTATTCCCTCTGCTGCTCCAGTGCAGAGGGGAGGAATCTTAAGGGGGCAGTGGGGGAATAAATCTCTCATTACCACTTTCTGAGCACATAGGATGGGACATTCAGATCAATACTGAGTTTATTTCCTAGGAAAACAGCAGGTTCTGCGGTGGGAAAGAATTGACAAACTCCTTAGCATCCAATTACAGAGCAACACTGAAGCCTCATTGAAGGCCGCCTGTCATCCAGTAGCAGTGTATTGACAGGCGGAGAAACAACGGTGAAGAGAGAAAGGTAGCCCTGAGCGAAGAGTGGAGAGCTCGATAATGCATTCTTTGTTAATGAATTGACAAGGACCCCTTTAAAAAGGCACATACACTGTGCATCTTCCAGTGTAGGAAATCCTATGACTGAGGATTCCTCCATGCAAGAATATGGCAAACAGTTATTCCAAAAAACACCTCCTTCAAAATCCATGGGTAGCATGGTAGCTTGTTCCCCATGCATCTGAAAGAGGAGGGGATGACTTTCAGTTGCATCAGGTACACAGCCTACTGATCTCTCCCTAAACATGGACCAGTTTTAGTCCAAGCAACACCTCCAAGCAGTGGGACTAGATTAGCTACTTGGATTATTTTAAACTTCTTTCCCCTCTAAAGTGTTCCCTGAGTCATCATTGGCTGTAAGGCTTGGCTGTCAGATCAAGCTCTTGCCTTGGCTCAATGTATTGGTATGGGATAGTGCCAATGATTAACAGATGTTTCCCAAAGTAGATCAATCCTTTCATATCACAGATGAGTATCTACACAAATTTGCTAGACACACTAATAATTTGTCCAGCGGTTTTAACACTATCTATTCAATGGACTGCACTGTTTTGACTTGCCCCATTACTAGTATTTCATTATTTCAAACAGCCTGGAAGGAACATGCAATACTATATATTTCCTCAATGGTTTCTGTTCCCAATAGTTGTGAACTGAAGTGAATAGCTTTGCATTGAGAGAGAGAAAAGAGGTTAGAATTAGGTCTGTTTAATTTTCAATGGTAACATGAATGTTTCACAAGTACATTGGAATTTTGACTTTACTGATGACTACTGACTCCAAAAGGGTCTCTAGGCTACGATCATACTTTTGTTTTCAATGACGCAACATGGACAGAGCTGGTACATTTAGCATCACTGTATGACCTTGTTATTAAGTACTAAACAAGAGCCAATTCTTCCCACAATTTTCTCTGTTCTTTCCTTGTCGCAGCAAGTCAGATTTTGCAAGGTATCGAAAAGAGATACTGAAAACTAGTTGGGAAAATCTGTCAAAATGCTTAAAAGCCCACAGCCTATACTGAGTTTGTTAGAAACAAGAATGAAGGAAGGAAAATCCAGAAGGAACGAATGTTGTAGACGCCTGATCACAATCACACATATGGTGGTAAAAGATCCAAGTGTTAGAAATGCTCCAGCACTAAATTCAATCCACACCTGCCTGCTCCCTTCACACACATGTAATATTCTTCTGGATTTAGTAGCAAAATATTAGACAGGTGCTGGTTACAGCTAGAGTATGTCAACACTGCACATTAAGCCAGGGCTCTGACTCAGGTTTGAGACCAAGCCCCCTTTCCGTCTATGCTCAAATCAGACTTGGGTCAGCAAGCACTTAGGTCCCAGATCATAGGACCCTGCAAGGGGTGGGTCAGAATCAGCGTCCCACTGTGACTGACTCCAAGCCCTGTCATTCTGCTGTGTGGACACAGGTGAAGCTGCAGACCCAAGTCAGAAGGTCTACATAGTGCCGTACGGACGCAACATGGCTGTGAGATCTGGGTCCAGCAATTGTAAACTCAGGTTTACAACACAGTGTGGACACTCAGGCACAGTTTGGAAACACCCAGTCCCACAGACCCAGGTTTAGTGTGAAGTGTAGATGTACCCATAGAGTTTAATGCCAGAAGAGACCAACATATAGTCTGACCTCCTGTATATCACAGGCCACCAACACTACAACTCAATAGTTAAGGTAGAGTTCCATTATGCATTTAAAGCAGGGGGTCAACCTCTGTGCTTTGCATGAAAAATACAGCATAACCTCCCCAAATTTAAGCACTCACTCTGAATACTGAATGGATTTAAGGGCAGAGTTAAAGGTGTTTGGGTGCCTTAATTGTGAATTTTTTATCTTAATATGTCTGAATTTCTTTTAAGTGTAACCTCAACTTTAAATTTCCTGGGTTTGTATTGCTTGGCTTTGGGATAACAACAACCCGAAAATGCTTTTTACCCTTACATTCACAAAATGTATTCTCAACCATAACACCATCTTGACAAATTCCTAGAAAAAAAACTGTAGAAGCATTAAGGTCTCTGCTGAATAAATTTTCTTGAGAGGATGGCACACCTTAAGCCTATTTAAGCAGTACTCATTTTATTGGACTTTTTAAAAACCATGATTTTTTTTAAAATTGTAAAGCATTCACTCTTAACATTTCTCACCATAATTTAATTTAGAAGAAATTAAACCAAAATAATTAGCACTCTATTTTCAGTTCTATAGTATACTAAAGATCAGTAGACATCTCATTTTCTCCTTCCTTTGAACCGGATACAAAAATATGGCTAGTGTTCAGTTATCTTTTAAAATCAAAAATACAAATTCTAGAAAAAAATCTTCTCAGAGAGATAAAAATATTCTTTGGAACCTTATTTTTTCCTTTAAAAAATTACCATTCCTGCCTCTTTCATGAACAAGTGTCAAAATCTGTCTACATCACAAATTTTCTGGCAGAACGAAACAAGGTCCCTAGCAAAATGTTGAAAAGGAGCCATTTTAAAGTCTTTCAATCTCTTAATTTAATCAAAGTTTTAAGAAAATGTTCTAGTTATTAATGAGAACTAACCCTAAATAATAAAATTAGGAGTTCTCTTTTTGTTAAGATGATATTTTGAAAATACAAGGATCTGTTTTCTTCTTAAATGTCCACAGGGTGACTGGCGCCTTTAAGATGGAGCAGGGCACAATGCCCAACTGGGCTTAAGGGAAGGCACCTGGACCTTATAAAGGAGGACACCACTGCAGGCAGGTCTAGGCAGATGCCTTTAGGGAATAAGAAGGCTCCTGCAGGGCCCTATACCAGCAGGGCGAAGATACCAGCTGGGAAGACCAGTGGAGAAGGCCAAACTCCAGGCAAGAGGTGTTGGGAGAGAAGCAAAGACAGACCCTCAGAGACGTGGAGTTGTGCCCAGGTTGGAATGGTGTGGGGAAGAAATTAACTTAAAGCGATAATATACATGGGTTGGGGGGTGGGGAAGCTGGGCCCAGCTAAACCTGGGATGAAGACTTTGTAGGCCTGTGTTCTATTCTGAAAAACTTTGTGCAGGACTTAATAAATTGGACCCCAAAGAGGAAACATTTTGAATATCTAAACTATGTTGACATTAAAGGCACCTGAGTGAAGGGAAAACTGAGAAAGACCTCAGTTGAGCCATGCTTGACCATCAGGGGGAGCTACAGGGCAGTCACACCCATTTGACTCCTCATCAGATCAGTCTTATAATGGGACATTGCTGTTTTTAACATTAACCATGGGTAGACTATTACTTTTCCCATACTAAACCACATACTCCTACAGAGTTGAACTAGAACCTGGTTCTACTGCTCCAAACACACTGGTCTCTCCCATATGAGTTAAAGGAACATTTCAGTTTCCTCCAAACTACAGCACTGCAAACCACCAATGGAAAGAAACATGCTCTTTCATACACCGCACCCTACTTTGTTCCCAGTAAAGCCATCAGTGATGAAAAAAACATAATCCATTGATATCAATGGGAATCCAACTGGGACTAAGGCTATTCACTCACACACACCTTATTTTCTTCAAATATAACTGCTGCATGAGATTTCAAGGAATTGTAAGTGTCATTTGCACTGAAGGGGCATATGAATGTTTAGCATATCTGGCACATAAATACCTTGCAACTCTGGCTACAACAGTGCCATGCAAACGCCTGTTCTCACTTACAGGTAACATTGTAAATAAGAAGCAAGCAGCATTATCTCCCATAGATGTAAACAAACTTATTTATCTTAGCGATTGACTGAACAAGAAGTAGGACTGTGTGGACGAATAGGCTCCAAAGTTTTATATTGTTTTGTTTTTGAGTGCAGTTATGTACAAAAAAAATTCTATTTTTGTAAAATGCACTTTCACAATTAAGAGATTGCACTACAGTATTTGTATGAGATGAATTTAAAACTACTATTTCTTTTATCTTTTTACAGTTTACTTTTTACAAATATTTGTAATTAAAATAATACAAAGTGAGCATTGTACACTTTGTATTTTGTGTTGTAAAGGAAATCAATTAATTGCAATTATTTTTTAAAATTGTTTTTAAATCCCTAAAAATAATATTGACCTGTAACTCAAAACCAGCTTGCTGAATTCTCTTCACACTTGGCAGAAACATTTTCCTTTGCCTTCAGAGTAAATCTAACTATTTTCAGGCCAAACCAGTTTTCCAGGCCAAAGTTATAGGTGGGCTAAAATAAGATGTTACAATGGAAGCTGGCTGCTATCTTAGCCACTCCCTAATACACAAACACACACAAAAGATATATTTTTCATACATGTATGTATGTGTACACACTTACACACACACTCTCTCTCTCTCTCTTTCCTAGTGTTTGTTTGGCTGGCTGTCCAGAAAAGACCAGTGTTCAAAGAATTAAACATTGCTGTGAAGGATTTTCACAGTTAGAAAAAATAAAAGCCCTGACCTGAAGCTATGACCTGAATGTACATTACTGGAAATTTCTCTCAGCAATAATCACATCCCTCTGCTCGCTGGGGAGTATCTGTGCATAATACATTTTTAGACTATGACATCTTTTCTTATCATGGGTTGGTGAGCTCCTCCCATGTGTAGAATACCCCAGTTATCTCTGCTTTTCGGTTTCACTACAGTAAGTAAATATTTGCAAGCCATGTTACTAAAACACTGATTATATGCCAGGCTTCAAGGTCTTATTGCTGGTAGTAAAACACTGAGTTTGATATCCTTTTAAGTCTATTTAATCAGTAATGAATTCCACTGGAAAGGGCACTAAGGCAGTGGGAGTTGAAAACCCAGCACTTTGCAAGACAAAGCCCACTGAAGTCAATGGGAATTGAGAGTGATCAGCACTTCACAGGAGGCACTCAGCAGCCTGAAGGATTGGGCCTTTCAGAGCAATTAGCATTTCAGTCTTCAGCATACAAATCAATCCCGTTGATCCTATGATAGAGTATGGAAGGAAACAATATTGGCCAAAATAAATACCTACAGTAATTATGGTATATTTTCAGAGCATACTTCCTGTTTTATTCTTCCGTGAAAGATCAGGTATGTACACTACAACTTTGCTCAACTGCAGCAAATCTTGTCTGTTCTCCATAGAAACTGTGACTGTGTGTAGAAATTAAGTATCTCCGTTACAATGTAACAAAATAATTCCATTACCATCTTAGGCGTGTGGAGAGTGTCATCTAGTTCTCACACATTTAAAAAACCCACAAGAACATTTCATCTCCCATCAAAAATCTTACAGTTCAGAGACAAGTAAAAAAAAAAGAGAGAGAGAGAGAGATTCAGAAGCAGCCTGAAAGAATGTTGCTGATACAGTAATGAAATGACAGTTCCCAGCTGGACACCACAAGAACAAAATCTAGCTCATGCACTAACTGGACCTTGTAAATTCGGCTACTGAGCATGGTGACATAGCCAATTTTTCAGGATATTTAACAATAAGCAACTGCATAAACCAAGAAAAGATCAAGTCTTCGCTCTCAGGCCTTTTCAAATAAAGCCAAGTATGTTTCTCTTGTGAAGCAGGAGAAATAGCCACGGTTAGTTCACCCAGAATGACCTATTACTTAGCTCATCAGAGTAGCAGGAGGCTGATAGAGGGTTTCCTTTTTCTTCCGACTGACAGGAAAGCAGATTTCCACAGCACTAAAGATACGGACATTCACTTGAGTCTTATTCTTTTCCTTATTATTAATCATTTTATTATGATAGTGCCTAAAGATGAGGGTCCCATGGAGCTAGGTGTGTATATCAGCAGAGTAAGAGACAGTCCTGGCCTTGAAAAGCTTATAATCTCAATAGACAAGACATGCAAAGAGTGGGGAGAGGAAGTATTGGTATCCTCATTTTACAGAAGGGGAACTGAGATGCCAAGCAGTCCTGCCTTAAATCTGCAGAGAATAAAATGCAAGATAACAAGGCAACATACAGTGGTTGTAATTTTTAAAGCAGAGATACTGTACACTGAGTATAGTACATTATATTGGGAGCTTTATTATAGGGAGTGAACAGCCCAATTCATTAGCAAATCATGACTGATTTTTTGTAGCCCTGTATTGTATTAAACTCCTTTGTTGTTCAGACGTTTGGAGAACTGGATGTTGGAATCCATCTTTTGTCTCATTTCCCGCTCCCATTCAGGACCGCCCAGAAGCGGGCATACACTTTGATCTGCGAAGGACAAGGTAGCATTCACTGCCCCTTCCACTACACAGAGCCCCACTGAAAATAATAGGTCTTGAAGATACGTAATGGTCCATTCCCAAGCTCTAAACAGAAATACCAGGACAGACAGATGACTGAGTAAGAAATGAACCAGCTGCAACATGCAGTTAGTGACATTTGAAATAACTTCGCTCTGAGAATTAAAACACAAGAAAAATGAATAAAAAGAGGATCCTAGCAAATATGCAGGAAGTGAGGATTTCGGCCAAAGTCTCTCTTCTCCAACCCAGTTTGAAACCCTCCAAGAAACGTACAGAAATGGCATGCATGTGCAGCTAAACTTGATCCCTCTAAGGTCTGCAGTCTAAGTACAGCACTGACTTGTGATAATGCAGGAAAGACCAACTTGGATTCAGCACAGCTTTTGTGACAAGTGAGCATTGCTCTGACTAACCATTCCTCGCCTCTTTGGGCAGTATGTAGTACCGAGGAACAAGATGGCTGTGTCACCACAATGATTTCCATACCTTCAGAAGGCTTCTCCAGACACAAAAAGGTAACCTGTACCGTGAAGGCACACTTGTCTGCCCCTTTGTAGGCCAGGGTGCAGTATCAGAAGCCACATCAAACAGCCAGGTGTTTCCTACTCATTCCTATGGCCAAGAGGATTTCAGACACGCCTGAGTATTTACTAACCCTACGTTGGCAGAAGCGTTCCTTGCTTCTCACATATACTGAGCAACTTCTGGTTTGGTCCCCTTCTGACATCAGCTCAGCTCCTGCCTCCTAGATCTGTGCAAAGAGGGGACCTTCCCAGAGGTGAAAGTAAGCTGTTACGGTTCAGTACGGCATACTGGCAAGAGCTGGTACACAGCTGACCGTACCGGCAGGGGGCAGCTTCCCCAGGAGGCAATTTAAAAGGGCTCCCAGACACCGCTACCGCAGCCGGAGTCCCAGATAGGGTGACCAGATAGCAACTGCGAAAAAATGGGACAGGGATGGGGGGGGGAAATAGGTGTCTATATAAGAAAAAATCCCCCAAAACGGAACTGTCCCTATAAAAACAGGACATCTGGTCACCCTAGTCCCGGGCCCTTTAAATCGCCGGCCAGGCCCCAGGGTAGCGGCGGCAACTTAAAGGACCTGGGGATTTAAAGGCCCCACCCCTTCTGCCCAAGTTTTCCCCCTGCCCTTTCAGGACCCTGGCCCTGCGTACTGGTAAGTCCCTAAGTTACTTTCACCCTTGGACCCTCCATGTGTGGATCTTCTCCCTCCTGCACCAAAGGCTGCTCAGCCCTCTCCAGAAGAGGAGGCCTCATGGCCAGCTCTGGGCCCACACAGGGCAACAGGCTCAAGACAGAGCATGCAGGGATGAATGCATATTATTCCTCCCCCAGTGCCATAGACTTGCCTGTCACATATCGCCTGGGGCTATACGAACATCATTTTCACAGCCCCTAGTGGCTGCTATGGCCAGGGAAGTGGGAGGGTCCAAGCCAAGAATGACAGGCCGCTGGAAGCACAGCGTCTTTCAGAGAGCTATCAGATTTGGAGGAGGAAGTTGTTGCTCCACTATCATGATCGGACAAGAAGGTGGGAAAAGGAGAGGGGATCTGCAGAGATTTCTTCCCCCAGAATTGCCTCCCATTGTAAGGATATCCTGGGCATGGAAGAGGAAGATACTTTCCCAGGGACCCGACTCATGCCAGGCACCACAGAACAGCACCTGAAATTCCTACCTCTGCCGTTCCTGCAGCGCTCTGTGTATGACGTGTTTTTTTAGGGGAAAGACTTCACGCAAAGCTTCCCCGTGAGCCACATCACACTTCCAGACAGCTCCATATGTGTAATATACAAGGTGGAACAATAATGTGAGGAGGACACAAATGACATCATCAGCCTGTGGATGAGACTATGACATATTTAAGGGACAGTCTAATGATTCTATAAGATGCACCCTTCCATTGATGATGATGATGATGTTGTTATTTAAACAGTAAAAAGCCATACATACTGGAAAGCCCTTGTCACCATAAATCCATTAATCAGAGGAGCTGTGGTCTTTAAAATTAAAATACAAAACACTTAAAGTTACTCCTTTTGCCTGCATGCAAACTTCTTTTAGCTGTTATTTTTGCTTTGAAGACAATGAGATTGCAGGCCTGGCACATTTAATAACCCAATGTTTTATGTCTATTACTAAGGCGGGGAGGGAGTGGGTGCGTGAGAAAGAGAGAGAATGCTGTGTTGTGGTGTTACTGTGGCTTTAGGGGGATGAATAGAATCTTCAGGGTGTGGGAGCCAACAGTGGGAGGAGGCTGTTGGTTTTAGTTTAGTTTGATAGATTGACTGAGTTAAGATGCTCGGTACATAAGTTAACTCTATATGTAATACAGATTGTTAAATTACTAGCAATGAATTATTATTAAGATTTGTGGATTAACTGAATACAAAACAATACATGTGTATGTCTGTGTGTATCTATCTATCTATCTATCTAAATGTGTGTGTGTATTGACTCTAGGGTAATTACTAGAATGATTTTACCAAGAGATGTGGTGGATTCTCCATCGCTGGAAGCCTTTAAAGGGAGCTCTTTTTCTTTAAAAATGTGCTTTAGCTTGACCACAATATACGAGTTTAATGCAGGATGAAATTCTGTGGCCTGTGCTATGCAGGAGCTCAGACTAGGTGATCATAATTGTCCCTTCTAGCCTTAAAATCAATGAATAAATACTGCAAACTACTCTAGAAGGCTGCGCTGTCGATGCTATTAATACCAGCCTTTATGCACCTTTGATACTGCACAGTGTCAACAATATAATTTAAAAAGGACAACTTGGCCCACACTGCTTCAGACAGAAGTGTCTGTCAAGCTCTGTCTCATTTATGTGGGCTCTGTGTGGTTAAAATGATCTGTCATTACACTGCAAGCATATCTGTTCAACACTTACAGTAGGAAACAAAAATTTGGACAGGAAATGCTCACAGACAGCCTGTAGTGGACTGTCACAAACTGAACAATCAAAAGGGCCACACAACCTGCCATTACCTGAACAACAGTGACATTAAGAAGTCAAAGAACCTTTTATATACCCCTGAATGGGCTTTAGGGGGTTAATGCTAAAAAAACATTCTGTAGAAAATACCCTTTGGAATTTCCGTTCTCTAGGAAACATCCCTGCCGTAACATAGGTACATGGGAACTGGCTCCTTTAGTCTGGTTTCCTGTCTCCAAAAAAGGCCAGACCCAGATGCTTTAGAGGAATGTGTAAAACTCCCATAATGGACAATTACGCAGTTGGATACCTTTGGGTTAGGAGCAAGATGGGGAATCTCTGTTCCTAACCCTGGGACAGGCAAAAGTTAGCTTATGCCCTGAAGTAGGAGGGTTGATTAGCTCTCATACAATTCTGCCCTAGCTAGTAAAACAGAGGATATTTTTATTATCCATATAAAAGTGTAGCCCTTTTTTCTTGCCCTCAGTAGTAACAACAGTGGAACAAGACCCACTTCAAATCTGCTCATCACAAAGACTTCTGGCAGGACTACAGTACTGCAGGATAGCAAGAAAGTGCCATGTTCCCTCTTTCCACATGCTGGCCCGCGGAGCTCTTGGGAGCAGCAAACCAGCTAAGCAAACCTGAGTGTTTGAGATAAACATCAGACCCAAGCATGTACCTCTGCAAAAGATTTGTTTTGCCCTTTTGAAGATGGAAAGGAAAGTGTGGCAAGTGCCAATGTTTAGTCCATCAAAATTACAGTTAGCTAACTCAAACACACTCAGTCAAGAGAAGCCATCCCCTAAGCAGGACTGTATCTCCAGGCTGAATCTCTGACCCCAGGGCAGAACAATGCTGGGCTGTAGTAAGAAATACTGTGCGTCTGTGTTTCTCACCATATATTTAGGTAAGCTTTCACATTTCAAGGGTCATGATCTGCTATGGAACTGAGAGTGCGGGAAGCTCAGAGCCTTTACTGCTCCAGCACCAGCACATGAAGGGTTCCACTGATATTACTGCATCTGCAGACCGTTGTGATTTGTACGTTGCGAATGGTTCCACGTTAGAGCTGAAAGGGATTTGGCTGTGGAATCAGCGAGCATATTTGGGCAGAAAGTTATACTCGATGAGGTTGCTGGGGCCGTGAACATCCTCAACTGCGGGGTTATAGCCAGTTGCTGTGGATGCGCTTATTGATGATTGATGGGAGGGGTCCATATCACTAGTACATATTTAAGGCTTATCGAGAAGCGCCTAGAGCAAAGGACAAATGCTCCCTTTTTAAAATGGATGTGTATACAAATAAATAAATAAATAAATGTGTTTGCTTTACTGGCAACATCCTGGATTTTTACTGAATGTGCTGGCTGAAACTGAACTGGAACAATTTTAATCCTAGGTTAATGAAGATTTTTGTTCTGAAGTAATAAATAATAGAGTCAAGGAGATACAGTTAGAAGTTCAACAACTGCCAAAGCATGGAGATTACATTTCATACAGACCTATGTTTGCCAATTACTTACATTGTCACTGCTCCTGTAAATGAATTTTTTTATTCACCTGTATTGCCAGCACTGAAAGCTGCTACAATTACGAAATAATTAAAAGCAACTATTGGCAAAGAGCTCCATCAGCCAGCATTGGAAGAAAATCTTCTCTTAAAGTTGCTGGAACATGTCTCATATGTTACTTTACTTATACTAAAGCAAGTAATCACTTGTCACAGACCCTGTAATTACTGCTCAGAGATAGAGGCATGATAACCAGCTCAAACTACAGATTCAATACACAGCTAGAACAAGAAGTCTGTGAAGCCCTCACAAGATCCAAAAGAGTGAAAATAAAGCCAGGAAGTCAGCGTGACATTATATGCATTATAATTCCAATGATACATCCTGAAATTGTTAAGAATAAAAAAGCAATTCCATTGTGGATCTCCCCTGCTATAACTGTTTACAGGTTAAAATTGTTTACTTAGTCTGAATTGGTAAAAGAAAAGCAAGGAGTCAGAGTCTAGGCTTATCCATTAAAATCTTTCATTGAACACGTTTTCCCTGTTGCAATCCTAGATATGTAGACCCAAATTGCTCATCTGTACAGAGAGAAGATTTCCTCCACTGGTAACTAATCATGATTATTCGGAACACTTGGAAGTCAGATGTAAAAAATGTACTAAAATGTTAGCTAGAATAGTTTTGCAGTGTGCATTTCTTGGCTCCAGAGGATGAAATCTCCTTATGGTATGCTGAGAGTACTTGCTCACATACAGGAGTTCCTTCTTCTGGCTGATCTAATGGATCAGCTCACTAGGAAACGACCATATTTCTGGATCCAAAGTCTAAGTATTGCATATGGTTGTCAGATAATCATGGTGCCACTAAGTGAAAGGTCAAGGGATTGCTACACACCAAAAAGGGATGCCGATTTTTACCCACAATGTTGTGACAATTACAGCACATAATACTAGGATATAAAGTGACACTATATAAAAGATACAGTAAAAAATTCTGTACTGAGTAGAGAACTAGATGATATTAAAGCAAGGATGATACTAATGGCTATAATTCAGGTTACCTATGCATTTTCATTACAAACACACAGACACAAATGTCATTTCAGTCACAAATTTTCACCTTCCAAGCTGAAATATCCCAGACCCAGTCTCTGCCCAAAATTAATCTGCTTCAGAATGTTTGAGCATTTCTGAGAGAGGAGAATGGGAGCAATGGAATAACTGGGGGTGAAGATAAAGATTTGGCAGGTGTGACTAAGTGGGATTTTTTGTAATATTTTTATGAACCCTATATGTGTCTCAGTTTCTTCTATATGCTGCATTGTTACCCAGTGGGGAGAAAAGGACTGTTTGCTCTTGGGACAAGCTAGGAGATAGAGGTGTGGATGTTGCCTACCTGTTTGGCCGTTAATCCCCACATCAGTGGACCTCTTGAGAATACAATGGCAGATCCAATTGCCCGGACACTGAGCAAGCAATGACCCAAAGGGATATGGACTTCACTGCCTCTCAGCAATGAGACTGAGCAGTATTTCCCCACCTGGAGAACAAAGGACTGGAGAGGTGCGAGGTGGGGGTTAACATGGACTTGGGAAGCAATCAGGCACACCTGGGCATCTGACAAAGAAGCTCAGATAGACAGAGAGAGATGGAGCTTGAACAACGGAGTCCACTTCAGCTTGGCTTGGCTTGGCTCGGCTCCGTGTTAACTAGAACGGACTATGCTTTAATCTTCATTCTTCTATGCTAGCCTAAGGACTTCCTGTGCTGTGTTCCAGATGATTAATAAACCCTACTCTTTTGATAATGCTGTGTCAATGTCACTGCAAATGCTTGGAGGGGTGCACTGATCCCTAAAAACTTTACAAGTCTCCATCGGGGTCTGTCTCTGCTGGACTCACTGACTGGAGTTCACAATATGAAGCAGAAGTGCTTCAGGTCCAGAGGTCCAGTCTAAGGAGGCGGTGAAGTCATGTGGCTTATCCTGGAGGAAGAGTGAGTTCCATGGCACACCAGAGGGCTTCCTCCTATAGACCGTTCCAAAGCTGAGGCCATAGCACTGATCCTATGGATCTGTGACAGCAGGGAAACAGCCCTTAGCAAGGAGTTTTAATACAACTAACTTATGGGCCTTTGAAGAACACAGTACGCACATGCACAGCCATTTATCAGAGACAACTGCCTGATGTCCAGCAGGCGATAACTTAGCTGCATGTTAAAAAATTATTGGAGGTGTGATCTTTTTATGGGTATGGGCCTTCTGCATTCAGTGCACTGTAAATTTAGTGGAGGAGACTTGCCCCATTCAGGCCCCAAATCCAGCAGAGCACTTAAGCACATGCTTAACTATCAGCATGGGAGTAGTCCCATTGATTTCAAAGGTAGTAATACTTCAGTGGTAGTTAATACCCATAAAGCCCTTTGAAGACTGCAAGTGATATGAAGGTGCTAACTACTAAAGCTTAAAATTTTATTTTTGCAACACTTTATTGTTTTAAATATTAGAAAGCAAATGGGGGATTGGAACAGAGAAACTTTCTACAGACTGAAAATAAATTTTATGCTACAGAATATGTTTCTGTTGTAATATATTGGGAATAACACCAGTTATCTGGGACCTGTGCTGTTCAACTCAGAATGGACAAAAATCAATTATTTAAAAAAAAATCTGTTTTTTTTATAAAATGCTTTTTGAGGAAGAAACCTATCTAAAGATAGTTTTAATTAAGATACATTATAGCTCAAAGATATCTCATCATGGAATAGGGCTTATAAATTCTGATTCTACAGTATGAGACAATATATTCATGTAATGTTTAAGAAAGGTTTTGTAAATGAGTTCCAATAGTTGATGGATTAGGGACCCAATCTTGTGGGGTTCCAGGGGCTCCTGTACAGAGATGTTTAGTTTTGCAGTTCTCAGACTATGGATTTGTGTCTCCAGAGATAACATGCTTGTTAACAGCAAAAATATTTTAAAATAAATAAATAATATACAGAGGTGAGAAATAACAGACCTCAACCCTATTGTCCCTTTGCAAATTTATGTACACAGAGTCAATTCCTTACCTCTCTCTAAAAGTGCAAAGCTTCAAAAAGTTCAATGACTAGAAGATTGTTGGGGGCGAAATAGATCTGGACAAGGAGAAGAAGTGTGGAGATAATGTGAGAAGGGAGCCACAGGCAGTAGAAACAAAAGTGAAACTGTTTGACCAGCATATTCCAGAAGTCTTGAGGTCTTTCTGAGTGTAGCCTTCATTGATTTGAGATCTACCATACCATTCTCTCACTAGAAGGGAAAACCTATAATGGCAGCAGGCTATAAAAGAGACCCAGTTTGGGAGTAAGAATCATTCAATAAATATGTTTGCTGATGATGTTTTAAAGAAAGTCACACCAGTGAACTGGTGGAAGTCACTTAAGCACTTGGATTCAGAGACCCTTGAAGTGATAATTTCACTTTTAACATCAGTAGCTTCTTCTGCCGGTCTAGAAAGAATGTTTTCTTCCTTTGGACTAAGTCATTCCAAACTGAGAAATCGTTGGAACCTGAAAAAGCAGGAAAGCTTATTTTTCTTTTCCAGATTATGAACAAACAGGAAAATGAACGAGAAGACGACTGAGTTAGCTGCAGAAGCCAATATTTTAAGTTTCTCATGTTGATCTGGCTTACATAGTTTAATTTACATAGTTTACATAATTTAATTTTTTTAAAATATTTCATTTAACTATTTTAGTTCAAAACAATTTTAACAAAAACAAACCTGATTTTAAAAAACTTGAATGTTTAACTAAATTTAAAAATTCATATGCTTGTTTTATTAAAATATTATATGTTTTCTGTTGAAGAAAAAAATCCAGAATACATAACATTGTTGTTTTAGTTAAATAAAACAATTTAAAGGTCTGTCTGATGATGTTCTCCTCCATACATCATGGCAAGAAAATCCTCCCAATATTAATGATTAACCTGTTGAATTGGAGATAGTTCACCTCCCAATGACTTCATAAATATCTGCTTCAATCACCTTTGGTAAATGAAATAACCAAACAATCATTCATTTTCTGATGTAACTGTAAAACTAATCTGAAAAGTTTTCAAAATAAATCACTTAAAATGTATAGTGTGTACCTTCTAAAAATGAAACCTACATCTATCTTCAAGTTGTGAAGAATATGTATTAAGGTTATAACAACCAACAAGAATGCACTTTTATGTAGAAATCCATGATTAAATCGAGTCTTCCTGACTAGTGATTTAAATCAAATCTACCCTGGTTCAATTTATTCATAAATGATCCAGAAAAGTGGGTGAACAAAGAGGTAGCAACATTGGCAGACAATACAAAATTACTCAAGACAATTAAGGCCCAAGTTGACTGCAAAGAGTTACAAAGGAATCTTACTAAATTGGGTGACTGGGCAAGAAAATGGCAGAAGAAATTCCATGTTGATAAGTGAAAAGTACCACAAATTGTAAAAAATAATCCCAACTATACATACAATATGATGGGGTCTAAATTAGCTGTTATCACTCAAGAAATAGATTTTAGAGTCACTATAGATAGTTCTTTGAAAACATCAGCTCAATGTGTAGCTAATTATGTTAAGAACCATTAGGAAAGGGATAGATAATAAAACAGAAAATATCATAATGCCACTATATAAATCCATGTTATGCATACACCTGGAATACTGCATGCAGTTCTGGTTACCCCATCTCAAAAAAGATATATTAGAATTGGAAAAGGTGCAGAGAAGGGCAGCAAAAATTATTAGAGATACAAAACAGCTTCCGTATGAAGAGAGATTAAAAAATCTGGCACTGTTCAGTTTGGAAAAAGACCACTCAGGAAGATATGACAGAGGTCTATAAAATCTTGACTGGTGTGGAGAAATCGAATAAGGAAGCATTATTTATCCCTTCACATAATACTAGAACTAGGGGTCAATTGATTAAATTATTATGCAGCAGGTTTAAAACAAACATAAGGAAGTACTTCTTCACACAACACACAGTCAACCTGTGGAACTCCTTGCCATGGGATGTTGTGAAGGCCAAAAGTATAACTGGGTTCAAAAAGAAAGAGTAAGTTCATGGAGGATAAGTCCATCAATGGCTATTAGCCAAGATGATAAGGGATGCAACCCCCTTCTCTGAGTGTCCCTAAACCTCTAACTGCCAGAGACAGGGACTAGAAAACAAGGGATGGATCACTCGAAATTGCCCAGTTCTGTTCATTTCCTCTGACGCATCTGACATTGGCAACTGTCAGAGACAGGATACTGGACTAGATGGACAATTGATCTGATCTAGTATGGCTGTTCTTATGTTATCAAGAAGAACACCAATTAAATAATTCATTCATTCTTACAAGATACTGCAAATATCACTGCATCTGTCACCCTCTGAAGTGTGTTGGTGCCATCTATATGCACTTACCTTCCTAGCTCTTCCCCAATTTCATAAACGTCTTCCACCTTCTGTTGTTTGAACACAGCCATCCCTGGACTCCTCATTGATGCACTTAGATAACGTGACTGGAATATAAAATACAAAGATGGTAAATTGATTGTGCAGTTTAAGAGTAGCACAAGCTCAACCACAGTAAACAATCATTAAAAACACACGTCGTTGTGACTCTATTCCAGTCATTACGTTCAAAGTTACCATCAGCTGATGGCTGTTCTGTGTGAAATAAATGTGGTGGTGTGAGTCCAGCTGCCAGGACCTGATCCTGGGTGGTGCCGAGTACCCTCCACTCCTATTGGCTTCCAGTAGTGTATAGCACCATGCAGAATCGAGCTCCGGGTCCTCACCCAACAAAATGCTTAAGCACATGCTTAACTTAAAGCATAGATATAGACCTATTGACTTAAATGGGACAAGTCACATGCATAAAGTTAAGCACACGCTTAACTGCTTTGCTAGATCAGGCACCCTAAGTGACCACCTCATGGAAAAAAACACCATCAGAATCAGCACAATTGGCCTCCAGGTGGGCAGTCTCAGTAGAGAGGCTCAGGATAGAATGGGCCAGGAAACCGAAATTCCTTTTTCCTGCTTGAGATGGTCAGTGTTGAAGCACATTGGTGGAGCAGCATGGGCAAGCTTGCACTACTGCTGTGTAGATCAACAGAGGGATTTGGTCTCCAGGCACTTCTCAAACATGAGTCATTTCAAACAAGGGGAAAAAGCAGCAAGGGGCAGCTCAGCACTTGCATACCTATTACACTGCACAGCCGTGAGATACAATCAGGTTCATTTCCCAGGTCAGCTCCCTTCCTGGGAAACAGTGTCTGAGAGATCTGCAGAAGCAGGGCCCGACACACGGGGTTTCAGGATCAGGAGCATATCACATTTCTATGTAGTGACTGCCTCTGACTATTTTAGGAGCAGTGATGGATTTTGAAGGGTGTCTTGCCCAAAGGAAAGTTATGGTAATATAAATCACAGGGCCTTGACAGGGTGGTAAGCAAGAGAAGTAAGTAGCTGGGTGGCCTAGGAAGAATAGTCCTTACTTTCTGTGCTAGAGGTATTGGGTTCAAATTTGGGGGATGTTCTGGTGGACAGGAATTACATTTTAGGCTCCAAATTTTGGGGGCGGAGGATGACACAAAGAACAAACCACAATTGATAGATTTTAGTCACATAATTTAAGACACTATTGGAAGGTGATCAGACGCTACAGGCATAAGGGCAGTGTAAGAACCTATACAGAACAGAATTCTCCAATGCAGAGCTCCTAGGCTTTAATTTTACATTACAACATTTTTGAGGCAGCTGCTGTGTGAGAAGGAACTAAAAAGCCTATCTGAAAAACTTTTTTTAAGTGTTTATTCGTTCAAATTCCTGTGTAGCAGGTGTTTTATCCCAAGGAGTTTTCATAATAAAATTAAAAGGATAATGCTAATGTGAGTGACTCTCAGCAAGGGAAAAAATTTAGGCCCAAACAGGGTGATCAGATGTCCTGATTTTATAGAAACAGTCCCGATATTCGGGGCTTTGTCTTATATAGGCACCTATTACCCTTTTTAATTTATTAGTCTCTAATGTGCCACAAGTACTCCTTTTCTTTTTTAAGATCCAAAGTGTGACACTGGAGTTGTTAGAAACGGGTCAGAATGCCCTATGGATTCCATTTTTTAAAAATACTCCCCCAAAAGCTGACCCCTCGACCAGATCTCTTTTAGGCACAATGTTGCTTTTCATTGTTATCCACTTAGTTCAGAGATTGCTACCTCCTGAGCGGAAGTACAAGATCATGGACCCTGTTCCTTAGGGCAGTGATTCTCAACCAAGGGTTCACTTACCCCAGGGGGCAAGCAGAGGCCTTCCAAGGGATACACCAACTCATCTAGATATTTGCCTAGTTTTAAAACAGGCTACATGAAAAGTACTAGAAGTCAGTACAAACTAAAATTTCATACAATGACTTGTTTATACTGCTCTATATACTATATTAGTGTTTGTCAACCTGGGGGGGGTCGCAATTTATTTTATAATTATACAGTACAAGAGAAAGTAAGCAATTTTTCAGTACCAGTGTGCTGTGACACTTTTGTATTTTTATGTCTGATTTTGGAAGCAAGTAGTTTTTAAGTGAGGGGAAACATGGGATATGCAAGACAAATCAGCCTCCTGAAAAGGTTACAGTAGTCTGGAAGGATTGAGAATCACTGCCTCAGTGCACATCCCCACAGTAAAGATTGATAAGTTTTAAAATGGGAGCATGCTGAGCAGCTTACAATATGCTTTGGTCTTTCCTGTGTAAACAGGACCCCACGGTTATACTCATGTCATGGACCCATGCTACAGCTACTATGCAGTTCAATATTTTTAAGTATGTTTGTACATCCCTTACCACACCTCTCAATTCAATTCTCATTTGTCCATGTGGATTAGCCCCAATGCTTGCAAGCAATACATTAGGAACTCCCAGTTTTTGTATCTCTGTACAACTCTTATGAGCTTTTTAAAGACTGTCTTGCACTCTATAATACTTTTGCACACAGGAGAACTAGGAGCATAAGCACATCAAAACCTATTTTGATCCTTTAAAATTATGTTTGATCTAAGTGCTGCAACAAGATATGGCTAATTAGATAAATTAGTAAACTTGTAATGTCTTTAGACACTGTGTTAATAGCTTTGAAATACTGAAAAACCATTGAAAGGGACTCTGCCAAATTGAAACTCATGTTCCTTTAAAAGATTTCCCTGTGTTCCCAATACTATCTTAAATCATAGCACGGAAAGAGTTGTACAAATCGAACTGCCTTATCACAATTCATGCTGTTAGTTTGCTTTTTCCACTGCATAGACTAGCCAATTTATTCTCACTCTTTTTTTGGGGGGGGGAGGGAGGGAATTGTCAGGTTTTTACACTTAGGAAACAAACACTGTGGGTTACTGGGATTCCTTTCCAAGGATAGTGTTTCCATTTAAACTAAGAAAGAAAATCAAGGAAACATTCCCCCCACTGCCACGTACTGCTTTCTGAAAGCCTGTTTTAACAAAGCTTATATGTTGGGCCTACAATTACTTCTCAGTGACCCCTAGTCTCAAGAGGAAAGATTCCTGTCTGAATGTCACATCAACCCTTAACCTGAATAGTGAACTATGACTAACATTTACACTCATAAAACCTTATCAGTAAATGAAGGGATGCAAATAAGATTGCAAATCCCATTTTTAAAAAGTCCAACTCATCTGATCCTTGCAAAGGGATGAAGAGAACCAGTATCTGGTGCCCGCCTCTGCTAGTCCAGCCTTTTCCATAACTATTTAATACATTCCAATAGCTCTCACTAGATGCTACATTTAACATCTTTGTTGTGCATGCTTTTGTACAATACCATTTTCTTAGTATTTTGAGATCCAGATCAATTTTGTGATCATTCATTTTCCTTTCCTTACCGTTTCAATAATATACGATAAGCACTCCAGCTGCCTAACTGATCAGGATTGCCTGGTTATATGCCCATGCCTAATGTCCATTATCCATTCATATTTTAGTAAATGCTCTACAGAATTGCCTTTCTGTGATACCCAAGTTTCAGATGCTGAAATGTAGCTCATTTGTTCCCTAAATCCTCTTTTGACCCTTTCCCAAATAATGATAGGTTCTACTACACTGTAAAGTATTGACCCCAAGGAAACAATGGAAATCACCACACTGAAGACATGTAAAACTAGAATGGATAAAGCACTAGAAAAATATACAGTAGGGAACAATTCTGTGCTGCTGACAAGGGTGGACTAGATGAGCAAAAAGGGCTTCTATCTCATATTCCCCCTTTCTATCTTCATTCACCTTCAGAGATCTTAATCTCCCTTGTTGATTACCATTGCTACATGTTGAGCATTCTGAAAGGTTCAGTAATCTGTTATTTTGTTCATTGTTTACTATTTTGTTTTCTCCTCCCCAATCTAATCCCACTACTGGCATAAAAACCTCTGTCCTCCAGCTGAAAATAAACAGCTCACTAGCAGCTTCACCCAAACTAGTGCATCCCTCAGGCAATTCTTTCATCTCCTCAAAAAAGTTCTAAGATCAGCTCTGCTTAGGGTTTAAGGAAACAAGTTTACTACCTTGTGTTGGGTATCTTAAAAAAAAAGCTTGTAAGGCATGCAGTGCAGAACAGTACATATGTCCATTCAGAGAAATTTTTTTATTCATAGATGTTAAGGTGGGATTTTCAGAAGTGCTCAGTGCTTACCTAACTCAGCCCCTCCTGACTTTATAGGAGCAGAGTAAAGGCAACTTGAGGACTTTTGAAAATCCAACCCTTATATGGTGTTCATATCACTTTGCAGGAGAAAGTTCTAAGTGTGTGCAGCAGTACACAACTAATGGCAAGGCATTTCTGGGAAGAGACTTATCTATTACAGTACTAAACTCTCCTGAGAGTTGTCAAAAGAATGTAATTCCCTTAGGTTGATTGCTCCCTTTATCACAATCCAAAATCTATGCCTAACAACAACATTACTGCAAACAACCCTAAAAAAAAAATACCTTTGCCCTGCAGGAGACACTGGACTGTGACACGGAGGAACAAGTTGAAAATACTGCTCTAAGAATGAAGAACCTGCCCGAGACGCCTCTGGGGAAACAGCTAGGTCCTGTCAACTGACCATTTACTCATCTCCCCTGAGGTTATCAAGTGGAAGTTTTGCCTCATTTAAACACATCACAGTGGTAGCCACATACAAAAACAAAACCCAGACTTGCTGTTTAGAGCTTCCTTGTTTCTATAGCTTTATAATTTGCTCATCTATTTCTGAAGTGACTAAAGAAACCAGCTTCTCTGTTGATCTTTGAAGCACATCTTTCTTCCAGAAGGTCAAACCAGCAAGCCTTCCCACATATTATATACTGTAGTAGCATCCAAATGTCTCAGTCAGGACCGGAGCTCCATTTTATAATCTGCCCCAAAGAGTTTACAACCTCCAACCTACAAACCTTACAATCTTTGATATGTTGGCGTTTCCCAGTCTATCACTACAGCGTATTCTATAAAACCCTCCACTCCACATTACTTCTGCAGATAGACCTCACTGGCTCTGACCCAGCTGTAACTACAGTAAAAGCCCAAAATAAATCACACACTTGAGGAACCAAATTGTCTGCCATTAGCAAATATGGAGGGATGGGTGGGGGTGGGGGGGGAAGCTAGCATAAAATGACCTTCATGGCGTTAAAATGCCTTTGGAATGAAATATTTCATTCTTGAGTGGTAGTTACTGTTTATAAACAGAACTATTTCCAGACATTCTGTGGTAATTCTAGAAAATTATGAAGATTTCTCCCATACTCAGAGAACTAGATTATGCCATTTTTGTTATGATGCATTCAGAGGTTTGGAGCACAATCAAACCAAAGAAGGGATGAGAACCTTAATACTTTTTTAATCAGGTGGTCAATTTCTCCTTAGGTCAATTAGTGAAACCAAGTCAGCTGAATCAGGGTTGGGCACTCAGATTTGGTTGATTTAAACGCCAAGGCATATACAATATCCTGGAAAAGCAGAAATAATCTATTTTTATTCCAATATTTCTCAGGCACTTCTACACAAAAAACATTCATGATGCATTGCTCTATGATCATTTTATTCATTTTGGCTCTAATCCAAAGCACATTTAAAAGTTGATGGGAGTCTATTGACTCCCAGTGGGCTTTGGATCAGGGCTACTTTTAAACTAAGATTCAATTACTGATGTTTGAAAGGATTTTATTGTGAGAAAAAGCTTATCCAAATACCTCTGCAGCATCTAATGTGCAGCAGTGACCTCAGCAGAGGATGTAGGTTTCTTCATTCTTCTCCGCTGGTTTTGTTGGACATTGTATGTGCATAAATGCATTCTCTTTCAGATTTTCTTTTCTGTGCAACAAGTAGCACCGTGTGTCCTGATATCTAGGTAAAAGGGCGTTAATTAAAATAAATACCAGGAACACTTTTGAAAAATAGATTTTAATCTGCAGAATAATCTCTATTCAGCAGCATCAATATGGGTAATGGAGCTTTAGTACTAGTTCAGAGTATTATAGTACTTCTCAACTCAGGAATTCAAAACACTTTACAAACAAATGAGCCTCCATATCTCAGTGAGTCAGAACGGTGTTATTCTCATTTTACAGATGAGAAAACCGAGGGAGAGAATTTAAGTGATTGGCCTATGGCCAATAAGTCAGTGGCTCTAACTGCTAAAAGGTATCCCTTGCCTTTTTTATTTTACATTCATGAGTTCTATTATATCATAAAACAGGCCTTGTCCACACAGGATAGCTTTTTCTGTATAACATAAGGTGTGAATTTGAACAGATATTGTTATATGAGTATTATCCCGGTGGGCAGACACTAATACTCCAGTATGCAACTCATTTTCCAGTTTATCTAATGTTGCTTGGAAAGGGGTTTAAACTAAACTGAATAATGCACTCAGAACAAGTGACACGAGGGGGTTATATCACAGGACTATCCTGTGTAACTGGGGAAACTTTCCCATGTAGACAAGGCTTCTTTCTGTAGTCACTTAATTATTCTAGGGATGTGACAAGTCATGAATGGTCTGCATATGATAAATCCATAATAAATGCCAACCATTCAATCCGAGTGGGATTATAGAAATTAGATCTGGAAAATGTCTAAACTCTATTAGATCATTTGCCCTGACCCCGGAGGGTGCACGATTCTTCCCTTGGATATGTTCTCCATTTATTTGCCAGTCTGGAGTGACTCAGGTAAGAAACAATTTCACTTTCCCAAATACACATGGCATGAAGTCTCTCTCTGAACCTAGTGCTGAAATCAGAGAAGCTACTTCTGTGGCCTCATTTTACATTATATATGGAAACAACCACAACAATTAGAACTAGATTTTTCCATCATGGAATTTTTCACAGGAAAAATATCTTCATCAAAATTTTGAGGCTGAACACATATTGTTTCCAACTGATATACTGAAATAAACATAAAATTTCATTTAGATTTCAAATGTCATCTACTTCTGGTTTTTTAAATTCCAAAAATAGGATTGTAACATTTGAGTTTTTGGTGTTTATGTGCTTCCTCCACCTCCATTTATTTTTCTTCCTTTTTTCCACTGGAAAAGGTTGGAAGACTGTAACAAATCAAGAGAAAATGGGGAAAACCTATTTAATTACAATAGTAAAAAAGTGTGAAAAAGTAGTTTTTCTCCACTTTGCCAGTTTTCTAACTTTTGCCAGTCAAAGATGTTTTCCCATGAATAATCTAGTTTTCACCAAACCCCTATTTTTCTATTAAAAAAAACCTTCGTCAGGAAATTTTCAGCAACTTTACTACTTATTATCCAGACATCTCCGAATGGTACATTCCAGACGTGCCAGTAACTCAATATAACCAAGTCTTGTTTTAGAATCACCACTTTGTTGCCACTAGTTCTCAAGTGACCCCCCTTTCCATTCTCCCAAGTTACTCTGGGATATTTAGCTCTATGGTGGCTGACCACACACTGCAGTTCAAACTCCTTCCACTTCAGCAATAAGTGGCTATCCAGTCATCTCTGCAGCTAATTATGGATCAACAGAGACAAGCTGATTGCCATTGTAACTGATCCTAAGGTGTTTGGATGATACCATAGCAATGAGCATGGATATAAATGCCCAGACAGACAGCAAGGGAAAGCTCTAGACTTGATACATAATGGGTCTTGGAATAGACAAGCATGGAATTGCAATTCACCTCTCTATTCCTGAGTAGGCTGCCTTCAAGACTTTTGTTATCACAAATGATAAACATCACAGGATTTTGACTATTAAATTTTTCTACCCTGAAGTCAAACAAGATTTGGCTTGCACACTCTATGAACTTTGGCCACATGGACCAATGAAGGCCAAATGAAGCCTGGGCCCACCTCTGGAGAAGTGTCAGGGCATCTCAGACAAGCTCTTCACCCATGTGCCCATGAACCCGCTGCTGAGTATGTTACAAGTCTCCCTCTGTGCCCAGTCTGTGAATCATAGGAACCTGTTATAACCCCAAACTAGCATGCTTTAGCTCTTCATCTGTGATGGTCCCCAGTTCAATCCCTGATTTATAAACCAGGATGGAAGCCATCACAACCCTAGATGGGGAAATCTGATTCCTTTGATCTTGATCTTCCCCTAAAGGGAGACAGCCTAGTGTGTTCAGTCAAGTGTGCACTGTGCTGCATCCTGATATTCTGTTTCCGACTCACTGTCCCAGATACCAACAATCCTATATTTACTACCCCTGTTTGTATGGAAATAAAAAATGAAGGGATCCACCCCACATTCCTGCAAGTCATAAATAAACAAGGCTGAGGACACAAGTAGAATTTATGAAGAGGTCTCAAAGAGTGGATGTGTGCATGAGATCACCACCACCCAATGGGTTAGAAACAAAGCCAGTGTATTAAACCAGCCTAGTCTACAACACACTTCTTAAACACAGTTCTAATCCCACCCCACCCCCCCACTGGCTAGCCCATCAGCCTATGCTAAAAACAAATCTAGGTGGAACAACGTATATGTATGGGTCCTTAACTCTGTTTGAAGTCCAGTGTAGATGGGATCTAGTAGCAAGAATGTCATGAACCTGTACAAAAGTGCTTTTCCACAATGGCTGCTTAAAGGAAAATTAAGTAGCGAAAAACCTCTACTTTGAGAAAAAGCTAAAGAAGACAGAGGAAAACTATAAGGGGCATAAGTGAAGTGGGGCAAAGGCCAGAACAAGAAGGATTTTAGTAGGGCCTAGCTACATAACGCTCATTCTGAGAACGCATGGACTACCAAAACATTATTATTATTTTTTTTTTTGGCTAGCCCTTTGGATTACCATGCTGCAGATCCATTTTTCACCCATTGCCATATCCTGGAGTTACAGCATATTGGCACAGTAGGTGCAGTCTAAGTGTGACACCTGTGCAGAGATTATTAGGCTGATGCCCTAGCCCAATCCTGTATAGCTGAAACCTCTTAATTTAGGAAGCTAACAGGATGATAGGAGACAGGTGTTATGATGATCGTCCACCTTCTAGGAAGGGCTTTATAAAATCCAGCCTGGGAGGGTCCCCTGCTTTTCCTTTCTCGGCTCTGTCAGTTACTGCCCATTCCTGCGAGCACCACGTGCACGGCCGACCCCTTGCACCTCTGCAGAACCCACCGGTCGCCGATTTCCTTTCCTCCCTAAAAGCCGCAAGCAGGAGAAGGCACCAGATGGATAAACCACCCCCGGCCCGGCCCTGGGTCCAGCCTCACCCCCGGACCCGGGAAGGCACCGCGAGCAGGGCAGGGCAGGCGGTCAGGAGCCCTGCAGCCGAGCTGCGCTGGCGGGGGCACTGCCGGCCTGAGCCCTGCCGCCCCTCCGGAGCCACCCACCGAGGCGGCCCAGCGGCAGGTGCCGACCCAGGCCGGAGGGGCAGCCCGCCCCGCCGCTCTCAGCCCGGGGAGCGGGGCGCCCTGGGGACGCGGGCTGGACGGCCCCCGCCCGGGGAGCTGTGCCAAGGAGCCCCAGGGACGAACCCTCGCTGTTTCGGCGGGGGCCAGGCAGCCCGGCCGCCTGGCTGGCTCGCGGCGGGGTCCGCGGCGGGCGCTACTCACCCTGGGGAGCCGCCGTGTCCGGGCGCTGAGGCTGCCGGCTGCTCCCCCAGCGCGCCGCTCCGGCAGCGGGGAGGAGCCGCTCGGCCCGGGTCAGGTCGCGGCCGCGGGCGAGCCCGGCGGGGTGGTGAGCTGAGGGCGCCCCCTGCCGGCCTGCAGCAGCCGCGCTGCGGGGAGCAGCCGTGGTCTCACCAGCCCCCGCGGCCCCTCTGCGAGCGGAAATGCCCCAGAAAGGCCATTTGGGCGCCTGGGGGAAGGGTCGTGCCAAGAGGCTTGGAGCCCTGCGCACTATGGAAAGGAGGCCCGCAGCGCCCCTTTCTGCCCGGGCCTGGTTGCCGTAGCAGTGGTGGGGCTAAGGGCCAGGTTAGCCAGGCCCCAGGCCACCCTCCGGCTGCTGGGGGCGGCCAGGCCAGGTCCATGTCAGGGGTGTTGGAATGTGGACACGGGGCCGCGGCGCCACTCCGGGCTTTGTCTTGGAGGTTTTTCTGGTGGTCGGGGGTCACCCGAGCTGGGGGCCCCGTGCAAGTGACCCAAGTGCACACTGATCAATCCATGCCTGGGGTAGAGGGGCTGTTAAAGGGTGGCACCGGGTCTGGTCATTTAAGGGGTTTTTAAACAACTAGATGATTAGTGTTGAAAGAACCCATTTTGTGAGTGAGTTCCTGACAATTAGAGGAAGAAATTAAACTATTCCCCATCAACCCCCATTAGCCAGGTTGGTGAATGTCTGTGTTCTAGATTAGAGAGACAAGGTAATGTTTTATTGAACCAACTTCCGTGGGTGAGAGAGACAAGCTTTGGAGGAGGCACCCGGCGCTCGCTCTCCCAGGCAAGGATTTTTCTCTGGATTCGCGCCTTGTTGCGGCACAGAGCACTTTGTTGGTGCTCAGCAAATACCAAATGAGAATAAGGCGAATACAACTTCTGCTTAATGTTGTAAATAGGCATGTGTAGAATTGCTATGAAAATTCATCAATCCAGGCAAATGTGCCCAGGCCCTTCAGATTATTATCTGCTGTCCCTGGAACATCTTTCAGCATATCTGCAATGTGTCATTTCACCCATCGCAACATATGGGTTGCCTTAGAACTACAAAATGTTTGTTCAGGATATATTGGTATAGAGAGTAGCATTTTCCCTGTTTGTTAGGAACAAACAACCCACTGGAAGGAGTGCTCAGTGTGGGAACCATGCTTTTAGGGAAGAACAGAGACAAATGACCATTGACCCCCATCAGAACAGTACTGTTGCTCAAAATGCAGTGTTTTGTGATAAACTCACTCAGAACACTAATCTAGTCTCCCTTGAGGAATATGCCCATATCACTTACGAATCTGAAGCTGCAGTAGTGACATCATACACCCTTTTTAAAAAGAGCCCTTTTGTGTGACTATTTTACAAGTGTCCCAGTATTGCTGATTCCATATGTTCAAAAATCATGAGCTGGGAAGCTCCACAAAGTCATGAGATTTGGTTTAAAAATCACAAGATTTGAAAAAATACATTTTAGGTTCTTTTTATTTGCCTTTTGGTTGTTGAGCATTTAGGGTTAATGTTTTCAAGCTTTTCTCGGCAACCATGAGAGCCAGAAGCATTGTAGGTTAACATCTAATACCAGAAAACATTAATAATACATATGCATCATTTGTAATTAGCAAGCTGGAACTGAACATCAATGCCAGTTTGCCTTCATTTCCAGTTGGGTACATACCAGTTTTAGAGAGAAACTTGCATGGGGCATGCAGGCTTCTGTCTCTCCAAGCACTAGGCTTATTCCCCTTCAAGAATTTCTAGGATCAGATATAATGAATTTCAAAATCATTTCACTCTGTCACATTATTGAACTGGAGCCAGCCTCGAGGCAGTGCTCTGCATTGCAGTTTGGAAGACTTGGCTTCATTCCTGGTCCCAGCCTCTCTCCTTCCTCCAAGTCAGCAGAATTCAGCTGTGACCCCTTCTAGCTGATTAAGGAGTGGTGTTCATGGCCTTTGAGTAAGTTCTACCCAGTTCCTCCAATCCAAAATGAAAGTGGCTGCATCAAATGAGGTTGGAATGGGGAAAGATGGAGGGGGAGGAAATGGGGAGGGATTCTAAAGGCTCTAACAGGCTTCTGGAGGAATCCAGATTTCTTTAACAAGGAAAGTCTACAGGCTCTTTCTCCAGCCTCAGTGCTGAGATTGTCATCTGATAGCATGAAACACCCTTATGACAAAAGCCATGTTAGTTATCAGAGGAATAAAGACACTCATGGAAAACTTTTGCCTTTTGTTTGGACATGGCTGGAAGGGAAGGTGACAAAATAACATGCCTTGTACTGACACTTAAAATTGCATTGGCTTTTCAAACCTGGGTAAGCTTTCCCTACCCACTCTATTACATTGAGGAGTGTAACTCTGAGGCCTGATCAAGTTGGCACCTATAGCCTACATTGCAAGCAGGGGTGGACTGGCTCTAAACAGATCTTTTCCACCTCTAACCTCTACACTTTAATCCAAAGCAAGAAATATAAAAGATTAAGGGTTAGAATAAGAAGGAGCTCCCCTCTTCTCTGGGGCTTGTATACCCTCCCCTTCCTTGGCTGCTGCAGTAAGAGCTTCTGTTCCTATTTCAGTCAATTCTGACCACTGCACCAGGTATGTTTCTGTGCAGCGCATAGTATTAATCTTGATTTAAAAGAACACTGTGCAACCATAGCCTTAGATCTCAATTAAATTTATCTTTGACAGCCTGCTGGAAATAGATCCTATGCAAAGTGTGGTCCAGTGGGTTTGTAAAAAACAATCTAGATCTTACATCAATAGAAAAACTTGCCCTTCTATCATTTACATAAACCCATCAGAGGCTCTCAAAGCCCTTAGATCAAAGATCTTCAATCTGTGGGGCACACCCCCCGAGGGGGCCATGGAGTAATGTTCAGGGGAGCCCATCTGGGGCCCAGACCAGCCCCAACATGGGGCAGGAAGGGACCGCCACGCAGCTCTGCTCCTGGCCCCAGCTGCCAGCCCTGCACCCAGGCTACCCAGGGATCTGCACCTGGGGTCCTGGCTGCCCAGCCACAGCTGCAGACCCAGGGTCCACTCCCACCCCCAATTGTGGCCCCAGCCTCAGACTCCTTACCACTGTCTGCATCCCCTCTCCCAGAGCCATGGCCTCACTCCTGGCTGGGGGGGGGGGGGGCACCGACAGGTGTAAGAGGAGGCATGAGGTAAAATGTTTGGGGACAACTGCCTTAGATAGATATTAGCAAACTGCTTTAAGGTCCAGAGATGCCTCTCTGTATGACACATTATTCTACTCTAATGTTTCATGGCAGTTATGGATCCTGTGAAAAAGAATTGTAGAGATCATACTCCAATTGCAGAGATAGCGTTCCAATTGCTGAGAGACGTCACGTGCATGCAAGACAGGAAAGAGAACTCTGCAATTTGAATGGATCTCAAAAGATGTGGCACAGTTCTGGTATTGAGCAGCACTATAAATCATTGAGCTTTGGAGGTCAGCATTGCTCTCTCTTCACTGGCCATGCTCTGTCACACACATCCCTTATCTCATCTCATTCAGGAAGTGACAGAAAAGGAAGCACATATCTTACATTCTTAAAGGAGAGTTCAAACTTGATATGGACTGACCAAGAAAGCACCATCTGCACTTATATAAAGTGTGTCACTTACAGAATAGTGACAGTGCCTTTAACTATTGCTTCAAGTGTAATTTCCCTCTCGTATTTGAAGTGGTTATAAAATATTAATGTTGCAGATGTTACACATTACACACACATATGCACAAAAGCTGCGTTAAAACATTAAGGTTGCAAAATCAAGCACTCAAAAGTTACGAAATGCCAGAACAAAGGTTGCCTTTGCAATCTTATTTTAGTCACCTTGCACATATGCATGATGATACAGCCTTTAAATTACATGACCACATTCCATCTTTTCCACAGATCCCTGCAGTGAAAGTCCTGCTCAGCCCATCTTTGTCTGGAGCATACTCAATGTGGATAGAATCTTAGGGAATTAAGATGCAAAGCTCTGGCAAATCTCTATTGAGGCTTAGAACTAGGCCAAATTTTGGCAGATTTTCACTAAAACAACAAAAGACACATCTTGAACACAGAGGCCCTCTTTCTCCACAGCCAAATTTCAAGTCCCTACTGCACCAAAGCAGGGGTGGGGTGTGCTAGAGTTTTTTTAAAAATAGGTCACCAGAAATTTTTAATATGGATAAAACAATGCATTTTTCCCTAGTTTGTTCTCAGAAATGGCTGAACCTGAACCCTTTTGGCTGAAATGATTAAAAAAACATCAGCCTGAAGCAGACACCCAGCATGGAAAATTTTAGCCCAGATGGTTTAGAGACTGACAAAATTATAAGCAACTGAAAACAGTGTCTTAAAATAGGAAATGGGCAACATTTAAAGCAGGAGATGCTAGCTGCCATGCTGCAACCAATGGGTATAATTTTTCAGAAGTATAGCTCCTTCCCATGATGATGAAATACCAATTTGGTAGCTTGCCTTTGGATTTTCTGCTTCCCTGGGAAAAATATTCAAGGTCCAGTATGCCTGTTGTTTGTACTATCTGAGTGAAATAAAGACTTCCAGTACTGAAGACTTCACTATAACTAATGAGATCACACAATTGTTTTAGTCTTTTTTTTTTTTATTGAAAGCCTGGTTTGATAAGATTGGGTGGGCTAAGGGGTGGGATTTTCTAAAGCACTGAAGTCAAGTGGGAGCAGAGTTAGAACAGTGCTAAATGCTTTAGATTAGAAAATCCCACCCTAGGGGTGAAATCCTGGTAAATGAGATTGGTATAACAAGGTCCCCAGTGCATCACAGTGTCTTCTGCTCTTCTCCAGTTAGAAGTGACTCTTCCCTTTCACCCAAGACACTGGGGGAGATCCTCAGGCTAACTCTAGCTAGTTTGTGCCACTCCAGATGTCCAAAGACGCCACAGTGCTTTTTAAGTGGGTTATCTACAATTTTTAGACAAAAGTACATAACAGTGGGCATATGATAAAATCATATAAAAATAATTCCTATTAAGGGTACAATTATTTGTCACATGATTTTTCACTAGTATTTGAGCATATTTGCTTTGCCCCTTTTATTAGGCATGTTCATGGAAAGAGCTTCAAGGCAAAGTATTTGCATATGTAAACATGAGCATCAAACTGCAGTTTTGTTTTTTAACTGAACTGGCTAATCGAAATTATACATGCTCATTTCACTTACTGTCTTACTGGCCTACATGGCACCTTAAAACACTGCAGTTCTTAAACAATAATGACAACTCTGGCTGCCTATTAAATCTAAAAAGACAACTTTTCAACATGAAAATTCAGTGTCACACTAAACCAGGATGTTTTCAGAATATAGGTTGTATCCTCCAGACTTTCCTAATATAGAGCATCCCCAAAAGATGCTATTTTTAAAAATGGCTTTTCAACTAAACCAAAAGAAAAAGAAATTTCAGAATATGTTTGTCCTGACTCAGGACATCACCTCTCAGGTTTCAGAGTAGCAGCCGTGTTAGTCTGTATTCGCAAAAAGAAAAGGAGTACTTGTGGCACCTTAGAGACTAACATTTATTTGAGCATAAGCTTTCGAAATAAATGCGTTAGTCTCCAAGGTGTCACAAGTACTCCTTTTCTTTTTGCGACATCACCTCTGTGCACTTTACTGAAGCATCTGAATGCCGGCGCTGGTTATACCTTCTCCCTTCAGATTACCATCTTCAGCGCAGAAGGTCCTTAGGCCACCTACAGCCATGTTCTGTACAGTTCTGTCTAGGATGCTCTTCTTTATCCTTTACCCTGTTTTGTGATTAGCAGAGATTTCCCAGTTGAATGAGCTCCCACACTTTAAGAGCCTACTGTGCTCTGACAAAGCTAACATCCTATCAACTGCCAGTGATGTGTGCTATTATGTCACTATGAAATAAAGTGATCATGCTAGACATACAACTGTAACTGGTTGCATAACACTGTTGAAGGGGACAGCACTAGCAAAGGGTAACATTTTCAAAACTGCCTGAGTGACTTTTGGCTCCTAAGTCCAATTTTCAAAAGTGGCATAGGTGTTTCAGAATTTAAATCTCATTAAAAGTCAATGAGACTCAGACTACTAATTATTTTTCTGAAAAGGGGCTTTGGGACAGATTTTCCAAATTTATTTAGGCAACTAGTAGTATTTTCAAAAGCATTTAAGCAGATTATGCCCCTAACTAGCACACATTTAAATGAGAGGTTTCAGAGTAGCAGCCGTGTTAGTCTGTATTCGCAAAAAGAAAAGCAGTACTTGTGGCACCTTAGAGACTAACAAATTTATTAGAGCATAAGCTCCGATGAAGTGAGATGTAGCTCACGAAAGCTTATGCTCTAATAAATTTGTTAGTCTCTAAGGTGCCACAAGTACTGCTTTTCTTTTTATTTAAATGAGAGTTAGGGTAAGACTTTCAAAGATATTTAGGTGTCTATGGACTTTTCAAAGCACCCTACACAAGTTAGGTTCTTAACTCCCATTAAGATTACGGTATTAGTTAGGTGCCTGACCAGCTTAGGGGTGTTGAAGATCCCATGGACTCCTAAATATCTTTAAAAAAATCTGGTCTTATATACACATTTGCAGTTTGGATCTTCCAAGTTCAAATCCAAATTTTCATGTTTGTTCTTCTATAGAAACTTTTCCAAACCCCACTGCATCATGCACAAAAAACAGACTTTAAATACGGAACTTTTCAGTTTCAAAATAGCTTACCTTACAATCAATGTAAGAAACACAGAATAACTGCATTATTCAAGGAAAATTAGATTACTGCAGAATAAAGTTCTCTTCTTTCCCTTCTGCCCCCTGGATCATTCACAGCCACTATAGCTGTTGATTGCAAAACAGTTCCAACTTCAGGTAGGTGTTTTTCAAGCTCAGACTCTGCCTGAAGATGAATTTTTCTGGGAAGCTTGAGCAAAAGCCCTGTAGTCATTTTAAACATAAGGGAAAGTGAAAAGAGTCTAACCATGCTTATTGCAGACAGGTCAACTGAAAAAATAGCTGTTCAAAATGTTTTAAAGAAGCAAACCGGGAAAAAATGGGCACAAACCCAATTCCACACCCTTCTCACACATACATTTTGCAGGTCATATATAAGTTTATAAAACTAATTTAAGGCTGTAGATTGGTTTAAGATGCTTATGCAGCTTTAAAGCCTTCCATCAGTGTCACTGTAAACTGGCTCCAAAACGTAATTTGGGGAGGAAGCTAAAAGCCTTGGAAGTTGGTCAAGGACAGAAGATACTCATTCTGTCTTAAACATTGAATGTATTGTACCAGTACATGCACGCTCAGGCATGAAAATACATATTCAATCTACAATACAAATATGCCTTTGAATGAGTAGTACCTATTATGCCTACAGGTGCACATGAGTGATAATCACATCACATTGAATGTTTGAAGTCTATCTAGGCTTCAGACTTTAATGTTGCATTGAGGTTTGTCACCTTCTTGGTTGACAGAACCCTTCCCCCCCTGCCCTCAGTTCTTAAGGCAAGAAGTTTTCACAGCAAAACTAAAGAAGTGAGAGTTTTTTAATTAGCCAATACTGATTTAGGAAGGTCCATTATCATGTTATGTATGTGTGTTATTTTTAAAAGGGTGCAGAGGCACTACTGTTAGAAAAGGTCATGTTCCTATGATCAGGAAGGATGGTCAGACACTGCACAATTTATAAAATGCTGTCTAAAGCCAAAATCGGAGTTGAATGTTGATTGTGTATGATTAACAAGTTGAGAAAAACAATAATATGACTGAATGCCACAGAAGTCCTTCTGTCCCCTCTCTGTTCTTTCACTGAAAAAAGAAGAGCTCAAGAGTAGCTTATTTATTATGAACTAAACTCACAACTTGATGGAGACATCTAGTGTTATATGTCATTTGAATTCGAACCATAATCAGAAGAGACAGAGAAAAATCAGACAGTGACCTTGCACGACTAGGAAAAATTAACAAGATGGTACCAGCTTAAATAAGGCACCTACTTTAAATAAAAAGTTTCATGTTAAGAATCTCACCTATTACAAGACTTTTTTTTTTTTTTTTTTTGGAAAGTGTGCATGTATTTACCCCTGGAACCTGCAGGCCACTGGCTAAGGCCCTGATTCAGCAAGGTATTTTAAACAGGTGTTTAAAGCATAGCACATGCTTAAGTACTTTGCTGAATCAGCAAATACAAAACCAAATCATTATGTGCTAAAAGTGTAAAGCTAATGTATACTAGTCTAGATATATAACCGTACTGCATATTAAGCAGGAGAGGCCATTGTTGGACTTATCAGAGGAAGGTGTGTGCCTCTTTAAAGGGTTAGAGAGGCATGGAGTGATTTTTACAGCAGCCACAGAGCAGGTCAGCATCCCTCCCCCACAAGTGACTGGAAGAGAGGAGGTACTATATAGGTCCACGCTGGGTAGGAAAAGCCCTCTTTTACCTAGGCCAGGCAGAGCAGCACCCATCATCCCACCCATGGAAGTGGTCAAATACCAGGTTATCAGGTTACACTAGTTGCTCCTTTCTCAAGCAGGCTGGGAAGGAATTTTTCCCTCACCACCAGATTGGCCAAGGCAAAGTGGGGGTTATTTCACCTTCCCTAGAAAGTATTCAGGGGAGCTTAGTTGGGGCAAACATTAAATGGGAGTTAGGCTATGATGTCAAAACTCATTATGTAAAGGTGGGGCAGACATCCAGTGAAGGTACTGCATAGGGAAGGGATATAACGCTCAGATAAAATGGATTGATAAAGGAACAGAAACGGGGGGTGCAGGACTCCTATGACAGTCCCTCCTCCTTTATAACTTCCCCCAATTCTCATTCAAGGGAGGGAATGGTGAGGTTCCAGCAACAGGTTGGCTGGGGTCCAGGATGGGTTAAGGAGAGAGCCGATAGAATCCCTCCCCCCAGGGACAATAATGGAATTATTTTCACTGTACACTTTTTATCTGCTGGGTACTCCCACACAGTTAAGAATAAAGTTGCGGCCTAATTAAGCCACATCCAGTGCCTCCAGTACTTCTGGCATAGGTGAATAGTCTTCAAAATTGCATCAAATGCCAGTTGTTTTGACTAATTCAGCCAAGAGAAATTTCATTAAAGAGAATTCCTGTAATATGATTCTCACACTCTCATTTGTTCTGTTCATGTTCTGTTTGCTTTCTTTTCCTTCATTCCAGAACAATTACAATCAGACAATACTTGCTCCAGCCCTAGACAAGAGTGTTCAACTAAAACTCAAAATTGATCATCTGACTTTTAAAGAACCTGGAGTGTCAAAATGTATTCCTCTTCTTGATGTTTTAATGGCCCCAGCACATACGTCTGTTAAAAATAAACAAGCCAAATTATAATGCAAAGTAATAAATGGTTTATTTTTCTTTCAATCTTACAATAATCTTTAGCAAAATAAGATCAGTTAAGTTTTGTGATTGAAAGTGATTTATTATACCATGCACCATTGATTGTTTATGAAATATGGGTACTAAGTTTTATTTAAACATCTGTATATAGCTCTAGAGTAGAAAAGTGACTAGTTTCATTTCTCAACAGTTTAACAGAACAAACTAGAACAGATTGTGAACATGACTTATTTGTCAAATTCAAGAACGCTCTTACTCTAGCTGTTTCAAACCACAAAATCCTATTCTTATTGCTCAGACACCCTACCATGTGTACATACCTGTACACCTACAGAAGAATAATGAAAAAGCAAATTCTTTCTACTTAACTATATATATACTTTTAACTGGTAAAAGAACCTATGCAATAATACTGGATTATAATACTGTAGGCATAGGTGGAAAGGAAATACTCTGCAGTCCTAATAATAGCTAAGATTTATAATGCACCATATTTCTCTGTATAATATAATAGAAGACAACATATTTTTTTTTTTTTTTTTTTTTACAAGTAATTGGAAAGTTACTTTGTATTTTGAATCATGCATAATGGGTGAGGGAAGAATAGTCTGCAGGATTTTAATTTAGTGGCTTGGTTTACATAAACACACAATGTGAGCCATGCATAACAAATATTTTGCATATATGTACATAACCTTGCAATTTTTTTTTTAAAGTCTGTAAAAGTTTTGTAGTGAAGAGACATGAAAGCACTAAACAGGATGTTAAACATACAAAAAGATATTTGGTCATCAATTTTTAAGTTGATCTTTATTATTTTCATTAAGGGGTTTATTTCCAAAACAATGGCAGGGATGCACACTTAAATCCTCATGCACTGTTTTGAAAGTTGGCCCTAAATGTTAATATTATTTGTTGACACATTCCAGCTTTTGAAGGTCACTCTGTATGTGTCTGATGTCACCTGATGAAGATACTGAATATGTGTAACCTTGCGTGTTCATTTAAAAAGGTGAACATTAGTGCTCTTGAAAGCCATCAGATTAAGTAAAGCCATCAGATTAAGCAACACTCAAAATCCTTTATTTGCCCACAGAGCAGGATGGACAATAGCAAAGCAAACTTCCTCTTCCACTGCCTCCTACTATATGCAGCTCGCTCCTGTTCTGTAGGGATTTCTAGGGATGAGAGTACAGTTCAGTCTTTATTGCCCATTTAAATTTTTGGCCCTTCTGCCCAAGACAGCAGCAAGGATGCCAATTGAGATGTAAGCACCCAGGCTACAGGGAACCTGACTGAAGCCACCAACTCATTTCACATATGGTGCCCAACAAAACAGTTTGAACAAATAATATCTGTGTATCAGATTTTACATACTTGCAGTTCAAAACAGCAAACAGTCATTCAATGTTACTGTACAATTTTTACACCCCAGCAACAACATTTAATACGAACTGCAGGAATACAAGAAATTAAATTTAACCATCAGCAACATACAAGGAAGGGGTCTGCAACATTGCAAGTCATCTCTACTCCTCCATACACTTGTCAGCTATGGGGAACATCCTGAACAGCAGTTCAGAAGTTAACAGTTTTCTCTTCATCACCTGAGGGCTTCTGTACATTCAGTTTGAAAACGTTTATAACATCACTCAACTGGTCTATAATTAAGGCTCAAAATAGCAAGGTCTCCACAAATGGTAGACTAGCAAAATGTTCCAACCTAGTATTTTCAACGTTACTATGCTAAGGAAGAACTTAAACAAGTTTACAAAAATGGACGGATTTCATTCAATGCTTGACATTTTTTTTAAAAAAAGTAGAGACACAGATCTGGTTAGAGACCAGCTCTTCCAAGACACTGACAGCAAACAATCAGAACATTTAAAAAGTTGGTCTGATTTGTATATTCAAATACTCATTGTAGTAGTAAGTATAACAGAAATACAGAACATGCAATAATATGAAAAACTTGCCTAGTAAATTCAAGTATAAGGCAAGAGGTGCAAGTAAGAAATTTACTGCTTGTACTATTCATGCTAGAAATGTTTTAAAAAACACAACTGAAATAATTCTGAAGATCATTCCAGTTTTCTCTAAGAAGAATAAGGTCTTGTTGCATATTTGAACTTACATGTTTCGCCAGTTAAATAAACAAACAAACATGTCTTTCAATACATATCTAACCAAGATTTTCAAGTTACATGATATGCATTGATCTTATTCTGTTCAGTTTTAACACCGGACAATTTCTGTATAAAGGAAATGTTTGTTGAAAAGCAAAATATCTTTAACCCAGTTTCAACCAAGCCAACAGAAATTAAAAAAAAAAAAAAGTTGCGAAATACCACCCTTCTCTTCCCACAATATTCTAACCCTTTTTACACAAATAGGACTGAAATAGAAGAGTAAATAAATATACCATCTAACAGCTGAATGGAAGGTTATTGAAATCTGATACTTTAAACTGCTACTGCAATTCTCACTGCTTTATTGCCAAGGAAAGAAAAACACCTTTGAGAGAGACAGATATTTAATGACTTTTGTTTGACTTCTTACTTTATGTTGCCCTCACAAAGGTAACGTTTAGATCAAACAGACATTCTGATGATTGAAAAGCTTGGGAAAGAAGACTATAAACAAACCTAAACAGAATGAGAACAAAACAAGAAAAATCCATCAGGTCCTCTAACTAACCTTCTAACAACGTACATCACAAAGTGAAACAACAGTGGTACCCAACAAGCTATTCATAGTCACAATGCCAGAGACAATGCTAGGGGAATAACACTGTCTGTTTCCTGAGCTCCCTCGTGGATACATATGCATACAGCATTCACAGCAGCATGTTTTTGGAAGTGTGTTATATGGTTTATTTCCACAAAAAAAGAATGTTAACTAACTTCTTACAGGCTCTGTGGCCTTTAGATTGCTCTGATGCACTTCTAAAATTTATTTTCCTTTCTAAGAATATTGTAATGTAAACATTGCAATATATAGTTTTTATTCATGAAAAAAGTTGTTCCCTTGGGTGCTTTTCTAAAATCCAAACATCATCCTAGTATAGACCTCAAACAGAGAGAAGAATGGGACTTCATAAAAAACAAACGTTACAACATAAGCAACAGAAAATCTGCTACATGTTTGTGGGACTCCTGTGGTGAACTCCATCGTCCTTAACAGCTGCTTGTCATTTTTTTGAAAAGTTGTGGCCAGAAGAAAAACAAAAAAATTGAATGGCAGAACATGATGGACATTTCCCTCTGCATTAAGGGGAATCTGATAATATGAAACAGCTGTTCAAAATAAATACAACCATTATGTTTGGCACTGTAATTAAAGTAGTCTGAAAGATAAAATAAAAAACACTCATTTAAAGTATATATATACACACACACACACACTTTCTTTTTAGCTATCCCATTTTCATGCTGCCTTTAGAGAAACAGAGCAACGTGAAAGCTCTTGCTATGTTCCATTCCATACCTTCTCAGCTGTAACACAAATAATGGCTGATTTATTCATGACAATACTATGAAAGCCAGTTTTGTGCATCTGCCTGAAACTGAAAAATGATGTCTTTTCATGTTGTGGGGCTGTGCTATGCAAATTTATAACTATGTTCAGTATAATATACAAGTTCAGAAATGAGACAAAATGGCAGATTAAAAGAGCAAGGACTTTTCTATGCTACTTCTTCACATACAGGCACTCTGACGAGGCACTTCAGAAGAACAACTGGCAGCTCAGCTGTTTAACTGATTGAAAGATTAATTTTTAAGTGCTCTATACAGTTGCATGAACACAAGTGTAAACAGAACTGTTTGGCCTCCGATACAAAACAATATTTTTGAAAGAAAGTGCTGAGGGTTGGAAATCTGTCCTGCATATTTCCAAATGCTACTACATAACATTCAGTTTTAAAGGATTAATAAAATAGACGTGTATTTGAAGTTACCCCACTCAATAAGCTTTGGTCACGATTCCAAAAAGAGAGCGCAAGTCAATGAATTCTCTCAACTATCTTCTTCATCATCACTAATAAGGTCCCTTTTGTCTAGGCTGGTCTCCCGTTCACGCAGGAAGTCCTCACGAATGGCTTCAAGTTCAGTTAGCTCCAAGCGCACTTTCTCCAGGTGGTAGGTCCTCCGGTTCCTGATCTGACGCAGCGGGAAAGGATTCAGATCCCCAAAAGCAATGCTGATCAGTTTCCTGAAAGATTACCTAGCATTAGATGATCACAACGGGATCTATGGCTTCTAATGGCAGTTTAAAGTTTCATTCTCTTTAGTGCTTTATACATGGTGCAAAAGGAATCTCTGACATAGCCCTAACCATATACCTGATGTGTCTTGGATGAAATGCTGAAATTTCAAGGTAGCTTTGGAAAAGAAGCAGTTTTAAAATGATCACTTTAGTTACAGAATCTCCCCTTAAATGCTGGCCAGACTGCAGAAGCAGCTGCCAAATCTACACTGTGCTATGGGTTTAAGGACATTGAAACATTGTGGCAGGAGGTGTAACCAAGTTTTGATTAACAAGAGTTTCATCAACCAGGGTGGTTACTGAATATTTATTTCCTAAATATTCCTTATTTCAGATTTTCTGCTTTAGTTCTGCTGAAATTAATTCAATGCTATTGCCTTGAGAAATCTGACATTAGGTTACTGTACAAGTCCAAATGCATGGCACTTTCAAAATAAATGGGCTACAACAACAGCTGCATTCTGCATTTCATGGTTCCAGAAAGTACTGCACCAGTTTCCTTATAAAAAAAAAAGTACTATAATTCTATTTAGCCTATTCTTGTAGGAGAATAAGCAATATTGCTGATCTGCAACTGTGATAAAACATCTTTAATGATTATATCGGAAGTTCTCATTTTCCCCATAATAGCTCATTTGAGCACCTGATAAATTGATCCCAACTGTTATTGAAATTAGTTAGCTTCTCTTAAGATGGTCTGCAGTTTACAAATTGAAAAGCTGGGATTTTCCTACATTCGTATTGTAGAAGACTCAGAGGTCTTACAGGTTAAAACAGTAATTTCCTTGCTTCTATGCACACAAACATCAATAACCTCTCACTAAATATATACTCTAAAACAGGTCATCTAAGATACAATTTTATCATAGTGAGACAATTAGGTATACAACTCTTATTTCCCTGTACATTATTCTGAAGCTGCACCAATGCACACATTAGTCGGGGACTTTTCCAGTTAGGCAGCTTAAACTTCAGAAAATGTGTTAGTGCCCATTAATTATTCCAGTCTCTTGAAAATATCCAGGAATCACATAACTGAATGTCTATCTTTTCTGTACTATGAATAGGATGATGTGTGTTTTTTCACAAGACTGGACTCACATCTAGAACAGTCATTTTTCTACATTTTTTTAAAATCACAGCTTTACAAGTTCAAAAATATTTTTTAAAAGTAAATTGTAAAATGGTGAACTTGAGAGGCTAGAAGGGCATGAATCATGTAGCTTATTTTACAAAGATTGATTTTTCAATTAATCAATTCAGCTTAAATCCACAAGGTGGCACTGTACTACTATAAAATATTTTCATACAAGCGTCCATTTTAAAGTCAAATACAGAAAAAAAAAATAGAACACAGTGTGCATGTATTACAAAGCTTTTGTACACCAATACGTGCCTTAAATTAAACCATCAGAGAATGTCCATCTGCCATCCCTAAGATACAAGGAATATAATTTTAAAAAAGTAAATAGTTGGGGCCCCAAATTTTCCAGATTTAAGCCAATCTGGTTTAGTAAACATGCCTTGGTAATACGAAAAGGTTTCTGTGGGAGCTGCAGTAATCCAATTTTAAAAATCAGAATTGAATTCCATCACTAGGTGTTATACACATTTGTAAAAAAAAAAAAAAAAAAAAAAAAAAAAAAAAGGTCCATCTTGACAAGTCTTGTAAGCCTCAAGATTGACATTATCTCAAAGAAAAGAACACCACTGTTTAAATTAGGAAGGTACAACAATTCAGTCTGCAAACATCAGTTTCTGGCAGTGTTGTTGCGGAAAGTCATTTTAATTCAAAGGAGATTATAGGTTAAAAATTCCTGGAATACTCAAAAGGCTCAAGTTTAGTAAGCACTAGTTCCATTTATCTTTCTGTTGCTTTGTGTGTTTAAAAACATTTCCACCCACCTTCCCAAACCTACACACACTTTTCCCCCACTTGTAGGTTGGGAGTCATGATCATCGTTTTCCTTTGGCCAAGAAGAACTAAAAACAACTCTCCGCAATCATTTCTTAAATCATCATTATCAAAGGGGATAGGGGAGGGAGTCAATGCTCAGGTACACAAAACAGTCTGGGTTCCATCCCCTCAGAGCCACTTTATTCTGGGGAGCCACAGTCAAACTTCCCTCTCCTATGTGGAAGTGCAGAAGATTTTCACTGAGTCAGCCCCTCACATTCATCTTTAAGCACTGGGTGAAACTATACAGACACGTTAGTCTTTTTTTCCATTCAGAACTCCCAAACCATACAGGGAGGTCTGAACAGTAATCAGATTTTAAAGCCTAATTCACATGCAATTTAGTATAGTAAATACCACCCAACCTGCCCCCTGAGTTTAGCTGTTATCAGAGAACAGCCAAGAATGTTAAAAAAGTTTCAAGTGTATTACTGTTGTGCCAAATTCTAATCCAAACAAACTGCTATTTTATGAAAAATAATTTTTTGCTGTTATTTAACTTACCACCCTTCCTGTATCAAATAATTAAGAACATTAGGTGCTAATTTATGTTGAACACAGTGCACATAAACTGCACTCCCTATGCAAAGAAGAATGAAGGACAGAATAGCACTTATAGCACTGTCTAGTTCCCATCATCTCAAACACATGCATGCCAGAATATAAAATATTCTGACAACCCAATGCTTGCCTATGTACATGTATTAGTAGTACACAAGGTATCCTTGATTCAATAGGACATGTCTATATCTCTTACTTTATGCTTAGATTATAAATTGTTAAGGGCAGGGACTATCATTTTGTGTGTTTCTACTGCACCTAGCACAATGGGGCTCTAGGTGCTACTGTAATAACAGCAAATGGCAACACTACAAACGTAACTATAGTAATATGGGGTTAAACTGCCAAATTGCTTAGAAGATGATGCTTTTTATCATTTTATCAGCAGCTACTTTTTTGCTTTTGAATTCTGAATGGGGGGAGTCTTTCACACACACATTTTAAGGAAGAGGATAGACAAAAATTAAACCAGTGACTAGAAATCTCACTAGGTATTCTTCTGAATAGATGCCACTCATCTAGGTGAAGTGTCTCATTTGTGCCCCAACACAAATATTGTAGATATTGAATATGTTTTTAAAGTACTTACCTAGCATCAAGAATGGTGCGAGTGAAGTATCGGAGATACTTGAATATGGACATTGAATCTTGCAGTTTTAAGATCTCCTCTTCTTTGTATTTAAAAAGAGCCAGGGCAAAACGGAAAATGACCTGGATATTCAAAATAGATTTATACATACACATTACATTCTGAATACGATTCACACCTTCACTTTTATTATAAAACTGTATTTTATAAAAATTATAAAAACATTTTTAGAAATGTTGTGACCTTTCTGCATTAGTGTGTGCTCTTTAGCCTAACGGCAGCCTTCTGTAAAGGAAACAGCTCTGTTTGTGATGCTCAAACATTTTTTTCCCCAGGTACAATAATAATTTGGGCATCATCTAAACTAATGTCCAAAGGCTTCTGAGCTCCTTACAAAAACTAATCTGTAAAGCAAATACAATACGGCCTAATAAACCACCAAAGCTGTTTCAGAGTTGAAATTAAAAAATTTTTTTTGCATTATATTAAAAAAAAGTAATTGGCTTTTCAAAGCCAATTCAACTTTTGCCAACAGCTGCTCAGTCAGTCACTGGTAGGAGTTACAACAGTCTTGACACTCTCTCCATGATAGAATGGGTTCAGCAGGCCTAGCACTTTGCAACTCTGTACAGATATATCTTATCACAGTATTGTGGTCTTTTAAAAGTTATTTTAAACAAACACACTAAAAAAAAGAAAAGAAAAGAAAAAAAAGCCACACTGTAAACTGGAATGTTCACTTACGAGAAAGCTATGGCAGTGAACTTGCTACCCTTGCCTATTTTCCCCCATCTCTTTCTCTTCCCCCTTCCCCTTTTTGCTTAAGTGCTGTGTTCCTGTTGTATCTAAGTGTCTCAGAAAAATAAAACCTTTTAAATAAAACTGTCAGTTTTATTCAGCTACCATTTCATATGTGGGTTTCTGCTGAGGTGGGTACATTTATAGGCAACTGTTTGTTGTCTCTTTTTAATGCTAAAATTTTTAATGAATGGGTTAGGTGCCCCGACCACCTAGATGGGTGTCTACAGAAATTAAAAAAAAAAAAATTTGCTGTAGGGTGACAGGAAAACAAACGCCACCTCCATACTCTCAGCCAAGTCTTGCACTTTTCTACACCTCTATTTTAGAATATTTGTAACCCAGGAAATACTGGTTAGATACCTGCTTATTTTTCAAAAAGGACTTTGATGCATCCAAGTCCCAAAATTTAGACTTAAAATGGAAGAATTTGTTGGTTGGAAAAGCTGTTCTGTAAATTTCCTCTTCACTCCATTTTTTGACCAGCTCTTAGAACTAACATACTCTTGCAAAATACAACCATCCCCCATCTTGAATTTCTCAACACCACAGTGTCTTGTTACAATATCTGATATGAACTGAAGAACATCTAGGTCATACAACTCACCTTTGATCCCTCATATAGGAAAGAGTCCCATATTTTAAAGAGGATGTCACTGACCACGCTGTCCACAAATACCACCAGAAACCAGTTGAAAGTTATGAGTGTGTAGTCAACTTTGTATTGTTCAAAGTGAGCATGCAACCGTGGCAGTTTCTCACTCATCAGATCCTTGAACACTCGCTGGTCAACCTAAAGAGGACAGACATGTTATTACTGCTGCTAAGCACTTACACAGCTCTGTATGTGTTTCAAAGCACACCACTTTTTATTAGACATTTATACAGTAGTAGTACTTAGAAGTCTCAGTCAGGACTGGGCCCCCATTGTACAAGGCACTTACATATACTAACCAATCTAATGTCACAATAGCCCCACTGTTGGAGGCAAGTATTATTACCTCCATTTTATCCAATTTCTAAGTAGTAGCTTTCAAAGTCAGGATTAGATTGAAACCATATTTCAGCGACAGTTTTCAAGACTGTTTTATTTTGGCATAATGCATACCTGAGAGCCTAGCAGAGTTTTAGTATAATAATCACGAGGCATGAAAACTTCCACTATTGTAACCAAACACCAAAAAGCATCTTCCTGTTCCAAGTAGAGAAGTGCAATTGCTACCAATCTAAAAATAAAAAGAGAGACAGTTTTGAAAAGCAGACTAAAACACCAATCAAATCTATTAAAACAAAGTTTTAAAATAAAACAACCTTACTTTTTGTTCAGCAAGGAATAATGGACTGATAATGTGCTATACTAACCAATTTGTTAAATATATTTAAAATTATTAGGATAGCTCGAACAGGAGGCATGTCTTGGGTGTCATTCCTTCTATAAAGCTAAGTAAGTAGACCAATTAAGGCAAAAGAAAGCCAACTGATTTGCTGGAAGCCATTCAGTCAGTGGCTTGACCAAATTAAAGTAATGGGAACCTGTTGGTTCCAAGGCCATTGCTGTGGTTCCTAATCCTCACAGCCTCCTTTAATGGCAGAGTTGAAAATAAAGATCCTCCTACACTTTATACACAAAGGAAGTCCTGTGCATTATTTAAATAGCCTTCTGTATCAGAATTAAAGGAGTTACAAGTTCTTAAAGCTATTGTTTTATGTATAACATTGCCAACTTGAAATTTACCATAATTTTAAAAACGAGCAAAAAAGTAATTCTATGAACTATGCATGCCCAAGACCCCACGCCAATATTTATGATCACAAGTTACTTAAAAAAATTCTCCCCCCTTTTGCTGTGTTTCACATAAATAATCATTAAAAACTAACTGACTACATAGCGGAAACAGTGACAATGATTACACATAGTTTGGCAGCAAACTCACAAAATAAATTAACAGAAAAAAGGCAAATCAATATTTCTCACCAATCTCTTCCAAGTAATAGTAATTTTAGATCTTAGTTGAGATAGTAGGCTAAAAAATTTCAAACTGAAGCATGATTTTAAGTTGATATGTTCCTTTAATTTCCAAGTTATTTAGTGAGCTTTCCAAAAGTATCTAGCCTCTAAAGTGAAATTACTGTGTAGCTTTTCAAGGTATTTTGTGATATACTAAGGCTGCTTTGGCACAGGAGAACCTTTGCGTCTGCAGTGAGCCCCACTGAAGTCAATGGAGTACCATGTGCTTGCAGGGATCAGCCCACATAAAGCATCTTGTAGGTTTGGCGCCTTAGAAGTTTATTTGCCAAAAGCTATTGGAAAAAAAATACATTGATTATATTTTGTTGTACAAAGTGATAATCGTCTCTCTTTTCTGGTAACAGAGAGAACTGAATTTCATTTTTGCTTTTTGTGAAGAAGCTGGGATGGCCACTGAATCAGAAAAAAAAATTAAAGAGGCAACTGTTTGAGGAAAAATCCCCCTAGGGCTCTACTATAAAGCATTCATAGTGAAGGAGCTTTCAAGAATGTAACGGCAAGTGTGGCATATTCAGGGCTTCCGAAAAAGTAATTGGTTGGGCTGTGTAGTTTGAAAAATAAAATAAAAATACTGATGTGTCAGTCTTACTTTTCCATTTCATGAAAACCGTAACATGATCAAAGGACATTTAGCTGCATTTCTGGTCTTCCTGTTTACACAGTCAAGGGGAGTGATGAAAACCAAAGTTACATTAAGTGCATATAATATCAGACTTGACTTTTCTTTTTCAAGTCAGATTGCCTTAATCTAACATCACTTGCTTGCTGAAACTTCTGAACGTGGAAACAGTAACTGCTTAGGACATAAATTTGTTAGTCTCTAAGGTGCCACAAGTACTCCTTTTCTTTTTGCTTAGGACATCATAGAACCCTGACAGCTTCTCACACTTTGCAAAGTGAAGGAAACTACAGTGAGGGCATAGATACTAACTTTTCCTTAAGTTTCGTGAATCTGCTGAAGTCTGACAATTAATGTTCAAAACCAGCAAAAACATTTTATAATTATTTTAATAAGTTAGGTCACACTCAGTCTGAAATGCTAATTCAGCCATGAGGTTTCTTGCATTGTCTCCTTAATCACCTGGTGTTGGCCAAGAGCACGATGGCTCTGATCCAGAATGGCCATTCCTTTTGTGATCTCCAAGAGTAGTTCATTTTTTGGCATAGTACAATTACCTTCAGGACCCAAGTTTTTCTAAGCATAGGTGACTGATAAGCAATCAAAAGGGAACACTTCTGTTTCTTGTACCCTCTACCCCTGTGTGTAATCCTATAGGCTCCCAATTCTTGGACAAGTCCAGCGGCGAAGTTGTTTAACTAGTTATTTCTTTCATCTATCTACCACAGTAAACAAAACTGACTAACACACTTCATTCCGCAACTCCACTTTTTGCCAGGTTCTTATGTCAGCAGCTCTCTCTGTACAATTTAAGCATTTCAAACCAAGAGATTCCTGGGGTCTCCAGATAGCAACCCATCTGCCTTGATTTGGGCACTTTGTTTTTTAAAATCTAAAAAAAGCAAACTATACATAATTCTCTATAATGTACGAGGATTTCATTTCATTACAAAATATCTTGAAAATTTCTGTGTCACACAGTGTTATTAGATTCATCTACATGTGAACCAGATTGGATTGCATTTCCACACTCTCTCCTTCTTCTCTTTACCAACTGCCAGTACAGCAATATCCCAATCAAGTGTCTCAAAACAATCATCAAGGAGAAGTGACAACTTTAAAAATGGTGGTGGTGGAGACAAAAGAAAACCAGGAAGGAAGTTACAGAAGAGAATATTATTTCCCACCTCCCCCCCCACTCAGCCCAAGCCAATCTCCCTTACCACCAGGTTCCTGTAATCCTTTATTTTATTTTATTTCTGGGTCATATTCTCTTAGTAAAAAAAAGCAGAAGTACCCATTGCGTAGTGAATACTAAACAGAATGTTCTTGCCCTAGCTGAGGCATATATGAAAATAACTGGGGAAATTTTGGAAATATTTTGCACACATTAAGAGACAAGATTAATTTACCACAAATTCCTCTCAGAGAGGAATCCTTTTGGGCTTGTCTAAACTAATTTTTTGTTGTTTTTCTTTTATGCACACATATGGCCTCACCAGCTTCATTTGGCATACATTTCAAATTAGGATAAAGCTGCACCAGTGCAAGTCACTTTACACCAATGCAATAAACCTACTAAACTCCACAGATGTTCACCAGTGTAATTACATCAATGAAAAACTATCAATGGGGGAAAAAAAGTTCAGACAACCCCCTCTTTTAGAGAGGCCTTTTATGGATCCTGAATACTTTTCTGTACTTAAGTTAGAAATGCTACAAACTCTTGAAATGTTTTTTAGACTAGACACCAGAGTCAGGATTTCCTGATCAGATTTATTAGCGTAAGATGCACTAGAGCAAATGATAGGATCTGTGGCCCTTGACTCCTGGGAGAATTCTGTGCCAAAAAAGTAAAAATTCTGCGACCAATATTTTAAAATTCTGCATATTTTTGGTCACAATAATGCAATATAATCCAGCTAGTTTCAATTATTTTGGTAATTTATTTAAACTACAATGCAATGGATGGAGAATGGGAGTGTGGAGCATTGGAGGAAATCATCAAACCCCCTCTGTCTAATAGTAATGTAGCTAGTATTGACCCTTTACTTCTAATTATTAGTCAACAAATATACGCAGCCACATGCTCAGTGTTACATCATAGGCAACTGAAGAGCAAATATGGGCCAGGGACTCAAACTCACAGCCTATACTGGCTACTGACTATCTCGAAAAAGGTCTGTGCAAACAGTTCATGGAGCACATTTTGATAGGAAATTTTTTCAGTCCAAAAATGTATACCAATTCTAATCACTAAAGGACCATAAGCATTTATAAGACTATATGGTCCTTTACAATAAAACTCCTTTACAGCACTCTGGCAATGTAATGGAGCCTTAAAATGTACACACCTGTTTTATACTCCTGGAGGAATTCACTAAGAACAATTAACTAAGCAGACAGGCTGCTACGTTCTCCTCTGCCAGAGGGAACAGAGACTGCCCTACACCTACCTCTTCAGAAATACCCCAAAGCCCTGCCCCTCCACACTGAGCGTGCTGCAATAGTGTGCGAGAGGGACAGAATGTCTCCGTCTCTCACACACAACTACCCAGCCCCCGCCAGGTGGTGATTTACATCTCTACTGGCTGCTCTGGGTGTCCAAACCTACCTGTCTGCATTGCCAGAGAGTGGGTGCATTACCATTCTTGAGGCTTCCCTTTGCTTCTCTGTCAGAAGTCATTTTCCTGCATACACGCAGTGATGCAAAATTCCCCCAAGAGCAGCCCGTCTAGTGCCCAATGTTTTTAACCATCAGCCAGAGCTTTCTTTTTTTTAATGTTTTAAACCAAAGACAGACATTAAAGCAACACAAAACTTCAACTCAATTAAACACCACATTCATTGTACGAGTTTCCTCCGATCCTACCTCCTCTGCAAAAATCTATTTTTACAGGTTTCTGTCAGTCTATGTTTATGGCCCAAGCACAGATTTCTCTCCTCATTAAAAAAGCTAACAAATCAAAGCACTTGATCAAGCCGTCAACTCTTCTGAACAGAAAAAACTGTTTTCAGAGTAGCAGCGTGTTAGTCTGTATTCGCAAAAAGAAAAGTAGTATTTGTGGCACCTTAGAGACTAACAAATTTATTTGAGCATAAGCTTTCGTGAGCTACAGCTCACTTCAGCTCACGAAAGCTTATGCTCAAATAAATTTGTTAGACTCTAAGGAGCCACAAGTAATCCTTTTCTTTTTAAGAAAAAACTGTGAACATCTAGTGCATGTCTTTGAAAAATGAACAAGTACTCCAAAATGTGGTCCTTAGATTAACTTGTTCTTCATATTATAGGAGGGAGAACTAAGCCTCTTATTTTTCAGGAAATTATTTATCAATTTTATGATCCTGTCTTAAAATGACACTTTTAAACATTTTGAATGACTTTTTTTCCTGCAAATTCTTCCTGTTCAATAATTCAACTATTTGATACATTTACTCCCAAACTGTTACCAAGGTTTGAAACAGCTTCCAAATTAGCAAATCAGCAACATGAGGAATATCTCTAGTGAAGGCAACAATAAAAAAAAAAATCATCTTCCCGAGGCACAGTGCTATCCTTACTGTACAAGTCTACCAAGTGCTTCATTCTTATTCATCAGATTTGAAATATAATACCTGTTGAGACCTTGGCAATATCCTATATCAGGATTTCTCCACGAAAACGCCAGAAGGACATTTCTTAGCTTCTGAATCCCTTCAGAAGTGGGGCAAGAGTAATGCTTGTTGTTTGGCAAAGTTCGCAAGAGATCCAGCTCTATTTGTTTGGATGCAGGATTCTGTTTTTCAAGGGCATTCTGAAGCAGGGTTTGGAAATATCCAGGATCAGTACTGTCCTTGCACTTTTTAATGTGGAGGTTGATGCACCACCTCCACATCTTGGAACGATGTTCATGCGGGATTCCAGAGCGGATAAGATTCTTCAATTCTGGACAGCATATCATCTCCCTGTTCATTGTGCTTGCAAAATAGTTTTCCCATTTTACCCCTGTGGAAATCTCCTGGTTTTCAGTGAGAGAAATGGATTTCAGATCTAAGGCTCGCACCTTTGCTACTAATTTCTCTTCCTCATCGTCTTCTGGGACGGTTTGAAACCCATAAATATCATGTTCACTATAAGAAAAAAAAAAGAATATGATTTCTACAAAAAGTTTTCAGTCTGGTATGTTCTAAGGAAATTCCAAGTAGTCATTCTTAAGTTACTTCGGTAATAGTTTATACAGCAATATCCTTAAACCATGCCAGAGCTTTTATACTATTTTAATAAAAGTGTCAAAGTTCCCTATTAAGTTTATTACAAAATGTATTTTACTTGTGGAACAATTCTGTATTAGAGACTGTATCTACATTTGGAATTAATGTTATGTAAGTCACTGCAAGGAGTTTAAGCCATAGAATTATGTACACAAAATTATGGGACAACCACGTTACATTAATATCTGGAATAGTTAAATGTATTGGATAATTTTGCCGATATTTAATTTGACACCAAATTATTTAATATAATTTCTGTAGTATCTGGCTGGTGAATCTTGCCCATACGCTCAGGGTATGGGTATATAGCTGATCGCCATATTTGGGGTCAGGAAGGAATTTTCCTCCAGGGCAGATTGGAGAGGCCCTGGAGGTTTTTCGCCTTCCTCTGTAGCATGGGGGCATGGGTGATTTGAGGGAGGCTTCTCTGCTCCTTGAAGTCTTTAAACCATGATTTGAGGACTTCAATAGCTCAGACATAGGTGAGGTTTTTCGTAGGAGAGGGTGGGTGAGATTCTGTGGCCTGCGCTGTGCAGGAGCTCGGACTAGATGATCAGAATGGTCCCTTCTGACCTTAGTATCTATGAATCGAAACAAAGTATTGTGCTTACAAGGCCTGTTATGTGATTTCACAGATATAGTTATGCTATTATTCATGGAAGGAAAGTAAACTAGAAATTAAAAAAAAAACAAACACTATCAATTTTCATATGCAACTACCTTTGGCCCAGCAATACACATCAGTCAAGATGCCTAGGGTACAAGTGTACTGTTCAGAGGGCAAATGGAGGATGAGAAAACATTGTATATTCATTCACCTGAAGTACTTTTAGGATACTTAAGACTTTACAATACATATGGAATTTCATATCTGAAATCAATTCTCCACCCATACCTCCCTCCAAATACAGACTGGATTCCCTCAAAATAATTAATTAGCCTCAGGTTTACCTGACAAGGAAAGGTTTAAAGAAAGCTTGTTCTGGTTGCTCACTACTGTCCACTTTTAATGCATCTTCAAGCAATCGAGTAATGACATCATGAGCAGGTCTCTGTTCCTCAGAGCAAACAGGAGTCTTCATTTCTTGAAGCAAGATCAAGTATTTACTTTCTATCTGACAAAGTTTGGCTTCCAGGCTAGCACACTGTAGAGAACAACATGCCAAATTACTGTGCTAATTAGAAACACAAATACATGTCACACTAAGTATTTCTAAACATCTGATTCAAAATTCACATAGCCTAAAGATCAAAGGGATACAAATCTATAACCTGAAAAGTCAGTTTTCCTTTCCTATTTTTACACGCCCAGATTGCACAAAGTGACTCAAACATTTGAACAAACATTCTGAAATGGATTTTACTTTATTATACTGTTTATGATAGCAAATACTATAATTAAATGCTGCATGCTCAGACTGGAAAAGACAGTTACCTTTTCCATAACCGGTGTTCTTTGAGATGTGTTGCTCATGTCCATTCCACAATAAGTGTGCGTGCTTGCCACATGCACCGGTGCTGGAAGTTTTTCCCTTAGCAGTACCCATAGGGGAGCGCCCCAGCAACCCCTGGAGTGGCGCTGCCATGGCGCGGTATAAGGGAAGCTGCATGCTGCCCCCCCCCCAGTTCCTTCTTGCCAGACAACTCCAACGGAGGGGAAGGAGGGTGGGATGTGGAATGGACATGAGCAACACATCTCAAAGAAAACCAGTTATGGAAAAGGTAACTGTCTTTTCTTCTTTGAGTGATTACTCATGTGCATTACACAATAGGCAATTCCAAGCTATATCTGTTGGAGGTGGGTAGGAGTTCACAGACACTCGGGATGGAGCACTGCCCTGCCAAACGGAGCGTCCTCCCTAGTTTGGGAAACGATCGCATAATGTGAGGTCAATGTGTGGACCAATGACCATGTGGCAAATGTCCTGAACAGGGATGTGAGCCAGAAAGGTACCCGACGAGGCTTGCATCCTAGTTGAGTGCGCCCTCACAATCGACGGCAGGGGAACTCCCACCAGGTCATAACAAGTACAGATACATGAAGTGATCCAGTTGGAGAGTCGCTCAGTGGAGATTGGCCGACCTTTCACGCGTTCAGCCGTGGTGGTGAACAGTTGTGAAGACTTCTTGAATGGTTTTGTACGTTCCAGGTAAAAGGCCAGAGCCTGTCTCACATCTAGCATGTGGAGGCGGCGCTGCTCACTGGATGTGTGGGGCTTGGGACAGAGCACTGGCAGGGAAATGTCCTGGCCCATATGATAGGCAGAGACTACATTAGGTGTGGTCAGAGCTGGACCATGTCCTTATGGAACACCATGTATGGGGGCTCAGAGGTCAGGGCCCGGAGCTCGGAGACCCACCTAGCAGACGTGATTGCCACAAGAAAGGCTACTTTCCATGAGAGGTGGGACCAGGAGCATGAAGCAAGCGGCTCAAATGGAGGTCCTGTTAGCCTGGCCAGCACCAAGTTCAGGTCCCACTGAGGGACCAGGGGCCAAACATAAGGAAAGAGGTGACCCAAACCCTTAAGGAATTGACCAGTCATGGCATGAGAGAATATTGTGTGGCCCTGCATTGGTGGGTGAAAAGCCGATATGGCTGCTAGATGCACCTTGACGGACGAGGACGCTACGCCCTGGGCCCTGAAATGAAGGAGGTAACCCAGGATGAGCTGGATCAGGGCAACCACTGGTGAAACGTTCCGATCGGTAGCCCACTGGGAAAACAGAGACCATTTCGCCAGGTAGGCCTTATGCATGGAGTGCCGCCTGCTCTCCAGTAAGACGCGCTGGACCCGCTCCAAGCAAGTCCTCTCCTCCTGTCCTAACCATTGAGCAACCGAGCTGTGAGGTGGACGGCTGCTAGGTTGGGGTGGAGATGGCAACCTCGGTCCTGAGAGCGAAGGTCCGGGTGGGTTAGCAACGGCCACGGTGGGGCGACCACCAAGCTCAGGAGAGTCCCGTACCAGTGCTGCCTGGGCCATACCAGGGCAATCAGAAGGACAAGAGCCTTGTCTATCTTGATCTTTTCCAAGACCTTGCCGATCAGCGGAAACGGGGGGAAGGCATACAGAAGCTGACCCAACCAGGACAGAAGGAAGGCGTCAGAGATTGCACCCACACCTAGCCCCCCCGAAGCAGAAATGGGGACACCGGCAGTTCTGCCTGGTCACGAAGAGGGTCCACTTGGGGAGTGCCCCGTGTGCGAAAAATCCTGTGCACCACCCATTTGTGCCAAGAGGAAAAGTCCCAGCTCAGCCAGTCCACCCAAGAGTTCGACACCCGGTAAATGGTGGGTTTCCAAGGTGATATCGTGGGCTATACAGAAGACCCACAGCCTGAGGGCTTCCTAGCAGAGGGCTGAGGACCCCGCTTTGCCTGTTGATGTAAAACATCAAGGCCGTGTTGTCTGTGAGAACCCTGACTACCCTGCCTGCTAGGCACAAGCGAAAGGCCACGCGGGCTAGACTGACCGCCCTGAGCTCCTTGACATTTATGTGCAGGGCTAGTTCCTACACGGACACAGACTTTGAGTCTGGAGATTTCCCACGTGGCCCTCCCACCCCAAGTCTGATGCACAGGACACCAACTCTACAGTTGGGGACTGGCCCCTGAATGGGACCCCTTGAAGCATGTTCACCGGGGTGGACCACCAGCGGAGGGAAGTTAGTACAGGTCCCGGCACAGTGAGGAATTTGTCCATCCTGTCTCTGGACTGGGAGAAAGCCGAGGCCAACCAGAGCTGAAGGGGCCGCATCCTGAGTCTGGCATAACGAACCACATACGTGCATGCCAACATATGACCCAGGAGTTGGAGGCACTCGTCACGGGAAACCTCGTGACCATCCTGATGAGCTCCTGCAGGGTTTCGAATCTGTCTGTAGGGAGGGAGGCTCTGGCCGATGTCGCATCCAGAATCACTTCAATGAACTCTATGCATTGCACTGGTACCAATATGGATTTGATGCTGTTTACCAGCAGTCCTTGTGGAGCACGTAGACAGGAGTGTTAGGTGATCCTGTACCTGTGATCTGGAGCTGCCTTTGACCAGCCAATCGTCAAGGTAGGGAAAAATCTGGACCCCCCAACGCCTGAGGTAGGCTCCTACCACAGACATACACTTTATGAAGACCCTAGGAGCCACTGATAGGCCAAACGGGAGGACAGTGAATTGGTACTGTTCCTGCCCTACTGTGAAACGGAGGAAACGCCTGTGGCCCTCGAATATGTGAATGTGGAGGTATGCGTCCTGTAGATCAAGGATGGTGTATCAGTCTCCAGGATGGGGATGATGGAGGCCAGAAAGACCATGCAAAACTTGAGCTTTACCATGTACTGGTTCAGGCCTCGCAGGTCCAGGATGGGCCTGAGGCCCCCTTTCGCTTTCAGGATAAGGAAATAGTGGGAGTACCCCTTGTATTTGAACTCTGCCAGCAACACCTTCACCACTCCTAAGTGAAGGAGCCGCCGCACCTCTTGCTCGAGTAAGCTCTCGTGAGAGGCATCCCTGAAGAGTGACAGGGAGGGAAGGTGGGCTAGCAAGAAACTGGAGGGTACAGCCCCGGGAGATGGTGTTAAGGACCCATTGGTACGAGGTCAGCCGCGACTACTCTGGGAGAAAAGTACATAGGTGGTTGGAGAAGAGAAGGTCGGGTGGATCCCTGGTACAAACTGTTAAGTTGTCCCTGGACCTCCCATCAAAACTGCCACTTACCCGGGCCCAGGCTGAGGCGCAGGCCAAGATTGTTGTTGTGGGTGCTTTTTATATTCCCTTGATTTTTTTTTTTTTTTTTTTTTTTTTAATAATAAGGGGGCTCATATCTGAAGTGTGTGGCCTGACTGGGAGCCTGCTGCGGTTTGAATTTGGTCCTGGCCAGGGCCAGGACATAGAGCCCAAAGAGTCTTTAGTGTCATGCGGGAGTCCTTAAGACCATGTAACTTCACGTCTGTTTGTTCCACAAACAGCGCCTTGCTGTCAAAAGGGAAGTCCTGCAGGGCGTTCTGTGCCTTGCTGGACAACCCTGATAACAGGAGCCATGACGCTCTCCTCATGGACACGTCGTAGGCCATAGATCTTGCAGCCGTATCCTCAGCATCCGAGGCTGCCTGAAGGGCCGCCCTGGTAGCAGCTGTGCTCTCCTCAACCAGAGCCTTAAACTCCTTTTTAGCATGCTCCTGGAGGGAGTCCGCAAACTTGGGCATTGAGTCCCACAAGTTGAAGTCACATCTGCCCAGCAGGGCTTGGTGGTTTGCCACCCTCAGCTGGAAACTTGAGGACGAATAAATCTTCCTACCAAATAAATCTAGTCTCCTCAAGTCCTTATTCTTAGGGATAGGAGCTGGTTGGCCCTGGCGCTCTTTGTGGTTGACAGCCTCGACCACTAGAGGTTTGGGGACAGAGTGGGTATACAGATACTCGTGCCTCTTCATGGGCATGAAATACTTCCATTCTGCCCTTTTAGAGATGGGGGCAAGGAAGCTGGGGTTTCCCACAGGGCATTTGAGTTCTTTGCTACCCCTTCATGGAGTGGTAAAGCCACCCTGGCTGGTGCTGTAATCGAGAGGACATCAAAGAGGGAATCCGAGGGCTCCTCCACCTCCACAGCTTGTAGGCTGAGGCTTGATGCCACCCTTTTGAAAAGTTCCCAATTGGCTTTACTCTGCTCCTGCGGGACAGAAGGAGGAGGGGCCATGATTGCCTCATCGGGGGAGGATGAAGAGCGGGTGCGGTGCTCTGCGTCCCCACCGGTGACACAGGACCCACCACTTGGTCCCCTTCTGAGTGCGGAACTGGGGAGAAGCCGACGCCTTTCTGGGGGGCTGTGAAAGCGCGGCCAATGGTCTTTCTGAGGCTCTGGCCACCAAGTGAGTCACTATTGGGGGCTGTGTCAGGGCCCACGGGGCCCACTGGTACCACTGTATCTGCTGCGGCACCAACGGAGCAGACTGTCCCTCCTGGCTCACCAACTATCGACTTTGAAGGGAGACCGGGCTGGCATAAGATCTACTGGCATAAGATCTATCCCGGGATGGGGATGAGCGACGGTGTCATGAGCGGAGCTGATCTCAGGACTGTGATCCTGGTGTGGAGGAGTGGGAGTACTGTCAGTAGCGGCTGCTCTGCAAATGGCTACGACGCGCGGATCTGCAGCAGCTGGATGCTGGCAATGTATGCCCGGGGCTGCAGGAGCAGTGCCACGGCGGGGACCTCAAGTGGAATGAAGAATAGGAGCAGCATCAACATCCGTACTGCGAGGGACTATGATAGCTTCTTGGAGTCAGCAGTCTCCGGTGCCATCTGTCCCGGTCCCGGCAGGGCACGCTCCGGTGCCGTCTGTCCCGGTCCCGGCAGGGCACGCTCCGGTGCCGTCTGTCCCGGTCCGATTGCAAGATCTGCATTCCCTCGAGGCGGAGCGATGCCTGGAACCCCTGCTGCTCAGCAGCCAGCCAGCCAACCTGGTGAGGGTCTATGGGGACCGGTGCGGGCTGCATGCGGGATGGTCACTGCGTGGAGAACGGTGTCGGGAACATTCCCTAGACTGTGAGCGGCACCATCCGGAAGGTGACTGTGGAGGTCTGAACACGGTTTGCCTCTGGACTGGGGAGCTGCTGGTGTCGGTGCAACAGGTATTGGTAGAGACATAATGTCTCAAGCCGCCTGCAGAGCCTCCAGCATGGACCGGGCTACTTGGAGTGGGCTACTCCGCTCGATTTTAGGGATCTGGGGTAAAAATTGGGGGTTGGTCCTGCTTTGAGCAGGGGGTTGGACTAGATGACCTCCTGAGGTCCCTTCCAACCCTAACTTTCTATGATTCTATGACTTGAGTAGGAGGCCGCGAGGTCAATGGGGATCGAGAACTGCCCAACGCGGGTCTAGTCTCTCCCCCAGCCTTGTCCCGGTGCCTTGGCGGAAAAGACCTCTTTGCCTTTTTAGAGTGTCCCGTGGACAGGGAACGGTGCCAACTAGTGGAAGGCACCGATGGGTCGCCACGCACCAATGCCATTTTGATTGAGTCGGCCCTGCCCCAGACACTGCTGCATCACTCCAAATCAGCACCGAGCACTGAGGCAGTGCAGTTCCACATCTGGACATGTCCTGCTCAAACAATATATCCACATACATAAACATACCTAATTAGCCCCAAGCAAACCATAACTTGACCACTTTCATTCAAATACCCTACTCACCTGTACACAAATGTGCTCTAAATCTACATACACTGACAAAGGCTATAAAAAAATTTATTCGTCCTTCACACTCACTAAAGCTTACTGTACTCAATGTGACGTATTTAGTGTACTATTGTACATGACAATACAGTCTCATCCTTAACTGCATTTCCTGACTTGTGTGTACTGAAAAGCAAAATGTTGTGATACTAATGTTGAGGAAACAGCTTTTTGCATGAAATATTCCTGTGCTCATAAATTAAGACTGCACTTTTTAATTCACTGGTAATGTCAAGTCATACAAATATCTGAGAAATCAAATCATTCATGCAGCAAGATTAAATAGATTGTAACATGCACAGTGGCATTCATCAGAGAGTCACCATACAAAACATACCTAAACAGTTCCATTTCTACTGTTTAGTGGAGTTTCTTGGGCAGATTTACAAATGAAATTGCAACATGATGGAATATAAACAGCATGTGTGGGGGGATAAGTCACGCCCACATTACCATGTGTCACTCTTCAAGACAACTGAGAAATAAAACTTTTAAAAAGACAATGGATTTAAGGAGCTGTGCAGTTCTAAGTGCTGAAAGGATCATTTTCAGTGTTTAAACATTTCTCCAATATCTATTTTAGACATTTTCAAACAGAAGTGGAACCCTTCAAGTATAGCAAAACTGGGTTAATCTGACCTTTGCCATCAAGTCTCTCTCCCTTGTTTCTGCATTTCTTCGTAGAGCAGAAAGTTCCAAAATCTCCTTATTTAAAAATTTATTCTGGGTTTTGTACCCCTGAAGATTGTCCTGTTAATAAAAATTGAAGTTTACCATCTACAGATATTGACATTTAAACTTCTACTTGAGAATATACAGTAGAATACAGGACAAGCAGTCACTATTAGATCTTGACCAGGCCTGAAGAAGAGCTCTGTATAGTTTGAAAACTTGTATCTCTCACCAACAGAAGATGGTCCAATAAAGGATATTACCTCACCCATTTTGTCTAGCTATTAGATCTTGTCAATTAAATATCACTATCAAACCAAATAATATTCTTTTTTAGCTTTGCATAAAAAAAGCCAAACTTGCATTGCTAGTACAGATCTGCAGGAATAGATTCAATCAATTGGTACTATATATATATATATATATATATATATATATATATATATATATATATATAATTACTTCAAAGGCTATATCCATGATGCAGAAATACACATATCTAGCAAAAAGCTCTCTCGCTTCAACCTGTCTCAACCCTGAACTCCAGAGCTTGAAGTTGGGGGATGAATGAAAGAAAGATGATACTTTTCCAACAATCATCTCTTGCTACTCCCACATCCTCAGCATTCCTCATCTGCTACATCCACTTCTGTCAGTAGATAAAATACTATTTGCTTATTCATTTCTGTAGTTTAATCCCTTATTATCCAGAATTCCTTATGCTCTGATGTAGGAAGTTGTGGATTACATGTCAAAAATGGATTTTCCCTTTGGAAGTTTTGTTTAAATAGGAACACAATCATATTCCAAATTGTTTTGGAGTAGAGTAATTATACAATGGCAAGCAAGCTTAAATGGTAGTTTTGGGAGCTACCAAAAAAAAATTTTTGTTTGAACCCAAACTCCTTATATCCTATAAAACAGTGAAAGGAGTTAGGGGAGAAAGTAGGTCACTAGCAATAGGGCCAACGCTATTAATATTGACTTAATTGATGATCTATTCCTCCTTTTACGTCTAAATCACCTTTGTCATTTTACAATGGTCTTTTATTCCCCCCCCCCATTCCTTTTGCTCTCAGTTGTTCTTTGTTTCTGACTCTTCCCTTACATCCTTGTTTTCTTTCTGCCCCCTACTTTTTTTCCTGTATTCCCGATTACTTCTCATGGTATTCTTCCTCCATAGCAATTACTGTATTCACAGGCACCGACTTTCCAAAGTGCCGGGGCAGGGGTGGGGGAAGGGGTACTCAACCCTGGCTCTGTCCCAGGCCATGCCCCCACTCCACCCTTCCCCCAGAACCCTGCTCTGTCTCTTCCTGTCTTGCCCCTTCCCACCCCCTCCACTGAGTGCACCGCGTCCTCATTCCTTCCACCTTCTTCCCCACAAGCCTTCTGAATGCAATGAAACAGCTGATTGCAGGAGGCATGGGGAGGGAGGGGGAGCACCCACCATTTTTTCTCCCAATGGGTGCTCCAGCCCCGAAGCACCCATGGAGTCAGTGCCTATGACTGTATTACTGAAAACACAAGATACTGTACTACAGCAGAGTTGACCAGCACAACATTTTAGTGGCTATGGATTATATTGTCCTGCAGACAGCAAAATGTAGATCCCAAGCTCCCCTGAGAAGAGAAAAAAATCGCTCTAGAATACTCATACCCATGAGATGCTGCAGCTTCTAGTGATCTCCTACACACGATGGCCTATTGTGAAGCATTATAGAGAACTAAGGATTCCTCTACCCCAAACGGAGAGACACACTGCTCTTACTTTTAGTCTGTCCAGCTCCTGTAGTTCCCTGTTAAAAGAGGATGACATGGAAGAATTTGCTGTTCCACTTTGGGAGGATGGATTGTCCTCACATTCACTGAGCTGACGAGAGAGTTTCATGATCACTTCATCTTTGGCTTGAATTGTTTCCATTAACATACCCAGCTGCTCATTGAGTTCTCCAACTTTGCATTTCAGATTTTTTACTTCCTGCTGGAGACTATCTTTTTCCAGATTTAGCTTTTCAAGCTGGTTGTTGAGACCCAATATCTGATCATCTTTTTGGTGTAGCAGCTCTAATTTGTCTTTTGGAACCCCATCACAAAGACGGCTTGCAAAGTATTTATCATACTGGGAAGACCGAACTGTCTGCTGCAAGAGTCGCACAAGTTCCTGAAAAGAGTAAAGTAAAGTGAGGGTTGAGAAAAGGCATGAGACATTACAGCCTAAGAATATAATTATGTAAAACAAAAGAAAAAAAATTGGAATATTACATGAAGTAATAAGTGCAAATGGAATAAAGTCAGTGGGTTTCTGGAGGCCACTGAAGCAAAGAATAATAATTCTAAGTGGGTACATACATTTGGCACACCATTAACTGATGTACGTATTAAGCTATATTATGTGTCAGGCTTGCAGAAAGCAGTGACAGCTGGGGCCCATTAGGTAGCTGAAGAGTGAAACTGAGCTCATTAAGAGGAAGCCCTAATAGACGACACATTTCAATAGGATGTAATGGGGCTGTACTTTTGGGATTCAGGAATGGAGCTCCTCCCCACAAACTGAGATGAAGGGTGGAACCTGGGGATGAGAAGCGTGTTTTCTCCTGTGGGCCCAGTGAAGATGGATTTGGATGTTCACAGTGATTTGAAGAACCATGTAGATGTGTCTAGGTTGAACCAGGGCCTCATGATAGTGGAGATACTGGTGGGTTATTTTGTTCCCTAGAATAAAACAGGATACAGCAGAGAGAGCTGTGCTTATAAGCCTAACTATCAAGCCTGAGATCCTTGGAGGCGTTTGGAGCAACTCTATGGATTTCAAGAGAAAGGTTTCCCCATGTAACAAGAAATCCAGACTCTCTTTTCTTCAACCTTCCCTGGGGTTTATCACCTTCCTTCGAGTACTTTTTTCCAAAGAGCCTGAACTGCTGAAGAGAACAGTTGGAGCCCTAACCCAGCTGGAAAACCTCAAGTCTCTCTTACCAGAGTGTTCTGCACAATCAAGGAACCAATGCTGAATTGACTGGTCAGAGATGAGGTCATTGATAATCTAATGGCTATCAGCATATCACAGCATCACCTGGAATTGGTAGTCAATCAGGAAGCGGATGCTAGGAGAATCTATCAGTATATAATGTTGACTCCAGGCTTGATTATTTTAACTCATATCTAGGAATGAATCTACACATCCTAAAAAAGTTTGAACTGTTACAAAATGCAAAGACTGTTTAATCATATAGGTTACTGTGAACACAAAGAAAAGGAGTACTTGTGGCACCTTAGAGACTAACAAATTTATTAGAGCATAAGCTTTCGTGAGCTACAGCTGTGCTCAGCTCCCAAAGAACCCAGTTCAACATATCTGTCCTGATATTCAAAGCCCTCTGCTAGATTAGCCCTAGCTTCCTTTAAGATAATAATTCTGGGCTATGGAAGAAGTAGTTATGACAGCTATGTTCTACTGGACCAATGAAACTATCAACCAGCTGGGAGGAGACCTGTGAGTGTAGAAGAAAGAATTCTTACAGCAGCTAGATCTAGAATAGGGAACTCACTCCTATGAGAGTGACTGACTGCTTTCCACAAGTAAATGTGGAACTCATCTAAATTGATTCAGCTTTCCCCTCAATAAGGTCACACAGGAAAATTCAAAACAACCCGCCTCATAATCTAATAAAGTTGGAAAGAAACAGAGTTGTTTCTACTAGTTTTAAATACGTGGAAAATACTCATTTACAACAATAATAGGGGCTATGTAAGTATTTACATAGTGTGTGGATCAGTACTTAAAGCTGTTGGTCTAAGCTTTGTACCATGCTCTATCAAACCCTGTTGGTGATACAGACTGAATCCAAATGAGGCATAAATGTTTCTTTTTCTCTAATGTGATTAGGAAAGAGATGGATCTCAGACATCAGAAGTTCTCCGGGAGAGAACATAGGGGGACTGCAGATACAGATGGTGAAGAGTCTTTAATTGCCCACAGACACACTCTGGAAAGTTGGTTTCAATGGGTAAATAAGGGAGGATATAAAAGCCAAAAGAGCAGTTACTGAACCCTATGCAAACTAAAAGACCTTTCCATCTCTTGGTACTCTGTTTTGAGATTTTCAAATGCACAGGTACATTTAGCATTGGTATTTGTTATCAGATAATTAACTACCATTGAAGTTAAATAGTTTAAAAGGGTTGATTTACTCTCAGTTGTGGACAGGCCTGACAATGTTGTGCTTGTCCTTCTTGTGTGAATTACCTTTTGGCTCGACAAATCTTTCCTTAGCCTTTCCAACTCTTCTTGCTGGCTTTGAAACTTCAGTTGCATTTCAGAAGCTAGTTTGTTGCCATTCCCAGAATTCCATTCAACTGGGGATGTGTCGCTGCTATTCCGATTTTTGCTTGATCCAATCATTTCTTTCAATGGACGTCTTGCTTTGTATGGAATACGGCCAAAATCAAATGGAAAGGCTGAACTAGTCACTCCTGTGTAAAACAATTTGTTCTAGTTCACATCTTTTAATAAAGAGGTTTCAATGCATTCAAAAGTTCTTTATAAAAAATTATATATGTCTGCACTTGCTCATTAAAATTAGACTTATACCAAAGTTTAAACACACCCAACATGTCATTATTGGGTTCCGTTCACCTAGGTCGGCAGTAGGCTGAGCAGGGCCTGCGGCCGGTACCCCGGCTGGCAAGGGGCTGGCAGCCAGAACCCCAGACTGGCAGCGGGCTGAGCGGGGCCAGCGGCCGGGACCCAAGACCAGCAGTGGGCTGAGCGGCTCAGCCCGCTGCCGGTCTGGGGTTCTGTCTGCCGGCTCCTGCCAACCAGGGTCCCCGCTGCGGTCTGGAGTCCCGGCTCTGTCCACATAGAGTAGGTACCTACTTTATTCCTGGTTCTGGCCCATTCTCTTCCCCTCTCTACACTGAGATGAGGGTGGGAGTGCACTGAGAACAGGGCTGGGGGTGAAGAAGTAGGCTGGGGGTTGGGGTGTAGGGTCTGGCCAGGAGCTAGAATGAGGGAGGGGGCTCAGGGTTGGGGCAGGAGGTTTGGGTATGGAGCACTTACCTGGGCAGCTCCCATTTGGTGCAAGGGGTGCAGGTGGGAATGTGGGGGTGTGTGTGCAGGAGCTCCCACTTGATGCTCAATGTGGGGATGTGGATGTGGGGGTGCAAGAGTCAGGGCATGCGGGGTCTGGGTATGTGTGGGGGGTGCAAGAGTCAGGGCTGGGTATGTGTGGGGGGTGCAGGGGTCAGGGGACGGGGCTGGGGTGTGTGGCGGGTGCAGGGGTGAGGGCAGAGGGCTGGGGGTGTGTGGGGGGGGTGCAGGAGTCAGGGCACGGGGCTGGGGTTGTGCAGGGGTGAGGGAGAGGGCTGGGAGTGTTGAGGGGGTGCAGGGGTCAGGGCAGAAGGCTGGGAGTGTGGGCTGGGGTCGTGGGGGTGCTCCCAGCCCCCTGTCCTGAGTGGCTCACGGCAGGGGGCTGGAAGGGATATGCCGATTCCACCCCCTTCCCCAAGGTCCCCGGAGCAGAGAGAGGTGCTGCGGCTCTGCTTTTCCCTCTCCCCCTCTGTAGCAAGGGCCGTCAGCTGATCGGCCACATGGCGGGAGAGAAGGAGGGGCAGGAACCCTGCACGCTGGGGGAAAGAGGCAGGAGAGGGGAAAGCTTGCCTGCACTGCAAGGAGAGAGTGGTGGGCAGGGGTGGAGAAGAGTGGGCCGGGCTGGGCAGGATTTTTAATTGCACGCTGCTGTCCCCGGCAGACAGCAGCGTGCCATTAAAAATTGGCTCGCGTGCAGACTTTGGCATGCATGCCACAGGTTGCTGACCCCTGGTTTAGACAGAAAGATGCTATCTCCTTCATTAACTAATGCTTCATGACAATCGAAGAGCTCTAAAGAGTAGTGCAAATTTTCATGGAGTTACCCCAAAAACTTATGACTATAAGAATTAATCAAAGCATACATGCATTTCCCACCCATTATCCCCCTCCCTCATCAAGTAGCAGCAACCAGGATGTTGTTTCTCCATTTTGGATGAAGAGTGACACCTCTGAAGTCTGAAGCCAGTGACTCCCCTAAGATTATAACCAAAGATCTTGACTTTTTCCTCCCCTCTTGTTGCCCGGCATCTCAACAACAAAACAAAGATACACCTGCCCATGGAGTCAAATAAAAGAGATCTCTTGTATACCTTGTCACATGCACCACAGTATACAATATTATGGACAAACCACTGTTTGACCCTTGAATACATTAGAAGGAGATAATTTCTAAGATGTGCAAAGGGGTGTCTGTAGACACAAAGATTTGGTTTACAAAGAAATGACTGAATTTGTGTTATATTTTCTGAAGATACAGCTAACATTGTGGTATATTAACAGATAAAGAATCTTCTGGTACCTTTGTTTCCTTCTGATGCATGTTTCCGCCTTTCTTCCAGTGCCATTGACTCCTCTAAGTCCTTTGGGGTTGGATCTAACATTTCCCACTCTTCGCTGGTATAAAACACACTCTTACGATTTTCACTGTTTCCTTTTCCAGATCTTAAGGAAGACATTGAATTTCTATGGAATAAAGAAAATACACACAGTGATGCCATTCTCTCTCTTTTTTGGGGGTAATTTTTTTAAATTTACCTTTTTAGTCACATCATACATGTACACCTTATGAAAGTCACCCAAACATACACTTTCAAAACACATCAATGAATCCTCTTTGTTAAACAGAGCTTAAATTAAAACCAATGCTAAACAAAATGCAAACAAAAACCAAGTAGTCATGTCCTGTAATACCTACTATTAGTATTTAAGCACTGATCATAACATATTCAAGGGCCAGGAGAGTGGATTGGCTGCAGCACATGGTACTGTGAGGCAAATGACCAAAATACATGAGACTCCTATGGTCTTTCACTCCTGTCTCTACTACATCTGTTTTGGCAGTGAAACATTTGGTTTTTCTGGGGAGTGGCGGTTTTGTTTTTTTGTTTTGTTTTTAATCTGTTTACTAAAATAGTTCTTTATTTTAAATTTCAGGGTAAACAACTGCTAAGTATTAAACAGAATAGGGAGCATGCAGGTCAAAAGGCCACTGTGTGTTATCATATCACAAACTGAATTAACATAAAACTTAGGGTCATCCAAAAGCTGAATCTATTGTAGTTACACAGATGTTGAGGAGAGAATCTCCATGCTAGTCAGAATGCTGCCAAGCTATTTGCAAGGGACTTGCAAGGGAAATCTCTAGGGTCCAATCTGACAGTTTTGTAGAAAGTGTAACCTATTTTTCATACGAGTAAAAGATTTTATGCTGTGGGAGCACTGAAATCACAAAGGCCTAAATCAACACTGCATATTAATATATTTGTGCACTTCAGATCCAGATCTGAAAATTGCATCTCAAGTCTCTTTCTAAACGTAGCACCGCTACATTTAAGGATCAGTTAACTTTTCAGATACAAGTATGTTTAATCTCCAGCCCTTAAGGATGGAGGCCCCATCTTCACCCTTCCCTGAGAGCAGCTCACCTCCCGTTTAAGGAAAAGTAATTGACTTACAATGCATATTTGACCATATAGGTGTCTCACTATTGATACTATTTGCTGGCTGACCCAATGGTTCCCTAAAGTTTTACAGGAAATCTGTTACCTGAGCTAAGTGATCTAAAACACTAAACATATCACAATGCCACAATTCCAAATAATTTGGTTCAATTAAGCAGTCTGATAATGATCATTTTGATACAGTTTTTTAAACCACAATGTAATCCTTCATAAAGCAAGGAGCATCTGATTTGCAAACTTGGCTGGGATTTGATTCTGTATTCAGTAAACTTTTTGCGGCTATTCTTTCTGTGTATGTAGGACTACACGATCCACATGGGACAGCGAGCCTGTTATTTCTAAGTTACTGATTCAGATGCAGGCCCAGTCCTTAGACAGACATCTACAAAGTCTGTGTGTAGTGAATGTGGCAGTCTCTGACTAGTTCCTGGTGAACAAGAATCCACATCACAAAACTCACAGACATCTCTCTAGGAATTCTCAGTATTGAAGCAAAGGACTCAGCTATTCTCTTTTCGCAAGAGGTGAGCTGTCCACTGCCCATGCCTGTCTTGTCCTGTTGTTGGAGGACTTCAGTCTCAAAGGCTGTTAAACCTCCCCCTTTCCAGAGTTTTAAGATAACTATGTTTAGAAAGAGTAATGAGGCAAAAGAAACAGTAGTAAGCAAAAAGTACTTGAGAATGTTTTTCAAATATTCCCCATGAGGGCAAGTATCATGAAAGTTGGTGTTCAATTTCTACATGTACTTTTCAAAAGGACTTTGCTGATTTTGAGGATTAAGTATGTGCTATTGGACTACAAATTAAAAGTAGAGAGTAGCTGGTTGAATTCCTTTATAATATGTATTTAAATAATTAAATACGGCATACCTTCCCTTCCCTCCTCCCCTTCCCCCCCACACCATTACTGAAATTTATGTAAAGCAGTAGGACCAGAGGACTTTAGGTTTACAGAGCTACAACAGCAAACCAAGGTAGTTTATTCTTTTAAATAATACTTTAATTATATATAATTACACAAAATATGTGAAAGTTCAAAAGTGATCTATCTACTGGCTCATTCTATATTATGAAATCCCATCATATAATTAGGTAACTCGGGTTATTACAGTACATCCTTTTAAACAAGCAGGACTCTACATAAACAAAAGGAGGCTGCAGGAACTGTCAGCATAAGAAGAAAGGACTATTGAGCTCTGAACATTTATCTGATCCAATTAGTTTTTAGTGTCTTTAATTGAAAGCAACTTCCATCTTAGGCAAGTGCAATTAATGTGCACATATAGTACATTCTTTATATGAAACATACTCTCTTCACTTCCCTCTTGTTATGTCTTTACTGTTGCTTAAGGCATATGCAGATATCACAACAAGCCGTTGCTGTCAAGCAGATGTTAACCATAAGTTAAAGCTCTACACAAAGAACTACTGTGATGAAATTGTGCTGCATAGCTAACGAAGCAAGGATGGTCTTGTGTTTAAGATACTGACCTAGGGGACTCAGCAAGTATGGGCTCCCAGCACTGCCACAGACTTCATCTAAAACCTTGGATAAATCCCTTCATCTCTGTGCCGCAGTTCACCTTCTGTACTATAGAGTTAACAATAATTCCAAATTCTTGGCCATGAAAAACGCATCACGGACCATGAAATCTGGTCTCCCTGCCAGGAAATCTGGTATTTTGTGTGCTTGTACCCTATACCATACCGATTTCACAAGGAAGACAAGCATTTCTCAAATTGGGGGTCCTGACCCAAAAAGGAGTTACAGAAGGATCCCAAGATTATTTTAGTGTGGTCACGGTACTGCCATCCTTACTTCTGCACTGCCTTCAGAGCTGGGTGGCTGGAGAGCAGCAGCTGTTGGCCAGACACCCAGCTCTGAACGCAGCTCCCCACCAGCAGCAGTGCAGAAGTACGAGTAGCAATACCATACCATGCCACCCTTACTTCTGCGCTGCTGCCTGCAGAGCTGAACTCCCAGCCAGCAGCCACTGCTCTCCAGCTGCTCAGCTGTGAACGCAGCGTCACCGGCAGCAGCGCAGAAATAAGGGTAGCAATACCACAACTCCCCATACAATAACTTTGCAACCCCCACCCTCCCACACACACAAATCCATTTTGGGTCAAGACCCCTACAATTACAACACCATGAAATTTCAGATTTAAGTAACTGAAACCATGAAATTTATGATTTTTATAATCCCATGACCGTGAAATTGACTATAATGGACCATGAGTTTGGTAGGGCCCTACTGATAGTGTGCTGCAAGAATTAATCAATCTTTGTATAAGGCACACAGACACTAAGGTGCTGAAAACCACAATATGACCTATATAAAGAAATAAAATTGCTTAAAGTTTTGATACGATCCTTCCCATTCCTCAACTATATTAGCTCTGCATCTTAGGTATTTACAGGTTGCCTATCATGTCAATAGCCTGCTTAGCCATCATTAACTATTACAGTACAGTAAAACTCAATTCTAATCAGGTTTAAAAACTGATTTTTATTTGTATTTTAAGTTTATGATTATGAAGATGTCATTAACTACCCCTAAATGATTGGATTCCATCAGCGCTCTACAAGCAGAAATCCCTCACAGCTAATCAGAGTTCTATCTTACGTATAAAAAAAAATATGTTAAAAGAACATTAAGATTGCATAGTACAGCACTCAAAAGTTAGGAAGTTTAAATAAGATTGCCTGTGCAACTTTCATTTGGGTCCCTCATGCATATGAATTATGATACAGTCTTTAATTACATGATCACATACTATTTTTTCCCCCTAGGATGCCACCTTATTTAGTGCACTGAATGGACAGTGCTCAGTTAATGAGCAGCTATACAAAATTTTATTTTATCCACATTATTCAATGCATGGGCCTAGGCCTTATTTACTGCAAGCTATTCAAACCCTGCTCTGAAGCCAGAATTATTGATTTCCTCAAGGGATTTTCCATGGTGCTCATCTCTACGGTATGGATACTTCAGAAACAATTAATTTATCTTCATGAAACCCAGTGAGATGAGGGGGGTTTAATCCTCATTTTACAGGTGGGGAACTGAGACGCAGATATTAAGGTCAAGAGTAATCACTATTTTGGGTGTCCAACTTGAGATGGCTAGGATTGGATTTTCAAGAATTATAGAACACTTTATGTTCAAAGCATAGTTCCCAATGACTGCAGATGTAAGTGCTCAGCATTTCTGTATATCAGACACTACTGTCTCAGGCTGGGCACCCAGGAAATGAAGAACACACAATCAGTGACCACCTGTGAAAAGTTTGGTTAAGTGATTTGCTTAGCTTCACACAGGATCTCTCCAGCACAGGCAGTGATAGAACCCAGTTCTCCAGGGCAGCACTCAATTGCCTTAACCATAAGAGCATCCTTCCTCTTCCTGCGGCCTCCTGCCTCATTCACGACACATCTTCCAACTTCAGATTTCTGTGCCTAACAGATTTCATTTAAAGGTTTCCTTATTTAACTCAACTGCACTGGTAATAAAATAAAATAAATAAATAAAAACACTTCTTCTCATTGTCAGCACAAGAAGGATGTGGTCTAGTTGACAGGACAGCAGCCACTGAATCATGAACTGCTCTAACATCATAGGAAAAGGATCAACTGTCCTTCAAACAGTAGCAGAAGGTCACTAGACAGATTATATGAAATGTTCATAAAGAACCTACAGTAGTAGGAGAGTCAGATGTCAGTCATTGTACGACTGTTTTTGAAAACAATTAGTGTCAAAGAGCAAACTCAAGTAAACTTGTCTTAAAATAGTTACTTCCATTCTTTAAAATGCTTAAAAAAAAGTTTCTTAAAGTAAGAAAGTGGTTGTCACAACTTGCTCAGTGTTGGCCTGAACTTGTATTTAATCTACATTAAATATCTTTTTTAAAAATGGAAAAAATAAATGAAGAATATAAATAGGGTTTTTAATCTCCAAACTACTATTTTAAGTATTAACTAATGAATCACCATACTGTCACTGAAGTAAGCAATTACTACTCCCATTTTACAGAAAAAGGATCGGATGCAGAATGATTAAGTATTTAACTTTCCCAAGGGCACAGAGAAATAGATCCTGGCTCCTTGTCTGGTGCTCAGACCATAAAGCTTTTACTCACTATCTGACAGATTGTTCATTTTACATCAGATGTTTTACTAACACTACTGTATCTATATACCCAACTCTACCTGTTAAATTAGTAATCCTAGTATGTATAAATAGACAGTCTACTTTAAGAGATATTGTGGCAATGGACAGGCCACTAATTTTTCCAATTTCTTGCTTAATTTGTACATTCTCTCTCTCCATCTTATACTGGCCCCATCACTACAGTATCTGAGCAACTTGTTGTATCATTGGCCATTTGCTAGGGACAAGTACAATTTTTACGTAGAGAAAAGAACTCACTTGATCTCAGTACCCCATTGTTTTAGGGAGAAATTGATGGCACTTTGTTGGACTGGTGCTGGCTGGCAAGCTGCTTGTTCTCCTACCAGTTCTGTGGGAGCAGTCTCCACAGCTAGGACATTTCTAGCTTTCTCTGCTGAGACATTTGGATTCAGGGTACTCAGATCTGAGAAAGGAAAGAAACATTTGTTTATTATGATGATTTTATCACCTTAAATTGCACAAGGCCCCCACAAATGCCATATTCTTAAAAAGATGCATTTGAACAACAAAAAAACCCCAGGACTTTGTCCTTATCCTCAGTATGCTAAGATCTCATTGCATTCATATTGTTGTGCATTATAAAATAATCTAATAAAATCTCAGAGGTACACAGTGTACTACGTGACTGAAAACAATGTATTGCAAATGTGTAAGCTGAAGAACGTACTATGGGTAGCACAAGGCATTAGTTAGAGGTTTTTGCATAGAAGTTATTTTCACCCCAGTGCAGTTTAAAAATTAAAATACAGCCTTTGCTGATGTTAGCAATGAGCAGGCTTACAAACATCCTGCTTTGAAGTCACACAGAAGATAAACAGGAAGATCTCTCAGATTCTGAAATGTTAAAAGGGAAAGTAGTAGATAAAACATTTAAAAAAATATCAGGATGCAGAACATTGAAGAACTAACAAGTCAGAAAGGTAGCTGGTACCTTACACCTCTGAAAATCTGGGGTGAAATCCTGAATAGGCAACAGTGAGTTTGGTGCTCTCATTTTATATCTTGTGCTAATAAGGTCTTGCAAAAAGTTCCCACAGGGCCAAACCTCAGTCTTACAGAATCCTAAATTCTATTTGACCCTTGCTGAATGAAGGCCAGCCTCTAGTAAAAGGGGCCTTAGCCTAGTCTGCTGCCATGTGCACACAACACCTTTGGGTGCACCTTTCAAGCACCAAGACTGACATGTTTGTGTGTGTACTTTAAAAAAAAAAAAATCACCTGTGCATGCAGATGTCGGTTGTGCATATATGTCTGCATGTGCAGTCTTCAATGTTGCAAGAGCACAACTGGATGAAACCTTCTGAAAAAATCAAACCTATAGCTATGTGCATATATTTAAGAGTGCAAGTTGTAAAGTTCATGAAAACAAGCTAGAGTATATGCTGAATACACAGTTTTTAAATACAATTTTGCTTAGGCAAAACCATTCCTTCATACACCTCATTCATCCCAAAGTCCATCCACTACTTCTCAGTGAGGACTATTTTCCAGCCAAGTTTCAACTTTCAATCAGCCATTTTTGCTGTAGCCCCATTTAAAAAAAAAATGGTTGCCAAAATATTCTTACACTGACAAGAGTGAAATTTTGCCACTTCTTCCTAACTCTGATAAAATTCATTTTCTGGAAAATATATGGAAAAGTATGGAAAATTTCAGCCCAATAACCAAGTTCTTCAAAAAATGACGGGCACTCCCCCTCCAGCTATAGTTTTCATCCAAAACCACTTTACAGTTCGGCACAACTGTCAAGACTCTCTGCTCCTAAGCACTGATGTAGCAAGCATGTTTCAGCTCAAGAGTAGTGTGCACAGGCAAAAAATGCATAAGGCACCCGCCTCAGTGCCTGGAACTAGCCAGTGCTCTAAGCGCCTAACTTTCAAGAGTATAATTAACGAACTCTTACAGCCACTTGGGATGGCATCTTATAGTTCCTGGCAAACAGTAATTCACCTCTTAAATCCAATACTCAAAACTGGGATTTTGGAACACATCTTCCAGTCTCATGCACAACAAAATAGACGGTCATAGGTCCATCTACTGTAGGTCAATGTACAGTAGAGAACATTACTAGGGTCATGAACAAAAGTGGATACCAAACTCCTACAGCACTACATATGGCTAACCCGAGTAGATAAACAGTATCGTTTTTTTGCTGGAGTTAGTCCATTTACAGTCATGAATGAAAGTTCCACAGAAAAATTAACTATATACACGCATTGTGTAAAAAAGTTAATTTTCATCATGCTGTGTGTTTATATCGATTCTGCAATTGTTTTCTGACAGGTGGCAGAAAATATAGCATGCAACAGATGATTAAAAACATCTGCTACTAATTACAATGTAAGATTGTAACCAGAAAAGAACAGCTTAATTTCTTCTCTCTGGAAAGACTGTGATCCATGATGTCAGCAGTCTGACAGTCTCTTAAAAAAAAAAAAGTTCTTATTTTAATTGCTACTTCAGCATGGTTTTCCAGAACTCACTACGGGCATGTCTACACTGCAATTTAAAAACCGCAGATGGCCTCTACCAGTATGTAGGGCAGCAGAAGTTAAAATTTTCGTTAAGTTTAAAAGGAAGAAAAGTGAAGAATTTTTTATCTCAACCAAAAGCCACACTTCCGGTTATTGCAAAAAAATTATAATGTACCATTAGCATCACTCAAATGCAGAGGATGAGGCTGCGTGAAATAATGAAGCTGAACGCTACTCCCTCCTGGGTATGCTTTACAAAATTTATGTACATGATCACAATCTGTTTCTAAACTGATACAACGGAACATTAAAAAACACAAACCAATCTCACAAATGCTCCTGGAACCAATAAGATGCGTACATGCTTTACCATGTAACATCGTAATATTGTCACCCATATCTTTCCTAGTCATTATTTCCTTGTATGTTTATGACCAACACCTGGACCTTGTTTTAAGCTATTTGTTCTCTGGGGCAGAAGGTAGGTCTGTTATTGTGAGCCAAGGCTCAAAGAAAACAAAGGAAGACTTGCAACTACGCGTGTTGTATCACTTCTGTGGACAGAGTGAGACCACCAAAAGCCCCCTAATGCCAACTGGCAAAGGGGTTAGAGGAATGTCCTGATTCTGGCATGTACATTCTGTTTCACCAAAGAATGTCATGTGAGGTCTTAAATGATAACCAGTCTCACAGTGGTCATCAGTATTGTTATGAAATTTATATACAGATACTATGTAAGGAGTTATGTACAGTAACTCCTCACTTAATGTCATCCTGGTTAACGTCGTTTCCTGATCAAGGTCGTTGCTGATCAATTAGAGAACATGCTCATTTAAAGTTGCACAATGCTCCCTTATAATGTTTTGTTTGGCAGCCTCCTGCTTCATCCACGGCTTGCAGGAAGAGCAGCCCGCTGGAGCTAGCTGGTGGGGGCTTGGGACCAGGGTGGGCCGGCAGCCCCCATCAGCTTCCCTAAGTTTCCTGTGCAGCAGCCACCCAGCAGGCTATCAATTGCCAAGCAGCCCAGCTGTCCCTCCCCGCACCGCCCTGTGCTGCTCTTGCCCTCTGCCTTGGAGCTGCTCCCGGGAGCCTCCTGCTTGCTATGCAGGATTGGGGAGGAAGGGGTGCTAATGTCAGGGTGTCCCCCTCCCCCTGTACCCTATCTCCACAGAGCAAGTGTGGGGACACAACAGGGCTCAAGACAGAGGGAGCTTGCTGGTAGCAGCTGCTGTCTCAACTTGCGGATCTACTTAAAAAGGCAGTGTACTTAGAATGGAGTCAGCATACTTAAAGGGGCAATGCACGTGTCTCTCTCTCACACACGGGTGTGTGTCACACACATGGGTGTGTGTGTGTGTGTGTGTGTCTCTCTCTCTCTCTCTCTCTCACACACACACAATGTGTCTTTCTGTCTCTCTCTGCCATGCTGTGTCTCCTCCCTCCATTCGTGCTGCCTTGCAGAGTGTAAGGATACATTAACAATGTGTTAACCCTTGAGGGGTCAGCCGAGTGCTAGTTCATCTTTCAGCAGTAAGGCATTCCATGGGAAATATCCCACCCTCTGACTCCACCACCTCAACCAAGCTTCACAATCATCATTGCTGTGTACAGTATCAAATTGTTTGTTTAAAACTTATACTGTGTAGATGTGCGTGTAGTCTTCTGTCTGGCGAAAAAAATGTCCCTGGAACCTAGTCCCCCCATTTACATTCATTCTTATGGGGAAACTGGATTCGCTTAATGTCGTTTCACTTGAAGTAGCATTTTTCAGGAACATAACTACAATGTTAAGCGAGGAGTTACTGTATATATACTGAAAATATGTTCTTAGATTCTGTATCAAGGTATGAGTCACCATCAGAAACAGGTCTGACGAAAAACAAGAGATGTTTATTCGCCTCTCTCTCTATCAGATGTAAATTAAGCATAGTAAGCTAACACAAAGGATATCCATTTACATACAAAGTCAACAGAGAGATGTGAAGTCATCTGGGAAGGAGCACACAGGAAAACACGTCCCACTGGTTATGCTGTCTTTGAGCAGAGACAATGAGCTTTAGGGAGTATAAGCAGAAGACAGAGAGGACATCCCCTTATCCTGCACATAAGGAAGTAAACTTACAGTGCATTTATATTAATGAAAATGGGATCTCAGCCAATCGTGGCTGAAAATGCTGCAGAGGATGTCACGGGTGAGAAACTTCTTTAGACAGGAGGTTAGCCTGTTACTTAAGGTTAGTTTCTAGAAAGCACATTATGATTTTGTTTTATATTTAACCTTTTGTTTCCAATATTCTTACTCACTATCATTTGAACTTTTAATAAACTTTTGCTGTTTTCACTATAAATATATCTAAAGTGCTGTGATATTAAGCAAGGTGCTGAGCCTCAGCTGAATCACACAAGATAGTATGTTCACTGTTCCTTTGGGGATGGCAGACCTAGTATTTCTGTGGGTGCTCAGTGGATAAGGGATTGGACACTACAGGGGAATGCTTCAAAAGGACTTAGGGACTGGGGTGCAACCAGGGCCGGCTCTAGGATTTTTGCCACCCCAAGGAAAATAATTGTTGGCCACCCTCAATTTTTTTCCCCCATGTCCCCCCGCCCCCGGCTCCGCCCCAACTCCGCCCTTTCCCAACCCCTTCCCCAAATCCCCTGCCCCGCCTCCTCACCCGGGCATGCCGCATTCCCCCTCCCGCATTGCTTCCTGCGGCTCCCCCTGCCCGCAACCCAGCTCACCTCCACTCCACCTGCTCCCCTGAACCCGCCGCTGCTCCGCTTCTCCCCCTCCCTCTCAGGTGAGGGAAAGGCAGTGCGTTCAGGGGAGCAGGCGGAGCGGAGGTGAGTGAGGATGGGGGGGAGAGCACAAGAAGTAATGGAGAGGGGGTAGAGGAACCACTCCCCGCCCCAGCTCACCTCCGCTGAGGTATATTTGAGGAGCAAAAAGACACCCTGACATCAGGTGCCTAGGAAGTAAACTGACAGCGAGTTGGCGTCATGTAAAAGGAATGTCAGCCAGCTAAGCCTGGCTCCGCTCCACCACTACTGTGTCCCACGAGCACACCGCCGCTCAGCTTCTCCTCCCTCCCTCCCAGGCTTGCTGCGCGAAACAGCCGTTTACAGTAATTACAATATGCCTCACTATACTACGTTGAAGATATATGCAAATAATTTTAAAACCACATTACATTTATGCACATTCCTTTGTTGAAGCAATTAAATATATACAGCTCATCACTAGCTCAAAATGCACACAATTGTTTGACTATAAGAAAAATAAGTTATTGTGCAACTATCTAGGCTCTAATCATAATCTTCCCTCTTTTATAAGTGGGGTTTTATTTAAAAAAAGTTAATGCCTTTTTTGTTTGTTTGTTTTTTTTTTAAAGAAAAAAAAAAGTTAAGCTTAATGAGTTTCTTTTCTTTGAGAAGGTTTCCACATATACCTACACAGCTAATCAAAAATGTCAGTCTGGGTTTGTCAAACAAATAATCTGACCCAGTAAAAAACAAAATGTAGCTTTAAAACTTTTGTTCTATTAAGGACATCAATAAAAAAAGCACTAATAATGGAGATCAAAAGTTAATGAAAAAAGTAGACATCCCCACCACTATTAGTTTGAAGCAAACAAACAATCCAATTTAAAATGAGGCTACATCCTTCAGTCTTGTGGTAAAACAGAATATTTGAGTTATTTCATCAGATTTGAAGTATTTTGTAGGAATTAATGCATAACACAATACTACTGGAAACAATGGTAACTGCAATAGGTCATTTGTGATTTCAATACCACTTTACCACCTTCCCTTAATAATCAAGTACTTGATATCGAAGTCAAAATAAAAATGGATTCAATATTATAAACAGTGGAAGATGTCAAAAGAAAGATGTGTTCTGGTTGAGCTCCAGTTTACTTATGGCTTTTGTCATACAAAACAAACTTGGCTGCAAAAAAAAAAAAAAAATAAGATGGAAACAGACGAAAAGTCTCTTGTCCCACTTGAAATTTTTTAAAACCAAATTTCAAAACAGGAGGATACCATGTTCCTAAGGCAGCATTGAGGAATGGTGGAATTCAATTCCAGGTAGTAATAAATTCTGTGATGACAGCTCAATCCATTAAATATATAACAGGAAATAAACACCACACTGATGAAATGACAGACATTGATGAATATAAACAAACATCTAACTAGGATTTTGTGTTTCAGAGTAGTAGCCATGTTAGTCTGTATTCGCAAAAAAGAAAAGGAGTACTTGTGGCACCTTAGAGACTAACAAATTTGCCACAAGTACCCCTTTTCTTTTTTTTTTTAGGATTTTGTGGTTGGGGAAAAAGGTAGCTTTGTCCTTCTCTCAGGAAGCAGTGGAAAAAGAGTGATTTCCTTGCTCTCCTCTGGCCTGGTTACAAATTGTTGATACAAAGTCTGGGCCTCATTCTGTTACATTACTTTGAATAGTACCTTATGCTGCAAGTGGTCCCACGGGGGAGGTGGCATAAGCAGGCCCTCTATGAACACACATCAGTCCCTCCATCTCATCTCTTTCCTAGTGTTCTACAATTGTTGTAAACATTAAAGAACCCTAATTACCACCTTCTTGCATTTATACAGCACTTTTTATCAGCTCACCACAAAGGTCTTTGCAAATATTAACTAATTAAGCCTCACAATATCCCTGAAGTTGGTAATTATTCCTATTTTGCTGGCCATAGAACCTGAAGCCATAGATAAATTGTTCTCATGTGCTTTAATAATTACACACTTACTGAAAGGATTTTTATTCAAGTTTTCCATATAGCTCACCCACTTTCTTGGGCAGAGAAGCAGCAAGAGAAATTTCAACATAGTAATTTCCCCCAAAATATTATTATAGAATTTGAAAATAGGAGCTTATTGAAAATGCCTCCTCAGCCATAATTATAGCATCACTATTGGGATGCTAGAAATATATTTGAAGATATCAATAATTTAAAGAAACTGCATCCAAATCATGCTCCTTTAAAATATCAGGATAACTTTGTGTCTCGCCATTATATGAACGAAACATCAGTGCTGCTTATTAGCTGGAAGGGAATCTGAAACAAGAGACAACTACCACTGTTCAACAGTTTTGCTAGATATATAATCAGAGGAAATTATTCATTACTCAATAATTTCATAGACTCCAGAGCACCTTTTGTAGACTCCAGGGGAGGGTGAAGAAGAATGCTATTATATGAAACTATTTCTCTTCTAATCCTGTCTCTCTCAGACTAGGATAATTGGCTTCTAACTACTTAATATGGGTGTGCAATTTTGAATATACAATATCTCCATTCAGTTGTTTTCCTTTATGTTTTAATGCTAGATATATCGATAACTTCTCAATGAATACTTAACTGATGAAGCATTAGGCATGGTGCACTGTTGTAAACAGAATTGTGAAAAGCTTACTTACATTGAAAGCAGTTGTTGCAAGTTATGTCAAAATATATGAGGCTTGTTATAAATATGCAGTGTACTAATATTAATTAAAAACTAAATGTAGATGAATGCAATAATATCAGATTGTTCATTTGGTTCTTAGTTTTTTGGCAAACAGAAGCTATAATAAATTCCAAGAAACTGAAAGTTCAAGGCACTGGAAAGTACAAATTATTTACTTAACATCCATGAATGTACAATGGCTCCATTACAAGACATACAAAAGTAGTATTACTATATTTGCTTTTCATAGCCCACTTTTTCATAAACATGAATATTAAAAGAAACCAGTAACAAGAATGCCTCCTTGTCAAGTCTACATCAGACAGAATGGTAGGACAACCTCTACTTTTCGCTCTAAAATGGTTTAATTTAGAAATCCGAGTAACTGAAAGAAAAGAAAAATTACTTCTCTCATATAATTTAAATAAAAAAAAAGATATTGCAATGAATAATTTGTTTCTTGATCTGAAGCAGCACTACTTCACCATTCAGATGATTAGTAACTGAACCTGCTTTTAAAGACTCACTTTTATAATGCAGCTTGTACATTCTGCTACAAACTATGTAATCAATAGCACAGTAGGAGGTTTTTACACTTATAGAGGTAATTTACAACCTCTGATCAGAGGGGAAAAATCCCCTCCCTTTGTAAAGCACTTAACCATCTACAGATATAAATCACTCTAAGTGGCATGTATTATTTTTAGAAGTTTAAACAAGTAGTAAGGAAGGGAGACCTAGTAAAAATAACTAGTCTCATATTTTCAAATGCTCTGGGGTAGAGAACAGTCAAACTACAACTACTCTCTCAAATGTAAGCAGGGAATTGGGTTAGAGGGTAGTGCTGCAGCAAGCCAACAAGGGAATCTGAACTTTGGAGAGTGGGGGGGAGGAGACTCAACTTAAATTTCCTCTGCTACTATGGAATGAACCAGTCTAAGCCAATGAATTTTAAAGCCTTTTGAGTTTTGCCAAATACTGGAAAAATATACCTGACCTTAAACGTCTGCATTAGCCCGAGGGAGCTTTCTTTCACATCCCATTTGGAATACAATGGAATTACTTCAAGATCTACTTCCCCATTTCTGGATACGATGGAAGGCATCAGTTTTCTACAGTAATCAAAGAACAAACCGAATCGAAGTGTCTGTCCTACATCAGCAAAAACATAAAAGTTTGAGAAATGCATTGCTGCACTTTCTAGACCTCATATCTCTGAAAGTTTATATTAAGCTTGACTAAAGATATTCTCTTTCTGTCAAACCACACATGCAAAATTTGAAGTGAAAAGTTGTCTCTCACTGTCTTAAAGGTTGGGAGAAAACATCAAACTTCTAATGAAAAGTTGGTTACTAATTAGAGCTGCTTCCACCTCTCCATACTTTCATAAGGACAACTATCAGATTAGTACCGAATATTCAATATATTACCTGCATGTAAGTCGTGTTGCACAGTAACACAGTAGAAAGTGAATTATCATCACAAAATGAAAGTGGCCTATCGTGAAACTGCATTATTCAGCAAGACATCATACTTTGTAAATTAGTTTATACCCACTCACTCTCATTAGGGCACCATATATTAGGCATTTGATTAGACGTGAAATCAGGTTCTCTTTTAGTAAAACATATGCTTTGGAAGGACAAGACTTTTGATATCAGGCAGGTCTATCAATCTTTTTCAAATTGGGAACAAATGAGAGACTAAGTCCATGATTTGGCAAAGCACTTAAGCACATGCTGTGACATTCCAGGGTAGAATCTAGACTAATGAGTAGGTGTGCCACCGTGGCCCTGCAACTTTGAGTGCCTTACAATGCTTTGCTGAAGTAGTTCCCTCTTGGGCTGCTCACAAACTGTCTTCCACAGCATGCAAGTCACACCCTGAATGTTTGTGTGTAACTGCAGGCTGCCAGCCACACTTGGGTTAGGCTCTGGCTCTCACCAGCCTTAGTTATACTGCAGGGTGACCCCAAGACACCCCCAGTCTTAGATTTTCCTCAGACATGTATGTCCTGCACTGCCTAACTCCCTCTTCTGGGCAATACAAATTCATTATTTCTTTAATAGAAATAATATGCACAAAAATGCCACCATAACTGGAGTTTCCCAAACACTTCAATTTTAACATACTGGATTAGATAAAACAATAATACAAGTTCATTAACTACAAAAAGAGATAGATCTTAAGTGAGTACAAGTAATGAGGCATAAAAGTAAGAAATGGTTTCAAAAAAAAAAAAAAAAACAAATACACAACTGGGTCTAACAAATTATGTTAAACCCAAAATATTCTCTCACCACATGTTTTCAGCAGTCTTGTTTTGCTTATTCTCCCTGACCATAGCAATTATGTTTACATCAATGCACTGTCCTTAGCAGTAAAGGCATGAGCTTTATTTGGTCTACTACATTTGTAATAACTGTTCAGAATGTAGAACAAGATAATTGTTTATGCTTTCTATAGTTGACCAAAGTAAAAAAAATCAACTAGACTCTTTCCGTCTGAAAAGATTTTTCTCCCTTCCCACTGAGGAAGTGGACCTTAAATGCCAAAAAACTAAACATGCCACATTTTAAGATATTCTGACAATAAAAGGATGAATTAACATCCTTTAAATTGAGGTCTTTCACACTATGTGACCCAAACTTAATAGTACTCCCTTGTGTTTCCATTTACAAAATCTATTCTTCCAAGTATCATTATGTTCCATGACTGAAATAAGCTAGGACAGCCATATGAACTTACGTTTACGTCTAAGAGGCACATTTATAAACACAAGAAATTAATATAAATATACTGATTTTAGAGAACATGATTCTGCAAGCTTTACAAGAACATTTGCAATCTGCTTTAAAGAAGGAAAAAAAGGAGGGAAATTGTAGAAAATTTACCATGAACAAAATCATAGTGGTAAACTCTTACTAAACAGAAATACTACATGTTCCATATGTGTAACAAGTTTTCAACTTACCTATATTGTCTTTGGCAACAAGACCTTTGGAAAAGTCACTGGGTGTAGGTGAAGTTCTGCTGTCCCTCTTTGCTACATCAAGGTTGTTACAATATTCCCATCTCTTCTGTTGAAGTTCTTGAAGCCAGTATGTCATGTCCTGACGGGTAGCAGCCTACAAAAAAGAGACCAGAGTACTGAAAAACAAAGACTGATACACTTGTCAAACATGAATATAATTTAAACTTGCACTGAAAGGAAGAAAACAGAGGTACCAAGTAGAGCCCTATGCGGATACAAAATTTGTATTTGCCTCTGATCCATAATCCGCAAACATGGTCTGCACATTTGCAGCACTCTAGTGCCAAGAGAGCAGAGGTGCCAACAACATTCCACTAAATATGATAATCCAAAAACGGCTTTGTAATTTTAGATAAATAGATACACACACACACACACACACACACACACACACACACGTCACTAATAAGCCAAATCTACCTTTAAAAACTAATCATGTATGCCTAGTTTCTCCACCTTTGCATCTCCATCTCCCCAAGTGCAGCGGCACAGGAGCTAGCAAACAGAGCTCTAAACAGGGGAGTTTGAGTGGGAGTTTGTATTGTGGTGCTTGTTTGGGGTTTGCTTTTGCTGGGGGGGGGGTGGTCTTTTTGGTGTGGCTTGTGTTTCCAAGATTAACAGGATTTAGGTGGGAAGGTGATGACGGATATGGAGGCAGCTGTGGGAGTGACTCCTGTAGTGGAAGACATATTGAGGATGAGTGGATGTGGAAGCTGTGGTATGTACATGATCCTGGAGGGGGGAACCGGTAAGAGTTTTGTCTGCATGAAATGCCGTCTGATAGAGCTGATGGAGGAAAAGATCCGAGGTTTGGAGATGCAGGTGGAAAGTCTGGTTGAGTTTAGGAAGGGGTTTGAGCAGATGATGGAGCAAAGATATGAGGTATCTGAAGGGAAAAGCTCAGACTCACGGATGGAAGCATGGCTGGGGAATTTTGAGGGGAGACTGGATGAGGAAAGTGGTCAGTGGAAACATGTGACTCAAAGAACCAGGCAGAGAAAAAGACGGGCTAGTGAAGGAGAAATAGAGCTTAGGAACAGGTTTGCTGAGTTGGAAAATGAAGAAGGGGTTCAGCAGGTAGTCGCTGAAGGTGGAAGGGTAAGGAAGAAGAGAAGAGAAGAGAGGCTAGCCCTATAGAAAAAGGGGAAGAGTCAAGGGAGACTACACCAAATATGAGCCCCAGGAGGATACAGGATGGGTTGAAGAAGATTGTAAGGGAAAATAGGAATGGAAAGAACTTGCAGCCAGAGAGAACAGGGGAGACACTGGAGAATAGCACTGTCACCAGGAAAAGGCAGGTCTATGTGATCGGGGACTCTTTATTGAGAAGAATAGACAGGCCTGTAACTAGAGCTGATCCTGAGAATAGAAGGGTGTGCTGTCTTCCGGGTGCTAAGATACGGGATGTAGACCTGAGGTTGAAAAGGATCCTAAAGGGAGCGGGAAAGAATCCCCTAATTATCCTTCATGTGGGAACAAATGATACGGCTAGATTCTCGCTGGAAAGTATTAAGGGAGACTATGCTAGGCTGGGGAAGACGCTTAAGGAAATTGAGGCTCAGGTGATCTTTAGCGGGATCCTTCCTGTTCCTAGAGAAGGGCAACAAAGGTCTGACAAGATTATGACTGTCAACAGATGGCTTAGGCAGTGGTGCTATAAGGAGGGCTTTGGGATGTATGACCACTGGGAGGCATTCATGGACAGAGGTCAGTTCTCTCGGGATGGACTTCATCTCAGTAGGGAAGGAAATAGACTTCTAGGATCGAGGCTGGCACAACTGATAAAGAGAGCTTTAAACTAGGAATTGGGGGGAGATGGATGGGAGATGTCCAGAAAATCTCCACGCCAGATTTTAGCATTGAGAGGGAAGAAGATGAAGTAAGAATGGATACAGCCGTGGGTAGGAGAATGTATATAAGGAGTGAGGGCGGTGTGGATACTAGTCTAATAGGTTATACTGGATGTAGAATGACTGTGCCTAATAGGGTACAAAATGTGAGCGAGGCCAAACAGCAAAAATTAAGATGTTTGTACACCAATGCGAGGCGTCTAGGTAACAAAATGGAGGAACTAGAGCTACTGGTGCAGGAAGTGAAACCAGATATTAAAGGGATAACAGAAACATGGTGGAATAGTAGTCATGACTGGACTACAGGTATTGAAGGGTATGTGCTCTTTAGGAAAGACAGAAACAAAGGTAAAGGGGATGGAGTAGCATTGTATATCAATGATGAGGTAGAATGTAAAGAAATAAGAAGCGATGCAATGGATAAGAGAGTCTGTCTGGGCAAAAATTACATTGGGGAAGAAAACTAGTAAAGCCTCTCCTACGATAGTGCTTGGGGTGTGCTATAGACCTCCGGGATCTAATTTGGATATGGATACAGCCCTTTTTAATGTCTTTAATAAAGTAAATACTAATGGAAACTGCGTGATCATGGGAGACCTTAACTTCCCAGATATAGACTGGAGGACCAGTGCTAGTAATAATAATAGGGCTCAGATTTTCCTAGATGCGATAGCTGATGGATTCCTTCATCAAGTAGTTGCTGAACCGACTAGAGGGGATGCCATTTTAGATTTAATTTTGGTGAGTAGCGAAGACCTCATAGAAGAAATAGTTGTAGGGGACAATCTTGGCTCAAGTGATCATGAGCTAATTCAGTTCAAACTAAATGGAAGGATTAACAAAAATAAATCTGCAACTAAGGTTTTTGATTTCAAAAGGGCTGACTTTCAAAAATTAAGGAAATTAGTTAGGGAAGTGGATTGGACTGAAGAACTTATGGATCTAAAGGTAGAGGAGGCCTGGGATTACTTTAAATCAAAACTGCAGAAACTATCGGAAGCCTGTATCCCAAGAAAGGGGAAAAAATTCATAGGAAGGAGTTGTAGACCAAGCTGGATGAGAAAGCATCTTAGAGAGGTGATTAAGAAGAAGCAGAAAGCATACAGGGAGTGAAGATGAGAGGGATCAGCAAGGAAAGCTACCTAATTGAGGTCAGAACATGTAGGGATCAAGTGAGACAGGCTAAAAGTTGAGTAGAGTTGGACCTTGCAAAGGAAATTAAAACCAATAGTAAAAGGTTCTATAGCCATATAAATAAGAAGAAAACTAAAAAGGAAGAAGTGGGGCCGCTTAACACTGAGGATGGAGTGGAGGTTAAAGATAATCTAGGCATGGCCCAATATCTAAACAAATACTTTGCCTCAGTCTTTAATAAGGCTAAAGAGGATCTTGGGGATAATGGTAGCATGACAAATGGGAAGGAGGATATAGAGGTAGATATTACCATATCAGAGGTAGAAGCGAAACTGAAACAGCTTAATGGGACTAAATCGGGGGGCCCAGATAATCTTCATCCAAGAATATTAAAGGAATTGGCACCTGAAATTGCAAGCCCATTAGCAAGAATTTTTAATGAATCTGTAAACTCAGGAATAGTACCGGATGATTGGAGAATTGCTAATATAGTTCCTATTTTTAAGAAAGGAAAAAAAAGTGATCCGGGTAACTACAGGCCAGTTAGTTTGACATCTGTAGTATGCAAGGTCCTGGAAAAAAATTTTGAAGGAGAAATTAGTTAAGGACATTGAAGTCAATGGTAAATGGGACAAAATACAACATGGTTTTACAAAAGGTAGATCGTGCCAAACCAACCTAATCTCCTTTTTTGAAAAGGTAACAGATTTTTTAGATAAAGGAAATGCAGTGGATCTAATTTACCTAGATTTCAGTAAGGCATTTGATACCATGCCACATGGGGAATTATTAGTTAAATTGGAGAAGATGGGGATCAATATGAACATCAAAAGGTGGATAAGGAATTGGTTAAAGGGGAGACTGCAACGGGTCCTACTGAAAGGCGAACTGTCAGGTTGGAGGGAGGTTACCAGTGGAGTTCCTCAGGGATCGGTTTTGGGACCAATCTTATTTAATCTTTTTATTACTGACCTTGGCACAAAAAGTGGGAGTGTGCTAATAAAGTTTGCAGATGATACAAAGCTGGGAGGTATTGCCAATTCGGAGAAGGATCGGGATATTATACAGGAGGATCTGGATTACCTTGTAAACTGGAGTAATAGTAATAGGATGAAATTTAATAGTGAGAAGTGTAAGGTTATGCATTTAGGGATTAATAACAAGAATTTTAGTTATAAGTTGGGGACGCATCAATTAGAAGTAACGGAAGAGGAGAAGGACCTTGGAGTATTGGTTGATCATAGGATGACTATGAGCTGCCAATGTGATATGGCTGTGAAAAAAGCTAATGCGGTTTTGGGATGCATCAGGAGAGGCATTTCCAGTAGGGATAAGGAGGTTTTAGTACCGTTATACAAGGCACTGGTGAGACCTCACCTAGAATACTGTGTGCAGTTCTGGTCTCCCATGTTTAAAAAGGATGAATTCAAACTGGAGCAGGTACAGAGAAGGGCTACTAGGATGATCCGAGGAATGGAAAACTTGTCTTATGAAAGGAGACTTAAGGAGCTGGGCTTGTTTAGCCTAACTAAAAGAAGGTTGAGGGGAGATATGATTGCTCTCTATAAATATATCAGAGGGATAAATACAGGAGAGGGAGACGAATTATTTCAGCTCAGCACCAATGTGGACACAAGAACAAATGGGTATAAACTGGCCACCAGGAAGTTTAGACTTGAAATCAGACGAAGGTTTTTAACCATCAGAGGAGTGAAGTTTTGGAATAGCCTTCCAAGGGAAGCAGTGGGGGCAAAAGATCTGGCTTTAAGATTCTACTCGTTAAGTTTATGGAGGAGATGGTATGATGGGATAATGGGATTTTGGTAAGTAATTGATCTTTAAATATTCAGGGTAAATAGGCCAAATCCCCTGAGATGGGATATTAGATGGATGGGATCTGAGTTACTATAGAAAATTCTTTCCTGGGTATCTGGCTGGTGAATCTTGCCCATGTGCTCAGGGTTTAGCTGATTGCCATATTTGGGGTCAGGAAGGAATTTTCCTCCAGGGCAGATTGGAGAGGCCCTGGACGTTTTTCGCCTTCCTCTGTAGCATGGGGCATGGTTGACCTTGAGGGAGGCTTCTCTGCTCCTTGAAGTCTTTGAACCATGATTTAAGGACTTCAATAGCTCAGACATGGGTGAGGTTTTTCATAGGAGTGGGTGGGTGAGATTCTGTGGCCTGCGCTGTGCAGGAGGTCAGACTAGATGATCAGAATGGTCCCTTCTGACCTTAGTATCTATGAATCTATAAGTCTCAAGAAGCTGGTCCCATACTGTAGCACAGCCCCAATGCGGTTGCTTCCTTGACAGCCTCCTGAACATTTAAGTTAGCCCAAGACACTATGAAGAATTCTTTATATACATGAATAAAGACTGCAGAAAAATCCAAGTCTCCAGACCTACAATCAGCAAGAACCTGATTTTAAGTATTTGTAATGTGCTTGGCTGAAAGTGGACAAGAATATACACTGTTACAGTACATCCTTTAATATAATATATTTACATGTTCTGTTACGTATCTATTGCTATATGAACTATTAACTCCTACAGCAAGAGGAAGTGTAACAAAACTGCAATGAAATAAATACTTAAGACTTTTAATCTACAAATTTAAAACAGTTAAGTGCCCTGCTAATTAACAGAATGAGCAATGGAAATGCAAACATCTTTAAACTGTGCAGTAGAACCCATGTCGAAATACATTTTTATTATATTTTACTTGAGAGCGTTTGTTGCCATTATTCCTATCAGATTGGTCTTCGCTGTTAAATTAATAAGGAAAACTGGGTAGAAGAGGGATCAGCAACCTTTGGCATGCGGCCTGCCAGGGAAACCTGCTGGTGGGCCGGGACGATTTGTTTACCTGCAGTGTCTGCAGGTTCGGCCAATCGCAGCTCCCAGTGGTCGTGGTTTGCCGTTCTGGGGCTGTGGGAAGAGTTGGCCCAGCCCGCGCTGCATCCCGAAGCCCCAATTGGCCTGGAACTGTGATCCGCGGCCAGTGGGAGCTGCGATTGGCCAAACCTGCAGACGCGACAGGTAAACAAACTGTCCCGGCCCGCCAATGCTTTCCCTGGTGGGCCACGTGCCAAAGGTTGCTGATCCCTGGGGTAGAAAGAAGAGGATTATGGATCTGGTGACCAGATTTTACACAAATGACTCTCAGCACTTCACATGCAGAATCAGATAGCTTAAATCTCCTGTCACGGTGCCTTGTTAAACAAAACTCACAGAAGAGACGATACCAAACGTTCACTTTTATTGGCTGCTGTGCAAGACAAACATCCTGCATGAAGTATTTCAAATTCCTTGTACCAGCAGAACTCAGTTTCACACATTCTGTTCTTTTTCACCCACCACTTGTGGAGAAAAATTTGCATTATAAAATGAGACGGAAAATGACTGGTTTCCATAGTATCTTTCATGAATTGAAGAACAAAAGTGAAAAACAGAACACAAAGTAAACACTCATCTATCCATTCAGCTATCACTGGGAGTGACTGAGTCAGATCTCTAAATGTCTCTCCTTTTAGGTCCAATCTTCCACATCATCATAAGTGAAAATGGAAAATTTCCCAGCTGTAGAGTCCTTGAGAGATTTCTAAACCAAACATTGTTCTCCACATCTATATCAGAAGTTATCTCCTGCTCAATTTTTATCCAGTGGCAGTTTTATACAGTTACTAATAAATTATAGAGCCAAGGTTACCTGGTAGATTAGTATTTCCCTTTAGGTCTCTCTATATGTAGAGACTTTGTCAACTATCATGTTGTTGTCTTAAAGCAGAAGGCAACTGAGTATTTACAGGGCTATACATCTATACAGTGTTTAGAATTTAAAAAGCTGTTCTCTGTTTGTCACTCAGTAGCAGCTTCTAAGTCTCACTGCCTCAAGCTTTTTTTTTTTTTTTTTTTTTTAAAAAGTATATTTATTCACAACAGTGTTTCTGTTCACAATTTGCTCATAGCCATTTTCATACTATATTCCTTCTCCTCCCCCATATTAGCTACCTAGGAAGTGATAGATTAAAAAGAGCAACAGCTTAAACTCAAAGCCCTGGCTAGATTTGATTTCCTTCTTCAACTGCACTCAGACATTCCCAGCTTCTTGGGATCCCACTGTTGTGTCTTAAGTCAGCAGGCAATTGTGCTTCTGCTGTAGTTACCTTAGGGTATAAAACTCATATCTCTGTCCCATTTTTAAAAATCAAACTCATCATTTTCCCAGAAGAATTGTTAGTATCACCGCTGTGCCCCAAATTTATTCTCTCTCCTTCCCCCATCCACCTCCTCTCCGTTTATATGCGTTGTGACCAGATTACTGGCATGTAAAATTAAAAACTCCATAGAGGAGTTTTTAAACTAAGGGCTGGGGTTACTATACATCCGGATTTTCCCTTCACCGCATCTTTTTTGAGCCTCCTTTCTTTGTCCCGGCAGATTTTTCAAACAACAGGAAATGTCCGGGGTTTTTGCAGAGCACACAAAGCTGCAGCTCAGAAAGAAGCCTGACTGGTCAGCTTCCCAATTGTTCCCTCCTCTGAAAGCCACAGCTGTGTGATCCCACCCACCCAGGACCCAGTTCCCAGCCCTAGGGAGGGGGTCCTGGAGGGAGGCGCTGACTGATGGCTGTAGCTGCATCCTGGGCTTGTACCAGCCACCCTGCAACTGTGACAGGGAGCAACAGTGCCCTCCACTTTCAGTGAGTATCCCTGCTGCAGGTACCCCCTCCAGAACTGTACCATCCACCCTCACAAATATTCCCCCCTCCCACAGCAGTGTCCTTTCTTTGGAAACCTGAAATGTGATAACCCTAGGCTGGGGGAAAGCTGACAGGTGCGGAGGAGCATGCAGTTCAGACAGAAACATCCCTCAGGGCAAGATCTATTAATGGAGGATTCTCTATATCCTAGTAAGAAGAAGAGGATGGAAGATGATTAAGTACAGGTAGGATCTGATGAGAAACAGTCAAATGAAAAAGAGTCCCATCCAATTACATCACATAATGGCAGACAGCTAAAAAGTGACAAGTTTTATAAGTGCTTATATATAAATACTAGAAGACTAAATACTAAAATGGGTGAACTTGAGTGCCTGGTATTAAATGAGGATATTGATGCAATAGGTATCACAGAAACTTGGTGGAGTGATGATAGTTAGTGGGAAATAGTAAAACCAGGGTACAAAATACATAGGAATGACAGAATAGGTTGTGCTGGGGTGGGAAGTGGCACTATATGTGAAGAAAAGCATGTAATGCAGAGTCAAATGCAGTAAAAATCTTAAATGAACCAAACTGTACCACAGAATCTCTATGGATAGAAATTCCATGCTTAAATAATAAGAATATATCAGTAGGGATATACTACAAACCACCTGATCAGGATGTTGATGGTGAATGTGAAATACTCAGGGAGATTAGAGAGGCTATAAAAAAAAAAAAACAATCCTCAATAATAATGGGGGATTTCACTATCCTCAAATTGACTGGGTACATGGCACCTCAGGATGGGATGCAGAGATAAAATTTCTTGACACCATAAATGACTGTTTCTTGGAGCAGCTAATCCTGAAACCCACAAGATGACAGATAATTCTTGATTTAGTCCTTAGTGGCACACAAGATCTGCTCCAAGAGTTGAATATAGCTGAACCACTTGGTAATAGTGACCATAATATAATTTAACATCCTTGTGGGCGGGGGGGGGGGGGGCAGAAACACACCAAAGAAGCCCAGCATAGTAGCATTCAATTTTACAAAGGGGAACTAGGCAAAAATGAGGAAGCTAGTTAAACAGAAATTAAAAGGTACAGTCCAAAAGTGAAATGCCTGCAAGCTGCATGGAAACTTTTTAAAAACACCATAATGCAGATTCAAATTAAATATATACCCCAAATTTTAAAAAAAACATAGTAAGAGGACCATCTTACTAAAAAAAGTGCCATCGTGGCTAAACAATTAAATAAAAGAAGTGGTTAGAGGCAAAAAAGCATCCTTTAAAAATTAGAAGTTAAATCCTATTGAGAAAAATAAAAAGGAGCATATTTCAGTGTGGTAGCCGTGTTAGTCTGTATCAGCAAAAAGAATGAGGAGAACTTGTGGCACCTTAGAGACTAACAAATTTATTTGTAGGCTAGCCCACAAAAGCTTATGTTCAAATAAATTTGTTAGTCTCTAAGGTGCCACAAGTACTCCTCGGGTGTTTTTGTTTTTGTTTTTTTAGAAAGGAGCATAAACTCTTGCAAGTCAAGTGTAAAAGTATAACTAGAAGGCCAAAAAAGAATTTGAAGAGCAACTAGCCAAAGACTTAAAAAGTAACAGCAAATATTTTTTTAAGTATATCAGAAGTAGGAAGCCTGCTAAACAATCAGTGTGCCCACTGGACGATAAAGATGCTAAAGGAGCATCTCCAGGAAGATAAACATCTCCACTGTGGAGAAACTAAATGAATTCTTTGCATCGGTCTTCACTACAGAGGATGTGAGAGAGATTCCCATACCTGAGCCAATCTTTTTAGGTGACAAATCTGAGGAACAATGCCAGACCGAGATGTCATTAAAGGAGGTTTTGGAACAAACTGATAAGTTAAACCAGGGGTGGCCAACCTGAGCCTGAGAAGGAGCCAGAATTTAAAAATGTACATTGCCAAAGAGCCAAAGGAATACATCAGCAGCCCCCATCAGCTCCTCCCCGCCCTGCCACCCCCAGCATCTCCTGCCTGCTGGCAGCCCTGCCAATCAGCACCTCCCCCTCTCTCCCCGTGCCTCCTGCCTGCCAGGATCAGCTGTTTTGCAGTATACAGGAGGCTCTTGGATGGAGGGGGGAGGAGCAAGGGTGCAGCAGGCTCATGGGAGGGGATGGGAAGGGGCGAGGCCCTTGGGGTAAGGGGCAGCGTGTGGGCAGGACCTGGGATTGAGCAGTGGAAAGTTAGCACTTGTAGCTCCAGCCCCAGAGTCAGCACCCATGCAAGGAATCACATATTAACTTCTGAAGAGCCGCAGGCGACTCTGGAGCCCCAGGTTGGCCACCTCTGAGTTAAACAGTACTAAGTCACCAGAACCAGATGGTATTCACCCAAGAATTCTGAAGACACTCAAATATGAAATTGCACAACTACTAACTGTGATATGTAATCTATCATTTAAATCAGCTTCTGTGCCAGATGGCTGGTGGATAGCTAATGCAACACCAATTTTTAAAAAAGCGTCCAGAGATGATCCTGGCAATTACAGGCCAGTAAACCTCACTTCAGTACCAGGCAAATTGGTTGAAACTATGGTAAAGAACGGAATTATCAGACACATAGATGAACATCATTTGTTGGGGAAGAGTCAACATAGTTTTTGTAAAGGGAATTCATGCCTCACCAATCTATTAGAATTCTTTGAAGGGGTCAACAAAAATGTAGACAAGGGTGATCCAGTGAATATAGTATACTTAGACTTTCAGAAAGCCTTTAAAAAAAGTCCCTAACCAAAAGGCACTTAAAGTAATCTGTCATGGGATAAGAGGGAAGGTCCTCTCATGGATCAGTAACTGATTAAAAGATAGAAAACAAAGGTTGAAATAAATGGTCAGTTTTGAGAATGGAGAGAGGTAAATAATAGTGTCCCACAGGATTCTATACTGGGATGAGTACTGTTCAACATATTCATAAATGATCTGGAAAAGGGGGTAAACAGTGAGGTGGCAAAATTTCCAGATGATACAAGATACTCAAGATAAATCCAAAGCAGACTGCGAAGTTAGAAAGCGATCTCACAAAACTGGGTGACTGAGCAACAAAATGGTAGATGAAATTCAGTGCTGAAAAATGCAAAGTAATGCACGTTAGAAAACATAATCCCAACTATATATATACAAAATAATGGGATCTAAATTAGCTGTTACCACTCAAGAAAGATCTTGGAGTCATTATGGATAGTTCTCTAAAAAATACCTGCTCCATGCGCAGCAGCAGTCAAAAAAGCTATAAGAATGTTAGGAAACATTAGGAAAGGAATAGATAATAAAACAGCAAATATAATGTCTCTATATAAATAGATGGTACACCCATATCTTGAATACTGTTTGCAGATCTGGTCACCTCATCTCAAAAAAGATATATTGGAATTAGAAAAAAGGTACAGAGAAGGGCAACAAAAATTATTAGGGGTATGGAATAGCTTCTGTTTAAGGAGAGTTTAAAAAGACTGGGATTTTTCAGCTTGGAAAAAGAGACCACTAAGGGAGGGATATGATAGAAGTCTATAAAATCTTGACTGGTGTGGAGAAAGTGAATAAGGAAGCATTATTTACTCCTTCACATAACACAAGAACTACGGGTCACGCAATGAAATTAATAGGCAGCAAGTTTAAAACGAACAAAAGGAAGTATTTCTTCATACAACACACAGTCAATCTGTGGAATTCCTTGCCAGGGGATGTTGTGAAGGCCAAAAGTACTACAAGGTTCAAAAAAGAATTGGATAAGGTCCTCAAGGATAGGTCCATCAATGGCTATTAGCCAGGATTGGCAGGGATGCAACACCATGCTCCGAGTGCCTCTAGCCTCTGTTTGCCAGAAGCTGGGAGTGGAAAACAGGGGATGGATCACTTGATTATTGCCTGTTCTGTTCATTCCCTCTGAAGCACCTGGCATTGGCCAGCGTTGGAAGACTGGATACTCGGCTAAACAGACCATTGGTCTGACCAAGTATTGGATGTTTTTATGACCTCTTTAATCTATTTAGTTTGAATCTATATGTGGGGTTTTTAATTATGTTGTTACTGTATTTTACATTGTTTTGTTTTATCATATTATGCCCTAAGCACTATTGTGATTAGTGCTTTTATAAACCAGGTCAATTCACTTGTATATTAGTATAAATCAAAGTAATTGTTAAATGTATAAGAGTGTATTTGGTGTTTAAACTTCATGAAAACTAATGGGATGCTACTTGCATTATTTTCACTTATCTGTATCCTGTTATAACCTTGTAACTAAACAACACATCAAATAAGCCATCAAACAGGAAAGAAGCTTTGTGAAATGCAAATGAAGAACTGTAACAGAATTGGGGACACTAAGGCTCGTCAGCCGAATCCGGCCTGCTTCTTAATTCATCCAGCCCACAGGAAGTCTCCTCACTGTGGGCCAGAAACCCCAAGCCTTGGTGCTCCCCATGCAGGGCTGGAACCATGAGTGCCAGCTCGCCCTGCTGCAGGGGGAACTTAGGGTTGCCAGACCATTAAAACTCCAGTCAGCTTTGCGCAGCTCCCGGAAACTGCCAGCATGTCCCCGCGGCCCCTAGGCACAGAGGAGATCAGGGAAACTCCGCGTGCTGCCCCTGTCCCCAGCACTGGCTCCGCAGCTCCCATTGACCGGGAGCTGCGGGGGCGGTGGCTGTGGAAACGAGCAGGACACACCACACAGAGCCGCCTGGCTGTGCCTCCGTGTAGGAGCCAGACATGCAAGCCACTTTCGGAACAAGTGCGGAGCCAGGCAAGGCAGGGAATCTGCCTTAGCCCCACTGTGCCACCAACCAAGAACCGCCTGAGGTAAGTGCCACCCGGCCACAGCCCATACCCTGAACCTCCTGCCCCAGTCCTGAGCCCCTCCTGCACCCAAACTCCCTCCCGGAGCTTGTACCCCGAACCTCATCCTGCACCATAACCCCCTGCCCTAGCCCAGAGCCCCCTCCTGCACCCCACACCCCTGCCCCAGCCTGGAGCCCCCCCCATACCCTGAACCCCTCGTTTCTAGCACCACACAGGAGCCTAAGGGAAGCCCTGAGCCTCCACATTCCCCCGTGGGACTGGAGCCATGAGAACCAGCTCGCCCCACTGTGGGGGGGAAGCCTTGAGCGTCCACACTCTCCCCCGTGGGGCTGTGTGTGGCCCAGGACTGATTTTTTCTGTGGGTCTATGGCCCCTGATAGACAAAAGGTTCCCCACCACTGCTCTAACAGAAAAATGCTAATTTCAAAGCAAGTGGTTGTTGTGTGTGATGATTGGAGGTCAAAGACTCAAAATGCATTCCTCACTCTATATCAGGGTGGATAAAAATCAATGATAAAAAAAATGATTTTTTTGATAAAATGCTTTTTGAGGAAAAACCTATCTGAAGATAAAGATACATTATAGCTCAAAGATATCTCATCATGGAATACGGATTAGAAATTCTAATTCTATAGTACGAGACAATATATTCATGTAATTTTTAAGAAAAGTTTTGTAAATGAGTTCCAATAGTTCCTGGATTAGGGACTCAATTTTATGGGGTTCCAGGGGCTTCTGTACAGATTATCTAGGTTAATCTTTCTATCTACCCAATAGGTCTCAGTGCTCAGTCTAGAAGAAACCATCAGAGATGCTTTGTTTTATAGTTCTCAAACTGTGGATTTGTGTCTCCAGAGATAATATGCTTGTTAACAGAAAAAATGGTTTTTAAAATAAAATAAATTAATATAGAGGCGAGAAATAACAGACCTCAACCCTATTGTCCTTCTGCAAATTTATGTACACAGAGTCAATTCCTTATCTCTCTCTAAAAGTGCTAAATTTCAAAAAGTTCAATGAATAGAAGATTGTCAGGGGCAGAAAAGATCTGGACAAGGAGAATTCTGGAGATAAACGTGAGAAGGGAGGGACAGGCAGTATACATAAAAGTGAAACTGTCTGAGCAGGATATTCCAGAAGCCTTTAGGTCTTTCTGAGTGTAGGCTTCATTGATTTGAGATCTACCATACAATTCTCTCACTAGAAGGGAAAACTTCTAATGGCAGCAGGCTGTACAAGAAACACAGTTTGGGAATTAGAGCCATTCAAGAAATATATGTTTGCTGATGATGTCTTAAAGAAAGTCACACCAGTGAACTGGTGGAAGTCACTTAGGCACTTGGATTCAGGAACCCCTGAAGAGATAATCTCACTTTTAACAGAAGTAGCTTCTTCTGCTGGTGTAGAAAGAATATTTTCTTCCTTTGGAATAATTCATTCCAAACTGAGAAATTGTTTGGGACCTGAAAAAGCAGGAAAGCTTGTTTTTCTTTTCCAATTATGAACAAATAGGAAAATGAAGGTGAAGACGACTGAGTTAGCTGCAGAAGCCAATATTTTAAGTTTCTCATGTTGACCTGGCTGACACAGTCTATTTAATTTTTGTTTGTTTTTTAAAAAAGAAAGATTTCATTTAACTATTTTAGTTAAAAACAATTTTAACAAAAATAAACCTGATTTTAAAAAACCTGAATGTTTAACTTAATGCAAAAATTCATATGCTTGTTTTGTTAAAATATTGTATGTTTGCTGCTGAAGAAAAAAATCCAGAATACATAACACTATTGTTTTAGTTAACTAAAACAAACAAACAAACAATCTAAATGTCTGGTGATGTTCTCCTCCTAATACAGCATGGCAAGAAAATCCTCCAAATATTAATGATTAACCTGTTGAATTGGAGATAGTTCACCTCCCTATGACTTCATAAATATATACTTCAATTAGCTTTGGTAAATGAAATAACTAAACAATCATTCATTTTCTGCTATAGCTGTAAAACTAATCTGAAAAGTTTTCAAAATAAATCACTTAAAAATGTATAGGGTGTACCTTCTAAAAATGAAACCTACATCTATCTCTGAGTTGTGAAGAATATGTATTAAGGTTTTAACAACCAACAAGAATGCATTTTTATGTAGAAATCCATTATTAAATCAAGTCTTCCTAACTAGTGATTTAAATCAATTTGTTTTAAATCAAATCCACCCTGCTCTATATCGTCAAAGGAAAAGCCCATGTGGGTAGTGACCCTGTCAACTTGTTTTCTGTGAGAAGAAGCTACAAGTATGGATTCAGGGAAAGATCCTGCATCTCTGGAAAGTTTGGATTTTAACAGGGCAGAATAACTGAATGAGAAGACAGATCCCCAGAATTATTCTGGGTAGCCCTGAGACACTTTTGGGAAACTGGCAGATTATTAGATCTTTGCTACCATTCGGAATTATAGATTGTGATTTACACAAACATATATTTTACCGCTTTAAACTCTCAAAAACTCACTTCCTTTTCTTAGCTAATAAACCTTTAGTTAGTTTACTGTAGAACTGGCTACCAACGTTGTCTTTGGTGTAAGATCTAGAGTACCAATTGATCTCTGGTAAGTGACTGGTTTCTTTGGACTGGAAGCAACCTAAATGTGATGTGATCTATGGTATAAGTGCCCCATTTATCACTAAGTCCCATTTGTCTCAGTAGCAAAATAGACTGCAGCGTCTAAGGGGACTGTGACTCCATGCTAAGATTGGCATAGTGATCCAGGAGTTCATATTTGGTACTAGCTTGGTGAAATCTAATTATAGACTACACCACCAGTTTGGGGTATCTGCCCTGTTTTCTGACAGTCTGCCATGAGGCAAGCACTTACAGATGTGAGCCACATCAGACAGCGTGATGCCTGGTAAGAAATATTTATAGGATTTGTGGGGAAAAGGATGTGACATTACACTCCATATTTTTATGGAAATATGCTTATGATATGGATATGGCATAACTGAGATATACTTTATGCAAGATGCTCGTGTAAGGTATCACTGGAAAGGTTATACTGAATGTGATTATCCAATCTGCATGCCTGTATCATTTCTGACAGGTTTCAATTTGGTAACCACGTTAGTTAGTCTGTATCAACAAAAACAATGAGTCTTTGTGGCACCTTAGAGACTAACAAATTTATTTGGACATATGCTTTTGTGGGCTAAAACCCACTTCATCAGATGCATGGAGTGAAAAATACAGTAAGCAGCATATATATTACAGCACATGAAAAGATGGGAGTTGCCTTAACAAGTGGGGGGAGGGGGAGTCAAGATCTTGAGATCTCAAGCTGCAGGCCAGTGCAGCTGCCTTTCAAGCCTTTCTGTAATTTGCCTGTAACAATACCTAAGGTGAGAAATTACTCATCCTAGAGTAACCAATTTCTTTAGTGAATCAACCTTAGTATGTGTGTTTTGTTTTATTTGCTTAGTAATCTGCTTTGTTCTGTTTGCTATCTACCTTTTATAGTTAATAAATTTATTTTATTATTAAACCCAATTTCTAACTGGGGGGGCAAGAAGTCATGCATCTCTCTCTTCACATTGAGGAAGAGGGCAAATTTTTATGAGCTTGCGCTGTGCAGATTTTTCTATACAGCGCAAGACAATATACCTTTGGGTCTGCATTCCAAAGCAAGTAGACACCCGAGTGCTGGGGCAAGTCCCTTAAGCGGAGTCTTCCCAGAGTTGATCTCAGTGTCTGTGTCTTTCTGCAGCAGGGTGTGGCCCTGCCTGTGTGTGCGCTAGAGGAGGCTTAAGAGCCTGGCTCAGCCAGACCAAATTAAAGGGGTCATCTGCTGGCAGAACAGGTGGGCTCAGTGATATCTCAGCACATCAGGTGGCATCTTAAAAGGGGGCAACCCCTCACAGGAGGGTTGTTTTTTTCCCCTCCTTTCTATGAAACAAAGGGCCTGATTCTGCAAACAGAAATTGATGTTCACTCTTGAGCATATCCAGCCAAGTCAATAGCATTAAGTGCAGGTAGCAATTGGTTCCAGGATTAGGCCCTATTATTCTAAAGCAAGGGTGTGACGAAGTGGGAGTGTTCTTAATGTTTTCTCTGAATACAGTGTGTGTGCCTCAGTTTCCCCATGGCATATCTTAAGTATCTAGACAGTAGTGTAAGGGTATGCGATTGTTACAGAGCCCTAGAGGGCCAGCGTGATGGTGTCTGTATAGAGAATGGCCGACACCCTGTCTCCTGGCAACTGATGGCCTGGGCCTCTCCTCTGCAAAGGTGCCAACTGAAGGTGTTGGAGAACAAAGATCAGGTAGCCTCCTGGCCCAGGAAAGGGACAAAGGCAAGAGGAGGGGCTGGAGAGTTTCAGTTTGGAGTTGGCTGGGGAAATGGACAGAGGCCTAGATGGGGCTCTGGCCTCCCTGCCCCCCAAGACGGATCTGACTGAGGGGTCCTGTTCTCTGTACCTATAAGCTCTGTTTGAGACCATGTTCCTGTCTTCTAATAAACCTTCTGTTTTACTGGCTGGCTAAGAGTCATATCGGACTGCGGAATTGGGGTGCAGGGCCCTCTGGCTTCCCCAGGAGCCCCACCTGTGTGGACTCGCTGCAGGAAGCACATGGTGTAAAGAGGGGATACTGAATATTCCGAGGTCAGCCCCAGGAAGACCGAAGTTATGTAAGCTTCTTGCCCTGGAGACAGTCTGCTCAGAGACAGGAGGTTGCCCCAGAGTCCTGACTGGCTTCTTATGGAGTAGTTCCAGAGCATCGCCCGGTGACTCCGTGACAAAGGGTTCTCAAATTTTTCATGATTTGGATCACTAGAAGACAGATTATTTCAAAAACCACCTTCCCCACTCCACTCATCCAGGGCCTGTGGTGGCAATTACAATAATTGCTTATGAAGCAAAGTAATATTAAAAAAAGCCTTTAATGTTCCGTTAACCATTTTTAAATGTGCTTTAAGAGCTAGAAATAAGAAGGAAAGCCAGCACCATGCAACCAGCAAATTGTCCAAGGACCACTGATGGTTACGGCTACATTTTAGTCATGGGTATTTTTAGTAAAAGTAATACACAGGTCACAGGCAGTAAACAAAAATTCACAGCCCGTGATCTCTTGATGACTTGTACTATATACCCCTGACTAAAACTTGGGTGCTCTGGCATGGGGGTGAGTGGGGGGGAAAGTGAGGGGGGAGAGGGACAGCCCGAGTGCATCGCGGGTGCTCTGAGAGGGGGTGACCCTGGGGCACCACTGGTGCAGGGGGGAGAGAGGGGAAGGGAGGCAGCTGTGCACAACCTGGAACCACTGCTACTGCTGGGGGAAGGGGAGTTGACGAGCCTGGCAGGCTCCCTACCCAGTGCTCCGGAAGTGGCAACATGTTCTTCGGCTCCTAGGTGGAGGTGTGACCAGGGGCTCCACACACTGCCCCCTCCCGGAGTGCCTGGGAACCACAGCCAATGGGAGTTGCGGGGGCAGTGCCTGTAGGCGGAGGCAGCCCACACAGTCGCCTGGCTGTGCCTCCGCCTAGGAACATGTCGCTGTTTCTGGAGAGCCCCCCCCCCCCGAGGTAAGCGCCACCCAGAGCCCTCACCAACTCCCACACCCCAACCCTCTGCCTTAGCCCTGAGTCCCCTCCCACACCCAAACTCCTGCTGCTGCTGCGGGGGAAGGGCGCAGTGGCCCAAGACTGCCCCAGCAGCAGTCGGGGTAGTTGGCCCAGGACCACCTGCTGCAGAAGTCCTGGAAAGTCACAGAATCTGTGACTTCTGTGACAGACTCGCAGTCATACTGATGGTCCACCAAACCCAATTTTGGACCAGCATATTATTTCAGGAAGACTGACACTTTTCCTGAAACGTTTGTCAAATGGGAAAACAAGTCTCTTGAGAGTAATTGAGCTGATTACCTGCAACTCCCAGTAAGTTACAAGTGCTGAGCAACTTTGAGGATTAGGTCCTGAATGTTAAAAAGCTAATCTGAAGCATTGTGAAGTAGTAATATGGTCTTCAATAATACAGTCATTTCAGATTGGGGTGTTGATGCTTATTTCTTATTTAAGCTTATAAATACTGAACGGGAAAGACTGTACCATGAGATTTGGAAAATATGAACAAGAAGCAAATTGAGGAAAATTAAGCATATGACATAGGGGGAGGATGAAAGCTACATTTGATTTGACTTTCTTCCTGAGTAAGGTCCTCGTGCGCCTATGTGTAATTTTTTCTTAAATCAGATAGGCTTTTATCCTGCATTAAAAATTCAGTAAGGGCCCAATCCAACTCTCATTGACTTCAGCAAGGGATGGATCAGGCCACCAGTATTTTGAACATCAATTCATCTTTATTTTTATTTCTGCAGAACTTGGGTGAAAGACATTTTAGTTCTTAAAGTATTATTGTTCTGGTTACTTTTGAGTAAAGAGAGCAATTAAATCCTGGATCCAGAATTCTTATTTATGATTTGTGTTGTCGTAATGTCAAGGAGGCACAATCATAGACCAGGACCCCCCTGTGCTAGGTGCTGTACAAACACAGAATAAAAACCTGCCAGTGCAGTGAAACAAATGCATCCGATGAAGTGAACTGTAGCTCACGAAAGCTTATGCTCTAATAAATTTGTTAGTCTCTAAGGTGCCACAAGTACTCCTTTTCTTTTTGCGAATACAGACTAACACGGCTGCTATTCTGAAACCATACACTAATGATCACCTCCAGCAACTAAATCTTCACTTAACCAGTTCCTTTCAAAATATCCCCAAGATATTATTATATTCCAGTATAAAAGTTTGCTTGATCTTTAAATAAGGACTACATATATTAGGCAACAGCTTTTTTGATGGTCAATCACATGGCTGCTTAAGACAAGCATCCCAACCCTGTGAAAGGTAAAAACAGATGACAAAGAGATTTGCTTTTATTTCTGATACCTATACATCACCTCTGGCCTCTTGATTGTGCTTGACCGAATGCAGACTTCTAAGACCCTACCCTCACATAACCCCTCTCTTTCCCAGAGGGCCTCACATCGAAGATGGGTCTGAGACCACAGGAACCAAGAAAAGCTTAGGCAGGGAAACTTGAGTAGAGGAGCTACATGTTGCTTGCACTAGCATGACTAGATCTAATATATACATCTTTTACTACAAAATATGTTGCTGCAATACAAAGTGTGTCACGTAAACACTGACATTAAATAAACAGGAATAATATTTAAAGAGAAACACTTCCCCCAATAATGAACAAATATATTTAAAGTAAAACCTTGTTCTGTAAGCTGAACAGACCTATGAAAAAGTCTTTCATTGTGAGATGGAACAAAGGATGCATACATAAAATACAAGGTCATAAGTTTAAGGTTCCAATCCTGTGAAGGCCTGAGCTCCTGCTATAAGGAGTTGAGGCAGTTCACTAGAGCAGATCAAACCTTCCGCACTATACAGCTCCCTCCTGAAAAAAGTGTTACACTTTTTTTGTTTTCATCATATCTCGAAATATTTCTTTCCTATGAAAACCTCAGATTTTTGATAAAGCCAGATTTGCTGCATGAAATTTTCATTTAATTGAAAAGACATTTTCTATTGGAGTAGTGTTTTGACAAAAAAATTTCAATCAGCTCTAGAGCTCAGTTCCCTTCACAAGATCAGACCAGGTACCACAAACATTTTTCTTTCTCAAGGTATTTGCTTCTGGGGGTAGTTTGGCCTGTGTTTTGAAAGCTGTTCTTTCCATTTCTTGTGAAAAGACAAAATTTATAGGTTATTTTTAAGTTCTGGATGTGCATACGAAGATGCATTATGGGGTACTTTCCACATCAAAAAGTGAACACACATATGAAGGAGAGCCTTTCATTTTCACAAACATATAAAGCAAAAAATTATCAGCTAAAGAAGTCTTTTAGATCATTCGACAGAGGAGATCTTTGCCTGTAACCATACTGTATCACTACTTTAAAAGAGAAAAAAAAAACTGTTTAAACAAAAAAGACATGCTAAAAAGGAGCAAAAAGAAAAGCAGTACTTGGGGCACCTTGGAGACTAACCAATTTATTAGAGCATAAGCTTTCGTGAGCTACAGCTCACTTCATCGGATGCAGACAGATGTGGAGCGTACTTAATCCGCCTCCATGAGAGGCAGTAGCTATGGGGCCAGGAGAAGTTCTCCCGTTGACACAGCACTGCCTACACTGGGCTTAGGGTGTACAGCTTTCTCTCTCGGGGGGGGGGGGGGGGGGGGGATTTCTCACACCCGAGTGAGGCAATCACACCGATGTAAGTTTATAGTGTAGACCTGGCCTAACAGAGCAGCACCCGACATTGGCAGCGCTTAACGGTAACAGTGACTGAAAGCAAGCCAAGGAGGAACAGTAACATTTCTCATTTACAATCGCAGTCGCAGACTGTGGGGAAGGGGAACCTGCTGGCTGGGGTCACACAGTCACATTTAGCCAGACTCCACTGGAAAGTCCCTTGGTTGGTACCTGCACCTGGAGTGTCACAAGATCCCCTGTGTAAAAGATGGGCATCAAGTGGTATTTTATAGAGCGAGGAAGCCTCTAGCAGACATCTGCTGTATGGCTACCCAGGCTGGGGGGGGGGAACATCCCGCGGGGCTTCGGAGCAGGAGCAGCTACCAAAGAGGTGAGGTGAATGAGGAAAGGGGTCCCTGACTGAGCCCACTGGGGGGCGGCTACAGGGCTTTAAGGCGGCCCCTCGGGTGCTATAGAGCTGGATCCCTGGCCCAGCCCCCCAGGGGATTCCGGGCATGGGGGGCCCTGAAACAGAGGCGGGGGGACTGGGGCCTCTGTGGGGGGGAGGGACCCCTGCCCCAACCCCTCAGGAGTCGGAGGACGTTCCCTGGCTGAGGGGCCGAAGGCGCGGGTTGGGGGTGTCCGAGGGGGGCCCAGGCCCGTTAGCGGCGTGGGGGTACCTTGAGCACGGTGACGGTGCCGCCGGGACTGTGCACCTCAAAGGCGGCGGCCTCGTCCCCGGTGGCGGCGGCGGCGGCGGCGGCGGCCTCGGGCTGGTGGTAGCTGAAGCAGGCGGCGGCGATATCCAGGTGGCCGAGCGGCAGCGCCTCCTGCGGGCCTTTGAAGTAGTACAGGTAGCAGCGGCGGGGGTCGAAGACGAACCAGCGGCTGCGGAAATTCCGCAGCGGGCCCTTGCCCGACAGCTTCTGCAGGTAACCGCACAGCTTGGGGGCGCCCGGCCCGGCCTGCTCCGCCGGGCTCAGCGGCACCGCAGCGTCGCCGCCGCCGCCGCCGCCGCCTTCCTCCCCACCCTCGGCGGACCCCGCCGCCGGCATCTCCCCTCGCCTCCCTGCCAGCACTGCCGCGGGCACACAGCCTCGCTCCGCAGAGCGGCCCAGCCCAGCCCGCCGCCTGACGGGACTTGTAGTCCCCGCGCCTCCCTCCGCTCTCTCGCCGAGCGAGGAGGGGGAGCTACTACGGGCGCTGCCCGGGCATCTCCTGCCCAGCCCAGCCGGCCTCTCGCCTGGCCCTGCAGCCGGGAATCTCCCCTGCTCAGGGTCTCGCTCCGCCCCGCTCAAGCCCAGCTTGTGCAATCGTGGCTGCATGTTCGCGCACACACGTTCTGGGTGTGCACAGGGAGCTGGGCCCCTTTCATGGGGAAGTTAAGTTGGGCCCTACGCATGTCTTTTTGAGTACGCGGCGAGCTGGAGCCTTGCTAAATCCCGCCTGCCAGATGTCCCAGGACATTTGACATTATTAGCTCAAGTTTTGGTTGCTTTTCCAGCAAGGAAAGTTTCCATAAGCAGGTTTCAGAGCGGTAGCCGTGTTAGTCTGTATTAGCAAAAAAAAAAAAAAAAAACCACAAAAAACAAGGAGTACTTGTGCTACCTTAGAGATAACAAATAAATAATAAAGGTGTCACAAATACTCATTTTTTTTCTCCATAAGCAGACACTACCCAAACCTTCTTTGGATACTTCCTGACTTATGTATTGCCAGTAATCAGACCTCTGAAATTGGGTTTGCCCTTAAGGCAGCCAGTAGCCCCGTTGCAGGAAATCAGTATGAAATGGGCTGTAATTGATGGGGAAGATTACCTTCTTCGGTTTTGGACTAGTATGCTACATGTCTGCCTCTTTGAGGTATCCTTTCTTGGTGTATCGCTGCCAGACTCACTGTTATGACTACATTCAACTGTATTTTCCATATCATAGCCTAACCTACAAATAAGATTAGAATCTCTTTCAGTCTTCGCAAAAAGAAAAGGAGTACTTGTGGCACCTTAGAGACTAACAAATTTATTAGAGCATAAGCTTTCGTGAGCTACAGCTCACTTCATCGGATGCATTTGGTGGAAAAAACAGAGGAGAGATTTATATACACACACACAGAGAACATGAAACAATGGGTTTATCATACACACTGTAAGGAGAGTGATCACTTAAGATAAGCCATCACCAACAGCAGGGGGGGGGAAGGCGGAAAACCTTTCATGGTGACAAGCAGGTAGGCTAATTCCAGCAGTTAACAAGAATATCAGAGGAACAGTGGGGGGGGGGGGGGAGGGAGAAATACCATGGGGAAATAGTTTTACTTTGTGTAATGACTCATCCATTCCCAGTCTCTATTCAAGCCTAAGTTAATTGTATCCAGTTTGCAAATTAATTCCAATTCAGCAGTCTCTCGTTGGAGTCTGTTTTTGAAGCTTTTTTGTTGAAGTATAGCCACTCTTAGGTCTGTGATCGAGTGACCAGAGAGATTGAAGTGTTCTCCAACTGGTTTTTGAATGTTATAATTCTTGACGTCTGATTTGTGTCCATTCATTCTTTTACGTAGAGACTGTCCAGTTTGGCCAATGTACATGGCAGAGGGGCATTGCTGGCACATATCACATTGGTAGATGCGCAGGTGAACGAGCCTCTGATAGTGTGGCTGATGTGATTAGGCCCTATGATGGTATCCCCTGAATAGATATGTGGACAGAGTTGGCAACGGGCTTTGTTGCAAGGATAGGTTCCTGGGTTAGTGGTTCTGTTGTGTGGTGTGTGCTTGCTGGTGAGTATTTGCTTCAGATTGGGGGGCTGTCTGTAAGCAAGGACTGGTCTGTCTCCCAAGATCTGAGAGAGCGATGGCTCGTCCTTCAGGATAGGTTGTAGATCCTTGATGATGCGTTGGAGAGGTTTTAGTTGGGGGCTGAAGGTGATGGCTAGTGGCGTTCTGTTGTTTTCTTTGTTGGGCCTGTCCTGTAGTAGGTGACTTCTGGGTACTCTTCTGGCTCTGTCAATCTGTTACTTCACTTCAGCAGGTGGGTATTGTAGTTGTAGGAATGCATGATAGAGATCTTGTAGGTGTTTGTCTCTGTCTGAGGGGTTGGAGCAAATGCGGTTATATCGTAGCGCTTGGCTGTAGACAATGAGAACTGCTGGAATTAGCCTACCTGCTTGTCACCATGAAAGGTTTTCCTCCTTTCCCCCCCCTGCTGTTGGTGATGGCTTATCTTAAGTGATCACTCTCCTTACAGTGTGTATGATAAACCCATTGTTTCATGTTCTCTGTGTGTGTGTATATAAATCTCTCCTCTGTTTTTTCCACCAAATGCATCCGATGAAGTGAGCTGTAGCTCACGAAAGCTTATGCTCTAATAAATTTGTTAGTCTCTAAGGTGCCACAAGTACTCCTTTTCTTTTTGCGAATACAGACTAACACGGCTGCTACTCTGAAACCTCTTTCAGTCTTGTGGAATTGTGTTACGCATTTGTGAAATCTCTATATTAATTTCAGTTACCTCTGGTGTAGCTAATTGAAAAACAATAATTGTGTTACAGAAGCTCAAGATGTGCACATGCCAAAATTGAGTCCATGCCCAATCTTTTTGTAATGCTTGTATTTACTCACAGATCATTTTTTGTTGCCCACCTATTGAGTCACAAAATTCAGTCCCAATTCTGCCTTGATTTGCACCCTGTGCAACCTCCTTGACTTCAGAAATTTGCTGTGTATCTCTGAATCCGACATGCACAAAAGCCACTTGGCCTATCTTCATCTCTATATCCCCAGATCAGTCTCAATTACTATAGAATCATAGAATATCAGGGTTGGAAGTGACTTCAAGAGGTCATCTAGTCCAACCCCCTGCTCATAGCAGGACCAATCCCCAGCTAAATCATCCCAGCCAGGGCTTTGTCAAGCCTGACCTTAAAAACCTCAAAGGAAGGAGATTCCACCACCTCCTTAGGTAACCCATTCCAGTGCTTCACCACCCTCCTAGTGAAAAAGTTTTTCCTAATATCCAAACCAAACCTCCCCCACTGCAACTTCAGACCATTTTCTCTTGTTCTGTCATCTGCTAACACTGAGAACAGTCTAGTTCCATCCTCTTTGGAACCCCCTTTCAGGTAGTTGAAAGCAGCTATCAAATCTCCCCTCATTCTTCTCTTCTGCAGATTAAATAAGCCCAGTTGCCTCAACCTCTCCTCGTAAATGATGTGCTCCAGCCCCCTAATAATTTTTGTTGCCCTCCACTGGACTTTTTCCAATTTTTCCACATCCTTCTTGTAGTGTGGGGCTGGACACAGTATTGGACACAGTACTCCAGATGAGGCCTCACCAATGCCGAATAGAGGGGAATGATCATGTCCCTCGATCTGCTGCCAATGCTCCTGCTTATACAGCCTAAAATGCTGTTAGTCTTCTTGGCAACAAGGGCACACTATTGACTCATATCCACCTTCTCGTCCACTGTAACCCCTAGGTCCTTTTCTGCAGAACTGCTGCCTAGCCACTCGGTCCCTAGTCTGTAGCAATGCATGGGATTTTTCCGTCCTAAGTGCAGGACTCTGCACTTGTCCTTATTGAACCTCATCAGATTTCTTTTGGCCCAATCCTCTAATTTGTCTAGGTCCCTCTGTATCCTATCCCTACCCTCCAGCGTATCTACCACTCCTCCCAGTTTAGTGTCATCTGCAAACTTGCTGAGGGTGCAGTCCACGCCATCCTCCAGATCATTAATGAAGATATTGAACAAAACCGGCTCCAGGACCGACTCTTGCGGCACTCCGCTTGATACTGGCTGCCAACTAGACATGGAGCCATTGATCACTACCCATTGAGCCTGATGATCTAGCCAGCTTTCTATTCACCTTATAGTCCATTCAACCAGCCCTTATTTCTGTAACGTGCTGGCAAGAATACTGTGGGAGACCGTATCAAAAGCTTTGCTAAAGTCAAGGAATAATATGTCCACTGCTTTCCCCTCATCCACAGAGCCAGTTATTTCATCATAGAATGCAATTAGGTTAGTCAGGCATGACTTGACCTTAGTGAATCCATGCTGACTGTTCCTGATCACTTTCATCTCCTCTAAGTGCTTCAAAATTGATTCCTTGAGGACCTGCTCCATGATTTTTCCAGGGACTGAGGTGAGGTGAGTAGTTCCCCTGATCCTCCTCCTTCCCTTTTTTAAAGATGGGCACTACATTAGCCGTTTTCCAGTCATCCGGGACCTCCCCCGATCACCAGGAGTTTTCAAAAATAATGGCCAATGGCTCTACAATCACATCAGCCAACTCCTTTAGCACTCTCGGATGCAGCGCATCCAGCCCCATGGACTTGTGCTCATCCAGCTTTTCTAAATAGTCCCGAACTACTTCTTTCTCCAGAGAAGGCTGGCTGCCTCCTCCCCACGTTGTGCTGCCCAGTGCAGTAGTCTGAGAGCTGACCTTGTATGTAAAACAGAGGCAAAAAAAACATTAGCTTTTTCCACATCTTCTGTCACTAGGTTGCCTCCCGCATTCAGTAAAGGGCCCACACTTTCCTTGACTTTCTTCTTGTTGCTAACATACGTGTAGAAACTCTTCTTGTTACTCTTAACTGTTAACATCCCTTGCTAGCTGCAACTCCAATTGTGATTTGGCCGTCCTGATTTCACTCCTGAGTGCCTGAGCAATATTTTTATACTCTTCCCTGGTCATTTGTCCAAGCTTCCACTTCTTGTAAGCTTCTTTTTTGTATTTAAGATCAGCAAGGATTTCACTGTTAAGCCAAGTTGGTCGCCTGCCATATTTACTATTCTTTCTACACATTGCGATGGTTTGTTCCTGCAACCTCAATAAGGATTCTTTAAAATACAGCCAGGTCTCCTGGACTCCTTTCCCCCTCATGTTATTCTCCCAGAAGATCCTGCCCATCAGTTCCCTAAGGGAGTTAAAGTCTGCTTTTCTGAAGTCCAGGGTCCATATTCTGCTGCTCTCCTTTCTTCCTTTTGTCAGGATCCTGAACTCAACTGTCACTGCCTCCCAGGTTTCCACTTTTGCTTCCCCTACTAATTCTTCCCTGTTTGTGAGTCAAAAAGAGCTCTGCCCCAATTGGTTCCTCCAGCACATGCACCAGGAAATTGTCCCCTACACTTTCCAAAAACTTCCTGAATTGTCTGTGCACTGCGGAATTACTCTCCCAGCAGATATCGGGGTGATTGACGTCCCCCATGAGAACCAAAGCCTGTGAGTTAGTAACTTCTTGTTAGTTGCTTGAAGAAAGCCTCGTCCACCTCATCCCTCTGGTGTGGTGGTATAGCAGACTCCACCATGACATCACCCTTGTTGCTCACACTTCTAAACTTAATCAAGAGACTCTCAGGTTTTTCTGCAGTTTCATACTGGAGCTCTGCGCAGTCATACTGCTCTCTTACATACAATACAACTCCCCCACCTTTTCTGCCCTGCCTGTCCTTCCTGAACAGTTTATATTCATCCATGACAGTACTCCAATCTTGTGAGTTATCCCACCAAGTCTCTGTTATTCCAATCGCATCATAAATCCTTGACTGTGCCAGGACTTCCACTTCTCCCTGCTTATTTCCCAGGCTTCTTGCATTTGTGTATAAGCATTTAAGATAACTCGCTCTCAGTATGGGGCAGGAATCCTACCCTAATGCGCTCTCCTGTTCATTCTTCCTCCTGGTATCCCACTTCCCCACCTACCTCAGGGCTTTGGTCTCCTTCCCTTGGTGAACCTAGTTTAAAGCCCTCCTCATTAGGTTAGCCAGCCTGCTTGCGAAGATGCTCTTCCCTCTTTGTTAGAGATTCTCTTCATTAGAATATCTTGTCTGACATTCTAATTTGTCTCATAGTCTTGGCACTGTATGAAAAAAAATTATGTCTGAATAGTCAGTGCTTCTGTCACTAGATCCCACTTTAAGGCACAGATGAGGGACTAGAGCTTCTCAATTCCAAATCCCTTTGGTATAGCCAACATCATTAGTCCTCCATTCTGAATGATGTGTAGAAAACCGTGGGGTTAAACAGAAGTAAAATGTTTAGTCTCAGTTCTTGGGTTTCCAGCCTTCACTGGGTCATGCTTCATTTCATATGTAGCTGGGGAGTTATTTTCTCAAATTTGATTTCTACAACTGAATTACCCATTTCCCTGTTAACAGAGCATAGCAACTTTCAGTATTGTTTATCAGCAGATGGTACATTATGAGGGGATATTTTAATTTAATTTTAATCCTAGAGGACAGATAATACTTAACTGGCATTGATGCATATTCAAGCTACATAGAGGTGGCTCAGCTAAAGGAGGCCACATCAGTGCTGTGCTTATCTTGGCATATCAGTTAAAGTTTTACTTGATGTTGAGGCTTTGTTAATAGACATGGGGGAAAAGAAGGCTGATCTTACTTAAAGGGCAAGTAAATGTCACTTCTATAATATAGGCTATTCAATAGTCCCCCTACCAAATAGTCCCATAATGTGTACAAATTCAAAACCCTGCGACTGTCAACAATTGCCAAATCATTCAAGGTCTGATCTTGCAAGGCACTGAGCATTCTCAACTTCCACTGACTTCAGTGAGAGTTGAAGCTGTTACTGGGCTAGCTGCATTGCTGTCCCTTCTCGGGAGTCTCTGAATGAACCTCCTCCCCCTACCCCCACAGGTGTTAGGCCTTTACCCCTTATGGGATGGAATTCTGCAGTTCATCCACTTTCAGACCAGGACTTCATTTACAGTCCCTTGGGTACCCGCTGAATGATTCAGTGGGTCCACCTGGGGGTGGAGCCTGCTAGGGTTTCTCTGCTGGAGCCTGTGATGGCCAGGGCTGGCTCCAGGCACCAGCTTTCCAAGGAGGTGCTTGGGGCGGCGTTCAGAATGGGGCGGCAGCCCGTGTCCCATAGCAGCAATTCGGCGGCAGCTTCACCGCTCTTCCCGCGGCGGTGGCTTTTGGGCGGCAGCTCCTCCGCTCTTCTGGGGGCAGCGGCAATTTGGCGGCGACTGCTTGGGGCGGCAAAATTGGTTGAGCCGACCCTGGTGATGGCATACCTTTGCAGTGAGACTGAAAAAGCTTCTTCAAACACAAAGCATGATTTATTTTGCCATAAAGGTACACAGCACTTACAGAGATTTAAAATAACTAATCTTCACTTCAAACTTAGGTCAACATAGCTATGGTGTTCCGGGACTTTGAGTGCTGTAGCTATGCCAACCTAACTCCTAGTGTAGACACAATTAGGTCAACAGAAGAATGCTTCCGTCATCCTAGCTAGAATGGCTCAGGGAGGTAGAGTTCCTACCATGCTGTAGTCTGTGTCTACACAGTGCTGTAGTCTGTGACTATGAGTTTACAGCACCAGCGCCGTAGTGTAGACGTGGTCAAAGACCTACATGCATAGTCCCTTACTTAAGCTTAACCTCTCTCTAGCTGCAACTCAGGCAGCTCTGGCCTACACTTCTTGCAGCCTTCTCCTTTTGTCTGTCAGACTGCCAGCCTTTTCACTGACACATTGTGACCTGCCTCTCTGACCACTTCCCCTTCCCTTTCTGTCAAGGGCACCTTTTAAACTGGTGAGGGTCTCAGTCTTGGCAAAACAAATCCTGATAACTTTGCTGGCACCTAGAAATAGCATCTTCCAGTAATGGACCCATTATTCTCCTTGCTGCTTTGAAGGTATGTACCTGCACCTTTCTTATTGGTCTCATTGTTTTAGCTTTCCTGTGTGGTTTTACAGTCTCCTTTGATTTTTCTGTATGCATTTAGTCAGGTAGCCTACAAAATTAAAACCAAGTCACACATATTCATAACACAGACATTTTCCCAGTTTATCACAGAAGGCACTCAGCATCTCGCAGGATCAGGCCTTTCCTGTAAAGTGTCATTTACCAGACAACACATGACACTTTCTTCTTCCCAGTTTCCAGGAGATATGTTGGCACTATTTAGAAGTCTCACATTGCCCTGGCCTCATTCATTCAGATATGCTTAAATACCAAAGAGATTGTCTCCAATATTTTTCTTCAACGTATCATATAACCAGCAGTGGGCCCATTCCTATGAAGTGTTTAGCACCCTGATCTTGCACCAGCAGCTGCTACTGGCATCACCAGAAATTTTGGGGTTCCAGCAACTCACAGAATCAGAGACTCTATATTCTCAAGACTTTTGCTCTCAATACTTCTCTTTTTTCATACTTGCTGTACAGCTTCCTCACTTACAACACTCTAATCAGGCTGTACTGTTTTTACAGTTAGTTCATTGAAACAGAAGGTTCCTCTTCTTAGGAAGGTAAGTTCCTTATTTCATGCATGTTCTCTTTCTACAAATGTAATCCAGATGTGAATTGGTAAATGATAGCTGCATCTTTCAACATTATTACTGTGTTTGCAGTAAGTTTGTACTCACTTTACATGCTTTTTTTTTTTTTAAAACATCTTCAGCTCTAGAATACAGAGTCCATGTGGGTGACATTCAGTTGTTTGGCAGATGTTTAGAAAATGAAAATAAATAGCAAATTAATCACAGAAGGTGAAATTCCCCTCATATGCAGATGGCCAATATAAGGCCAGCAAAGATCTCCATATAGGGCAAAAGTGAGAGTTGATGGAATGTAGGCATTATGCTGGTCCACCACAAAGGGGTAAATTTCACCTAAAAAGTGCAACATATACGATGAGGTTTCTATGATTATACTGATGATCAGCTCATAAAGCTTGACAAACTATTTACTTTTTCTTGTTTTGGTAAGTTTGACCTTTCTTAAAATGAACCAGTAATTTTGTAGGCACATTATTGGTTCAAACATGTTCATTTACAAAACATATCAAATGAGAGAGCCATTTTTACTCTGAATAATGAGAACCCTTCAACTACTTATTTCATAACATTTGGAGTGTTTTTCACCATGTTGTGAATATAGGTATTCACAGTACTTGAAGTAAGTTCTCATTTCAATGCAACAGGAACAATAAGAAAATCAGTATCTAGGGCATGTTATTTAACACAAACATATCAAGAATACAATCAGTGCAGAACCTTTGGCTCAGATTTTTGTGGTTACACAAGTGAAGGAAATTGGTAAATTCCGAGCAGCACAACATCAGTACTTTGCCTTGGTTAAACACTTACTGCTTTTGGTTTGCAGAGCAGTAGAGCCACACCTAACAAAAACAAAGATTGGACCTGAGCTGCAAAATTCAGCTTTCAGATTTCCTGCAAAATTCAGATCCAGTTTTGGGGGTCACTCTGAAAAAATATCTTGCCGAGACTGAACCACAAGTGCAGTCTGTCACTATCAAAGATAATCATTTTCTCTGTTGCAAGAATCTCTGCAGGGTTCTAATGTGAAGAACTTCAAATTAGTGCTGTGTCGTTTGTACTGTGGGATGGATGTGCCTACCCACTGCACTTCAGGCTCTTGAGAGGGAGGGCACAATGCTGTGGAAGGCAGGAGGCCAAAGTGCCCTAAGCCACTTTTACAACAGGAGCCAAACAGGTAGAAAGTTGCTGTAACTTAAGCTTGCTAGATGTTTGCAGTGTTTGTAGCCGTGTTGATTCCAGGGTATCAGAGAGACAAGATGGGAGAGGTAATATCTTTTATTGGGCCAACTTCTGTTGGTGAAAGAGACAAACTTTCAAGCTTACTCAGCTCTTCATAAGCCTGTCTCTTTCCCAACCAGAAGTTGGTCCCAATAATATTACCTCAACCCACCTTGACCTGCTAGATGGTCTCCTAGAGACCATTCGGCTGGCAGGGGATCAGAGGAGCACATCATGCTCCATATACTCCCCTACCTTTAGGGCATCTTGAAGGTCATTTGAAAGTCCCTCATGAATATCAAATGTATCCAGTTTGCAAAGCAAATCCTACCTTATGTATGAGCTAATCACCCAAAATATTAAATTGTACATACTATAGTTTAACTGATTGGAAGTGGTCAGGAGAGTTGATCAGTATTAATATAACATAAGGTTTTCCAATATTTTACTCTATAGCAATGGTTCTCAATCTGTGGTCTGTGGACCCTTGGGGGTTTGCAGACTATGTCTAAGGGATCTGCAACAGGTTGTCATTACCATAGAACAGAGGTTTTCAGCCTGTTGTTTGCAGACCACTGGGGGTCTGCAGACTATGTCTAAGATTTCCAAAGGGGTCTGCACCTCCATTCAAAATTTGTTAGGGGTCTGCAAATGAAAAAAAGGTTGAAAACCACTGCTCTATAGAAACACTAGGTGGTGCTCCTCTGCTGTTTCACATCCTTTATTGCACGTCTTGCTCAATTTTTCTCAAAATGGAAAAAATATATCCTGAATAGGCCTGCAGATTAAAGCAGGAAAGATATATATGTACCGTTCTAAATCATCTGGCTTTTGTATTAAGAGCAATTAAGGCACAACTCTATTTCAGTGGGAAAGATGTAATTTAGCTTTATTAGCTCAGCCTCAGAGATTAAAAAATGCCAAATATATTGTAACAAGAAAGTTGTAAAATGTATCTTTTTGTTGTGGTAGAAGAGCATCTCTTGACAAAGAAAACTTTTTTTTGCTTGTTGTATGACAATGAAGGGGAAGGAATCAAAGGAGAAAGGTAGCATAGGTTTCTAGTTATACATTTATGATCTGAATCTGACATCACAGGTGGCAGAGGCAGTGAGTATTTTAGAGGACAAAAAACAAAACAGAAAACTGTTCTTTTTAATTACCTAAACTGGGGGGGGGGGGGATGACTAAGACAGGAAAATAATCTACTAATTAACTTGAAGGATTCTTATGTTCCTTTGTAATGAGCAATTTTTTCCATTGTGTAATCTAACTTTGATTTCAGATGTAGCATATAGGAGAAAGACCAAATGGAAAATGAGAAAGGAAGAGACATGGACACAAACCAACATTTCTGCATATATTTTTGTGCAATTTTTTATATCCTACATTGGTAGGAAACAGAAAAGATCCCAAAAGTTTCACTTTCTGCCATCTATGAAGAACTGGTTTATAGATGAAGAAATAAGGGTTTTGTTTTTTTTTAAATTTGTACACTCCTTGATTAGACACAATAGTGTGAAATAAACAAAAAATTTCTCTTTGTACTCCCTATGGCCTTGACCTTACAGTCAAATCCATGTAAGCAGATCCTTGCAGAGCCCCACTGACTACAACAGGTTTTTGCACAAGTGCAAGGAACTGCCTGGATCTGATTGCAGGGTGGGGACCTATGTCTGCAAAATCCATGTCCTGCTAGATGCATAGATCTCTACAATTCTTCTTGCATATTCATACCAATAAATGTTTTAAAAACTATCCAGACAGAAGGGGATGAAATGTAAGTAAGAGGGCTATCAATCTAGTAATGATGAATTTTCAAAGTATTAATCATGGCTTTGGTTAAGTGCTGAAAACTTGAAATACTTAACTGAACCTCTTTGGTCTAGAAATCAGCCTGGGAATCTCTCAAGAACTGTTTTTCTCAGGAGATGTTCAAAACATTCTTTTGGGGGGATAGATTAGAAGTGTCATATCTTCTTGTGAACAAGGAGGAAACCAAAATGGCTTCTGTTCAGAATAGTCTCTTGTAGTATGTATTTCCACTTCTGATCCAGGTTAAAATTGAGATGTATAGAAACATGGAAATTAAAAAATAAAAGTTTACTTTTTTTTTTCAAATGCCAGAGGTTTAGTTCAGTTCTTCTCAATTGTTAGCCAAAGTTTGCCTCAAACCTCCCCTACAGTTTTCTCTGGGCAAAATTCTGCTGTCCTCTCCACACAGCCGATATCATCTTTGAAGAGAGGAGAAATTATCTTATGGGTAAAGTACAGATCTGAGAGTCAGGTTATCTGGGTTCTGTGTATGTCACTGGCTCACTGTGACTTTGCAAAGGTCATTGAGTATCTTTTTGTTTCCTTGTGTGAAGTGGGGATAATGCTTTCTCATGTTGAGGTCTTTAGAGAGAATTGTAAAATATTTATTACATTCTGCTGTACTGTACATAACTGAGTGTCCCATATACGTAGGGAAAGCTGGGAACTGCTTTGCAGATCTGAAAGCAGAATTTTACAAGTAGTCCATTGAAGTAATATGAATAATGCAAGCAGGACTAGGTGCCAAATCTAAAAGAGCAAGAGGCAGGGGCAAATTCTGTTGCCATAAAACCTGCAATGGTTGTACTGGAAATAGAGCCAGGGACTGCAGTGTCAACATTGTACGCCATTTACACTGACTGAATAATCAAGTTTAAAAGCCAAATTTAAGCATGTGTAACCCTTCTGCCCATCAGAGTTGGCAGCAACAAGGGCCGGGTCCAGTATCTAGGGGTTTCATTCCAATAACACAATGCAAAACCAGCTCGAGCCCCTACCCAGTGACCTGGGACAAATATATACCACCCCCACTGGGCGCCTCCAAGAGACAATACTTCCCCTGTTCCAAGCAGAGAGTCTGAGTGTAGCAAAAAGCCTTTTAATAACAGAAAGAATGAATGTGGAATTATGTTGGGGAAACACCACCAACAGGATTCATAACATAACCCATGAGCAAAAAACCCACCCCAAGCAAACTGGGGCATGTCCTTTCCCTCTGGTTCTTGAGTCCAGCAACCAAAAATCATCCAAAGTCCCAAAAGTCAAACAACCCAAAAGCCTCTGACCCTGGCAGCCCCAGAGTTTGAAAGTTTATCTGCAGAGTTTTACTTCCCAACCTGGGTGGAGATGGGGGGGAGGGGGTTAAGGGGCACCTTTCGTGGTCCAAAGCTGATTGCTACACCTCTCCATGGAGCTCTGCTCTGCCAGCCACCCCCATGAGCTGCTCCAGGCATCTGACAAACTGCTCTGCTCTAAGAGCTGCTCTGCTCTGCCAGCCATCCCACAAACTGCTCCACAATATATCTTCAGGCTCCCCCACTAATTAACATAACACTCAGTGATTTCAGCTCTTATTAAGTTTAGCTCTTTTGTGATTTCAGCTTGTAGCAGGGGAGCCTCAGTGCTGGTGAGCCCAAAGTAAATTCAGCTCAGCAGCCTGTAACTAGACTCCAAATGGAATCAAAATTAGCTCTGATATTCCACAATAGAGAGAGGAGGAAGTGCAATTAGCATGTAAGGGGGGCCCATGCCACCAAGTATTAATACCTATCCCCAGCCTCTCTCCATTCACTGGGTTTTGGAACCCATGACCCTTGCCTAGTGAGTGCTGCTTAGTTGATGGTGAGTCCCTCCATTATAACAAAAGGCCAAGTACAGTTGGCCACTGTCCTTGATTCACATAATCAGGATAACAACAGTTTATTCCTGCCCCAATAAACAGAGAAACTGGGGCTCCTACAGGAGCCAAAGTGACCATCTAGGCAGGGTGGGTGTGCCTATGCAAATGAGATCAGCCCCTGAAGTTCTTTTCCACAACCCACCATGACTCGCCACCAAATGTCAGGGTAGAGCTCATCCTGACTCTGCTTACACATGGTATTTACTTGGCCCTGGTCTACACTAGGCGTTGAGGTCGAATTTAGCAGCGTTAAATCAATGTAACCTTGCACCTGTCCACATGACGAAGCCCTTTTTTTCGACTTAAAGGGCTCTTAAAATCGATTTCCTTACTCCACCCCCGACAAGGGGATTAGCACTGAAATTGGTTTTGCTGGGTCAAATTTGGGGTACTGTGGATGCAATTAGATGGTATTGGCCTCCAGGGGCTATCCCAGAGTGCTCCATTGTGACCGCTCTGGACAGCACTCTCAACTCAGATGCACTGACCAGGTAGACAGGAAAAGGCCTGCGAACTTTTGAATTTCAATTTCCTGTTTGGCCAGTGTGGCAAGCTGCAGGTGACCATGAAGAGCTCATCAGCAGAGGTGACCATGATGGAGTCCCAGAATCGCAAAAGAGCTCCAGCATGGACCGAACGGGAGATATGGGATCTGATCGCTGTATGGGGAGAGGAATCCGTGCTATCAGAACTACGTTCCAGTTTTCGAAATGCCAAAACGTTTGTGAAAATCTCCCAGGGCAAGAAGGACAGAGGCCATAACAGGGACCCGAAGCAGTGCCGCTTGAAACTTAAGGAGGCAAGCCTACCAGAAAACCAGAGAGGCCAACGGCCACTCCGGGTCAGAGCCCCAAACATGCCGCTTCTATGATGAGCTACATGCCATTTTAGGGGGTTCAGCCACCACTACCCCAGCTGTGTTGTTTGACTCCTTCAGTGGAGATGGAGGCAACATGGAAGCAGGTTTTGGGGACGAGGAAGACGATGATGATGAGGTTGTAGATAGCTGACAGCAAACAAGCGGAGAAACCGGTTTTCCTGACAGCCAGGAACTGTTTCTCACCCTGGACCTGGAGCCAGTACCCCCCCAAACCCACCCAAGGCTACCTCCCGGACCCACCAGGTGGAGAAGGGACCTCTGGTGAGTGTACCTTTTAAGATATTATACAATGTTTAAAAGCCAGCATGTTTAATGATTAATTTGCCCTGGCATTTGTGGCTCTCCTGGATATACTCCCAAAGCCTTTGCAAAAGGTTTCTGGGGAGGGCAGCCTTATTTCATCCACCATGATAGGACACTTTACCACTCCAGGCCAGTAGCACGTACTCGGGAATCATAGAACAAAGCATGGCAGTGTATGTTTGCTGACATTCAAACAACATCCGTTCTTTATCTCTCTGTGTTATCCTCAGGAGAGTGATATCATTCATGATCACCTAGTTGAAATAGGGTGCTTTTCTTAAGGAGACATTCAGAGGTGCCCATTCCTGCTGGGCTGTTTGCCTATGGCTGAACAGAAATGTTCCCTGCTGTTAGCCACGCGGTGGGGGGAGGCAAAATGCGACCTTGTAACGAAAGCACATGTGCTATGTATGTAATGTTAACAGCAAGGTTTACCGTGAAAGAGTGTACCCATTGTTCTATAAAATGCATCTTTTCAAATACCACTGTCCCTTTTTTTTTTCCTCCACCAGCTGCATGTGTTTCAAGGATCACAGGATCTTCTCCTTCCCAGAGGCTATCGAAGATTAGAAGGCGAAAAAGCACTCGCGATGAAATGTTCTCTGAACTTATGCTGTCCTCCCACACTGACAGAGCACAGATGAATGCATGGAGGCAGACAATGTCAGAGTGCAGGAAAGCACAAAATGACCGGGAGGAGAGATGGCGGCCTGAAGAGAGTAAGTGGCGGGCTGAAGAGAGGGCTGAAGCTGAAAGGTGGCGGCAGTGTGATGAGAGGAGGCAGGATTCAATGCTGAGGCTGCTGGAGGATCAAACTAGTATGCTCCAGCGTATAATTGAGCTACAGGAAAGGCAGCAGGAGCACAGACCGCCGCTACAGCCCCTGTGTAACCAACCGCCCTCCTCCCCAGGTTCCATAGCCTCCTCATAGACTCCCAAGAACGCGGTGGGGGGGGCCTCCGGCCACCCAGCCACTCCACCCCAGAGGATTGCCCAAGTAACAGAAGGCTGGTATTCAATAAGTTTTAAACTTTTAAAGTGCTGTGTGGCCTTGTTCTTCCCTCCTCCACCACCCCTCCTGGGCTACCTTGGTAATTATTCCCCTATTTGTGTGATGAATTAATAAAGAATGCATGAATGTGAAGCAACAATGACTTTATTGCCTCTGCAAGTGGTGATTGAAGAGAGGTGAGGAGGGTGGTTAGCTTACAGGGAAGTAGAGTGAACCGAGGGGCGGGGGGTTTCATCAAGAAGAAACAAAGAACTTTCACACCGTAGCCTGGCCAGTCATGAAACTGGTTTTCAAAGCTTCTCTGATGGGCACCGCACCCTCCTGTGCTCTTCTAACTGCCCTGGTGTCTGGCTGTGCGTAACCAGCAGCCAGGCGATTTGCCTCAACCTCCCACCCCACCATAAATGTCTCCCCCTTACTCTCTCAGATATTGTGGAGTGCACAGCAAGCAGTAATAACAGTGGGAATATTGGTTTCGCTGAGGTCTAACCGAGTCAGTAACACTTTTAAATGTCCAAATGCACATTCTACCACCATTCTGCACTTGCTCAGCCTGTAGCTGAACAGCTCCTGACTATTCTCCAGGCTGCCTATGTATGGCTTCATGAGCCATGGCATTAAGGGGTAGGCTGGGTCCCCAAGGATAACTATAGGCATTTCAACATCCCCAACGGTTATTTTCTGGTCCGGGAAGAAAGTCCCTTCCTGCAGCTTTTGAAACAGACCAGAATTCCTGAAGATTTGAGTGTCATGTACCCTTCCCGGCCATCCCACGTTGATGTTGGTGAAACGTCCCTTGTGATCCACCAGTGCTTGCAGCACTATTGAAAAGTACCCCTTGCGGTTTATGTACTCGCTGGCTTGGTGCTCCGGTGCCAAGATAGGGATATGGGTTCCGTCTATGGCCCCACCACAGTTAGAGAATCCCATTGCAGCAAAGCCATCCACTATGACCTGCACATTTCCCAGGGTCACTACCCTTGATATCAGCAGATCTTTGATTGCGTTGGCTACTTGCATCACAGCAGCCCCCACAGTAGATTTGCCCACTCCAAACCGATTCCCGCCTGATCGGTAGCTGTCTGGCGTTGCAAGCTTCCACAGGGCTATTGCCACTCGCTTCTCAACTGTGCTCTCATCTTGCACCTCAGGACAGGGGAAAGCAAGTCACAAAGTTCCATGAAAGTGCCCTTACGCATGCGAAAGTTTCGCAGTCACTGGGAATCATCCCAGACCTGCAACACTATGCAGTCCCACCAGTCTGTGCTTGTTTCCCAGGCCCAGAATCGGCGTTCCACCGCATGAGCCTGCCCCATTAGCACCATGATGCCCACATTGCCAGGGTACATGCTTTGAGAGAAGTCTGTGTCCATGTCCTCATCACTCTCGAAACCGCGCTGATGTTGCCTACTCGCCTGGTTTCGCGTTGCCAGGTTCTGGTGCTGCATATACTGCTGGATAATACGTGTGGTGTTTAATGTGCTCCTAATTGCCAAAGTGATCTGAGCGGGCTCCATGCTTGCCGTGGTATGGCGTCTGCATAGAAAAAAGGCACGGAACAATTGTCTACTGTTGCCCTGACGGAGGGAGGGTCGACTGACGACATGGCTTACAGGGTTGGCTTACAGGGAATTAAAATCAACAAAGGGGGTGGCTTTGCGAGAAACTGAATGGCCGCCTCAAGGATAGAACTCAAAACCTCAAGGATAGAACTCAAAACTGGGTTTAGCAAGCCGTTGATTTCACAGAGGGAGGGAGGGAGGAGCAAATGATTACAAAACAAATCTGGTCTATTTCTTGTTTTGAGCACTTCATCTATCTTTATAGATCTTGCTGGCAGCAGACTGTGCAGTACGACCGCTAGCCATCGTCACCTCCTGGGTGCTCGGCAGAAGGCGGTGCAATATGACTGCTGGCCATTATCTTCTGCAGGCTGCAGATTAAAAGACAGTGCACTGCCGGTAGGACTCAATCGCCATGAGACGAAACAAGGGAAATGACCTGGCTGAGTCATTCCCATGTTTGCCCAGGCGCCCGGTTAAAAGAGCACCCAGGACTACATTGACGATGGCTACCAGTCATACTGCACTGTCTGCTGCCAAAAGGCAATAAACTGCTGCTGTGTAGCAATACCACGTCCGCCAGCACCCAGGAGACATACTGTGACGGTTAGCTGAGCGGGCTCCAGGCTTGCCATAGTATGGCGTCTGCACAGGTAACTCAAGAAAACGATTGTCTGCCCTTGCTTTTACGGAGGGAGGGAGGGAACGGGGGCCTGACGATATGTACCCAGAACCATCCGCAACAATGTTTTAGCCCCATCAGGCACTGGGATTTCTACCCAGAATTCAAATGGGCGTCGGAGACTGCGGGAACTGTGGGATAGCTACCCACTATGCAAAGCTCCGGAAGTCGACGGTTGCCTCAGTACTGTGGACACAGTCCGCTGACTACATGCACTTAGAGCATTTGTGTGGGGACACACACACACTCGACTGTATAAAAACGCTTTCTACAAAACCAACTTCTATAAATTCGACCTAATTTCGTAGTGTAGACATACCCTTGGTTGTGGCCAAAGGGAGCCAGAGGAAAGTAAAGACACAAGACGTGATACACCACTGCACTACTCCAGTTTTACACTTGGTTTCAAAAGAGTAACACGGAGGTCTACAGTCCCTGCCCCAAAGAACTGAAAGTAAGGGGCCAGTCCTGCAACCACTTACAAGAATAACTCTAACCATATGAACAGTCAGTTTAAGTAAAATAGGGCTAAATATTTTAACCTTTGAATTACTTCTGGGATGAATCGGGCTGATCACAGGCACTGACTTTTGTTTTTGTTGGTGGGTGCTCCTCCCCCCCCCACCTCCCGTGCGAGCAGCAGGCGGGGCCTTGAGGGGGAAGAGGCTAAGGGGGGTAAGCCATGATGCGGGCACCGGAGACCATAAAAGATTAATCTGGACTTGCAGGTGCTGAGCACCCCTGGTTTTTTGGGGTGGGTGATTGAGCCCCAGAGTACCCATGGAGTCAGCACCTATGGGACTGATGCTATGTACCATCATCTCTTTCTCCTGTTAATCTGCAGCAATTACAAACAGGCTGTAATGAAGCAAGAAAACAATTCCATGTACTCTCTGCAGCTTTTTCATTCTTTCCTAGCCTGCTACCTTCAGAGCTACACTCCATAGGCCAGCTACATATGAACTCGGTTCTTTCCCTTGATCCAGGGACTCCTGGAGGAATTGAGCAAGCCATCACCTGATCCCTAGTCTCATAGCATCAGCTAGGAGGCAGGTGATTAGTCACAGGTGGTAGCTAAACCCAGCTTCCTTAAAGGACTACCCTACCCTGTGACAGAGTCCTTGAATTTTCCATTGTCTTTGGTTTCAGAGTGTTTTTTGACATCAGCTCTATCCTAACATATTTGCATTTTTCCTATTAGGAAATAATAAAACTACCTTTTCTTACATAGTGGCTGATGTGATGATTTACATAACATGCCTGTGATGGCAGAGCTAGTGGAGGGTGTCCTTTAGTTTACCAAACAAAGCTCTATAGCCAGAAAATCTACAGAGTTCATGTAAAATAACTATTTGCATTTACAGAGGACCTTTTATCTAGGCTTCTTAAAATACTTTATGCAGTGTCCCTGTGAGATATTATCCTAATTTTACACAATGAGAAACTGACACATACAGAGATTAGGTTAATTGATATGCCCAGAGGCACACACCAAGTTATCATGAAAGTCCAAAATAGAACCCAGGAGTCCTGACTCCCTGTGTTCCAATAGCCCAGATCTTGAGCAGTGTCTGAGGAACACGGAAGGCAACTCAAGAGAGGGAATTGTGAAGGCCCCAGTCCTCGGGCTAATCCAGCCTCTGGCTTAAGTTAGAGGCTGCTCTGATTTATGCAGGTTGTCTAAGGAGGTCACTCCTACAGTCAAGGATGATCAGGGCCTAAGGGAGCTCCAGCAACACCTAGGCCATTGCCAGAAGAGTGGTAGTGTTGAAACCACCAAGGTATTGCTACAACATTTCACAGTCCCCCTCCATTGAGGGAATTCACTGCTAGTCAGGTAAGAGGACTCCTGCTAGTGCAAAGCTGCCATGAGACAGGATAGTATGGGAGACAGCATGGCTAAAATCATGTTCTTTATTTGTCTTCCAAAGCTATCTTCACATCCTGCATTCTGTTACTGTTGATACCACCACCATGTTTCTTGACTCTCAGGCTTCTAAGATGGGAGTCATGATCTTTGACTCTTTCCTCTCATTCTCCCCTTAAATCTAGGCTGTGTCCAAAGCTTGCTCTTGCTTCCTCCACAATGTTTCAAAGATCCATCCCTTCCACTTCCTGCTGACAGCTAGAATTCTCATCCATGCCCTAATCATCTTCTGTCTTGATTACCGCAGCCTCTCCTGCCTCACATCCTCTATACCACATGAACACCCCCCCCCCCCGCACCCAACATGTAGCCACAATGCCTTCAAGCTTGTCATTCTGACAACATCCCTCCCCTTACTTAATTCTGCACAGGCTCCCCATTCCATGTTACATCACATGGAAGTTCCCCCCCCTTACTTTAATCTGCCCCTTCCTGATTTTTACCTGTTTCTGTCTCATATGTGGCCATTTGGGCCCTTCTGCTTCATCAATGACTACAGCCATGAAATGACATTTCTTCCAAAGCATCTTGGTGCCTGCTTTCACCCCTTACATGGAATGAAGTCCCTAACCTGATCTGCAGGTCACTACTCTCCCCTCATTTAAATCCCTGCAGCAGACTCATTTTCTCCAAGATGTGAGGCAGGATGGTCTTACAGTTAAGGCACTGGACTGGGGCTTTGGAAACCTGGCTTCAGTTCCTAGCTGTGTTGCAGAGTTCGTGGGTGACCCAGAGCAAGTCACTGAGGACTGACTTAGCTCCCACTGATTTCATTAGGAATTGCAGCTGCTTAGTGCCCCTGAAAATCAGGTTCTTAATCTGTGCCTCAGTAAATTAGGGATAACACTATTACCTTTCTCACACCCTTTAGCTGTCTTGTCTATTTAGATTGTAATCTTTTTGGGGAAGGAGCTGTCTCTTATTACATATTTGTACAGCACCTGGCACAATGGGGTCCTGATCTGAGGTCTGTAGGGGCTATTGCAATACACGTGATACTAGTTCTGCTCAAGAAGTGATTCAGTGTAACCGGGTCAACCACTTCCCAGGCACCCAGTCATGCCCCTGCAGTGCCCTGCTAACCATTTCTCCTATACATTGCATCTTGAACAAGAAAAGCCTGTGTGGAGTTTATTCACCATTCTGTTTCAGGGGTCCAAGTTTATTCACATAAATAAAGCTCCAAAATAAAACTTAAAGTCCCCCCAAAACACCCCATTGGCTTTACCCTCATCAGGTCACTCCCAGGTGGGGCCTTTCCTGGTTGAAGCCTCAAGTTTCTAGCTATAGCTCAGGCTTCCAAACCCCCTAGTATTAAGGGCTCCCTGCAGAAGCCTTTCTTACTTCCCCCCCCTGCAGTGCAGCCACCTGCTTCCCTTTTTAGGAAGTTACCTGATTCAACCCTGGTGGCCTATTTAGTAATCCAGGTTTGCAAGCCCCAGGCCTTCCAGCTCTTAAGGGGTAAGCCACCCTGTTACACACACACACACACACACACACTCTCTCCCCACACACACACACACACACACACACACACACACACACATATATGAATCTCAAAGATGAACACATACCTACACTGGATATCCACACAGCCTACTGCTTTAACTCTCATTGTTCACCTTCTTCATCCTCTTTGTACTGTGTGCCACTTTCACATCTGTAGTTTAGACTGTGAGCTCTTTGGCAGGAACTGTTGTTTGATGTGGTCTATGAAGCATTTAGTACAATTGTGAGTTCTACTTAAAAATGTAATTATAATAAGCAGAGTGGTTTTGTACAATCCAGTGTCCTTCAAATCCTTTTACTTACTCGCTCAATTCTCAGGTCTGTTAATTTCCTTTTCAAAAAGGAAGGAAAGTGGGTGTATTTTGGCATCTCTGCTTTGGTCTTGGATGAAATCAAAAGGCACATTCAAATTCTGGAAAGTTCAGATCTGGATCTAGCAGTTGACTAATACAAATATCAGATACTAGCACTGTGCGTTAAAGCATGAGGGCAAAATTCTCCAATCATATACATATTATGGATGTACACATTTGGTATGATATGGGCCAAATCTGGCATTACATTACACCAGTGACACTATATTGGTTGCACAAATATAGCAGACTTGTATTTGAGCCACACTGCATGCATAACGTCACTGATATCTGTACTCTGGAAAAAGGTCCGCAGTGCAGATGATTGAGGAAAAATTCCCTCTGACTTTTAATTAAGATCTACGATTTTCCTGTCATCTGTTCAGAACTGCTTGGGGAAAGTTCAGAGCAATTTGGGTTATTGAAGTCGACTGCTGCTTATTGTATGTGTTTTCCCCCGAACGGCTGTTGCTATATCAGCACTCACATGTATAGCAATCTCCTTTTCATTATCAGTCCCTTTCTATGACTATAGAAAATAGCAAATATGTAAATGTCCGCATAAACAGGGCAACTAATTATATTCCTAACTGCAAATATTGTAAATTGTGAGGGTAGCTATCTGGGGAGTGCCATCTAAAATATAAGTAACTGTTATGCTGCTTGTCGTCATTTGTGGAACCTGTCTTACTGCCCTAGTGCTCTGAATTCTCTATTTAAATCAATGGGATATTAAGGCCTCTTATTTAGTGCACACAGCAAGTGTAGTAGGCACAGTCTATCTTGTATGTTTTAAGGGCATCAATCAGTTAATTTAAATATTTGCTACACAGCTACCCAGTCTCAATAATGCTACCTGCTGACATTTCCTGGAAGTGGGATATATGCATAAAGCCAACTATCCACCTCTCCCCTGTATCCAATGCTCTCTCTGTACTCCCAGCCCGCCTGGCTATTTATTAGGGAATACATTGTTTGCAGCAAGGCTTAATTCCCCTTAACAAATGGGGGAAGTGGTCTGGGTCTGGTAAGTCAAGACAACATTGTATCTCTCTTATTAAGATCTCAGTCTTTAAAAGCTCTCATTGAAAAGACAATTTACCTTGAGAGAATTATACTGTTCAATACTAACAAGTAACATGGGGTATGGGTTTTGGGAGGTAGGGGGACAAAACTCCCACTGAAATCAATGAGAATTTTATGCAAGGAGGGACCAGAGGATGCAGGATTTGGCCTACTGCTGCTCAGCTCATGGTTCAAAAGATCTCTTGTGAATAATAGACTGTAATAGTGGGAATCAAATTTGATTAGAAATACACTGAAGGGAGAACATGTCTCAGATTCTAATAACTTACTGTATGCAACTCAAGTCTTTCTTCCAAAACTTGAAAGAAATATTGTTTTGTTTACCTGGGAAAAATCCATTCAGCAAAAAGCACTTCTTCATAATGGAAAAATAATGTACAGATGGGCATTTATTAGCTGTGCAGCCAGTATCACACAACAAGCTGGCAGTCACCTAAGAGCTGTGAACCACAAGAAAGCATTACCACTGCTCAACATGAGCTCTTTACCCACATTCTAGAAATAAGCTCAGCATCAGTATTTATACAGCACACCAAAGACAGACTCACTGAAGCATTAGGACACAAACAATAGCATTAATTTTGTGATATGCAATGAGAAAATACAAGGAAATGGCAAGTGAAGGCTGATGCTTTGTGGTTATCGCATCCTGTTTCCCCCCAACTATTGCAACCCTTATGAGATGGAACAACCATGGGCCATATCCTGCAATCATTGTTCATCCTTACTCAGGCCAAACTCCCACTAAATTAAAGGTACAATGCATGATCGGTACAGTTATTAAAGGTGATCTGCAAAGAAAATAAATATAGGCATTTGCCCTTTTTGTTTCTTTGTGGTGAATAAAGGTCTGAAGATTTTTGTTTTTGTTTTAATGCTGCTTATTTTACATTAACAATATCATGGCTTGGTTTTAATTCTGCTAGAAAATTCCTTGGAAGACAAAAGAGCTGGAGTGAGGTTTTTTCCCAACCCTCAGAAGTAATATCATCTGGCACAGAGTATAGGACCTGCAGACACACAGTAAAGTGATCAACAATAGAGAAGAACTGGCAAGAAGGGGCCTTATCCTTTGTGGCCTTGCACCTTCTGTAGTCATTTACTCCAGTGCAAAATGGATGTAAAATGCTACCAGATTAGAATGGTAGCATTTTTCTCTCACTTTGCACTGTTGTAAATGACTACAGAAGGTGCAAGGCCATGGAGAATCAGGTTAAAGGTTTCAGAATCAACAGCTGGAAAAATCAAGTTGCTTGTGTTGGAAGCACAGTGGCTCCCTTGGAAGGAGAATTTGGAAGTCTGCCTGGAAATTAGGTTTCAGAGTAGCAGCCGTGTTAGTCTGTATCCACAAAAAGAAAAGGAGTACTTGTGGTACCTTAGAGAATAAATTTGAGCATAAGCTTTCATGAGCTACAGCTCACTTCATTGGATGCATGAAATTAGCACCATGTGAAGGTTTGATGGGGAATTGTGACCAAGTGTGGGTATGTAAGAAAAGACCCAGAAACTGAGAAGAGACAGAGAGGCAGGTAGAGGCAAAAAGGAAGAAAGCCAAGCAGTAAGTTGTGAGCATAGTGGAAAAAAATAGTGTGTGCTTTTGGATCTGTTGGCTAAAGAGGCTTAGGAGGCTGTAAGCCAGGAAACTGCTCCTTTTGTTCTTGGTTCCATCTGCATTCAGACACAGAAATTTGTACATTCTTTGTAAATAAATAAAACCGCATCAGAGAACTACCTGACTATCGCCAATTTCTACTCCCATCTAGAACATCGCAGAGCCCTGAAATCTGAGTAGCCACTCTGCTCAAAAAGGGACAACAAAACATTGCGATACATTGATGTGATTATATATACTCTGTGAGATCAAGTTATTGTTGTTATTAATACTCAGCTAATCACTATTTAAAGATTAGCAATTTTTTCCTGGTTTATCAGCATTCCAAATCAAAAGTTGTGATAAACAGACAGCAAGAATTTACAGTGCTTTAGAAAGCAACCTGTTTTCACTGGAGCAGTGTGGTCTTTTCTCTCTACTGTTTCTCACACAGAGAAATCCCTGCTGATTGAATGAGAATACTGCCTAAAAATCTGAAGTAAAGCAATGATTGTTTAGATTATGTAACTATATGAAAGAAACATGAACACAACAGAGTTCTAAACATGCTTCTGCCGATAGCAGTGGCATTACAACAAGGATGAGATTTTCACACACACATCTTTTGTGTAAGGGAATCCTGATATCTGTAGATCCAGCCATGGGAAAATTCCTCTTGTGAAGATACCGCAGAAAACAGCCAAGGGCTGTCCTCAGAGGGCCTCTTTGCAAGCTCTCACATAGAGGGAGTGAGGCTGGGGGAAAGAGAGATGTGTCTGGAGCAGGACGGCAGCATGGAGTACTATGGTTTTCAGGGCAGTGTTTTGCTATATAGGACAGCTCCAGGGAGGCTCCTGCAACTGCAACTATGATAAGCCCCTTTGATAGTTTACAGACAGGGCTGCTGTGGCCCCCAGATCACCCAGGTTTGGGGGGGTGCAAAGCTAGGCAGGTAAAGTCACCTTACCCTCTCCTCCCAATGGGGTGTGAATTCTTTGCCGCATCTCTTAGAACCCCAGCACAGTCTCTCATCCCCAAGTTTCACTAGGTATAAGATTGGGCCTTGTTCCCAAGACCTTTTAGTTGGAGTCACAGGAGATAATGGGCCTGATACACTACAGCCCTGTCCCTTATATAGTCCTTTGTACCTGTGCAGAATAGGTGTAAACATGCTCCCAACTTGCACTTGTAGTGTTTCACACCCACTTTGCACAGATATTAATGACTATGCACAGTCCAGGGCAGTGCAGAATCAGACCCTATGCAAGTGTTTATACAGTCAGCTGTCCTCCAGACTTGTTGGAGGGTTCATACCTGTTGATTTGTAGAACTGCTCCATTTCTAGAGTTCTGGCAGAAACATGGGCCAGATCCTGGGCCAAGACTGAACTGTACAGATCACAGTTAGGGGGTGATGTGCAAAGATGGATTAGAGCTCTACTCCACAATCCTGAATCCTCATATTGCTCTGTACTGTGTCAGCCCCTTTTAACCTAGGCAGTACATAGTGAAGGAGAAGTTGCAGCTGCTTTGTAACCTCTTCCCCAGTGGATTTTCTGTTCTGAGGACCCCAGGCATAGTTATGCTGGCAGAGGCTGGTATAAACTCTAGAAAAGTTTGGCCCTTGTGTTCCTACGGAAGATCTTATTTGGGGCTTGGCAGTAGGCAAAGGGACAGACTAACTAGTCCTGCTGTGTAGCATTGCATAGAGAAATGTAAAGTCTCAGAGCTCTGTTACATGCAAAAAAGTGCATTATGTATAAGGGAGCAATAATAAAAGGCGTCCCAGAAGACGCACATACAGTGTTAAGGCCAAAACTCTCAAAAGCTACATGTGCTATCAGTTGTCTCTGATTTTGGGTGCACAAGTTAAGACAATTTAGGTTTGATTTTCAGAGGTGCTGGGCACCCATAGCACCCAATGACTTCATCGGGGATTGTGGCTACTCTGCACCTCTGAATAATCAATCAGTCCCAGATAGCTCAAGTTTGGCATCCAAAGATCAGTGGCCATTTTTATAAATTTGGGCAAGTTTTTAAAACTTAAAACTGCAGGAAAGCATCTGATGATGAAAGAGCTGACGACATTAGCTCTAACCATAGAGTCCAGATAATTTGCATTTCTGTGAAAAAAATGAACACTTATCAGTTTGACATTCCTATTTTTAACAGTTTGCAAATGAATGAACAAAAGCATTTGTTCCCTCATGCAAAGTGTAAAAGGCTCTAGTCAAATAGGAATATTATTTCTTTCCACTTATAAAAAGAAATGGTAAAAGGTCCTCTTGTCGAAGGTTTTAAAAAATGTTTTTATTTACCCAAGGGAATGGAATATTGAAAGACCAGCATGTTCAGTTCCTACATTAAAATGGCCATACTGGGTCAGACCAATGGTCCATCTAGTCCAGTAACCTCTCCCCCAACAGTGGCCAGCACCAGATGCTTCAGAGGGAATGAACAGAACAGGGCAATTATTGAGTGATCAATCCCTGTCACCCAGCCCAGCTTCTGGCAGCCAGTGGTTTTAGGACACCGAAAGAATGGGGTTGCATTCCTGACCATCCTGGCTAATAAGCATTGACGGACCTATCCTCTATTAGATTATCTAATTATTTTTTTAACCGAGTTACACTTTTGGCCTTCACATCACCTTACACCGAGTTCCATAGGTTAACTGTGCATTGTGTGAAGTAGTATTTCCTTATGTTTATTTTAAGCATGCTGCCCATTAATTTCATTGGGTGACCCCTGTTTTTCTGTTCGCTGTCTCCACACCATTCATGAAGTTATAGACCTCTATCATATCCCTCCTTAGTCATCTCTTTTCTAAAATGAACAATCCCAGTCTTTTTAATCTCACTTTATATGGAAGCTATTCCATCCCCTAATAATTTGTTGCTCTTCTCTGTACCCTTTCTAGTTCTAATATATCTTTTTTTAAAATGATTAGAACAGAACTGCATGCACTATTCAAGGTGTGGGCATTTCATGGATTTATATAGCAGCATTATGATATTTTCTATCTTATTTATCCCTTTCCTAATGGTTCCTAACATTCTGTTAGACTTTTTGACTGCCAGTCAAATGGATCAGATGTTTTCAGAGCACTATACACAATGACTCCAAGATCTCTTTCTTGAGTGGTAACCACTAATTTAGAGCACATTTTGTATGTGTAGTGGGATTATGTTTTCCAATATACATTACTTTGCACTTAATACAGAATTTCATCTGCCATTTTGTTGCCCAGTAACCCAGTTTTGAGAGATCCCTTATAACTCAACAATGACAACGACTTAAGCAGATACATATTTAAAGCCCCTCCTGTGATTAGTAGTGAAGGAGAACAGATCAGCTCAATCTAATTTCTTAGATATATATTTAGACAGGTTTTTAAGATGCTGTCTTATATAAGATTTTGCTGTATTGTGTAGGTAACGTGGAAGTGAAATACTGACAAAGACAGACTGATATGACTGTTTGATGTGGACAGAATATGGACATCAGGATGTGCCATATAGCTCTGAAAAGCAGCTCACGTGAATGCATAGGAGCCTCTATTCCAAGTGTTTACCCCTACTAAGAGAAAATTGACAGGTTTCAGAGTAGCAGCCGTGTTAGTCTGTATTCGCAAAAAGAAAAGGAGGACTTGTGGCACCTTAGAGACTAACATTTGAGCATAAGCTTTCGTGAGCTACAGCTCACTTCATCGGATGCATTCAGTGGAAAATACAGTGGGGAGATTTGCAACTCACTTTATTAGTTTATGTTGTTTCAAAATTAAAGCCAAAGTAGGATTTATTCAAGTATGCATCTTAAATGGGTATATATCACTGTTTAACTCCACACTGACTATTCTGGAGGAGTCAGCCTTCTGTAAAAACTATGTGCTGTGCCCAATCCAGGCTGCTGCTGGCTCTGACATAGCAAGAGGGAAAACACTGCAAGCATGTAGCCCCTTTCTATGCAAGTGAGATTATATACATATGGTTAGATTAACAGAGCTGCTCCAAACAGAAGACGACCATGCATTCTGGAAGCAGAATGTCAGGAACATATGCTGTATACCAATGCTATACTTGTCACCAGTATGCCTTATTAGTCAGCAAGAGGATGGCATTACACCTGCACAGGCAGGAAGCCCGTATCTATAGTTGTTTGGATGACTGGCTCACTAACATATCTCACATGAAAAGTCTACACACTGGCTTTTCTGAATCTTGGCCCATTTAGGGAGAGCAAAATGACAGCATAATCTTGAGGCTTATTTTTATATGAGCTCTCACAGCTACCTCTTTCACTCTAACTTCCTTTCTTTGAAAAAGTCAAGCCCCAGATAGTTTGCCTCTCCCCTGGGGGATGTTGCAACAGCTGAGGTCAGCTGAAGTACTTTCACTCTAAGTATAAACTAGAGGGTCTAGTCATAGGACATTCGTGGTAAGAGGGTCTTTGGTTCTGGAATCTGCTTCCTTCCCTGTAAGAGTCCTGACTCAGTCACCTTTAGGTGATTCTGCAAGACCTTCCCAGGGCCAAGGAAGGTCTGATGGAGCAAGGGAATGGTACTATGAGTAGGAGATGCTGTTTGAGACTGGGAACTCATTTTATTGAAACTGGTTTAGATAAATTGTGTACCTCACAGGCAAATGTCTGTCTTGAAAGATGCTGGTGTGAGCACCAAATCAGTTCTGTTAACGTGTGTCATGCTGCAGCATCATGAGTGGATAAAAATACCCAATTCTTGAATGACGGTCATTGCCACAGATAATGCTGTGGTAAGGAGAAGGACCGGAGGATGAAGCCAGCACACGATTGGTGCTTGAGGCCCGGAGCACTTTCCTCTTCACTCTCCTCTCTCTCAACCACCTCTCTTCAGCCTCTTTGACTCCCTGGTGCAGCGCAGCCCTGCAATGTAGCCAGTTGCTAGCTGCATCTTCCAAGCTTGCAGTACCAGCTTTAAAGTTTTCAAGTTCCTCTTGCAAATGTCCTTGACATTGAGCCTTGGTTGGCACAGTGGCCTTGGAGCATCCACTAGTTCTCCACATAGGAGATCCTTTGGAATGCATCCATCGTCCATCTGGTGCGGATGACCAAGCCTACAGAGACATCTGTGTTTGAGAAAAGTGATTAGACTTGGCAACTTTTCTTCCTCAGATACTTCAATGTCAGGAAATTGTTTCCCACTTGATATTTAAAATGAGGAAGACCGAGGGTATGGAAGATGTTTAGCCTTCTCTACCTGCTGCAAGTGATCCAGGTCTTGCCACTATACAGTGGCATGCTCACAATGCATGTGTGGTAGACCTGTATCTTGGGAATCAGTGTCAATTTCCTGTTATCCCATACATGGCTGGTCAGTTGGCTGAATATGGTAGCTATTAGCCAGGATGGGCAGAGAGGGTGTCCCTCAACTCTGTTTGCCAGAAGCTAGGAGTGGATGATGGGGGATGGATCCCTTGATGATTACTTGTTCTGTCCATTCCCCCTGGATCACCTGGCATTGGCCACCATCAGAAGACAGGATACCTGGCTAGGTGGACCTTTGGTCTGACCCAGCATGGCGGTTCTTAAGTTTGTATGTTAGCTCCCTTTCCAATGTGAGAATTATGCTAGTCATCTAGAGATACGGTATCCAGTACAGTTGAATGTAGATAGCAGAAGTTGTGCTACTGAAACTTCTGGGAAAGATGCATCTTGTGCCATAATCATTGTCTTCTTTAGATTGATGGTTGCCCCAAATTCATCAACAACTATCAAAGCTATTGCAAAGTTTCTGGAGCTGCTCTAACAAGCACTGTGCTGTCAGCAAAAAGCAATTCTCTTAACAGCAAGTGTTTGACTTTACTTTTTGCTCTTAGGCATGCAATGTTGAAGAGTTTTCCATCTGATCTTGCACAGAAATGTACAACTTCAGTGCTAAATGAGAAAGCATGATCAAGCAGCAGAAATACAGAAAGACTGCTGGTGCCAAAACACATCCCTGTTTGACACCACTGCAGATTTTAGAGCTGTCAGATTGATCACTATTTTATTGGATTGTAGCCTTTATCATGGAAGAATTGAATCAGACTGAGGAGGATTGAGGGGCAGCCAGTTCTCTCTAGCAACTGGAAAAGTCCCTTTCTGCTGACCAGGTAAAAAGCCTTTGAGATCTCTGAAGGCCAGGCAGAGAGGTTTTCCTTGTTCTTGACACTTTTCTTGCAATTGCCTTAGTTTGAAGCCCATCTTGATAACTGATCTATTGACACGGAAGCAGCACCGACTCTCTCTATATACACATGTTCAGCCAGAATTTACAGTCTTGAGAATGACCTGTGCAAATGCCTTGCCCACAACATGAGAGAAATTCTTCTGTAGTTCTTGCAGTCACTCCAATCTCTTGTCTTTACACAGCATTATGATGTTGGCATCCTTCATGTCTTGTGATATCCCTCCTTTTCTCCAGCAGGCAAGCAAGACATTGTGCGATACTGAAGCACAACCTGTCACCCTTGTTTCAGTACTTCAGCTGGAATTCCATTGTTTCCTGCAGCTTTTCCTGGTGCTGAAGAGGTGATTGCCTTTTCAAGATCATGGATAGATAGCTCTATATCAAGCTCTTCAATTTTCTGGAGCCTGGAGATTGCAGCTGGAGTCCCCCAGCTCCAGGGTCGACAGCCAGAGCACAAATGTGAAATAATAGCGCTGTGAAACTATCCATTTCACTGCTGGTAGGCTCCCTGCTGTAAAATTAAGCCTGGCCAGGCTCATAGTTCAGGCTGTCAGCCCAGGGCAGGGAGGGCTCCTGCTGTGAGTCCTGCACTTGGCTGACAACTTAGGCTGTCAGCCTAAGGGTGGTGGTAGGGAGCTCCCTCTGTGAGCCCCAGGGGGCTCCTGCTGTGAGCCCTCCTGCTGAGGTCTGTGAGCCCTCCTGCTGCCTCCCAGTGATGGATTGCGGGAAGGGGGGGGGAAATGAGGGGGAAGGAAGCCTGGACCTTATGTCAGCCTAACTCTGTAGTGTAGACCAGGCCTCAGTGATTCCAGAGTAAGGACAGCCTAAACACTCCTGTGTGCTGTTCAGCTCACTCAAGGGTGTATTGAACTCAGACATTTGGTTATATCTAAACCAGGGTAGTCAACCGGCAGCCCACGGTCCATATCCAGACTGCCAGAGGCTTTTCAGTGGAGGGTGGGGCATGCCAGAACCTGGGGCTTCAGCCCCACAGGAAGCATAGTGGGACTTGGGGTTTCAGCCTCACCTGGAATGCCAGGGCTTGGGGCTTCAGCCCCTCCCAAACATGCTGGAGGTTGAGGCTTCAGCTTGGAGCTTCAGCTGAAGCCTGGAGCCTGGCATCTCCTGTGGAGAATGAAGCCCCAAGCCCCAGTGTTCCCCAGCACACCTGGTGGGGCTCTATTTAGAGAGGGTGGGGGAATACCTGCTCTCCCTGAGTTACGAGTCAGCCCAGAGCATCTGCCAGGGCTCCCACTGTCAGCCCTGCAAGGGTAGGGCTCCATTTATGGAGAGCAGCGGGAGGGGCACCTGCACCCTGAGTTACATGTCAGCCAAGGTGCCACCTCCCCCAATCCTGCCAGCATGCAGCCAGTTACTCCTCTACCTGCGCTAGCCCCTCCTGCACTAACTGCCCATGGCCCCCCAGAGTTTCATGGTCCAGTCAAAAGCCTCTGGCAGTCTGGATTTGGCCAGCGGTCCACCTATTGACTACCTCTGGAATAGGCATTGGGTATATTACACAGCATCTTATGTGTTCATTGAACAGGGGCACTTTGAGTGTGAAAAATGTTTCTCTGGAGTCCAGACCTTGACCAAGAAATCTGGATCTTGACAAAAAAATAATTGACTGTGCAGATCTAAATGTTAACCCACTTTTATAAAAAAAAAGAGGTGAGTAGATACACTAATCAATATGGATATTTGTGTAAGGATTAGCAACTCCCCACACATGTGTAACAAAATATAGTTGTAAAGAGCAAATGAGATAATATATGCACAGGGTAGAAGTGATTAGAATTTAAACTAAGCATTCAACCAGTGTGGACTGGTCTCCTGTTTATTTTTTTCTTATTGATGTTTTTAAGCCCATCAGTATGTCTATGTGTAACTATATAGGTCTCCATCTAACAGAGTTAATATCTATGTTAATCTGCATCATGCTTTCTGCTAGATCTTTTTACTGTACATATTACATAACTGATTTTAAAAAAGTTTGGAGATGTTTAGATTACTTTACAATATATCTAAAATTGTAATAAAGTAGGTTCCTCAGTGACTATGGTTTAGAAGTTCCAATATTTAACATGGTTTAGTTAATCCATTCAAAAAAGACACTTTTTTGTAAAAAAGTGTCAGGGAAAAATTTTCCTGTCAGACCTGTGGTATATCTAGATTGGTACTACTGCAATACAAATAATTTTCTGCTTCCTGTTACATACCCAAAGCTTGCACTGACATCAGTTTTGTTCCAGTATACAGAGAAATATTGAATATTGGGATCAAATTCTATCATGTGTCAGAAAGGAAGATTTTGCCTTAAAGTCCTTGCACAAGGGGAAAGCACCATATAGCTTTTGCAACAATGACAGCACTGAGCATATGTTATTATCTGATTAATGAGCTGCAGGGAAGAGTGTAAATAAGCAAATGAGATCTCATATTCCCCATAATAAAGAAAGCAGTGGAGGTTTACATGTAGCTTTGCTCTCTTTCTCCCTTCAAATGCTTCAGATTCAACCTCAAGACAGCATGGAGAATAAACAGCAGCAATTACTCTTAGGAAAGGAAACTAACCCAGCAACTGAAAACCAGTCCTTTGAGATGCTAAAAGAACTAGCATTGAAGTGGTTTATGGAGACGCAGGTTCCTCTTATATTACAGAATGGTATTTTACCTGAGTGGTTCTATGGATTCATTACAAGAAAGTAAGACAGCCTATACCTTACTGTATAGCATAAAGTAGATTAAATAAATATGCTTGTCAAGTGCCTCTGTCTTCACAAGTCCTCTCATATTTCAGACTAGGTTTCAGCTTACTTTGCAAAAAAAATCACTCACCAACCTCTGCTTACTTTAAAGTCATTGCTCTTCTAGTGAGAAGTGTTTAGCAGGATGGCATTCATATAGAAAAAGCAGGTTTTAAACCATGTCGCTGTGTTTCACCACCTACATGTTAGTGTTTGGCAAGTGTTCTGGAGAGGCGAGAATGCCTGAATGCAGTTTTGCATCAGCTTGTAACATATTGTACAGTCTCTAGTCATCCAGGTATCAGTTTTAGAAATTGATTTTGACAGTCTGATAATTCATATAATTTTAATCCATCTTAATTTTTCTGACCAGAAACTTTAAAAATTAATGTTTTTGTTTGATGGTGGTATGAGAAGTGCTTTTTGGGCTGGAAATAACTAATGTCCATTGACTTGTTCAAGTGTCTTTAGTGTGGCAATACACTGCATTTTGTGTCCCTAGGAATCACTAGGAATTTTAATGTACTACCTTGATAGAACTGGATACTAACTTGAAATTCATTGTAATTCACTCTCTTTCTACAGGCAGAGTGAAGAGCTGCTTAAAGACAAAGATGTTGGCTGTTTTCTTATCAGATTAAGTGACAGAACAATTGGTTACATTCTGTCATATAGGTAAGACTGAACTTTACACAGAACATAAAGCTGCTGCCATTTGGTTGGGAAATGTTACCGTTTGTAATTTGCTCTTCTTTTTACATACACCTTTCTTTGATTCATTTACATCTTTGAGTTTGCTTCCTGACCCGCTCAGGTGATTAGTTTATACCTTGAGTCATGAGGAATGAGGATCATCTCTCTTTACACTTTCTCCCCTAGCTAAATATTCCAAAAGAATAAAGAGGTCAGTAATCTACACAATGGCATGAAGTGTCATATTTATAGCCATTGGGAAACCAAGACAAAATTATATTTATATTGCAGTCTTTTGAGAATGACCTGTGCAAATGTTGCCATCATATGCCAACAATGCCACTCTGCCACGTACATCGGCCAAACTGGACAGTCTTTATGCAAAAGAATAAATGGACACAAATCAGACATCAAGAATTGTAACATTCAAAAACCAGCAGGAGAGCACTTCAATCTCCCTGGACACTCAACAACCGACTTAAAAGTGGCAATTCTTCAACAAAAAAAACTTCAAACACAGACTCCAACAAGAAACTGCAGAACTGGAATTAATTTGCAAACAGATACCATCAAATTAGGCCTTAATAAAGACTGGGAGTGGATGGGTAACTACAAAAAGTAATTTTCCCTCTGCTGATTCTCAACCCTTCTTGTCAACTGTTGGAAATGGGCCACCTTGATTGCATTAGCCTTGTTAGCACTACAAAAGTAATTTTCCCTCCCTTAGTATTCACCCCTTGTCAACTGTTGAGAATAGGCCACTTCCACCTTAAATGAATTGGCTCATTAGCATTGACCCCCACCACTTGGTAAGGCAACTCCCATCTTTTCATGTGCTATAGTATATATTCTGCTTAGTGTATTTTTCACTCCAAGCATCTGATGAAGTGGGGTTTAGCCCACGAAAGCTTATGCCCAAATAAATTTGTTAGTCTCTAAGGTGCCACAAGGACTCCTCGTTGTTTTTGCTGATACAGACTAACACGGCTATCACTCTGAAATCAATCAGGGAGGGTCTGCCAATCTGATAAGTACAGGACATGGGGAAAGGCACATGCAAAACACTTCTGCTGTCCTTTCACAGTTGTTAGATATTGTGTGTGCGCGCAGCAGCAGCAGCATGACTCACTGTGGTCAAATGCAAAACTGCTTTATGCTTCAACCAGCACGTCATGGGAGTTTCTCCTCTCCTTTTCTCACACTGACACCCTACCTCAGAACTCAGACAATATCTCCTCTTCCTCATTAATTCACCATGAATTCACACTGCTTTTCAGTTAACAGGTTGGTGTTAAACCTCATACTGCTGCTTACCAAAAGGTGTTGGTACTTAGCTCAATAGCTAGTCACTGGTGATGGTTTTTTCCTAGGTTTGCTGCTGATGCAATGGATTTGCAGTCAAGTTCATGGGATCAGATTCAGAGGTGATGTGAGATGGTGCCAGAAATCTGTCATCAGCTGCTCCTGTGGAAAAAAAAACACCACATTTTCACCATGTAAAAAGCCTTTGAAAAATCTGAATTTGCACATTTTTGGTAGAAATTTGTTGGAGTGTGACCACTTAATTCTTCAAATATTCTGCCTGCATTGAGCATGTTTCATCCCAGGGCTTCAGGGTCTGAGCTGGACTTTCCCTGAAACAGCCACTCCTGCCCGCCTGCAGCCACAGTGGCCCCAGGCACCAGAACTGAGAGCAGGGAGACTGCCTCTCCTGGGTTCACAATGCTTCCCTCAGTAGTGCCCAGGCAGTGAGAAGGAGAAATAGCCTGACTGTACTGGGTTGGAGAGGAGCAGAGTGGGAGGTGGGCAGGAGCCAGGATTGGGCATGATGGATAGGAGCAGAGGGGGAAGGAGGGCAGGAGTCAGGAGTGGGTGTGATGGATAAGAGCAGAGGGAGACAGGGCAGAAGCTGGGATTAGGGGTGGATAGGAGCAAAGGGGAAGAGAGACTGGCTGGGGGCACTGGGACAGAAGGTCTGTCCACTTCAGCACATTTCCCTCCAGGGCCTGGAATGGAGCCCATTATTCCTGGATCTCACCATTCCTCCATGGTCAGCAAGTATCTGTGAAATCCACTGCCAGAGTAAGTTTCTCATCCCTTACTAGTGGCTGGTCCACATGGAGAACAACAGCCTACTAATGCTACCAGTTACAATCTTGCTGAGGACCCAATTTGAAGTCAATATGGTTCCACATGATAGAATTTCTAATTTTTTTCCAGTTTTTTTAAATGTAGGAAATTGCATTTAAAAACTACACTAAAATATTATGGTTGAAAGTCAAGCATTCAAAAGTTAGGACATTCGAGAATTAAGGCTGTCCATGCAACAATAGGCCAAATCCGACCCTTTCATTCAAAATCTCTTCCTTTATAGTGTTTCAAATAAATGGAAGCTGGTTCCAAACACCCTCAGGTTTTGGTTTTGCAAACCTGAACCATGAGTGCAAACACAGAACAGTCTTCTCATCCTGTGCATTGTGCTTGCTATTTAAGTTTAAACTATGTATTTCAATTGCAGAGGAAAAGATCGATGTCGGCATTTTGTCATTAATCACTTACGGAGCGGACATTATGTAGTATCAGGTGATACCTGTACCCATGAAAGCCTCGCAGAGCTGATAAGCTATTACCAGACTTCAGAAATCGAGCCTTTTGGAGAAAATCTTACAACAGTTTGTGCTCAGGTATGTTCAACTCTTCAGAATTCACTTAGTTCCTGATGAAATGAGATCAAACCTAGTAACTATTGCCTTTTGCTGAGGCTAAAAATCAGAGAATCATAGGACTGGAAGGGACCTCGAGCGGTCTTTTAGTTCAGTCCCCTGCACTCAAGGCAGGACTATGTTATCTAGACTATCCCTGACAGGTGTTTGTCTAACCTGCTCTTAAAAAAATCTCCAATGATAGAAGTTCTACAACCTTCCTAGGCAAGTTATTCCAGTGCTTAGCTACCCTGACAATTAGGAAGTTTTTTCCTAAATGTCCAACCTAAACTGCCCTTGCTGCAATTTAAGCCCATTGCTTCTTGTCCTAGCCTCAGAGGTTATTGAGAACGATTTTTCTCCCTCCTCCTTCTGTGGAATCTTTCATGGACTTGAAAACTGTTATCATGTCCCCCCTGTCTTCTCTTCAGACTAAAGAAATCCAATTTTTCAATCTTCCCTCACAGGTCCTGTTTTCCAGACCTTAATAATTTGTTGCTTTTCTCCAATTTGTCCACATCTTTCCTGAAATGTGGTGTCCAGAACTGTACACAATGCTCCAGTTGAGGCCTAATCAGTGTAGAGTAGAGCAGAAGAATTTTACTTCTTATGTCTTGCTTACAACACTCCTAATACATGCCAGAAGTATCTTTGCTTTTTTTGGAACAGTATCACACTGTTGACTCAAATTTACCTTGTGATCCACTATGACTCCAGATCCCATTCTGCAGTACTCCATCTGAGGCAGTCGTTTCCCATTTTGTACGTGTGCAGCTGATTGTTCCTTCCTAATTGGAGTACTTTGCATTTGTCCTTATTGAATTTCATCCTATTTACTTCAGACCATTTCAACAGTTTGTCCAGATCATGCTGAATTTTAATCCTGTCCTCCAAAACACTTGCAAACCCTTCCAACTTGGTATCAACCACAAACTTTATAAGTGTATTCTCTATTCCATTATCTAAATCATTGATTAAGATATTTAACAAAACCAGATCTGATCCCTGTGGGACCCCAACTGATATGCCCTTCCAGCTTGACTGTGACCCACTGATAACTACTCTCTGGGAATAGTTTTCCAACCAATTATACATCCATCTTATAGTAGCTCAATCTAGATTGTATTTCCCTAGTTTCTTTATGAGACGGTCATGCGAGACAGTATCAAAAGCCCTACTAAAGTTGATATACTACATCTCCCACTTCCCCTCCCCCATCCACAAGGCTTGTTACATTGTCAAAGAAAGCTACTAGGTTGGTTTGATATGATTTGTTCTTGGCAAATCCAAGCTGAGGGTCATCACCTTATTATCTTCTAGATGTTTGCAAATTGATTGCTTAACTATTTGCTGCATTATTTTTCCGAGTACTGAAGTTAAGCTGACTGGTCTGTAATTCCCTGGTTATCCTTATTCCCCTTTTTATAGATGGGTACTATATTTGCCCTCGTCCAGTCCTCTGGAATCTCTCCAATCTTCCATGGGATTTCAAAGATAATCACTAATGGCTCAGATAGCTCCTTTGTCAGTCCAAGTATCCCATGAGGTATTTCATCAGGCCCTCATGCCTTGAGGACATCTAATTTGTCTAAGTAATTTTTAATTTCTCTAATTTACCCTCTGATCCTACCTCATTTTCACGGGCATTTACTATGTTAGGTATCCAGTCGCTACTAACTATTTTGGTGAAAAACAAAATTCATAGCACTCCTGCCATTTCAACAGTTTATGTTATTGCTTTTCCCCTCACTGAGTAATGGAGCTATGCTATTCTTGGTCTTCCTCTTGCTCCTAATGTATTTGTAGAATGTTTTCTTGTTATCCTTTATATCTCTAGCTAGTTTAATCTCATTTTGTGCCTTGGCCTTTCTAAATTAGTCTCTACATACTATGACAGGTTTCAGAGTAGCAGCCGTGTTAGTCTGTATTTGCAAAAAGAAAAGGAGTACTTGTGGCACCTGAGACTAAAATTTGAGCATAAGCTTTCGTGAGCTACAGCTCACTTCATCGGATGCATTTGGTGGAAAAAACAGAGGCTGTTTTTTCCACCAAATGCATCCGATGAAGTGAGCTGTAGCTCACGAAAGCTCATTATGATTTGTTTATATTCATCCTTTGCAATTTGACTTAGTTTCCACTTTTTGTGGGACTCTTTCGAGTTTCAGATCATTGAAGATATCCTGGTTAAGAAAGGGTAATCTCTTGCCATACTTCCTATCTTTCCTTTGCAGTGGAATAGTTTGCTCTTGTGTCCTTAATAATGAAACTCTGAAAAACTGCCAACTCTCAGGGAGTTGATCCCATGGGAAGCAAGTCTAAGGGGAAAAACAATTCAAGAGTTTGTGAAAGTCTGCTTTCTTGAAATCCATTATCTTTATTGTGCTGTTTTCCCTCTTACCATTCCTTAGAATCATGAACTATCATTTCATGATCACTTTCACCCAAGCTGCCTTCCACTTTCAAATTTTCAACTAGTTCCTCATTTGTCAAAATCTAATCTAGAACCACCTCTCCTTAGAAGCTTTCTCCACCTTCTAGAATAAAAAATTGTCTCCAATACATTCCAAGAACTTGTTGGATAATCTGTGCCCTGCTCTGTTATTTTCCCAACAGATGTCTAGGTAGTTGAAATCCACCAAGTTCTGTGCTTTGGATGATTGTTAGTTTTAAAAAAAAAAAAAAAGCTTCATCCACTTCTTCCTTGTTAGGTGAGCTGTAGTAGACCCCCAACCATGACATCACCCTAGGTTTTTACCCTTTTAATCTGTACCCAGAGACTTTCAACAAGTCTCCTATTTCCATCTCAACAACCTCACTCCAAATGTGTACACATTTTTAATATATGAGGCAACACCTCCTTTTTTCCCTGCTTGTCCTTCCTGAGCAAGCTGTACCCTTTCATACCAATATTTCAGTTATGTACATTATCTCCCCAAGGCTCTGTGATGCCAGCTATGTCATAGTTGTGTTTATTTACTAGCATTTCTAGTTCTTCCTGCTTATTCCCCATACTTCTCGTTTTAGTATACAGACATCTAAGGTACTGATTTGATCTCCTGCATTGTTCTCTCGTTGCCCCCATGTCTTCCCACCTATGTGCAGGAAGCAAAAAAAAAAAAATTGTTCTCAGGCTGGTAAGCTGCCTTGGACAAATTAGACAAGTAGATAGAACTTGAAATGTGAAAGAATGCATTGGACACGATATCTGCAAGGAGTAGCTGTTGTATAAGGATGGGGGTGTGGCTGCACAGCTTGGATTAGATCAGGGAGCTGCAGGCTTCAGCCAAACACCAGACTGTTTTTTGTTGTGTTAGAATTATGTAACATGAAAATAAATTAAAATACAAAGAACATGTCATACTATAGGAGTGGATGGATTTGAGACCCATCAGGAAGAATTTCCACAGTGATTTCAGATGCCAGAACTTCACACACCCAGCCAGTAAAAATAAATGGCCTGAAGCCACCAGTAGACCTGAGTCAGCTGTGACCAGGCTAAGAGTCAGCTGTGACCATTATGTATGATTGCAGTGGATTCAGACAGAATGGGTGGTGTCAGGAAAATTGCCTTATTAGGTGTTGCTGGCACAGAGGTCCTAGGTATTCTCAACAGGTTCGAACTCTGGCCCCTGGACCATACTGATAGGATTTTAGCAGTATAATTTGAAGTTTATTGTGTACCTAGAAAGAAAGAAATATTTCTCTTCCATACGAGAGTACACTACAGACTTGAAGCTCTAGGATAAGGCCTGTTATTTTGGCCCCTTAAGATATTTAGATTTGAGACAGAGTGGATGGTAAGTTGCAGCACTGTAAAGGTGCATGAGCTATTACTGAGGGAATTCTGTGCCAAAAAATTAAATTCTGGACCAAAAATAAAAATTGTGCACACAGTATTTTAAAGTTCTGCAAATGTTATTGTCAATAAATAAATGTGGCTCCAGCATGGCATTGGGGATCACAGGCCACTGGTTGCTTTGAAGTGGGAGATCACCCTGAAGCCCCCACCTCCCTCAGTACACAGGCTTGGCAGTGAGGTCAAGGTCAAAGATTCACAGTTATATCTATGAAATGCCATTTGTCAAACTGATCACAAATCCCCCTTAACTTTCTCAAAGAAGGGTCTGTGAGAAGCCCCACCCAGAATTGAAAGTCTGCTACTGAAGCTCTAGAAATATGACTACACTATGGAATTTACTTAGGCAGTTTAACTGTAGCTGACACTTTGTCCATCACCTGGCATGAGTTCCTCTGAAATCAGAGTCACACAAGTAAATCTGACATAAACATGGAAAAGTACTCAGGTGTGTGTCACACATGGGAAAAAAGTTACAAGGTATTGCAAACACAGGATGAGACACTACAGTCCATGTGACATGCTGAACATTCCAGAGGGGAAAAAAATAGTTTGTAGTCAACTACATATTACAGGCATGATCTCTCAATGAGAGATGTGTTCTTCTAGGAAAGGGTTTTGTGATTACATTTGTATGCAAAATAAATATGAAGGCTCATTCATGAAGGTGTATAGAAATGGAAAATGCAAAAGGAGGGCATGAGAAGCAATACATTGGCCAGGAGTAAGCATAGTTGTCACTTGCATAGTAAATGACTGTCACATGCCAAATATACAGATCATCCCTACCTTTAAAAAAAAAAAAAGGTATAGGCACATCAGCTGGAGTCTGGGACACAGTGGATATTTTAATCCAAGAGGACAGATACTTAATTGGCATTGATGCATATTCAAGCTATGTAGAGGTGGCTCATCTAAAGGAGGCCACATCAGTGCAGATGATCTTAAAAGCTTAGAGCTATTTTGTTATATTTGGGATTTCTAAATAGTGATAACTAGTAGATCTCAGTTTGCCAGCAAAGATTTTAAGGCCATCACAGAAGATTTTAGATTTCATCATATAACCTGCAGTCCTACATATTCTCGGCATAATGAGCTGGCAGAATATGGAGTTAAATTTTTTAAGAAGCTGTTAAAGACTAGACATACAATAGGAGGTTCTCATTATTTTGAGAAATGACTTGGCAACACTGTTAAAAAAAGTGACATGCTAAATTACTGCTGGGATATCAGATCAGGACAAAACTTCCCCATCTGGTTACGGCTCAAAGATAACTCATTTGTTTGAGTTTAATAAAAAGGAAAACAAAGAATAATCACTGACAAAACTGCTGTATATCCAAGGATGTTTAAACCAGAAGAAATTATTAGAATTTGGACTGATGGCAGCTGAGAAGACAGGGATGAGGTCAGACAGCTGCTTGCCCCAAGATCATACTAGATTATGTCAGAGGACACTTCCTGAAACAAGAACACAAACACCTGTTGCTGCTTCCAGAGATCCACTGAACAAGAGGACTTACCCAAGTTTACACAGAAGAATGTGTCTGAACTCACCCATCACACTATCTGTAGACTTGTCTGGGGCCATACCCATCTGCACAGAAATGATGCAACAGATTGAGAACCACCATCTGGCACAGAGCCACTGGGCTCGCTTACTATGATGTTGGCTATACCAAGGCCACAACAGAAGCAGCAGCTACATCTTCAGTATAGTCAGCTGACTGGCCTGTTGCCGCTTCCATAAAAAACAGTGGTAGAATAGTTAAACCCCACAGACTCACTGAACATTGCTGGTTCTTTGAGGAATAGTTTGATGAAGAGCAGAAGTTTATTTATTTGTTTTACTAATAAAGGCAAGGGTATATGAAATAGCTGTTATTGTGTAAGCACATGGGTATGGCTAAAGAGTTTGGGGGGGTCAGGGCAGATGAGGGAGCTGCAGGCTTTGAATGCTGTTGTGTTAGGGTTCTGTAATGTTTCAAGAAAAGAATGTTAACATATAAGCACTGTTGCTTTAGTGCAGAGACCACCACAGCGTCTCAATGATCAGAGGCCCATCAGGAAACATTACCACTTTCATTTCAGTTTGACTTGGTTAAGTTGTATAAAAACACTTGTGTAACTTTTCCCCTTCTCTTTTCACTGTGGATGTTGCTGCTAATTTACTGCTGTCAAAGGCTCTTACCCATCCAAGTCCATAGATGGATTCTCAGACATGGAGAATAGATACACTTTAGTCCCAGTTCTGCTCTCATTTTCACCAGTGTAAATCATAAATAGCTCCACTGAAGTCAAGGCAGTTGCCAAAGATTTGCACTATCATACTAGAGAGCAGAATTTGGCCTTTTTTGGCTGTAATTTCAGATTATCTGCATATCTTATTTCTCCAGCACAAAACAAAAAGAAATATCCCCCACTGCAAATAGATGCATCTGAGATCTAGTCTACTAGGAGTGCTACATCAGCACAGCTGCACCAATGCAGCTATGCTGCTGCACCATGTCTGGTGAAGACACTACGCCAATGGGAGACTTCTCTCCCGTCAGCATAACTACCACGAGAGGTGGTAGCTATGTTGGTGGGAGAGCTTCTCCTGCCAACAGTGCTGTCCACAGCAGTGCTTGAATTGGTGTAACTTATGTCAGAGGGATGGCTTATTCATACCCGAGTGACATGTTGCACCAACATAAGTAGTAGTGTGTACAATTCTTGAAGTATCCAACCTTAACTACTGTCAGAGATAGGGTACCAGACTAGATGGACCATGGGTCTGTTCTGGTACAGCAATTTGATGTTCCTAAACACTCCATGTGGAGTATTATATAAAGCTATTGCCTTATGCAGAATGAATAATTCAAGATTGCCAACTGAACTGATCTTAAAAAGAGTGAAGATTTCATGGTGTTGTTCTTTCAGGAAAGGCATGAACATCCCATTTACCACCATAGTACTTATTCACATGTTTTAGTAACTACTATTTTTCCCCCTCCACAGCCAATTGAGAAAAGTTTATATGATGAGATTGCTTTGGATCAGCAAAGCTCTTCAAAGCAAAGTAAATCAAAGAGTGGAGAAGTCAATCCCTTGCTGAAAAGGCAAGTGTCTGTCAGCTCACAAACCACTGTGCTAATGAAGAAAGCCACCTCTATACCTCCACAGTCAAAGAGAGAGCACAAGAACTTATCAGGAGAAAGAAAGAACTTTAACCCCCAGGTAGGTTTCATGCAGAATGCAAAAGTAATGGCCCGCTGTTGGGGACTTAGTGTTGCTAGGGTGACCTGCTATCTGTGACAGTGTTCCAGGAAGTGCTGTACCAATTTGGTGGGTGTTTCAGAATCAGAAACAGATTCAGTAACATTGTAACACCACCCTTGGAATTATTTTCTGCCAACATAAGAATGGTCATACTTTGTCAGACCAAAGGTCCATCTAGCCCAGTATCTGGTCTTCTGACAGTGGCCAGTGCCAGGTGCTTCAGAGGGAATGAACAGGATAGGTAATCAAGTCATCCATCCCCTATCACCCATTCTCAGCTTCTGCCAGAGGTGACCTTACTAGACAAAGGAAATACTTTTGGCCACTAGTGAAGAGTGAAATTCACCCCTATGCAGAGGTCCAGGTACAAGGCCTGGGCACTCAAAATAGAGCTTTAAGTGGGACTTAGTGCACAAGCCTTGTACTGGCCTTTCATACGGGGAGGAAATCCAATCCTATAAAACACATATCCCTTGTTTTTCCCAGAAGGGTCATAGGAAAGCAATAAGGAGCCCAGTAGCATCTTAAAGGCTAAGAGATTTATTTGGACATAAGCTTTCGTGGGCTAGAACCCACTTCATCAGATGCATAGAGTGAAAGTTAGATGCAGGTATTATACTGACACATGGAGAAGGGAGTTACCTCACAAGTGGAGAGCCAGTGAGGACAGGGCCAATTTGATCAGGGTGGATGTAGTCAACACCTCCTCATCTATTAGGAGTGGACTAGATCCACCCTGATCAAATTGGCCCTGTAAACATTGGTTCTCCACTTGTGAGGTAACTCGCTTCTCTTCTTGTGTCAGTATAATAATGCCTGCATCTGCAATTTTCACTCCATGCATCTGATGAAGTGGGTTCTAGCCCACAAAAGCTTATGCCCAAATAAGCATTAGTCTTTAAGGTGCCCCCAGACTCCTTATTGTTTTTGTGGATATAGACTAACTCACCTGATAGGAAAGCAGTGATGCAAAAGGATCTAATAGTGATTGTAGACAGGTTACATATTAATTTTTGCAATGTGACTTGGCATAAAAAAAGCCAGTGCAATCTTGGGCTGCATAAGCAAATGCATCAAGTCACAGAGCAAGGAGGTGATGGTCTCTTCTATTGTATGACTCTGGTGACCCCTTACCTAGAGGGGAACATTTGGTCCTGTGGTTCTCCACAGTGCACTAAGTCCCACATCTGAGCTCACCTTCTGCAAAAAAGGTAGACAGCTGCTGCTTTTCAAGGGTGAGGAACTGACTTCTGGAAACAGGCCCAAATTCTTGCTCGTTGAGATTTTCAGAGAAATACTGGAGAGAACGTAACCATACATTCTCCTTAAAAATTAATGGGCTAAGTCCCCTATGTTTCTTTGGGAATCTCAACCACTGTCTATTCTGAATCAGGCCAAATTCCCCATTGGCTTCAATAAGAATTCTGAGTAAGGACTTGGATCTAAGTAAGGATGTAGTAAGTGCTACAGGATTTGTAAAATACCTAAGGATTCTTTGTTTTCTGTGAAATTGCCTGGGAGTAACCACAGTCTGAATAAAGAGGAGTACTTGTGGCACCTTAGAGACTAACAAATTTGAGCATAAGCTTTCGTAAGCTACAGCTCACTTCATCGGATGCATTCAGTGCAAAGTACAGGGGGAAGATTTTTATACACATGCACACAGAACAATGGGTTTTATCACACACACCGTAAGGAGAGTGATCACTTAAGATGAGCTATTACTAGCAGGAAGGGTGTAGTGGGGGGTGGGGGGGGAAGGAGGAAAACTTGGTGATAATCAAGGTGGGCCATTTCCAGCAGTTAACAAGAACGTCTGAGGAACAGTGGGCGGTTGGGGGTGGGAGGGAGAAATAGTTTTACTTTGTGTAATGACCCATCCACTCGGAGTCTCACTTCAAGCCTAAGTTAATTGTATCCAGTTTGCAAATTAATTCCAATTCAGCAGTCTTGTTGAAGTCTGTTTTTGAAGTTTTTTGTTGAATAGCCACTCTCAGGTCTGTAATCAAGTGACTAGAGAGATTGAAGTGTTCCGACTGGTTTTTGAATGTTATAATTCTTGACATCTGATTTGTGTCCATTCATTCTTTTACGTAGAGACTGTCCAGTTTGGCCAATGTACATGGCAGAGGGGCATTGCTGGCACATGATGGCATATATCACATTGGTAGATGCGCAGGTGAACGAGCCTCTGATAGTGTGGCTGATGTGATTAGGCCCTATGATGGTATCCCCTGAATAGATATGTGGACAAATGGGCTTTGTTGCAAGGATAGGTTCCTGGGTTAGTGGTTCTGTTGTGTGGTTGCTGGTGAGTATTTGCTTCAGATTGGGGGGCTGTCTGTAAGCAAGGACTGGCCTGTCTCCCAAGATCTGAGTGATGGGTTGTCCTTCAGGATAGGTTGTAAATCCTTGATGTGCTGGAGAGGTTTAGTTGGGGGCTGAAGGTGATGGCTAGTGGCGTTCTGTTATTTTCTTTGTTGGGCCTGTCTTGTAATAGGTGACTTCTGGCTCTGTCAATCTTTCTTCACTTCAGCAGGTGGGTATTGTAGTTGTAAGAATGCATGATAGAGATCTTGTAGGTGTTTGTCTTCGGGATTGGAGCCAATGTGGTTATATCGTAGAGCTTGGCTGTAGACAATGGATTGTGTAGTGTGATCTGGATGAAAGCTAGAGGCATGTAGGTAGGAATAGCAGTCAGTAGGTTTCTGATATAGGGTGGTGTTTATGTGACCATCGCTTACAGCACTGTAGTGTCCAGGAAGTGGATCTCTTGTGTGGACTGGTCCAGGCTGAGGTTGATGGTGGGATGGAAATTGTTGAAATCATGGTGGAATTCCTCAAGGGCTTCTTTTCCATGGGTCCAGATGATGAAGATGTCATCAATGTTGCGCAAGTAGAGCAGGGGCATTAGGGGACGAGAGCTGAGGAAGCGTTGTTCTAAGTCAGTCATAAAAATGTTGGCATACTGTGGGGCGATGTGGGTACCCATTGCAGTGCTGCTGATTTGAAGTTGTACATTGTCCCCAAATGTGAAATAGTTATGGGTGAGGACAAAGTCAAAGTTCAGCCACCAGGTTAGCCGTGACAGTATCGGGGATACTGTTCCTGACGGCTTGTAGTCCATCTTTGTGTGGAATGTTGGTGTAGAGGGCTTCTGCATCTGTAGTGGTTAGGATGGTGTTTTTAGGAAGATCACCGATTGATTGTAGTTTCCTCAGGAAGTCAGTGGTGTCTCGAAGATAGCTGGGAGTGCTCGTAGTGTAGGGCCTGAGGAGGGAGTCTACATAGCCAGACAATCCTGCTGTCAGGGTGCCAATGCCTGAGATGATGGGGCATCCAGGATTTCCAGGTTTATGGATCTTGGGTAGCAGATAGAATACCCCAGGTTGGGGTTCCAGGGGTGTGTCTGTGCAGATTTGTTCTTGTGCTTTTTATCATCACCTTTGTGGATACATTGCATTTTACATACATTACTGACTCCTGAAAATTATGTTCCTCTTTCCTTCCCCCCACCTCCTCATCTCAGGATCCAGACATAGCCCCACCACTGCCGGATAGGATCAGCTTGCTTATGCAGGAGACATTCAAGCTAGACTTAAATGATCAAGGACACACTATATATGCAGAGCTGAACAATCATCTGAATGACAGAGGCCTTAGTTTGGAGACCCACTCTGCCACTGACAAAGTCCTCATTGAGAAACCAGCCTGTTCATCACAAGGAGACACCCAGCAAAAACCAGACCAAGCAAACTACTCTCCTAGCAAAAAAATCAGCTCTGTGTATGCTTTGGCTAAGCAAGCTGAATGTTTCTATGACAAAAAAATTGATCTTATAAAGCCATCGCCTCCAGAAACTGTTTATTCTGAAGTTATGCTTGAGCAAGGTAAAAGCCATTCCATGCTTCTTTGGGGTCAAAATGTCTGTTCTCTATCACTTTGTCCATCAAATTCTGCAGACACAAAGAAGTTGACATTAAGTACTCCTGCTTCAACACCTCCCAAGTTGTCTCCTAAGTTACCTATTAAAGCTGGGACCTCTGTGGAGTCCCAAGGTTCAGAACAGCTGTTTGCACCCTATGCAACCTCCCTCCAAAGCAATGAAGGGCTTAGAAAACCAGACAAAATCTTTTGTGATTCACCAACACATAGCACATATGGGCAGATTGAGAAGCTGAAAGCTTGTAAGCCTTTTGCTTCTGGCTCTGATAGGGGGAACAATACTTATGAACAGATTCCTGTTGGACAGCCTAAGTCATCTACCCAAGACCAAGCTTCTGAGAGACATTTTAAGTCTTCTCTAGTACAACCCAATGATACTGATGATGAGGTGTCTTCTTTGACTATAGGATCCTCCAGAACAGAGGACTGTACTGAAAATACATATGAAAAGATCCCTGAGAATCTCCAGAAAGGCTCATCTGCAAAGCAAATTCCTGCTACTGATAACATGTATGAGCAAATTTCACTAGACCTTGTGAAGGGAGCAGAAGCAAAACCAAACCAGAAGGTACAGTACAGTTAATTTTTTTTTAAAATAAAACCAGAGTACCATTCAGAATCATTCAAAAGGATCAGATCCTGTTTTCCTCAAGCAAATTTCCAAAGCCCTAAACCTCTAGGCACTTAGGACAGGATTTCAGTTGTTTAAAGGATACTATTCAGGACAGAAAGCTCAAAGTTATAAACATCTTTAGCTTGTTATTAGATATCAAAAGCAAGAAAAAAGTCAGGCATCAGGATGACCAAAGATGAACATTTCTTGCAAATATAGCTTGCTGCTGTAGCCAGTATTCCTATTACAGGGCAAGATGAAGAGAAATCACCATACATCCTGAAAACAGAACTTTTTGGCAGGGAGATGCATTAGGCTGTAGAATATTCTCAGAGGTAGTGGACCTTGGTTTGGACATACAAACAACAGTGGCAAATGCATTAACTAAACTACTGTATAAAACACAGTCAGGACTGGATGGACCAGATGGGCCTAATAGAAATTTTTAATCTCAAAAATGAGTCTATGGTTAAATCGTCAAAAGTACATTTAAATGTTTAACATCTGGAGGTGGTTTGTTTCAGTCACTGAATCAGTGTATTTGCTAGTTTTCAAGTATTAATGACTAAATATACAGAATATTCACCTGTGCTCCAGAGACTTGGGAACCATTTCTTTCCTTCTATCTAAAATAGATTTTTTTTTTATTGGCAGATGGACAAGCGAAGAAGATTTTTTTTTTCTGACAAGAGGAATAAATCCTGAAGGAAGAGTTTTAAATTTGTTCCATTTAGCCTAGACTAAAGATCATAGAAAAACATGCAGACAAATTCATCCCTTGTGTAATTTCCCCAATGGCTGTGGTAAAGCAGGGACATGTTTAGCCTATACTGTCTATAAAAGCAAAAATAGAGATGAAATGCTGGAAAATGAATACCTGTTTGTCAAATAGTTACAAAGGCCCCAGCTCATAAAAATCTGCACAACTTCAATTTTCTTTTCACTTGAGCCATGTGAATTTAGGACCAAATTCAGGCACTGACCTAGAGTCCTAAACCCAGGAGCATGAAACACATGGTGGAAGTTGGCCACCCCATGCCAATTCTCCCCCAAGCTTATGGGGAAGCAATCCCTCCATCACAGACAGTTTAAATTGGAATAGGGGAGAGACACAGATGGTGTGGATCAGCTGAAAGTGTGTATCCATCTTGCCTAGTGTGTCCCTGGTTGGGTAGAGCAACAGGGATAGCACTGTTTTGATATCTGTTTTTAAGGAACCAATTTAGAGCTATTCAGCTAGGAAGCCATCCTGGACCTGCAGTGCAACTTTATTGAACATACAAATTCATGAACAATATTGCAGACCCTGTTGTAATAAGAACTACTGGCATATATGAATTTGTGTTCCCTGTCTGTAGAAACTTGTAACTCTTATTCTTAGTCTACAAGCTCTTTAGAAGCTAGGACTGTCAATGCTTTTGTTCTTTGTACAGTGCCTAAAACAATGGGGTCCTGGTCTTGGACTGGAGCTCCACAATTCACATCACACCCACCTTTTTATTAGGGTGATCAAGAGATTAAATAAATGGTATTCTATTATTGTTTAACCACATGATTAATTTTAAAAATTTTGGATGCTTTCTATATTTTCAAATATATTGATTTCAATTACAACACAGAATAGTGTGCAGCGCTCACTTTATATTTTTGATTATAAGTGTTTGCACTGTAAAAAGACAAAAATAGTATGGTTTCAATTCACCTAACACAGTGCAATTGAGCACAATTATGTAACCAAAAAAGTCTACATTTCTAAGTTGCACTTTCAGGACAAAGATTGTACTACAGTACTTGTAGGAGGTAAACTGAAAAATACTATTTCTTCTGTTTATCATTTTACAGTGCAAATGTGTAATCAAAATATACACTGATTTCAATTACAACACAGAATACAAGATATGAAAATGTAGAAAAACAGCCGAACTATTTAATAAATTTCAATTGGTAGTCTCTTGTTTAACCATGCAATTAAAACTACAATTACAAGTAATGTATGACAGGTTTCAGAGTAGCAGCCGTGTTAGTCTGTATTCGCAAAAAGAAAAGGAGTACTTGTGGCACCTTAGAGACTAACAAATTTATTAGAGCATAAGCTTTCGTGAGCTACAGCTCACTTCATCGGATGCATTTGGTGGAAAAATCTCTCCTCTGTTTTTTCCACCAAATGCATCCGATGAAGTGAGCTGTAGCTCACGAAAGCTTATGCTCTAATAAATTTGTTAGTCTCTAAGGTGCCACAAGTACTCCTTTTCTTTTTAAGTAATGTATGAGTTAATCACATGAGTTTACTACAGACAGCCCTACTTTCTATATACAACACTCACAGAAGTAATTGAGTAATGCCACTAAATTATTTCAATATGGTATTTTTCCATTTTTAAAAATTCCTCAGCCTGATTCTAATCAGACATCAGTTTTACATTAGTTAAATTCCATTTGCTCAGGTTATTCCTGATTTGCAGAGATGCAAGTAAAAGCAGGATAAAGCCCTTTGAACTTAAGTTAGTGTAGTTATTTATTTTGAAATCACCACACTGAATGTTGAGGACAGAGCAATACTTTCATATTTTTTGCTTAGGACTTAGAATTAAATGCCTCAGATATGTGTAACTGTAACAGTCCCACCTCACCACTGTAGCACTTCCTGCTGGTCATTCTGGGAATTAGCTCAGACTTTTCACAGGACACCCACCTCTGGTAGAGTCTCACCACCATCACTTCTGCTTCAGACCCACATCATCTCAAGGATTGCAACATTCTCTTCAGGACACAGCCCTCCAGCCATGCCCCATTCCATTCTCCCCCACTTCCTGGGGAATGGCAGTCCTCCATCAAGCCACTCACCTCCATGGCAAACTACAGCCCAAGCAGTAGACTGCAGCCCTTCAGTAGCTACTCCTCTCAGTGGAGAGAAGAAAAAGACCCACACCCACCCCCTACTTCAACCACCATCATGAATTTCCCTTAGCCACTTCCATATAGCCCTAGCACCTTCTCTGCCTCTGTATCAGGACTTCAGTCTTTCCTACCAGCACTAACCCTTTCTCCCTGGGCTCCCAAAAGGGAACTGCCCCCTCTGCCCTGCAGCTTTCTTTATATATGGGCCTGCTCTGCCCTGATTGGCTGCTCATTGCAGCCCCTCTCTGATTGGCTGTTTGCTGTGCCGCCTCTCCAGGACTGCTTTTAACCCTTTCTCCACCAGTGTGGGGCAGACACTGTATCACAGTAACTAAAAATAAATTATGCTGCTATTTGTAGCTTATTTGGAAATGTGCCCTCTTTCCTGCATGTATCTTTTCAATCAGAGCTATAAAGATTGCATCTTGCAAAGATACAAACATTCATATCATGTATGTAATTTGTTCAGAGCTATGAAAATTAATTTTGTTCACTGCCTGTAGTTCATTTCACACAATAATGGTGATTAGGGTGACCAGACGTCCCGATAAAATTGGGACTGTCCTGATTTTTAGTTCTTTGTCCCGCATCCTGATATTGCGGGTTTTTGTTTGTTTGTTTTTTGCTTTGGCAACTCCGGCCGGTTTTTGGGGGGTTTTTTGCTCCAGCAACTCTGGCCATTTTTCTTTTTCTTTTTTGCTTCCCCCAATGATCCAGATATTTTGTCCGTTTCATCTGGTCACCCTAATGGTGATATTGCATGTTCAGTGGAGCAGCTTTAGACTTAGAAATAGTCATTGCAGGAAGAGATCACTGTACTGTGTGTGACAGGGATGGAGCAGGAGAGTTATTCACAAAGCCACCTGCCTCCTTCTAAGAAGTCTTCTTTATGGCTATATCCCTGTACCTAGCTTAGGTCCATTGCTAGTGCACTGTCAGTGTGCCTGTGTTTCAACGATGGAGCTGCTCTGCCCATACGCCCATCTTCAAATCAAGGAGAAAGGCCCTAAGTGTGACACAGCAAACTGCAATCTCTTTTGGTAAAACCTATGGAACCTGTTCTGGATCCTACTTGCATCAGCACAAAATCCAGAACAACTCCATTCAAAACAGTGGAGTTAGACTGGTGTAAAACTGGTGTGAGAGAAGAATCAGTGGGCTTGATCCTGCAGTCCTTACTCATGGCAGCGATCCTGTTGAAACTGAGTGGACTGCTGATGTAAGGGTTGTGGGATCAGGCCAATTGACATAAATAGAGTTACTCTCAATTTACTGCAGAGCAGACATTAGCACAAGTCACCAGGGTGATCCACAGAGTTTCCAGCTAGATCCCACTCTTGTCAGAAGGCATTTTATGGTTAAGACCGAATAGTGCTGCCATTAGAAAGGGCTGTTTGTAGGTGTTCATCAGCTTACCACATTGCAGGGATCTATAGATTTACAGATGCATCACACTCAAATGTGGATCTGTGTTACTTGGGGAATATTCAGAGTCCCTGCCTTATAACCTGGTGTGCAGTTTGTGGCTGGTGCTTACCAACATGCTACACAGCCATAATGTTAGTTAATCTTCCCATTGGCCTGTGTGCATGGTATTGTTTAAGGATTACTCAGCAGTTGTGTAATGTTAACCCTCACATTTTTCAGTTCCCACAGCCCCCACCTCCCCATTTTACAGAGGGAGTGTCCATACCACCTCCTTCCCCTGACTCACCTCAGCGGGCCATCCAACCTGTCTGGGTTGTGGGGGGCATAGCCAAACATTTTAATTCAAAGGGGAGGCTCGCCTTGAGCTAAGTGTTGCAATATAGGCTTCTTATCTGCAGCCAAGGATTTGGGACATGAACTCTAAATGTGCATGCACACAACCTCCCTAAAATTGGCCACATTAAACATAAGATCCAGAGCAACACGGTTTTATCTTGAGTATTTTTTACTCAAGTAGTTCCTGTACTTGCAGTTTTAGTGGTTCAGTAGCTCAAAGTTAGAGCTCCAATAGCAGGTTGTGTCACATTCTACATTTCAACTGACCTCGTTAGCTGCACCCACAAGACTTGCAAGTGCATCTGTTGGCTGCAAAAGTGAATATTTGCACATGCAATTGAGGAGGCCTATTGAGACTTTGATCCCATAAGTGCAACAGGTGCTTTTAGTTTCACAATAAACGTAAAAAAGAATCACCAAGGGACTCTCATCACCTGGCCAATTCTGCAAACAGCTTCACTGCATTTCTAAAGATGTTGGTCCAAATTCTAGTCCTTTGGAAGTTAATCAGAGTTTTGACATTGACTTCAGGTGTAACCCACTAACGGGTGTGTGTTACAGTTCCTCCTTTGTTCGGATGTGCAGGAGATAGGAGTTGTTACAGTCCCCAAGTATAGCAGCTTGGTCCAAACTATTTAGTACAAACTGTAACAGCATGTGCATTTAGCTCTGTAGGTCCCTGGTGTGTCAGGCAAGATGGCAGCTGTCACACAAGTGGGGGCTCATCCTGGATTCAAACCACTGTGGACCTCAGATGCTTGGAGGAGTTTTTTTGAGCAGAGGAAGTATGTCATGTAACCCACTGGTAAGTGTGTCTTACGGGTCCCCTCTGTGCCAATCCGCAGAGGAGAGGAGTTATTACAGACCCCAGCTAATGAGCCTTGGCTCCTGAGCTCGTTATAGCAGCTTATGCTTTTAGCTCTGAAAGTCCCCAGTTCAAGCCCCAGTGTATCGGCTGAGATGGTAGCCATCACACAGGCTCAGGCTCATTGTCCTTTCCTGGATCTTGCTGCCTATATGTACAATGTTTTAAATCATCCCAAGAGCCCTGTGTAGCCCAGAATGGAAACTATTGAGGACTAATGGGAATGTACTGACACAGCCCCTTCTGTTCCTGGGAACACAGACAGCTGCTGGAGACTAACCACAGCAACGTTCACAGGGAACTGCAGAAGATAAATAATCTCAGAAGCATCCTCCGGATATTATGAATCCTGGTGTGAGTGATTGATCAGCAAAGAGGAGCCAGCCTTGCTCATGCTCCTCAGACTCCAGACTAGTCAGGAAGGGAGTCAAGCATGAGCAGAGATATCTGGCCTATAGTGCGTCAGAGATGAGGCAATTTGCTTCTTCTGAGGTTATATTTATGGAGAACCCAGCCAATCTGATTCCTCCCTGCTGCCACATCACAGGGAGATCAGATATAGGCTGTCTAAATGCAAGGTCTTTTGTGCACAAGTGGAATATGAAACAATTGTACCACATGCTATGCAGCTCCATGTGTTACTCTAATACAAGTATGAATGGAAACTTCCATAGCACGGGGAAGATTAATTGGGGAAACTGGAGAGAAATTCACCCAGTCTGGCAGACAACATTTTTTCCCCTATTGAAGCTTGGGTAATTGATTGTTTATCTGTTCAGATGCCCTTAAAAACATAACACCCCTTCTAACTTATAGTAAAGACCATTTTAAGTTAGTGATGGGTAAACATATTCAGGTAAAACAATAACATTTGGGCCAGACCCAAATGCCCAGGCTGGATTCTCCCTTCAATTATACTGGTTTTACACCCATAACACTGCTGCCTTCAGTGGAGTTATTCATTATTTACATCAGTGAGATTGAGGGAAGAATCAGGCTTTCACATCTACTGTATCCAACCCCCTTAAACTGAGGGAGATTCTAAATCCAAATTTTGCCTGTGCAGCCTAGCTGTATAGTGGGCTAAGACAAAACCCATCTGAACACCCCCAAAACTTTGTGAGATTCAAAATCCAGATCTAAGTTTTGTACCTTGGGCTTGTCCATCATAACAACCCATCAGAATCTTTGCCCAAAACTAAAAACAAAAGTTTGCATCTCTCTGAACTTCTTCATTTCAGCAGGGACTGGAGGGAGAAATATCATGAAAAAATACATCAATTCTCATCCAGTCTGGAAGCACTGGGAATCTTGCAAGAAAGCATGTTCTTGTATAATTTCTGGCCAGTATGATGTATTGACCACATTTGTTCAAAGACATATCAGAGCCAAACTCCAATCCCTTTCTTGATGTTTTCTTAAGCTTGCCTACAACTATTTTTTATATTTTTGAAGATGTATTTTACAATCTCAAAACTCACAGCTAGAAGACTCAGAAAAGTTCAGATTATGAGTCACTACTATGCCTTGCAGATGGCTATAAATCATAACTGAAAACAGCAAAAGGTCAGAGGTTAATTTTCATCCAACAAGAATCATTAAACTAAACAAAGCCTGGGTCTTAAATATATAGGTGAATTTAATCATAAAGAGATACATACACAGTCAGCATCATCTACAGAATGCTTAAGAGTAAAGGGGATATTCAGAGAATTAAAAACAACACTAGGTGGGGGAAAAAATCCCTTGCAAGAAGAAAATGCTCTAAAAATCTTGATTAAAAATGATCACCCCAGCTGACTTTTCTTCCTGTACTTATAATGGCTTTTTAAACTGAAAAAGAGTTTAGAAATTGGCTGCCTCAGCAGCCATGGAGGTGATTAAGGATCCTAGGAGAAAGCAAAATAAATCTGTCATACAGAGACCAGGGAAGTGTTCTTGACTCTGCTCCTCAGCAGACAATGCATCATTTCCCCTCCTCAGTGTGACGGAAGATGGAGATTAATTAGAAGCCAAAGCCCCAAACACAGAAGTCACATTATTTGTAATAATGACTCAATTAGATTCTGCAGCAGCAGATTAGCTAGTAATTCAGAAATTCCACTCCCTTCACATTTTCCCCAAGGTGAAGGGGATAGGGGGAAGAGAGGATGTTTTGCAATGGTTAGAGCTGAGGGACAGGGAGTCAGGATTCTGGGTTTCTAAGTGCTAACAGCCCCCTGTGAGGTGCTGAGCACCTTCAACTCCCAATGAAGGACTTTGCAAGAGCTCAGCACCTTGAAATATCAGACCCTTAATCTCAGTCTCCGTTTAGCCATCAGTTTAGTACTTCACTTATGCACTTTAATGCTAACAGTATTCCCACCAATTCACCTGTCATAATGGCTACAAAAGTAGATATTCTTTTAGATTTCCTAACTCCAACCTCAGGGATGCAAGAGGTTGCTCCCACTAGTCCTGTTTTTTCATCTTTAAACCCATCAGTATATATTGGCAACACAAAAGTGACTCCATTTACCATATGTAAACTCATAAACTAAGGGTATCAGAGCCTTTCCAAAAGTGGGAGGGTTAGGGGGGCCTGCCCCCCTGAGGCCCCTTCCCTCCCCAAGGCCCTGCCAAGCTGGAAGCCAGAGCGAGACTGCGGAGTCCACCTGGGGTGAGGCCGAAAGCAGCCCCCTGCCTATGTCCCCATCCCCCAGGGCAGGTGGAGGGACCCAGGCTCCCCACAGCTACCCTCATGGCTCTCCCTGACTTGGCTCTGGCTGAAGGTGGAACTTTGAAACTACAACCTGACCATGATAAGAGCCGTGCGGCTCTTACCATGGCCAGACTGTGGCTCCAAGGCCCTACCGCCCTGGCCAGAGTCAGGTCAGGGAGAGCTACATGGGCAGCTGTCGGGAGCCTGGTTCCCTCCACCTGCCCTGGACTGGAGGACTAGGGGGCAGGGACATGGGCAGGGGGCTGCTTTCAGCCCTCCCTACACTGCAGCCTCCTGAGCTCCCAGCTTCCCGGGCACCCTGGCCGGGCTCCATGCCAGCCTGGACAGGGGGTAGGGCTTCAGGAGGGGTAGGGGGGAGGCTTCCCGGTGAAAAATGGACTGGCCATTTTCAAAAAGTGGGAGGGTCCTGGCCCCCTGGTTCCTGTGCCACTGTCATAAACTTTATCTGTCATATAGGGTGACTCTTTCTTCCCCTTTATTTGATTATATAATTCTAAATCCACATCCAGCGAGGTGATTTTGCAGATATGATTTACTACCCCCTAACTATAGATTTTAATTTCCAGTCCTTTCTTTTCAAAATAACTCTTTTACCCACACTTTAACACTAACAGCATGAGGCAGTTTATTGTGTTGAGCTACATTTCATCTGCTGAATTCCCAGCGTTCCTCATATATTTGTCCAGTGTTCTTATTTGCGCTATTTACCCCCGCGTCTTTCTGCTTTCATCTGCCTCTGTTTCTAGTTACTCACCCAGCCCCTCACCAGCTGGGTTTCATCCTCAGTTAAGCCTGGCTCTCCCTCCAGGTACAGCCCAGTATGTTAATTGGCATCTCAGATACACATCAACCCTTTTGAAGCCTGTGTGGGGTCCCTTGCCCCATCACAGGCACAATTTTGGAGGGTGTAGACAAGGGCTTAACGAGTTAATCTTTATAAAGGGTTTTGAGACACTTGGGTGAGAGGTTGTGTTTCTAGCTTTTGTGACTGTATTATGAATCTTGCCATATTTGGTATTTTTCTTAAAGCCCCAGGTCTTGTGTGTCCTCTGATGTAAGAATTTTTGCTTTCATTTAAAAAAAACCTGTTTCTAGCCCCCATGATTGTAGAGAAAAGCTTGAAAATGTTAAGGCTAAAAGCTCAGAAGGGAAAAAAAGAATCCAATGTTCTTTTTTTTATCTCATAATTTTTTAAAGCTAAATCTGATTCACAACCTTTGAATGTTTGAGCTTGGCCATATTGCACAAAGGAAGTGGAAAATAATATCTGAAATCTTTTTATGTAGTAGACGGCTGCTAACAAAATACTTGCATTCATTTAACTTGGGTTGCATATGCTGGATGGGCCAAGAATTTGTTGGAGGGGAATCACGGAATCATACAAATGTAGGGCTGGAAGGATGTCATGAGATCATCAAGTCCAGCCCCCAGCTCTATTAAAGGCCTGATGCATTTTTGTAAAGTATTCTTATTAGTCATGGCTTTAAATTGAAACTGGACAAGATGGCAGTGTTTGCTTGAACCACCTAACCTCTGAGCAGATGTTTGTTCTGCAGGGGAAAGGGTTAAGTGGATCCTGATGCCTCATTGAGGCAGGTGATTCATTACCCCACTGGACATAAGGGAGGAGGAAGTGGCTCTTGAAGGAGAGAGGATTTAAAGTATAAACTGATCAGGCTTGAAATCAGAACCCTAGGAATAGCCAAACCTAAGGAGATACTTGAGATGAACTATGTGTTACTAATTTCTTAATAAAGCCAAACCAAATCACTTCCAAAATGTGGCGTTTTAACTCTATACCATGCATGGACTTTGTTTTAAGGCAAGCTGGGAAAGACATTTGCTCACAGGGACAATAAAAAGCTGCCAGCTGATGGAATGCAGATATTGCTTGCCTTCTCAGCTCTTTGGGGCAGGGATTATCATTTTGTTCTGTGTTTGTACAGCGCCTAGTATAATGGGGTGCCCGGTGCTGGCCTGTGACTGGAACTCCTAGTTGCTACTGCAGTACACATAATAAATCAAAATAAAATGTATAAATATACAGACAATGGATCTGAATCTCCTCTAACTTATGTAACTTTTACACCAGTACCAATCCATTGAGTTCAGGGGAGTTACTCATAGGCTACATCAGAATGATCAGAATCAGACCCAAAAGCAAATTCCCTTTGTAGCACCTGAAAAACATAATGTGTCCCATAGGACAAGGATATTAATGCCAGACCTATTCCACTAACTCAATCCTCTGACGGGCTCTAAAGAAATGAGAGTAACTAATGAGTAAACCTCTAAAGCAGCAAATAAGATGCTGAAATTCTCAAAAGGCTGGGTTTGGAGTTGGGGTGCATTTGTTGATGACAATTTCAAAATATTGTTAATTATTTTATATATTTCCTAGTGAATATTTTATCAGAACACTTTTAGTAAGTGCTCATTCTGTAATGCGAAAGAATAGGGAAATGCTGCTGGCAAGAAGTATGCAGCCGCTACATGTACAAGATGTACTCATCTCAACCAGGGGCATGATGGTAAATGCTAGCCAAGTTCACTGTAGACTGTTACAGGAAATGAGAATACAATGCATACTCAAAGAACAGTGCTCTTCATAAAAACCCCAGTGCTCATTGCTGTGGGCAGCGTACACTTAAGAAAACTCAACTGAAAAGGTGCACCAGATACAATGAGAAAAGGAGTACTTGTGGCACCTTAGAGACTAACAAATTTATTAGAGCATAAGCTTTCGTGAGCTACAGCTCACTTCATTGGATGCATTTGGTGGAAAAAAAAAAGAGAGAGTAAGGAGAGTGATCACTTAAGATAAGCCATCACCAGCAGCGGGGGGGGGGGGGAGAGGAAAACCTTTCATGGTGACAAGCAAGGTAGGCTATTTCCAGCAGTTAACAAGAATATCTGAGGAACAGTGGGGGGTGGGGTGGGGGGAGAAATAACATGGGGAAATAGTTTTACTTTGTGTAATGACTCATCCATTCCCAGTCTCTATTCAAGCCTAAGTTAATTGTATCCAGTTTGCAAATTAATTCCAATTCAGCAGTCTCTCATTGGAGTCTGTTTTTGAAGCTTACAGACACCCCCCCCAATCTGAAGCAAATACTTACCAGCAACCACACACCACACAACAGAACCACCAACCCAGGAACCTATCCTTGCAACAAAGCCCGTTGCCAACTCTGTCCACATATCTATTCAGGGGACACCATCATAGGGCCTAATCACATCAGCCACACCATCAGAGGCTCGTTCACCTGCGCATCTACCAATGTGATAGATGCCATCATGTGCCAGCAATGCTCCTCTTCCATGTACATTGGTCAAACTGGACAGTCTCTACGTAAAAGAATGAATGGACACAAATCAGACGTCAAGAATTATAACATTCAAAAACCAGTTGGAGAACACTTCAATCTCTCTGGTCACTCGATCACAGACCTAAGAGTGGCTATCCTTCAACAAAAAAGCTTCAAAAACAGACTCCAACGAGAGACTGCTGAATTGGAATTAATTTGCAAACTGGATACAATTAACTTAGGCTTGAATAGAGATTGGGAATGGATGAGTCATTACACAAAGTAAAACTATTTCCCCATGTTATTTTTCTCCCACCCACTGTTCCTCAGATATTCTTGTTAACTGCTGGAAATAGCCTACCTTGCTTGTCACCATGAAAGGTTTTCCTCCTTACCCCCCCGCCCCCGCTGCTGGTGATGGCTTATTTTAAGTGATCACTCTCCTTACAGTGTGTATGATAAACCCATTGTTTCATGTTCTCTGTGTGTGTATATCAAGCTCCCCTCTGTATTTTCCACCACTTCCGATGAAGTGAGCTGTAGCTCATGAAAGCTTATGCTCTAATAAATTTGTTAGTCTCTAAGGTGCCACAAGTACTCCTTTTCTTTTTGCGAATACAGACTAACACGGCTGCTACTCTGAAACCTGTCATTATGCAAGGCACTGAATTTAGCCGTTTAGAGTGGAAATCTGTCAACTTCATGAAAAAACTTGTACAGATACAGACAGACATCATCTTCCTCTCCAAATGCAAACAGATGGACATCATACCGAAAGGACTGAAGGTAAAAAAAAATCCATTACAATCTACATACCACACAGACTATGCTGACGACAGCTTGTGCCACACACTCGCAAAGAAACTGTGGAACCACCTGATCAACATCCTCTACAGCAAACAGGGAAAGATTAAGAATGAGCTCTCAAAACTGGATACTCTCATAAAGAACCAACCTTCCACACAAACTTCCTTGTGGCTGGACTTTACAAAAACTAGACAAGCCATTTACAACATACTTTGCTTCTCTACAAAAGAAAAAGGACACTAAACTCTCGAAACTACTACATGCCACAAGGGGCCATAACAGTGGTTCCCGTAACCCACCCAGCAATATTGTTAATCTATCCAACTATACTCTTAGCCCAGCAGAAGAATCTGTCCTATCTCGGGGCCTCTCCTTTTGCCCCTCCACCTCCATGAACATGATACAGTTCTGTGGTGACCTAGAATCCTATTTTCGATGTCTCCGACTCAAGTAATATTTCCAACACACCTCTGACCAACATATTAACCCACAGAGACCTTCCTACCAACACTACAAAAAGAAGGATTCTGGGTGGACTCCTCCTGAAGGTCGAAACAGCAGCCTGGACTTCTACATAGAGTGCTTCCACCAACGTGCACAGGCTGAAATTGTGGAAAAGCAGCATTGCTTGCCCCATAACCTCAGCCGTGCAGAACACAATGCCATCCACAGCCTCAGAAACAACTCTGACATCATAATCAAAAAGGCTGACAAAGGAGGTGCTGTCGTCATCATGAATAGGTCGGAGTATGAACAAGAGGCTACTAGGCAGCTCTCCAACACCACTTTCTACAAGCCATTACCTTCTGATCCCACTGAGAGTTACCAAAAGAAACTACAGCATTTGCTCAAGAAACTCCCTGAAAAAGCACAAGAACAAATCCGCACAGACACACCCCTAGAATCCCGACCTGGGGTATTCTATCTGCTACCCAAGATCCATAAACCTGGAAATCCTGGACGCCCCATCATCTCAGGCTTTGGCAACCTGACAGCAGGATTGTCTGGCTATGTAGACTCCCTCCTCAGGCCCTACGTTACCAGCACTCCCAGCTGTCTTCGAGACACCACTGACTTCCTGAGAAAACTACAGTCCATTGGTGATCTTCCTAAAAACACCATCCTAGCCACTATGGATGTAGAAACCCTCTACACCAACATTCCACACAAAGATGGACTACAAGCCGTCAGGAACAGTATCCCCGATACTGTCACGGCTAACCTGGTGGCTGAACTTTGTGACTTTGTCCTCACCCATAACTATTTCACATTTGGGGACAATGTATACCTTCAAATCAGCAGCACTGCGATGGGTACCCGCATGGCCCCACAGTATGCCAACATTTTTATGGCTGACTTAGAACAACGCTTCCTCAGCTCTCGTCTCCTAATGCCCCTACTCTACTTGCGCTACATTGATGACATCTTCATCATCTGGACCCATGGAAAAGAAGCCCTTGAGGAATTCCACCATGATTTCAACAATTTCCATCCCACCATCAACCTCAGCCTGGACCAGTCCACATGAGATCCAGTTCATGGACACTACAGTGCTAATAAGCGATGGTCACATAAACACCACCCTATATCGGAAACCTACTGACCGCTATTCCTACCTATATGCCTCTAGCTTTCATTCAGATCATACCACACAATCCATTGTCTACAGCCAAGCTCTACGATATAACCGCATTTGCTCCAACCCCTCAGACAGAGACAAACACCTACAAGATCTCTATCATGCATTCCTACAACTACAATACCCACCTGCTGAAATGAAGAAACAGATTGACAGAGCCAGAAGAGTACCCAGAAGTCACCTACTACAGGACAGGCCCAACAAAGAAAATAACAGAAGCCACTAGCCATCACCTTCAGCCCCCAACTAAAACTTCTCCAACGCATCATCAAGGATCTACAACCTATCCTGAAGGACGACCCATCACTCTCACAGATCTTGGGAGACAGGCCGGTCCTTGCTTACAGACAGCCCCCCAATCTGAAGCAAATACTCACCAGCAACCACACAACAGAACCACTAACCCAGGAACAGCTACTACTCTGAAACCAGACACAATGAGGTTAGACAGCTCCGGTTTCAGTTTCATTTCACACCACACTCAGGGCTTTATTCTGTATTCCCTTTACCAACACTGATTAACACCTTAGTCTGCAACTGACCCAGTGAAACAAATGGGACTTCTTGTACAGAACGATGCTACTCATTGTGAGTAAAAGGGAAACATAACTGGGCCCTCAATGGGCAAATTCAGAGGTTTTGTGTAGATCTCAATAGGGTAGTTGAAATTGGTATAACTTAAAGAGAGAGCATAGTAGAAAAAACCACTAACGGAAAATTAATAATTTAATAGCCTCCCTGCTAACAAGAAGTGTATGGCTGGAGTTTGGCTAAGGCCTCGGCACCATTTCATCAGACATATTAGTCTCCAGATGGCACACGCCTGATTCAGAGGGGCTTGATATAGGAGCCAGAACACTGTGCTAGGCATGATGGACATTTGCTCTGTACTGTGTGGTACCCGCAGAGCACATGAGCGCAGCTCAGCAGGAACATCTCTCTGTGCTGAGTCCTGGGCTTCAGGACCGAGTGCAATGTTCCTGGGAGAAAAGGGTGATGATCTGGTGACTCACTTGGCATGACTATTAGCATTATAAACCTGAATGCCTAATGATACCAGAAATTACAGGGTTCAATAGAAAGTTTATTTTCTTCTGAAGGAAGCGATGTGATTAAATGTGAGCAGGCCATAACAAAGAAGTGTGCTTTGAACAGATTGAGTGAACTGTTTCATTGTAACTAAGTGACAGATTTAGGGTACCAGGCCTCAGCAGTGCTGGCTCATGGGGTATTCAGTAACTGTCCTTATTCATTTTTCATGTATAGGGTTCACACTTTGGCAGTTCTGCTTTGACTTTTGACGGTGCTGGCTGGAGAAGCCAAAGGGGAATTTGGCTGAAACTGCTGAGTCTCACGTGGATACCAATTGACACTGGAAATCCCTCGCCCAGTGAGTAGAATGTGAGTTGCCTGAAATCCCATCCCACCTTACCTAAAAATGGCCCAAGTTTACCAGACTGGTTGTGAACCACAAAAGTTCACTGCTCCCCTCAGTTCTAGTGTCTACTACTATCCAAACTTTCTCTTAACATATTTTCTAAATATAAGCCCAGTGTCTTTTCTTCTCTTCTTGCACCTCACCCACTGAACAGTGCAATGAGACAATAATAAAGGTTGCTTGGCATTGCCTCGTTTCATACCCTCTTTGAGGGGGGGAATCCGTAGCAATGGTCTACAGAAAATAGAGCCCATTTGTCATCTGCCCTCTTTGGTTTGTCATCTACTTGCTTTATTCACCCATATGCTTGAATAAAGCAAGATATCACTTGATGATTATCTGTTCTGTTCACTCCCTCTGCAGCACCTGGCATTGGCCACTGTTGGAAGACAGGATACTGACCTTTGGTCTGACCCAATATGGCCATTCTTATGTTTGATGTCTATGTCTTCTTATGACCACTAAGACCTTTGAATCATGCCCAGAGCGTTTAACAAATCTGAGTCCTGGGAAGGGGAGAATGGAGCCTGGGTCCCTGATCTTGGTGTGGTGACTATGTCAATGACATAGTCTATGTCAACTGACATTTTCATCATGCAAATCTAAGGGAAGACCATTTGTATAATGACTGACTATGGTACAATCAAAGATTTTCAGTTCCTCCTCCTGCCCATGAACAGTTTCAGTGATGAAGTAATTAACCCCGAGAGGTCCAAATCAGATCACTTTGAAACTTGTAAATGAAATATTTTTAATGGCAACTTACTTTTCAGTAATGACAACTTCCTAAAAGTACCAGGGGGTTTGAATCCATATCTATGTTTTTTAAATTTCAGAATCACAATTAATAAGGTGGTGATAAAGAATAGGAGAGGCTGCATTATATATTATTTTAATCTCGAGCATTTCTGAAATCTGTTTTTAACTTTTCACACTATACACAGTCTCTCTCATTTCTCCTCTCTTCTTCTATTTCCACATAACACTTTCTTTTTTACATATCACAGGCACATGACCACCACTCTGGCAATTGTGAAATCCAGATGGGGGATTACCAAATTGCACTTCATCTTTAAACTACAGGAGTAGAGAATTTTCTTTGTACATAAACTTGATGGATGTTAGTATTCTGAATAATGATAGAAACAGGATAGCAAAAGATTCTTATGATAGGTTTCAGAGTAGCAACCGTGTTAGTCTGTATTAACAAAAAGAAAAGGACTACTTGTGGCACCTTAGAGACTAAGACATTTATTTGAGCATAAGATTCTTAGGAATTTAGAAACACATGCATCAGTGCTTAATGCTCTGGACTTCGTGAAAACATCTTCCACTGGAGCTGAAAGACCGGGGAATAATGAGAGAGGGACTCTGGTGGTGGTTTGATGGGTGGGACACATTCCATTTTTATTATATTCATGTTGCTGCCGGGATAGTGTTGTTATCTGTGGGTAATTGCCAGAATCTGTTTATGTATGAAAATAATTTTAAGATCTTGTCAAAGGTGCCCAGAGCTTGGGTTGGGTGCACTTATGTCAGGTCGCATGAACAGACAAAATAGATTGTGCTTTCTGCTGTTCCAGGAAAGTAAAGCTCCACCTATCTTTAATTCTCATTAACAGGTTCAACTAACCCCCAAGGCTTTTGAAATTAATTCCATCAGTTTAGAAGGCTTATCGTTGCAACAGTTTCCAGTCTGTCATTAATCCTTAACCACACATTACTCAGCCACTGTGACTCAGGAAGTGCAAGACCCAGGACTGTGAATGCGCCTGGCTACTTGCACCCTCTCCCTAGACCTCGCTCTATGCTTTTTCCATTGATTGGTATATGGAAGGTGCAGCCTTTCAACCCTGCACCCGCATCTAACAGGGAGAGTCATCTTCAAAGAGACATTTCTCCTTCCTCTGCATCGTTTTGTTTATGTCTCGAAGTGGCTTGTTTCCTTATTGTCCCTTAGTAGGGAACAAGGCTGTAAACATCGGCTGATGACATCAAAATTGATAACATCCATAAATCATAATACATCGAGAGTCTAATAACCTCTCTTGTATGAGAAAATCCTCTATTAGCCAGTTGCCTCTCCCAACCCTTTTCTCTTTGAAAGTTAGCTCAATTACAAATTCCCTCTGGCTGGGCATGGACCTTCTCTGAGCAATCACTTTTTATTCATCTCGATAGAGAATTATTTGCTTGGAAACTATTCCAGACTTTTCCATTACTCTGTTGGGCCCAATGCTGCAGGATGCTGAGCATCTTTTCCAAGGTGCTGAGCACTTGTAGCTCCTGCTGAAGTCTTTTTTGTTTTAATTCACTCCCTCCCACATAGCAGCTGACATGCATTTTAGCACATTTACTGTTCTTTACTCCCACTTTTCTTTATTCGCTGTCACCCTCTAGCTTTCTTTTCCTTACAGAGGAGAAACCATTGGATCTATTTCTAACTGATAAGAGGGAGGAACTCACTGAGTATGTGACTGTAATAGAGAAGCTTAGAATTAGTGGCCATGAACTACAATACAATATGAATGCAGAATAGCGAGGAGTGGGTTCCCCGGAGGCAGTGTGGCGAGGAGTGGGTTCCCCGGAGGCAGTGTGGCAAGGAAGGGGTTCCCAGGAGACAGCATGGTAAGGAATGGTTCACAGGAGGTGGCATAGCCAGGAATGGGTTAATAGGCGCCAGTGTAGCAAGGAATGGGTTCACAGGAGGCAGCATAGCCAGGAATGGGTTAATAAGTGAACGGGTTCACAGGACAAAACAGAACCAGGGGATTGGATTTCAGCAAAACAAATATTGAGAAATTAGGATTGGGGCCCTGTCCAAAACCCACTGAGTCACTGGTAAGACTCTTTGGCTCTATGAGGAGTTGGACCAGGGCCCTTGGGTGTAAATATAATGGGAGGAATGACTAAAATCCATCTGTCTAGCAAAGGCTGCCAAATCCTAAAATGGACCTCGAGCTTTTGGGGGGCAGGGCAGCTGTTCCAGGGGAGTCATTCAGAATGAAGACAGGTAGAAGGATCATGGACATCCTGCCACAGGTTCTCCCCGCTAGTAGAGTGCAGCTTTAAGTTCAGGACAGGTGTCTTTTGGAACCCTGCTGGGGAGAGTGCCCAAGAGACATGGTGCCTTGGCCCAAACCCTTCTTGCTCAGTATTGCTCATGCTTTGGGCTATCCTAAGTAGCTCCAGTTGCTTTGTGTCCTCCCCTGCAGGTGGACGTTCCATCACTGGGAGCCTGCAGCCTGGACTCCACCATCAAGGCCAGCCAGAATGAAGGCACAACATACTAATTTTCAAAAGGAGAAAGGAAAGGGATGCTTTCCAATGTCTGCCTCATAAGCCTGACTTCTGGTTCTAGAAAAACGGCAGGATAATTATTCAAAGAAAAATGACCCACTCGACAACTGGAAAATAGTGGAACTGGGTTTCTGCAGTGTAAATCTTCTCAGATGACATTGATCACTGTCTTTGATAGAACAATTAAATCACTGGCCAAAATGAAAACAGCAAATGTAATGGGTCCACCTGAGGCTGGCACTTTTGTCGGGGGAAGAGGGAGGAGCGTTCCCTATACTCTGAGGGCAGGGATTACTCCCACTTTGACCCTCTTCCCCCTGGAGGGGATTTGGGGGAAGCAGGCTGCACCATCTAAAGACAGTGTAGACTATGTACAAGCCCTTGTGCACTGAGAAGCTTGTGCCTGAAATGCAGCTTCCTACCTGAATACAGCTCTGCACCAGCCCCAGCATGTTTCAGTGCCTAACTGGCCCAATTTGGCTCAATGTGTTTTGACTTCAGTGATGCCTTTGTTATACTATCTCCCAAAAATTCACTCTCAGAACTAGTCCCAATTGGCTCAGGTAGGACTACAGTCACATGGATTAGTTACTGGTGCAGAGACCAAAGATAAATTGTGGGGAGGGGCTTAGTGGGTAGTACAGGGAGCGAGGCTGGTCCTGGTCCTGTCTAACATCTTCTTTCATGATGTGAAAGAAGAAGTTAGCGACACATTTGTATAATCTACAGAAGATATTAAAATGCACTCACTGATGCTGGCTTTAAATTGGACAGTCCCACTCTGTCCTTTACTGTTAGTGTTATGATGGCTGGTGGTATCTCCTTCACTGAAGAGTTATTTATTATTTGTATTGCGGTAACACCTAGGAGCCCTAGGCATGGCCCAGGACCCATTGTGCTAGGCACTGTACAAATACAGAACAAAAGGATAGGCCCTGTCCCAAAGAGCTGATAATCATTTAGTATTTGTGGTTCTGTTTTAGAGCAAACTCCTGTGACAGTGTTTGAAGCACTGTCACAGCAGGCAGCTCTTATTTTCATAGACACATGATGGAAAAGCCCTACTTGTCCATCTTCTGCCCTAGTGGGATTGTTCCCTGCAGTCCACTGTCCATTACGTTATTGCATGTCCCAAATGATGGGGCTTCCATCACTTTGCCTAGGAGACCATTTCTCAATCTAACAGATGGCCCTGCTAGAAACTCTCTCCTGATATTCAGCCTTAATTGAGTCTGATGAATTTAATAACCATGAAATTTTTTTCCTACATCCTAAATGACAAGCTTAGGGTTGAAGGGCAAGGTCCTCTTGACTAATCCTCGGGTGACCCTGATTTTAAGTTCACTGTTATCCTTTTATTTTGGACTCTGCTACCCTGGAAGGGGTAGGATTCAACTATGCCATAGCTAGAGGGGCAGCATCCAACAATGGGGACCTGCAGCTGGGTGCACAAGAGAGCGGGGGGCGGGGGAGATTGCCTATGCAACCTGATGACATGGCTCGAACCTAACATCATTATTTTATTGTAGCCAGAGACACACACACATAGATTATAGGTTCCTGCTCCAAATAAACTTAAAATGTAAACAACAGATTTACTATTGTCTTCCATGTGCCTAATTTTATGAGTCATATGAGTAAAGATTACACAATCCCCAGGCCCTCAGTCTTTTCTGACAAAGAAACAATTAAGATTTTTGAAACTCCTTTAAAATCACAACTGGAAACAATCAGCCACCGCAGTGGACCTTTCAATTATGCAGAATTCCACCCACAATCTGCAGACACCATAAAGGCAGCCAGCCTGGCCCAAAATATTTATATGCAAAAGCATACCCGAATGAAAGATAGGATTGCCTAGAGGTTACAGTATGAGATTGGAAGGCCAGACGCTTGTGTTCTGTTTCTGGCAACTCCTGACTTGCTAAATAGCTTTGGGCAACTCACTGTCTCTATTTACGCATACATAAAATGTGTATAACAAGCAGCTATCTATTTATGTTGAGGGGAATATCTGGATCTATTGACCAGATATTGACTGAGGAAAACATGAACACAGTGGTCCAGACTGATCCCCGGTGTATTCTGTGGAGCTCCTGAACTAGCATAATGTTGGCTTGTCACTAGTCTCACAAACATGGGACATGTCGAGAAGGGGGTGGCAGTAGTGAATTTGCCAGGAGCTCCCTCTTCTTCCAGACTGTGGAAAGGCTAGGAGCTCTTTTAGAGATAAGAACTGAAGAAAGATAGGCACTTTATCCTGTAATACCGATACCCTTTAAATTCCAACCAGAGCAGTCTCCTCCTCTTCCCCACTGGAGGAAATTTGATAGTCACTTAGTGTAATTTATCTCCCTCCATGAATACTGCGTGCACACACATAAGTGAAACCAAATTCAGAGAGGAAAAGCAGGACATTTGCTCAGCCCTGCTTCACTGTACCCTTCCTTTCTGTCTCTATCATACATATTTTGAAGGGCATCACCAATAATCATAATCCTGTTATCTTTTAATGCCTTCCTTATCTCATCATCAAATTTCATTCCACTGTCTGTCCCACAGTGAAGGTGCATAGTGCAGTAACATTATAAGTCCTCTAATCCTTCTGTTATTTCAACCCAAATTGATTCATTATGGCTCTCTTGCGCTGACAAGTGCAATTCCTTCCACTATACATTTTCACTGACATACAAAACTTTACCTCCGGCTTCCTTTCTCCTCTATTATTCCAGGATATCAGATGGCACTGAAATCTGAATTCATTCAGGTCTTTCATGCTACTGTGACTCTTGCTTTCTGCATAAGACTATCAGAATTTTTAACTTATATTTCAGAGTTTCAAATATTTTACTTGGAATAGCTGATCTAGCCAAAATCTAGAAAAGCAACAATATTGCATGAGGTTCTGGCTACTCAGGAGACAGGTAATGTGATATGGACCCGTTCATCAAGATAACCCCAATTCTGGAAAGCATTCCTATTCAGGACAGTACTTACGCATGTATAATTTTAAGCATGTGCTTAAGTCCCACTGAAATAAAAATTTTGCAGATGACACAAAATTATTGAGGTCAGTGACGACTGTGAGGCACTTCAGAGGGACTTAATGAAGTTGGTGAACAAGCAACGCAAAGCAGATAAAATTCAATGCACAGGATAATGCACATCTAAAAGATTAATCTGAATTACTCCTTCACATTAGCAGGCTCTATATTAACCATAACATTGCAGGACAAAAACATGTGGCTCATTATAGACAGCTTAATTAAGACATGTACTCAATGTGCAGCAGTGTTCAAAGGTAACCAAGATATTAGGATTTGTAAAGAACAGTATAGAAAATATTGAAAATATTATGCAAATCAATGGTTTGCTTACACCTGGAATAATATGTTTTGTTTCAGTCACCATATCTTCAAAGGATATAGCAGAAATAAAAAGGGTTCAGAGAGAGATGACAAAAACTATGAGAGGCTTGCAAAGATTTGTGTATGAGGAAAGACTGAAAGACTTAGACTTTAGAGAGGAAATAAGTAAGGGGGGACATGATAAATACATACAAAATAACGAATGGTGCAGAGAAGAAAAAATGGGTGCTTGTACTTACCCTTTCTCATAATAAAAGAATCAAGGGACATCCAATGAGACTGAAAGTTAACATATTTAAATTGGTAAAATTACATACACACACTGGCATAATTAACCTGTGGAATGCACTGCCACTAGATATTATTTTGGTCAAGAACTTAATAAGATTCAACAATAAATTATATATTTACAGTAACTCCTCACTTAATGTTATCCCGGTTAACATTGTTCCGTTGTGACGTGGCTGATCTGTTAGACTCATTTAAAGTTGCGTAATGTTTGCTTATAATGTTGTTTGGCCGTGGGGGTTTGGAACCAGGCTGGGCCGACAGCCCCCCATCAGCTCCCCTCCACCCCCAATCCCACCAGCGTCTCCTGCCCGCTGGTGGCCCCACAGATCAGCAACTCCCCCATCCCTCCACGCGCCTCCTGCCTGCAGCAATCAGCTGTTTCATGGCATTCAGGAGGCTGGGGGAGGGGGAGGAGCGAGGACACGGTGCGCTTGGCGGGAGGGGGTGGAACAGGGCCGGGAAGAGGCGAGGTGGGAGTGGAGTGGAGTCTTGGGGGAAGGGGTGGAGTGGGGGTGGGCCGGGGCAGAGCTGGGGGTTGAGCAGCCCCCGGCACTTTGGAAAGAACAGCAAGAGGAGCAGTCGGATGATCCACCCTCTTTCACCCTCTGACTCCACCACCTCAACCAAGCTTCACAATCATCATTGCTGAGTATAGTATTACATTGTTTTAAATTGTTTAAAAATTATACTGTATATGTATATAATGTCTTTTATCTGGCAAAAAAAATTCCCTTGAATCTAACCCTCCCCCCACATTTACATTAATTCTATGTATGGATAAACGTATGATATAGATCCTCATGTATTGGGGCATAACCCAACCTCTAAATGTCAGAGGGTTAGAAAAATACTTCTCCTATGGACAAATTTTTCTATAAAATTGTCTAGTATAAGTTTTCTTGCACCTGTCTTCAAAGCACCTGGTACTGGCCAGTATCAAGAGGCAAGATACTTGACTAAGTGGATCAGGGATCTAATCAGGTACAGCATTCCTATGTAACTCTCTGTGGTACTGTATCTCTGCTAAAACAACAATTTTCCTCTTTTAATGACAGGTTTCAGAGTAGCAGCCGTGTTAGTCTGTATTTGCAAAAAGAAAAGGAGTACTTGTGGCACCTTAGAGACTAACAAATTTATTTGAGCATAAGTTTTTGTGAGCTACAGCTCACTTCATCGGATGCATTTGGTGGAAAATACAGTGGGGAGATTTATATACACACACAGAGAACATGAAACAATGGGTTTTATCATGCACACTGTAAGGAGAGGTTTCAGAGTAGCAGCCATGTTAGTCTGTATTCGCAAAAAGAAAAGTAGTACTTGTGGCACCTTAGAGACTAACAAATTTATTAGAGCATAAGCTTTCGTGAGCTACAGCTCACTTCATCGGATGCATTTGGTGGAAAAAACAGAGGGGAGATTGATATACACACACACAGAGAACATGAAACAATGGGTTTATCATACACACTGTAAGGAGAGTGATCACTTAAGATAAGCAATCACCAGCAGCAGGTGGGGAAAGGAGGAAAGCCTTTCATGGTGACAAGCAAGGTAGGCTATTTCCAGCTGTTAACAAGAATATCTGAGGAACAATGGGGGGTGGGGTGGGGTGGGGGGGAGAAATAACATGGGGAAATAGTTTTACTTTGTGTAATGACTCATCCATTCCCAGTCTCTATTCAAGCCTAAGTTAATTGTATCCAGTTTGCAAATTAATTCCAATTCAGCAGTCTCTCGTTGGAGTCTGTTTTTGAAGCTTTTTTGTTGAAGGATAGCCACTCTTAGGTCTGTAATCGAGTGACCAGAGAGATTGAAGTGTTCTCCAACTGGTTTTTGAATGTTATAATTCTTGACGTCTGATTTGTGTCCATTCATTCTTTTACGTAGAGACTGTCCAGTTTGACCAATGTACATGGCAGAGGGGCATTGCTGGCACATGATGGCATATATCACATTGGTAGATGCGCAGGTGAACGAGCCTCTGATGGTGTGGCTGATGTGATTAGGCCCTATGATGGTGTCCCCTGAATAGATACGTGGACAGAGCTGGCAACAGGCTTTGTTGCAAGGATAGGTTCCTGGGTTGGTGGTTCTGTTGTGTGGTGTGTGGTTGCTGGTGAGTATTTGCTTCAGGCTGGGGGGCTGTCTGTAAGCAAGGACTAGCCTGTCTCCCAAGATCTGTGAGAGTGATGGGTCATCCTTCAGGATAGGTTTTAGATCCTTGATGATGCGTTGGAGAGGTTTTAGTTGGGGGCTGAAGGTGATGGCTAGTGGCTTCTGTTATTTTCTTTGTTGGGCCTGTCCTGTAGTAGGTGACTTCTGGGTACTCTTCTGGCTCTGTCAATCTGTTTCTTCACTTCAGCAGGTGGGTATTGTAGTTGTAGGAATGCATGATAGAGATCTTGTAGGTGTTTGTCTCTGTCTGAGGGGTTGGAGCAAATGCGGTTATATCGTAGAGCTTGGCTGTAGACAATGGATCGTGTGGTATGATCTGGATGAAAGCTAGAGGCATGTAGGTAGGAATAGCGGTCAGTAGGTTTCCGATATAGGGTGGTGTTTATGTGACCATCGCTTATTAGCACCGTAGTGTCCAATAAGTGGATCTCTTGTGTGGCCTGGTCCAGGCTGAGGTTGATGATGGGATGGAAATTGTTGAAATCATGGTGGAATTTCTCAAGGGCTTCTTTTCCATGGGTCCAGATGATGAAGATGTCATCAATGTAGCGCAAGTAGAGTAGGGGCATTAGGAGACGAGAGCTGAGGAAGCGTTGTTCTAAGTCGGCCATAAAAATGTTGGCATACTGTGGGGCCATGCGGGTACCCATCGCAGTGCCGCTGATTTGAAGGTATACATTGTCCCCAAATGTAAATAGTTATGGGTGAGGACAAAGTCACAAAGCTGTGCCTGAACTTGTGTGACCAGTCCACACAAGAGATCCACTTCCTGGACACTACGGTGCTAATAAGCGATGGTCACATAAACACCACCCTATATCGGAAACCTACTGACCGCTATTCCTACCTACATGCCTCTAGGTTTCATCCAGATCATACCACACGATCCATTGTCTACAGCCAAGCTCTACGATATAACCGCATTTGCTCCAACCCCTCAGACAGAGACAAACACCTACAAGATCTCTATCATGCATTCCTACAACTACAATACCCACCTGCTGAAGTGAAGAAACAGATTGACAGAGCCAGAAGAGTATCCAGAAGTCATCTACTACAGGACAGGCCCAACAAAGAAAATAACAGAATGCCACTAGCCATCACTTTCAGCCCCCAACTAAAACCTCTCCAACGCATCATCAAGGATCTAAAACCTATCCTGAAGGATGACCCATCACTCTCACAGATCTTTGGGGACAGGCCAGTCCTTGCTTACAGACAGCCCCCCAGCCTGAAGCAAATACTTACCAGCAACCACACACCACACAACAGAACCACCAACCCAGGAACCTATCCTTGCTACAAAGCCCATTGCCAACTCTGTCCACATATCTATTCAGGGGATACCATCATAGGGCCTAATCCCATCAGCCACACTATCAGAGGCTCGTTCACCTGTGCATCTACCAATGTGATATATGCCATCATGTGCCAGCAATACCTCTCTGCCATGTACATTGGTCAAACTGGACAGTCTCTACATAAAAGAATGAATGGACACAAATCAAACGTCAAGAATTATAACATTCAAAAACCAGTTGGAGAACACTTCAATCTCTTTGGTCACCCGATTACAGACCTAAGAGTGGCTATCCTTCAACAAAAAAGCTTCAAAAACAGACTCCAACGAGAGACTGCTGAATTGGAATTAATTTGCAAACTGGATACAATTAACTTAGGCTTGAATAGAGACTGGGAATGGATGAGTCATTACACAAAGTAAAACTATTTCCCCACGTTATTTCTCCCCCCCACCCCCGACTGTTTCTCAGATATTCTTGTTAACTGCTGGAAATAGCCTACCTTGCTTGTCACCATGAAAGGTTTTCCTCCTCCCCCCCCCCCCCCGCTGCTGGTGATGGCTTATCTTAAGTGATCACTCTCCTTACAGTGTGTATGATAAACCCATTGTTTCATGTTCTCTGTGTGTGTATATCAATCTCCCCTCTGTTTTTTCCACCAAATGCATCCGATGAAGTGAGCTGTAGCTCACGAAAGCTTATGCTCTAATAAATTTGTTAGTCTCTAAGGTGCTACAAGTACTCCTTTACTGTAAGGAGAGTGATCACTTAAGATGAGCCATCACCAGCAGCAGGGGAGGGAAAGGAGGAAACCCTTTCAAGGTGACAAGCAAGGTAGGCCATTTCCAGCAGTTAACAAGAACATCTGAGGAACAGTGGGGGGTAGGGTGGAGGTGAGAAATAACATGGGGAAATAGTTTTATTTTGTGTAATGACTCATCCATTTCCAGTCTCTATTCAAGCCTAAGTTAATTGTATCCAGTTTGCAAATACAGACCTGAGGGTGGCTATCCTTCAACAAAAAAACTTCAAAAACAGACTCCAACGAGAGACTGCTGAATTGGAATTAATTTGCAAACTGGATACAATTAATTTAGGCTTGAATAGAGACTGGGAATGGATGAGTCATTACACAAAGTAAAACTATTTCCCCATGTTATTTCTCTCCCCCACCCCACCCCCCACTCTTCCTCAGATGTTCTTGTTAACTGCTGGAATGGCCTACCTTGCTTGAAAGGTTTTCCTCCTTTCCCCCCCCCTGCTGCTGGTGATGGCTCATCTTAAGTGATCACTCTCCTTACAGTGTGTATGATAAAACCCATTGTTTCATGTTCTCTGTGTGTGTATATAAATCTTCCCACTGTATTTTCCACCAAATGCATCCGATGAAGTGAGCTGTAGCTCACGAAAGCTTATGCTCAAATAAATTTGTTAGTCTCTAAAGTGCCACAAGTACTCCTTTTCTTTTATCCTCTTTTAATGTAGTCTCATACAGGCCACAGTGACATCATACATGTCAGAGGAATGTTTAAATAATGACCTGCTAGAAGAATTCTGTTCTGAGAAAGGACAGGCGATAGTGTTATGATGCCATCCAGTGGTAGTGTGTCATCAAAGCTTCTAGTATGCATAATGACATGATGAGCCAGCCAACAGGAAGTAGGAGTATGAGCCTCGTTCAAGATGAGAGAAGCCATGTGTAGGATATAGTCCTGGAGTTCCAAGAAGTGTCAGAGAAGTCAGATGACTGTAGAATCATACACCTGCTGACGCAGAGGAAATTGTGACTATCAAGCAGCAGAAGAACATACAGCAGCAAATGTCTAAATAAAAGAAATAAGAAGAGGCAAAGCAGGATGGGAAGCACTGAAGCAGAGGATCATCTGCTTTCCTCAGGCCAGGCACAGAGGTTGACCTCAGGTATATTGATGTAAATCTGAATTTATTCCAATGGAGTTACTCCAGATAGATACCACTATACCAGAGATCATGCTCCTAATTCACTTAGGTATTTTTGAACATCTTACCCTTGCGTCCCCCCCCACCCCTCTTCTTTAAGGAGCTCTTTAGGTCAATAGGCAACAGAAATTTCAGACAGTCACACATTCCCTGAAAGATTTAAGATTACACTGATTGGAGGAAAATACTGACAGAAAAGGGAATTAATGTTCATATTATAGCTCAGGACAAAAATTCTCAAAGCATGATAAATCAGTCAGATGTTTTAATTGTAGGTGACTTTGATACAGAAGGCATGTAAATGACAGAGCCCTTCTATTGACTGTTAGAACAGTTATACAAGTATGATTGTCGTCATGCTCCAGTACCTAACCAATAGTGGAATTTAAAAAAGGAATGACAAAGCTGACAAAGGAGGGGTAGGAGAGAGAAATACAGAGCTGCATTCATGCATTTTATGAGAAAAATTGCATAGCTGGTTTAAAAAATGTCTTTTTTGTGTCCTTGGTACTGGTTCTGTGCTTCTTGGGGCTACAGATAACAGTATTCTTCTATCCAACATCATCAGCCCAAAACATGAGAAAAGGAAAGACCTACTTGAAGAACAAAGACACAATTTAAAGTTGGTCTTGGGAAGAAGTGAATCACTTATGCAGATGTTGTACAAAAGGCAAATACTTCAAGTTTCATAAGGATATGATAATCCATAAAATATTGGTTGAGGGTTAAGCACCAAACCCAGCAACCTGACATTTTTCAGACTTAAATGGCAAACCCAGTATGTGGTTGTCTTCAACACCCTGAACTTGATCTTGACTGCAAATTTTAATCAAATTATTTCCATGCATGATCCCCAGCTGTGTAACACAATGGTGGAGGCATCTCATTATTTTAAGGCCAGTGCTTTCTTTCAGTTAATAACCTCTGGGAAAGTCACCATAGCTTATATCTGTCTTTCTTTTTTGCTTTGAAGAACAATATTAAATTTTCATAAATATAAAAACTACAGGGAAATACATTTAATAGTATTCTCTTTGTTTAAAAAAACTCAGTCAACCACCCTTTTCCAGAATGCCATTGTTGGACAACACTGAAGATAAAAACGTAGACATCCCAAAGGTCTTGTAGATCAGTGATGAGTCTTTCCCCCATGGGCCAGAATGATTCCAGTCCTTGTTGCCGAGTTCTAAGAAGCCATAATAAGAGGACAAAAGCCCCCAAAGTGCCTGAGATTCAGAGAGGCAAGACTGATGTCAAGTCATTTCTGATAACAGTGGCTCACACCAACATCTTCAGATTCTTATGTGGAAGGTACTGCAAAGAAAAAAGAGATTAAGATGTATCAACACATGTCATTATATAAGATATTTTTTCAAAAAGAGCCCATTTTAATGGAGAAAAGTGGGAAGGGATGGATCTGATCACTGGTCCATCATGCCCTTTATCCAAATATGGATGTTTCAGAAGAAGGTGAACTGTGCCAACCACACAGTGCTGTATGTGAAAGGGAAATCCCTTCCTGACTCTGTGGTAATCAGTTTATACCCTGAAGCATAAGATTGGATTATACTTCTCTTAGAATGCCTAACAACTAAAGGTATCAGGTACCAAAATGATGAATGAATGCCAGGATTAAGAAGTGTCTGCCATGTTGAAAGTTTCTACTGGTTTGAGAAATATTCCCTATACTTAAAATAGGGCATTTTACTGGAAGCTCTAATATCTTCAATTGTTTTAGAAATGACCCTCATAGAAAGATAATGAAAAGCAGTGCTGGCCACAAAACTATTCAACCCTTTTTAAAATCCAGACACGGTATTTGACTTGCCAACCTTCTGCATCAGGGAGTTCCCTTTCCAGTTTCAATCAGTGCATGACAGGAAGGTAATTCACAGCACAAAACAATAGTTTATCTAAATAAATATATGGAGATATACCTGTCTCATAGAACTAGAAGGGACCTTGGAAGGTCATCAAGTCCAGTCCCCTGCTTACACAGCAGGACCAAGTACTGTCCCTTATTTTTGCCCCAGATCCCTAAATGGCCACCTCAAGGATTGAACTCACAAGCCTGAATTTAGCAGGCTAATACTCAAACCACTAAGCTATCCCTCCCACCTAGATATAGCCCTGAGGAAGGAAGCTGAGATTCAGATCTGAACTCTTTCAAAACTTGAACCTGTCTATATACAGAGGGAGTTTGGCCTCTCAGAGATCGGCCCAAGTAGAAAGCTTAGCCTTGGATATTGAGAATTCAGTGGCAGAAGGTTTTGAGATCTGCTGTTTCAGTTTGGATCTAACTCATTGTTGATCCTCAGATGAGGGCTATGCAAACTGCATGCATTTAATTGTAGTGGCTAATTTACTTCTTCAAAAAAATACTTAGCATGTGTTGAAGTCCTATTTTGCTCAAACAGGTGCTAAAGTGCTTTGCTGAACTGAGGCCTTGGTCATTAATGACTGCCAGCATGGAGACCCAGAACACCGCAGTATGACACTATTTTTCTAACTGCTGGAAGGAGGATCTTCTAGGAAAAGCTGTGTCAGATGTTACATTGCCTTTCCTCTTTCTGCAGATCAGTCAAGAAACGATGGGCCGGATTCATCCCAGGTACAATTTCACTAAGCCACTGGAGATATGTCAGGGAAAACTGTTGTGTGATGTGTTTTTAGTGTTGTGTGTGTGTTTGAGGCTGGTGGGAATGTTCTGGCAGTTCTGCTGAATGTGGAGAAGTTTTTATTTGGGGCAATCTCAGGAGGTTAGATCCTTTAGGTGACTAATATTCAGCATTGGGTGGGTCTGGTATTGTCTACCATGGCTAGACTACAGGACAGCATGTTAACTTATTTGCCACTAAACAGTACACAACTCCACAAACCAAGAAGCTACCAGAGCTATTGATGATTAAACATGGCACATAGAGCCATAGTCTGGTACATCACTGTGTCTAGCTTTTTGATGGCATAGCTAATAAAGATGTTCGAGAGGTGCTCTGTCTTGTTCAACTCCCTGTCCTTTTTCAACAGGTGCAGAGGGCCACAGACTGTGTGGGTTGGGAGTGGGATGGGAAGGGACAAGATTTTGAGAGGCATAGAGCCAAGCTCTGCAGGGTCTCCTTGTACACTGCATTGTTCCTTGTTCCCTGCCAATCATGCGTGGGCCAGGGGAAGTGCAGGAACAGAGCTGGTGGATTCACCAATACACTAGGAAGCTTCTGCAGCCTCAGGACAGTAGTAATAATAACTAACTCTTATATGGCACTTTTTATCTGCAGATCTCAAAGCACTTTACCAAGGACATCAGTATCATTACTCCCATTTTACAGATGTGGAAATTGAGGCACAGAGAAGTTAAGTGACATGCTTAAGGTCACCCAGAAGGCTGGTGACACCCAGGTCTCCTGACTCCCAGTCCAGTGCTTTTATACACTAGGCTACACTGTTTAGTAATGGCCATGAAATGGCCTGGAAAGAGATTCTTTCTCTTGGCCTCCACAGAGAAACCCAACTACTCAAAATGTGTGTTAAATGTCAGTACTTGGAGCATAGTGATGCTATCTGAGGAGGGAAAGTACCCGCTTTAAAAAGGTTTTTCACCATGTTATCATGGATGAACAACTCTGGAAGCCTAACTTGACAGGGACAGGGACACAGAGGGACACATAGAGGAGGGATGGATAGAAAGCATCACACAGCACTAGTTCAAACTCAAAACCCTCAATGTACCATAAAAAAGAATTAGATGCATTTCCTAGTAGTAGTGTCATATTTTCCTTTCTCTTTGCAATAAAGCTAAGTAAACACAGGGTGGTAATATGTCCCTAAAGACACAATCAGAGCAGCTTCAGATATGGAGTAACATAGCAGTTGCGATTTAGTTCAATATTGTCACAACTATGATTTCTAGAGCCCCTTTCCAGTGTATTGCAGCTGACCTCCAGGAGTTCTTCAAAACCACTAACCCAAGGCTCAGTCTACTGAGCTGTTCTTTAGAAATTTTAATTAAAGAGACTTTTGGTTCCGGTTCTGGCTTTAAACCAGACTACAGAGCTATGCACATGAATAGATGACAAGGTCAGCCAAGTTAGAATGCTTCCCTGATGCTGGAAGATTTCATTAGTCTCTCAGCAAGGAACACTGCGATGTCTTAACACTCTCTTGTGTGTGTAAGCCAAAATCCTGCTCTCAGATACACTCATGTAAATCTGGAAAAACTCTGCTGATTTCAGTGGTGTTGATCTGGATTTATACCAGTGAAACAGAGAAGAATTTATTCCAGAATAGAGGGTATACAATAGAGTAACTGATTGATTCATAATTATGGTGCTGTGGAGGGTGGAGTTACAAACCAAGACCTATGGAATTCAGGGGCATCTTATATTCAAGCTCTGATTCAGAAATTTGCAAATGGCTTCAATCTTTGTGCTGTACTGAATTAAAACCCTAGTACGGGATTTGAATGTTGCCACCTGAATCTATCTCAAACAGAGAGACGAGAAGAATGCAAACTTATTCTGGAGTTCATATGACATTGGAAGAATATAAGCAAGGTACTGAGACCTGAGGTTGATGGAGCCTTAGCATCATGCTCAAGTTCTGAAATGACATCTGGACTTCTATTCCCTGGGATGGTTAAGATCCAAGGCTGGACTCTGTATTTGTACTTGCTAGTTATCTGTAGGACAAGTCCGGTCCTGTCAAGTCCTGTTTTTTGGGGGTTTTTTTGTGTTTTTTTGGGGAGGAGAGGACAGAAGGAGGGAATGTCCATATTCCCAGAAATATCTGTTCAGTAAGCCAAGTTCAGTCCTGGAATAAGACAGATGGAACTACACTGACCTTACTGGGGGAAGGCCTGCTAATAGCCGTGCTTAATTTGGCCCAGTAGGTCCTCTGCAGCTGAAGAACATTTCTGGATCCCTGAAAGGCCAGGTGAGACAGGTCTGTTTGTGTTTCTGTGAGGACTGTGTGATTGGGACCATTGGGTCTATCATCAGCCCTGTGTTTGAAGTGTATTGAGTGGTTCATCCCCGCTGGTAGCGAAGGGGTGGAGTTAAGTAGCAAGGCTTAGTACAGAAGTCAGTTGCCAGCGAACTCAGCCGGTGAAGAGGAGCAGCAAACTGGGGAATTTAGAGAGGGAATGTGAAAGGTTTTCTTTCTCGGTACAGTTCTACATTCAGTACTGTAATGGCAAGCAATGGAACACTGGTTGTGAAGGTTCTGAAAACAAAGCGCTGACTAGGAAGTGATATAAGGGGGAAAGTTTTGATTTGGTGCAACATTACCCATAGAAGATGGACCAGAAGGGGCTGTACAGTTTGGATGGCCTACATTCAGAAGAAGAAGAATCAGCCCTCTAGAGCAGGGGTTCTCAAACTAGGGGTCAGGACCCCTCAGGGGATCGCGAGGTCATTACATGGGGGGATGTGAGCTGTCAACTTCCTCCCCAAATCCCGCTTGCCTCCAGCATTTATAATGGTGTTAAATATATTAAAAAGTGTGTTTAATTTATTAGGGGGTGTTGCACTCAGAGGCTTGCGATGTGAAAGGGGTTGCCAGTAAAAAAGTTTGAGACCCACTGTTCTAGAGCAGTGGTCTCCAAAGTGGGGTGCGTGCACCCGAGGGGGTGTGCAAGACCATCCCTGGGGGTGCATGGCAGGAGGAGTGCTGCTGAAGGAGCACTGCTGGCACGGCGGCAGCAGCGCTCCCGGACCTTTGATTCTTCGGCGGCACGGCTGTCCCCGCTCCGTCTTCGGTGGCAGCTCTTTTTTTTTTTTGTGCTTCCCTAGAGCTGACCCTGCAGGGTGCGTGATCCAAAAAGTTTGGAAACCACTGTTCTAGAGGACAGGCTGGGTAGAATATCCAGGAGGGCATTAAACTAACAACAAAACAGGAGGATGAAAAGTAGGAACAAATGAAAGCTCATGTAGTAGAAAATCCTGATGTCAAGAACAAAATTAATCAACCACTGAAGAGAAGATTTTCTTTATATTGCCTATATCCCAAAGCCAGGAGCCTGGGTAATAAAACAAGAGGAATTGGAATTGCTCATTTATGAACATTAATTTGATCTAGTTGGTATTACTGAAACTGGGTGGAAAGAGTCATATGAGTGGAATAAAGGGGACAGGAAGTGGCACTCATAAAAAATGGCATTACCTATTTCCAAGTCACTGACAACTCAGAAGCAAATAATCTTGTGCTTCATATAAAGAACAAGATGGGATACTAGTTGGTGTCTGCTACTGAGCACTAAATCACAATAGGGAACAGGATGACTGGCTCTTTAAGCACCTATCTAAAATGTGTAGGAAAAAAAAGTTGCATTATCATGGAGGACTTTAACCTGAATGATATATGCTGGAGGTCTCATGCTGCCAGTACAATTTCCCCATCCCCCCACCTGGAATATTATAGATGACAATTTTTTAACTCCAAAAGTGTTGCATCCAACATGGGAGAGAATTCAATATTAGACCTCTTGACAGATAAAGACAAAGTGATCACAAAATTAAAAGTTAGTGCTTGCTTAGGTGAAAGTGATCATGACTTGATTACATTTATTCTGTGCAAACAGAATAACTCCCCAACCAATAATATATATATACTTGGTACTTTAAAACAGTGTCTCTCGATCTTTCCAGACTACTGAACCCCTTTCAGAAGTCTGATTTGTCTTGCATACCCACAAGTTTCACCTCACTTAAAAGGTACTTGCTTACAAAATCAGACATAAAAATACAAAAGTGTCACCACACACTATTTCTGAAAAATTGCTTACTTTCTCATTTCTACCATATAATTATAAAATAAATCAGTTGGTATGTAAATATTGTACTTACATTTCAGTACATAGATCAGTATAAACAAGTCATTGTCTGTATGACATTTTAATTTACGCGTACCCCTAGAAGAGAACTGCCGCTATAAAAGGGCAAATTTCGCAAAGCTGAAAATAATTTTGAGCCAAATCAAATGGGAGAAAGAATTTAAACAGAAAAATATGAATGATAAGTGAGAGCTGTTTAAGAATATTTTACTAGATACTCAAAAAGCCACAATTCCAGAATTGGGAAAAGAGGCCATAATAATTAAAAAACAGGCTGGCTTAGAGGTAGTTAAAGCAAAAATAAAAATTAAAAACAATATAACAAATGAAAAAATAAGAAGTTGATAGCAAGGAATAGAAGTATAAGATAGAAACTTTAGAAAACCAATAAGGGATGCAAAAGGGAGAATCTATTGCCAACAAAGTTAAGGACAGTCAAAAGGAAATTTTCAGTGTATCATGAAAAAACGGAACCCTAACAATGGTATTGGTCCATTGCTAGCTGGAACTAGTAGAACTGACAATTGTAATGCAGAAAAGGCAGGAATGTTCAATAAATACTTCTATTCTGGCTAGAATATTTGAGAAAAAGCTCAGATGATATATTCATATCAATTGAAAATGAAATATTTTCCACTCCAACAGTAGCTAAGGAAATGCTAGACAGTAACTACTGAAGTTAGACATTTTCAAATCAGCAGGTCCAGTTAACTTGCATCCAAGAGTTTTTAAACGAGCTGGCTCAGGAGCAAGATGGACCACTAATGTTGATTTTTAATAACTCTTAAAACTGGGGAAGTTTCAGAGGATTGGGAGAAAGCTAATGTTGTGACAAATAGCTTCAAAGGGTAACCAAGGTGACTTGAATTATTATAGATCTATCAGACTACATTGATCCCAAGTAAAATAATTGAATGGCTGATATGGGACTCAATTAACAAAGAATGAAAGGAGGATAATATAATGAATGCCAATCAACATGGGTTTATGGAAAATAGATCATGTCAAACTAGCTTGATATCATATTTGATAAGATTACAACCTTGTTTAATAAAGGTAATAGTGTTGACAGAAGTTGGTCCAATAAATGATACTTCATCCACCTTGTCTGTCTAGATGCCTCTGGTAAGGCATTTAACTTGGTGCCGCTGAAGCTAAACAAATTCAGACTAGAAGTAAAGAGAGATTTTTAACAGTTAGGGTAAGGAACCACTGGGACAATTTATCAAGGGCTATGGTGGATTCCAGAATTTTTAAAATCAAGATTGGATGTTTCCTAAAAGAGATGCTCTAGCTCAATTACAGCTCTTGGATTTGAAGCAAGAATTAATCCAAGGAAGCCCTATGGGTGTTATGCAGTAGCTCCGACTAGATGATCAAAATGGTCTCTTCTGGCCTTAAAAATCTAAATCTATGGCACAGGCAGATATGATGCACCACAATCTGGACCATTAGCCTGGAGACTGTAAGATACAGATTGCATTTGTCAAAGAGCTTCCCAGTTATTGGGTTTTGAAAAAAGGGGTTTCAGTTTCAGTTAAAACTCTAGGGCTAGCGTATCTAGTAACTCTCCTAACCCCCATCTTTAACACTCTAAAATCCAAGTGCCCAGAACCTGCAGTTTCCATGAACAAAAAAACCCATCTATTGCTTGTGAAAGCATTTTTGTTAGGGCTGGTCAAAAATTTTCCATCACTACTGTTTTTGATGGAAAACGGATTTTTTTGAGTAAACTAAATTTTGCACCGAAAGCATCTGGTTTCCAGAGGAAAATCTCAACTTTTATCAATAAAACAAAAACCAAAAAGTTTTTGATTTTAGAGTTTTTGGGTTTTTTTAAATGACAATAATGTTTCCTCCCCCATTTTTTCAAACTTTTCTGCAGTAGCCCTCCTGCTCCCCCAGGTCCCTGACCAGCTTTAGTCTTAGGTCTTAAGATCTGAAAAATCTGCATTGTGGGGAGATCCTGTGAGATGCTAAGTGCCTCTTGTGGGTGGCTTCAATAGAAGCTTAGAGCCCTCAGTCTCACACAGGATTGGGCCCAAGGTGCAGACTGTTCTGCTTCCAATGGATGAAGGCAGATGATGAAGGTTCAGAGATGGTACGTCTCCCATCAGGATATATACTTTTTATCCTCTCTATTGTTTCCCTGTCTGGTTTTGGCAGCTCTGGAGTGTTGCTAATGTCATGTTTTTCTCAAGACCTGTTTCAAATTGCTACACTGTGTATCATCCTCAGGCCTTAAAATAAGTTTAAGCTTCCATGATGATTTATAAAACAATTTCCTGTGGAAAATGTAACCAGTCTTCTAGAACAGAACACTTATCCAGTGCCAGTTCAGAGTGCTAATGCTTCCATTAAGCGACAAGCAGGCTCTTAATGATAACGTTTTTGAGTGAAATAAACCCGGTGGGATCAAATTTTCGGAACTAGCAACTGTCACTATCATTTACAACTTATTCAGCTTCTGGGATAGTAGCCAAGAATGCATATTTCCTCTACCCTGGTCAGTGATTATAGTTGAGTTTTCTCAAAGTATTTTTAAAAAAGCATTTCCTCAACACAGGAGTGCAAATCAGGCAAAACTCTTTACTGCATCTTCATTTCCTTAACAGCAATACAAAGCTTGGCAGACTGTCTCTAGGAGATTAAACCCACATAGTATCATTAAATAAAGGATTGCAAAGGGAGAAATGAGAGAGAAAAAAGTCACTATTCTATGAGTGAACTTCAGCTGGTATCAGGACAAATGCTAGGCCAAAGATAATGACTGTACTATATGTACAAGTGCATAGCTGTGTGGCATGGCTTAAAAAATCTATGGTTGGTTGTACATGCAAGAGCAAATATTTAAAAACAGCCTTCTGTATCTGAATATAAAACTGGCCTTCATCATTTTCCTAACAGGCAGCATGGGGATGATATAACCATCACTTTTATAATTATGCAATTGGATTCATTTTAATGATAATGAAGCTTTGTACTTAGCACCTTTCATAGGAGGTTCTCAAAGTGTTTCACACATAGGGTCCCCATTTTTCAGAACAAGGAAGAGAGACAGAAATTATGAGACTTACCACAGGCCACACAATGAACCAGTGGAACTGTCAGGAACAGAACCCAGGAGTCTTGAGTTTCTGACTCTAATCACCTGAAGGATTTGCTTTCATGGGGGGGGGGGCGGCGGGAGGAGAGATAGGAGGAAGGGTCCTTTGTCACTGACACCAGATCAATAGATGAAACCAGTATAACTAACATATTCAAAAGGGATCAGATATTAGGTGCCAAACTTGAAATACCTTGGGCTAGATATTTAGAGATGCTGAATGCCCATAGACTTAGTGGAAGTCACTGAAAACTGCAGGCACTTAGGACCTCTGAACATCAGGTTCAAGAAGGACCACAATTTTCAGAACTGGCCATGGATTTTGGATGCCTCAGTTATTGGGATCCTTTGGGCCTAATTTTCAGAGATGCTGACCACCCAAACCTACAGCGGAAGTCAATGGGTGCTCAGGCATCTCTAAAAACGAGGTCTAATGTGTGTCTCAAATTGGGTATCAGAAAATGGAGGCACAAAAATCAGTGGTATCTTTGAAAATGTGGCTGTATCTGTACATGGTTGGGTAGGTATTTCCTCCATAGATCTGGAGACCTTCACAGGAGCATTTTTATAAAGAGAAAAAATGTTTTACTACCACACAATATTTTGAAGATAGTTGCCACTTACAGGACCATTACTGCCTTTGGCACTGGATAGACAAGAGAACCAGAGGCCATAAATGGAGCTTGAGATAAATTCAGTCCAGACACAGGAAATGTTGTTCCATTCAGTGAGCAGTAAACGTTTGGAATGGCCAATCAAGATTGTTATACCAGAAATAATTGAGATCAATGAATAAGCAAACTTATTTAATGTTGGGGAAAATTGAAGGCAATGCTTCTTAGGGTAAATTGCTGTCTTTCCTGTGTGTTAGCCCACACAGAGAGAAATGCCTCACTGTCGTAGGTGTATTGTTACCTAAGTGATTAGTCAGAGTGTTTTTTACATGGATTTAGGGTTTGGACTGTAACTTGATAATCCAGTCTGAGTAATAGGCTGCACATAGTTGAGCTGCCTGTCACAGGATGACTGGCCCCTTTAAGAGGGAGTAGGGCCAATACACCTATGACTGTTCAGCTGACCCCAATTACGTTTAAAAGAATGTGTCTGGGCCTAGTGAGGCCCGGTGAGTTAGAGCCAGGGAGCTGCAAGAACCAGGAGCAATAGGAAGGGCAGGCGGCAGAATCCCCTGGAGGGGAGGCAAAACTCCAGGTGTGGCAGTGGGTTCTCTGTGAGCTGGGGAGAAGGCCAGCTTGTTAAATGTGATGGAAACTGTGGGCAGACAATTGGCCTCTGGAACTGAGGGGAGATTGAAGCCTTTGCACACTGACTGATACCCCACCCAGTTTGAGCGACCAGGCAAGGTGGAGGAGGCGATATAACTGTTGGTAAGGACACAGTGGCAGCAGAAACAGAAACAGCCCCAGCCCAGGCTCCTGCAGTTAATGGAGAGCCTGCAGAAACAGCAGGAGGCACGTTTGCCATTCAACAGCAGTGGCAAGAGGCTCATTTCTAGCAACAAGAATGGTTACAGAAGTGGTTGGCCCAAGAGACTCTGGGGAATTTGGTTGGTATTAGAGAGAATAGCTTAGGGTTGCCAACTTTCTAATTGCACAAAACCGAACACACGAGCCCTGCCCCTTCGCCGAGGCCACGCCTCCTTCCGTGAGGCCCTGCCTCCCGCTCATTACATTTCCTCTCCCTCGGTGGCTCGCTCTCCTGCATCATCACCCACTTTCACTGGGCTGGGGCAGGGGGTTGAGGTTTGGGAGGAGGTGAGGGCTCTAACTGGGGGTGTGGGTTCCAAGGTGGGGCCAGAAATGAGGGGTTCAGGATTTGGGACGGGGCTTCAGGCTGGGGATGAGGGGTTTGGGGTGCAGGAGGGGGCTCCAGGCCAGGAGGTAGGAAAGAGGGGTTCAGGGTGTGGGAGGGAGCTCTGGGCTGGGGAAGGGAGTTGGAGTGCAGGGGGGGTGAGGGCTCCATCTGCAGGTGCCAGCTCTGGGATGGGGCTGGGGATGAGGGTTTTGGGGTCTAGGAGGGGGCTCTGGGTTGGGGGCCTTAGGGTTGGGGCAGGGGATTGGGGCTCGGGGCTGGGTTGTGGGCTTTCCTCTGGCGGCTCTTGGTCAGTGGCGCAGAGTGGAGCCAGGACAGGTAGGGACTAGCCTTAGCGCCGCAGAACTGCCGACCGGACTTTAATGGCCCAGTTGGCAGTGCTGACTGGAGCCACCAGGGTCCCTTTTCGACCGGGTGTTCCGGTCAAAAACCAGACACCTGGTCACCCTACATACCTTCGAGTTAGTGCCCAGTGCAGTGGATTGGGAAGAATTCACTGGGGCATCCCACATAGCACGGTTTGACAGGTAAGGGGCTGGCAGCCTACCAAGCACTGAGCAATAAGCGGGCGCTCCTATCCTGTGGTGAAGGCTGCTATCTTAGACAGATTGGGACTGACCCTGGAGGCATACCAACACTATTTTTGGGCTGAGTCATTCCCGTGGAGGGCATGAACATGGGTAATGGACCTGGCTGCCCAATGGATATGCCCAGAGACTAGTTCCATAGAGAAAATTATGGACTGAGTGGTCCTGGAGACATTTTTGAAGGCCTTTTCAGTGGGACCCCAGAGCTGGGTAAGATGGTTCCAGACTGGCTTAGTGGGCGAGGCACTCAAAAGAAGCCTTTTTTGAAGCAAAAGAAGCTAAACCGTGTGGCAAAGAAGGAGTGGCCCATCCAAGGAGACAAGAGAGTCAGAGCCTAGAGCTGCAAGAAGCAAGTGCAGCAGGAATTCCCTTGCAGAGGTTGCCAGAGTCTCTGGGGAAGCAAGGTGGTGGAAACCTGCTGGGGGAAAAGGGCGCCCAAGGAGAAATCCCTGGTTAGCAGTGCTCAGTAAGCAGAGCATGGAAGATTCCTGCATGATGCCCTGAAGCAGAGAGGACTGAAGGAAAAGAGGGAGAATCCCCTGGGAACGGTAGCCCAGAGTCAGCTGAGAAACTGATTTTGTTCATTTAGCCTATATTAGGAAAATAAAACTGCCTGGGAGAAAATTGTGTGTGGTAGTGGATCCTATGTGAGCTGGGGAGAAGGCTAGCTTGGTACACTGCCCCACAAACAGGGCAGGGTCCCAGTTTCACCCTCTATATCCATTCAATTATGCTAGTCAGAGAGTTGAAAGGGTGGAGTCTTGGCTTCACCCATTCTCCACCCCTGCCTGCCCACCCTCTGCCCATGTGTGTGGGAGAGGTACCGGCAACCCTATGGTTTCTCCTTACCATGCGGAATTCATGATTGAGCCCTTGGAGATAGTAAACAATGGCAGAGCAAAAACACTGGAAGCTTTGCAATCAGACCGCAGATGTAAAAATTGCAAGCTTCTGCCGCACTGCTATCAAATAGCAGGCTCCAGCCCAGGTTCTGAAGGGACCATCAGAGAGAGCTGTTTAGTCTCAGTGACCCATTCAATTCTTGGTCTCCCTATTGTGATGGTAGTTTGTGAAGTAGATCCCTATCCCATTGGGGGTTGAATCTGAATGCCTCATATTAAAAATATACTTGCACAGATTTTCAAAACCAAGGGTAAACAACTGAGAACACAGAGTTCAGTATAAGACTCAAATATGACCAGGATACAGAGCACACAGGAGGAGTAAGGTAATGAAGACCTCTAATAAATGCCTTCTGTAGTATAAACAGATCAGGTACAGACCCTGAGAACCAGGCAAGACAATAAAAGAAGTAATGAAGGTAACAAAGGGATATACAGAGGCATCCGAATGGTAACTTAGAAAAGACAAGCCAAAACAATGCCAATTTCTCTCTCTTTAAGGGGCAAATGATACTTTCCACAAAATGTGCATTGAAAAAATGACAAGGGCCATACTCGGTGGTGAGCTGGAGCTGGTTCGCACCGGTTTGCTCAAACTGGTTGTTAAACTTTGAAGCCAGTTTAGAACTGGTTGTTAGAGGTGGGCAAACTATGTGGCCCGCAGGACCATCCTGTCCGTCCCGCCTGAGCTCTCGGCTAGGGAGGCCGCCCTGTGAATTTTTACTCACCCGGCGGCACTCCGAGCCTTCAGTAGCACTTCGGCGGTTGATCCTTCAGTGCCGCCGAAGACTTGGAGCGACTGAAGGACGTGCCGCCGAAGGCTCGGAGAGACTGAAGGAACTGGTTCTTCAGCTTCTGGCAGCTCATCACTGGCCATGCTAATCTGAGATACATATGACTGAGTATGTAGAATAGCAGCCTTAAGCCCAAAAGCAGTCAAGGATTTTTTGAGACATTCTGTGTAGTGATGATACACTCATGCCACAATATATACAGTACAGGAAGTGTCAGAGTGAAGTATTGCACCATGGTTTGGTGACAGCAGAGAAGGGGGAGCAGTTGGCCACCCAATGTTTTATAAGACCTTATACAGTGTCAAAGAATCAGTCCAATGGAATGCTACTGTATTGTACACAGAAGGTGCAGCAGATGTCATCTGTTAAATAAACAGCTTCCTTACCACTGAAAACCTAGAATAGAATTTGATCTTTAGTCAATGAAATGGAAGTTGCCAGTCAACCTACTATCCACCCTGTCTATCATTAGTATACAAATTCTGAGTACTAGTCCCTATTCAATGCACATCTACATCTTATTGCCACTAAGAAAGTTTTGTGAGATTCAGCATGATTGGTCATTGCATTTCAATAGGAGCTCCAAGGTGAGACTGGGGAGGATGTGTGTAGTTTGGGACAGAGGTGCATTAACAGGAGAGGGTAGGATCAGTTGGCCAACATGTGCCTGCAGTATGCTTTGCTGTGATTAGTAATAATATAATTCCCTTATTTCAGTGGATAATTAAACATACCAAATCTAGCTACAAAAAATAATGCAAACAGGCAGTAAGGTAGGCACAGGTGTTAGAAACAATACTAATGATATATCATACTCATGTTCCCACAGTCTCAAAAACATAGCCAGATGAATTTCATGGGGTGTGAATGCTCAGCTTCCACCTTTGAACATGCCCATCAATGTGTGTTCCAGGTTCCATTTAAAACAGAAGGAAACTATTTTCCAGTTCAGATGCAGACCAGACAGCAGATGTATCATGAACCCCTACCCTATGGTGGATTCATCCTCATGTCTGAATCCTGAACCTTTCAACCACCTCTGTTGATAGTGTAACCAAAGACTTGTGAAACTGCTGAATGTCTCTTAAAGATCAAACAATAAAGCAGGAGATAAAGGCGACTCATCAAGTTCAGAATGCAGCCTGGCTTGCTTAGAAGAGGCTCCTGGGAACTGTCTGTTTCATTTCCTGTAGCCATTACATGGTGGCTCTAAGAGAGACCACTGAGAAAACACAGCATGCAGCCTCCTCTTGGCCCTGAAACTGCACACGCATTTATACCAGTGTTGCACAACAGAGGATTTAAATGTGGACGAGATCAGTTGCAAGGCTCAGGGTCAGAAGCTATAAGCCAGATGGCTTTCAGTGAGAGACTGGAAGGAAGCCCGTCACTTCAGGGCATGCCTTATCAGGAGCACTTCAGTCTAAGCACATCAAGACTCTTTCTACAGACTCTTCCCTCGGGAAAGAGAGGATCCTGTGTCTCACTCAACCTGCAATCAAAGCACAACCAGAAGGGCCAGATTAAGTCATCTTTATGCTCCCTGGAGGCCAGATGGGGCCAGCCTTGCCCTGGAAGAGATTTACAGCTGGCTGCCTATGGCTCTGAGAGGCCATCGTGGTAGCAGGGGATCACTGGGGCAGAATTCAGAGTAGCGGCCGTGTTAGTCTGTATTGTACTTGTGGCACCTTAGAGACTAATCAATTTGTTAGTCTTTAAGGTGCCACAAGTACTCCTTTTCTTACTGGGGCAGAAGTGGTTATTAAAGGGGGTTGAGATGGAAAGGAGGAGGATTGCTAACATAGTCCTTTGAGCCATCAGTATTGTCAGAGATCATTTGTTCTCTGCTAGCTTTCTCTTTATACCTCCTGTGTAACTGTTTACCAGCTCTTCCATCCATCTTCTCTCTCACCTACATCCACAGTTCAATTCCCACCACTCCCAGCACTCAGCAAGCCCCCCACTCACTCCCTTGCCACCATCCCAAAATGTCTTAAGTTGTGGGGGGAAAAGGAAAGGGTGCAGGGACTCTAAGGCTGCAATGACACACATTCCACTGCCTCATCCTCTCTCAGGAGCTGCTGAATTCCTGCGATTGTATAGCATCCTCAGCTGCCTTTGAGTTCTAGGACAGCAGTTTGCAAGTTTCCACTGCACAGCCATAAAGAAAGGGGTGGCACAATCAGCCTATAAAACTACAGCCTCTACAGAGCTCTCATGCCTGCCCACATCCCTTGTAGCTGATCCATTCTCTCTACCAGGTTTCCATGTATAGTTGCAGCATTTTCTAATATAAGGAAAAAAAACAACAAATCTACATGGAGAAATTTAAAAGGAGATGTTGTTTTTTTTTAAACTGAGTTAAAAATTAGAATGCTGCCTATTATTTCAGAGGACATGCTCAACTGCCTGAGTATCTGGTACTACAATTGCTGAAACTGACACACTTGATTAGTCAAGTGATGTCTGACATGGAGCCTTTAATGTATAGGAAACTCTCTCACTGACACTGTGGCAGCTCCTCTTGAGTTGGTACACTGTCAATGACCTTCTTCAAGTGATGTCCCTATGGGCATGCAGCACTCAGTTCCCACTCAGCATCAGTGGAATATAAAATTTCATTGCAATGTGACATTTTTCAAATTTTGTGTGCTGAATAAATACATGTAACTGCTGTGTGTCCTCCTGGCTACTTACAAGTCATAAAATTAGTCAGTGGTGCCAAGATTAACAGTCCAAATTTGGTTTTACCTGTTTTTTAGCTCTTATAATACAAGTGTTTGTAAAGTTCATGGAATTCTCTAGACATATATTTTTCCCCAAGTTCCCTTGTTCTGTTGTTCTTTTTAAAATCAATGCCACCAGTCCAGTGCATGCTAACTAAACGCTCTATGTCTGAACGAAGAGTTGTGAGGAAAACATTTCAGTTTCAAATTAACAAGGGGCAATTATTAGGGACAGATGAGCCCTCAAGCCTCAAAGTTCTGAGCCAGAACAAAACAGAGGGAGACTTTGTATCTGGAAGTTTGGTTATACAAATAGGATCTGGATCTAAATCTGATCTTCCTCAAAATTTGAAGTATTTAGGTTTGTGGTTTTGGTTCAGTCCCCTCTGAAACATTACTGGTATAATTCAATCCTCCATGCACAAAACCTGAGGAACTAGGGAAGGTTGGAATTTGCCCATCTATAGGCATTTGGGGTCACAGAAGTGCAGATCCTATGGCTCCATTTCCAACCTGCACCCCACCCTGCCCCACAGGCCTTTTTAGCAGTGATTATTTGTGTAGAGGACACTTGAATGGATGCTCCACTCACACCCTCTCTCTGATATGCAGCCACACAAAGGTAGGTGGTGAATTTCACCTGTCAAACAACAGTCATAATGGAAATTTCTATAGATGAAATCTAGTTTTTAAAAATCCCTTTTAATATGCTCAGTGTAAATTCATGGCTGATGGAAACTAGTGAATTGAAAATAGATCTTTCTCCTTCACTAACTATACAAGAGAGACTCCTGTACTGGAATGGACACCATCCTTCTGTACCATAGTACTGACACTGTAAGCAAAGCATGAAATCTTTGCATGATAATGAAATATTCCCCTTCCATTATCAGGGAAGATAATGCAATTGAAATGCATGAGACTTTCCAATGACTGGAGAAAAGGAGTACTTGTGGCACCTTAGAGACTAACAAATTTATTAGAGCATAAGCTTTCGTGAGCTACAGCTCACTTCATCGGATGCATCCGATGAAGTGAGCTGTAGCTCACGAAAGCTTATGCTCTAATAAATTTGTTAGTCTCTAAGGTGCCACAAGTACTCCTTTTCTTTTTGCGAATACAGACTAACACGGCTGCTACTCTGAAACCAATGACTGGAGAGTATGGCAAATGAAATTTAATGTGGATAAATGTAAAGTAATGCACATTGGAAAAAATAACCCCAGCTATACATACAATGTGATGGGGGCTAATTTAGCTACAGCTAATCAGGAGAAAGATCTTGGAGTCATCATGGATAGTTCTCTGAAGACGTCCACGCAGTGTAAAGTGGCAGTCAAAAAAGCAAAGAGGATGTTAGGAATCATTAAAATAGGGATAGAGAATAAGACAGAGAATATCTTATTGCCCTTATATAAATCCATGGTACACCCACATCTTGAATACTGCATACAGATGTGGTCCCCTTACCTCAAAGAAGATATACTGGCATTAGAAAAGGTTCAGAAAAGGGAAACTAAAATGATTAGGGGTTTGGAACGGGTCCCCTATAAGGAGAGATTAAAGAGGCTAGGACTTTTCAGCTTGGAAAAGAGGAGACTAAGGGGGGATATGATAGAGGTCTATAAAATCATGAGTGGTGTGGAGAAAGTGAATAAGGAAAAATTATTTACTTGTTCCCATAATATAAGAACTAGGGGCCACTAAATGAAATTAATGGGCAGCAGGTTTAAAACAAGTAAAAGGAAGTTCTTCACTCAGTGCACAGTCAACCTGTGGAACTTCTTGCCTGAGGAGGTTGTGAAGGCTAGGACTACAACAGGGTTTAAAAGAGAACTAGATAAATTCATGGAGGTCAAGTCCATTAATGGCTATTAGCCAGGATGGGTAAGGAAGGGTGTTTCTAGCCTCTGTTTGTCAGAGAGTGGAGGTGGATGGCATCAAGAGAGATCACTTGATCATTACCTGTTAGCTTCACTCCCGCTGGAGCACCTGGCATTGGCCACTGTCGGTAGACAGGATACTGGGCTGAATGGACCTTTGGTCTAACGCAGTATGGCCATTCTTATGTTCTTATGAGAGGATTTGCTGATCAGTGGACTATCTGCCTGTGGTAGCTATAATGTGGTTATGACTGTAGTATCTAGGTACCATGCTAGGCTGAAAGGCTATGTAGAGTATTTTATTAATATGTACAAGTGGAAGCTCTGCCTTTTCACAAGGTTCCTTTAAATATGAAACATGCAAGGGAAAACATGCATGGTTTTTAGAAGTCCAATATGTTGGAAAAATTGATATGTGTGGGCTAAATAATTTATTTTGATTCTGGTTTTAAGCTCAACTTTCCCTTCTTTGCTTAGAGGGCATTTTTCTTGCTCAGTAATAGGCCCAAGTAGCATTTAGAAAACAAAAGAATATCAATTGCCAAAAAACAAAACAAAAAACCAAACTAACTGCAGATTCAGAAAAGATTGCAGTATTTAATTATTTTAATTGGTTCTGTATTACCAGTATGAATTATACAGTTGCTATAGTCTCTGGCTTTAATTTCATGAGGACAAATTACCCAATGTTTTCATGTATATTCATAAATTATGACTAAGGCTAAGATTTAGTCACGGGTATTTTTAGTAAAAGTCATGGACAGGTAAACAAAAAGTCATGACCCTGTGACCTGTCCATGACTTTTACTAAAAATACCTGTGACTAAATCTTACCTGCTGGGAGGGGGGTGCTCCTGAAGACTCTGCGGAGGGGAGACGGGGGAAGACAGTGTAGGGCGATGCTTCTGCAGAGGAGCAGGGGCACAGCGAGGGGCCCCCCACTGCCACTGGAGGGGATGTGGCCTGGGGCCCTCTGCTGCTGCGAGGGGCAGCCTGGGGCCCTGCTGCTGCTGGAGGGCAGGGGAACGGCCCGGAACCAGGCGGGGGGTAGCCCAGGGCTCTGCCACTGCTGGTCCGGGCAGAGGGAGGCCTGTGGCCCTGCTGCCACTGGTCTGGGCAGGAGGTGGCCTGGGGCCCCACAGCCCCACCACTGCTGGTCCAGACAGGGGGCATCCCAGCATCCCACTGGTCTAGGCAGGGGGCGGCCCATGGTCCCATTGCCACCAGTCCCAGACTGCTACTCCAGGGCAGTGCAGGGGACCAGCTGCCTGGGGCTGCCAGAGCAGCAGCCGGTGAGGCTGGCCCCAAGGCTTTGCCAGCTGCTGGGGTGGTCCTGGGGTCAGCTGCACCAGTGCTGCAAAATTCACTGAGGTCATGGAAAATCACGGAAGCCGTGACTTCCGTGACCTTTGTGAATGATTCGCAGCCTTACTTGTACTATATATTCCTGACTAAATCGGGTGTTCTGGGAAGATCTGGGGGCAGCCGCTGGTGCTGGGGGGGTTCAGGGTGCCTGATGGTGCTCGTGGAGTGGTTCCAGGGAGACTTCTGGTGCTGGGGGGGAGCTGGGTGCCTACTGGTGCTGGGGGGCGGCCTGGGACTGCCGTCGCTGCTTCTGGTGGTTCTGGCAGGGGTGATCCAAGACCACCGCTTCTGCTTGGGGGCGGGTGGTGGCCCAGGACTGCCACTTTAGCTGTGGGGGCTGGTGCAGTTGGCCCCAGGGCTGTCCGAGCTGCTCAGGCAGCCCTGGGGTCAGGCACACCAGTAGGCTGCAGAAATCACGGAGGTCCCAGAAAGTCACGGAACCCGCAGCTTTAATCATTATTTATATTCAGTAAATTATGCCAATGAATATAATCAAGCCGGCTCCAACAAGTCCTGAAAAACTCATTGTTACATGTTTCCCATTTTTGTTCCAGAAAGAGGATGCTCTTCAGTTTAATTCTTTTCTCTACCAGCTCTAAACTTCCTATAATTTTAAAAATCAATACAAGTTGAGGGCCTAATTCCATTAGGTGCTGGGCATCCTTATCTCCTCATGACTACAGTGGGAGTTGAGGGGTATCTGCCCTTCACAGGAGGTTCTCTGCACCTCACAGCATTGGGCTTTTTATTAGCCAGCCTTCCCTCTCCAAAAGAATCTGGTCTTTTCTTATCAGAGTAAGCACTGCCCTTTCAAATCCCAGAGCATGTTCTTCAGATAATACATCATTTTGCAGGCCCCGTGGGCTTGGCAATGCTGAGAAGAGACTCCAAGCCCCTCTGTAAACAAATGAATCCCATTTCATTTTAAAGGCTATTGTGCTCAGAGCAGGATTTAGACAAAATGTCTGTACTCTGCCTATGCTAGTACTCTCACTGTTGATTCCACTGGTGAAGCAGCAGTGGCACTGGTGCACAGTAGGGAAATATCTTTTACACATAGGTTTTATGGTCCCCGTTATCAGAGAGGACCAGCATGTTGTAAAAGAGTTAATAAATTGAGGGACCTCTGGATAGGAGATCATTCTCTGCTAAGGGGCTTACAGTCTTGTGTCTCTGGGCTCATGTTAGCTGTGCCAGCAGTGACAGCTCCATCTCCAGAGAGGGGGGAGAGGGAGGAAAGGAAAGGAAGAAAAAGGTCAGTGTAACTCTTCTGCAGGAAGAGGGAACAGTCTGAGTTCCTCACCCGTCAGTACTAGAGCAGGCCCAGAATAAGCTGGGGCTGAACAGAGAGAGAGCAGAGAAGGCCTGAAGAAGGGCTGTGAGAGCAGGAAAAGCTCCAGCCTAGAGAAGAGGTGACAAGGTCAAAAAGAGGGAGAACACAGAAAAATAAACTCTGCAGCATGGAGCCCTAGAGAGAGCCCATGGAGAGCTGCAGCATGGAGCCCTAGAAACGGAAAAGGGGGGCCATCTCTACAGGGATAGAAAGACAGATCGAACTACCTTAAAGGATAGAAGCAGCATACATAGAGTCTGAAGCAGAATAAGGACAATGGAGCTAATAGCTCCCATAACAACTTCAGATGCTGTAACTGCTGATAAATCAGTGCAGCCAAAATGGATACGCCATTTTGAGCAGTTTCATGTGGCATCAGAATGTGTAAACAAGAAAAGGGCCATGACAGACAGGGTTACAGAGTTGTCAATTTCCCGATTGTGACAGTGCTGAAAGTGATTAAAACAAATCCAGAAAAAGAAAAATCCACAGCAGATTGGACAACCGAGCTGCCAATGGCTGATTGTGGTGGTATTGAAAAAAGGTAAAAAAGAGCCAGAGAAAATGATGCCCATGACAGTCATGACTGTGGAGTAGCAGATATTGGTGTGTGGTACTGGTCATTTTGGAATTTTCTGCTCCTCTGCTGCCACATCCTACTGAAGAGCAGTTCAATGAAGATCATAGACCACTACTGGATTAATCAGGAAGTTTAACAGTTCAGTGGTTAAAAGTAAGAACTTTGATGCCAGCCATACTACAGAGGAACCTTCATATTCAGAACCCCAGAAAAGAGTGAATTTAGGGATTATCCCAGTTAGGCATCTACTCATGATGGAAGATACTACTTGGGCTGCTTCCAGCTGACAATTTTTTATAACCAGTACTGAGATTTCTACTATACAGCACCATTTTGAAATTCATCAGGAGGAAGGGATGGTGATCTTGCACATGGCTGTTGCTGGAATGGGAATCTGGTTTGCCTGTATGTCTGGAGCTACACTCCACATATTCCACAATGAAACACTTACTCATTTCCAGGACATTAACATTGCATTCCTGTATACAATATGTCATGAGGACAGCAATGTGTTTCTGTGACTGTTTTACTGTGCCATGGATCATATCATTTGGAACAAATTATGGGCATTTCAGTAGCACTTCCAGTTCCTTGTTAGCAGAGGATTCCAAGAGGAACTGGAAGGGACTGGTATCCATTTATGAACATAATGGCTAAGTTAAATTCCTTATAATGGCTCCAGCTTTAAGCAACAAAAACAAATCCAGAAACAGTCTGCCCTCTAATTCAGGGTCTAAAGATGATGACCAAAACCTGTCCTGCACAATGAAAGACCAAGTTCCCCTAAGTAATACAATTGGGCTAGCAGTTTCCACAGAGGTCCATTACGCAAAGGAACTTGTCTACATCATCTGGGTCTCTAACATTGTCTTATGGATCAAATACCCTAGAACATAGGTGTCACAGGGTGAACTGGTCCTTTTAGGGGATTGAGGGTTCAGCCTCACCTGTTGAGGTGAAGCTTAACTCCCCAGCTGGAGGCAATGAGAGAGCACAAGGGTCATGTAACTAGGAATCAGGTCTGCTGGGAGATAGGACAGACTGTGGTCATTCAGAGAGAACGGAGCTGGAAGTGAGCAAGCAGCGAGCCAGGGAGAAGGCCAGTCTAAGCATACAGGAAGAGGTCTGGGAAAGGAAAGACAGAGCTACAGGGCTCAGCTGCTTGGAGTCTCAGGGTGGGAACCCATAGCAAAGGATTGGCATAGGTTCCCTCATGCAGCTGCCTTGTGAGGTGGTACAGCCATCCCTGCCAACAATGGGATGGGAATGAACGAATTGATTGGAACTCAGAAGAGCGGGAAGCTAAGATCTGGGGAAGGGCAACAGACTATTGTGAAACAGGATAGACCCTGAGAGGAAGGCTGTGCCAAGCATGATGCTGGGGCAGAAGATCTGGGATGGCCTTGTGATTAACTCCAGAAGGGATGGGAATTTGAGACTTAGCCAAGGGAAACTGAGGCAGAGGATGGGCCCAAAGCCAGATTGGGTAGGTACCCGGTACAACAGGCGTGAGGACTGGCCCACTGACAGGAGGGGGGAAAAGGAACAATTGCCCAGGGGGCCGGGCGATTTAAAAGAACCTGGGAGCCTCTGGCTGCCACCACCACTGGTGGCACAGCGGGGCTAAGGCAGGCTTCCTGCCTGCCCTCGCTCTGCGCCGTTCCTGGAAGGGGCTGGCACATTCCTGTGGCCCCTGGATAGGGGGTCTCTGTGCGCTGCCCCTCCACCGACCACCAACTTCGCACCTTCCATTGGCCACAGTCCCTGGCCAATGGGAGCTGCGGGGGCGGTGCCTGCAGGCAGCAGTGCACAGAGACCCCCTTTGCATCCCCACCTAGGAGCCGCTGCCAGAGGGGTGTGCTAGTCACTTTTGGAAGCCACCTGAGGTAAGCACTGACCCCTTGATCCCCTCCTGCACCCTAATCCCCTGCCCCAAGCTAGAGCCTGCACCCCACACCCAAACTCCCTCCCAGAGCCTGCATCAAACACCCCCTCCTGCACCCAAATTCCCTCCAGAGCCTGACCCTGCACCTCCTCCCGCATCCAAAGTCCCTCCTAGAGCCTGCACCCCACACCCCCTCCTGCACCCAAACTCTCTCCCAGAGCCTGCATCCCACACCCTCCTCCCGCACCCCAACTCCCTGCCTCAGCCTGATGAAAATGAGGGAGGGTGGGGGAGAGTGAGCAAAGGAGCGAGGGGGCATGGAGTGAGCAGGGGGTGGGGCCTCAGAGAAGGGGCAGGACAGGGGCATGGTCTCAGGGAAGGGACAGGGCAGGGGCGGGGCAAGAATCTTTGGGTTTGCGCGATTAGACAGTTGGCAACCCTACTGAGCGGGCGTATGGAAGCCCTGGTTGTGCTGGAAGAACTCGCTAGGCACCAGCAGCACAGTTGGCAGCTCGCTGAGCACCAGCCAGCGCAGATGCAGCACTGCCGAAATGTCAGGTGGACTGAGTCTGCGCAGACGCGGTTTGTGCGTACGTGGGGGCCCATTCGTTGTTTTGCTCTGGGGCCCGGAATTACTGTCAGCGGGCCTGCCTGAGGACAGTATCACTTAAGCTTTTAAAAGATCAAAACATCTAAGAAAATATCTAAGAAAATCAAATGCAGAGATAATCAAAACTCATTTGAGTTCTTGGTCTTCAAATAGTCAGTAAAGTAAGGGATTTCTGGGTAGAGGTCATCCCTTAGTTTGCAGCTAAAGGACAGATCCTCAAAAGGTATTTGTGCATCTAACTCCCATTGAAATTAATAGGAGTTTGGCTTCTAAATAGTGCTGAGGATCTGAGCCCAGGGGTCTGGTGTCTCTCCGCAGACACTACACTTTAGGATATCTTCCAGAATAATAATAAATAATAATATAAAAAGGTAAGTACAGGCAAGACATTGATCCTGGAGAAAGTGCAGAGACCTTGGCTGAACACCAGGGCAGAAGAGTAAATAAAAAATCCTAAGCATTGCTGCTTGCCTGTCCTCAAAAGAGGATAAACTGTAACTCAGCCTTAGAGCCTGTCAAATGTTACTCCAGCATGCCAACATTTGGCAAGGCCGTCATCTTTCCAACTGGAACAAAATATGTAAAGAAAGAACATTTGATGTTTTTAAGGCAATTCTGATACCTGAGAAAGTCTGGTGCTTTGGAAATCATATTTTCAAAGTCTGCAAATGCTAGTTTCCCATCACCATCCATATCAGCTTCTTCTATCACCTTCTCACAAACTAGAGTTATTTCTTCTGCTGTTAGCTCTTCTCGTGTCAGCTTGTTGAGGATTTTTTCAAGGTCAGATTTACAAATGAAGTTATCTGTATTAAAATCTAAACAAGAAGAGGAAGGAAGAAAAGAAGATTGTCAATAGCTCTCCCCAGATTAATTTACTCTAACAAAATGTGTACAAAAGAAAACAGTTTAAACAAATGTTTATGTCCGTCTTCAACCGCAGCAAACTTGGGACCAATTTCTCTCACAACAGGTAACTCCCATTTATTTCAACAGGATTTGATTCTGTACGGTACAAGCAAACACTAGGCCAGCATTCACAAGATCCTGTACTTGACCAAATACGGAGCATTTCCATCTAATGCAAATCCAAAGCTCTTGGTCAACATCTGGATTCTCCCAAAGACACCTGACCCAGTTTCTGTGGCAAGTGACAGCCTGCATATCTGTTTAGTAGAGTTTATAGTCTCTGTGGGTCAGCCATAATCAGTCAGCGTAATCACATCCATACTTGTGGCCTGAACTTCCAGAGGAGGTCATGGCATGGAGCCACTCACAGAATCAAGGCCTGATCAAGAACACAGCAGTCTGCTTCCCCACCCATAAAACAAATACTTGGGAGGATCAATTAAGGTTTAGAAAGTGCTTTGAAGACAAAGCACTCTATCTGCAGAGTACTATTTTTAGTGTTACCATTCAATCCGGTTTCTGCTAACATTGACATTTTGGGACACCAACCACAGAAGTGATGCAGGAAACAGTAAATTACGGTACTGCTCCATACAATGGTACTAACATACAAACAGCTAATAAGTTACCAATAAATCTCCATGGAGCACTTCCATGTTCACATGAACCTAGTTGTCCACTGAGCAGCAATATTCCAAGTCTGATGGAACTGTCAGATTTGCAGCCTTGTATGCCTCAAGATTTAGTAGGTTGTCTGGCAAGAAAATGTACACATAGCAGGTTTCTTTCCTGCTTGCTTTTTTATGATGGGTTATAGCTAAGCGGTTGCCTCTCTTTGCTCTCACTAAGGAAACCATAAGCAGCAAAGCAGGCTGTTCACAAGGTGATGGCTGTTTTTCTTGGCTTAGACAGAAGCATGCTCCAGCAGGGGGTTGGTGAATATATGCATAGTATTAGCTGGGGAAATGGTGTGTGTGCAGCTACATGGCATTGTGTCTCTCGATAGATTAGTGAGTTTCCCACCCTTTAACTCCTCATCTTTGAAAGCAGCTGTGTGAGATGATCTGACTGGATAGTGGCCACTCCACTGGTTAGATAATTAAACAATACCCAGCAATTATACAGGCTTCTCCATCCATAGATCCCAATGTGCTTAACAACAAGGTCATTATCATTTCCAGCATCTGATGAAAGACATACAACAGGGAAGTGACTTGCCCAGCATCACAACACAGATCAGTGGCAGAGTCAGAAACAGAACTCATGCCTCATGCCTTATGGCACACGGATATGGCACTAGTTACGTAATCACCAGCCCTTATATAGCCAACAATACTCTGACTCTCACCAGAGAAGATAATGGCTGATGTAGGGAACTTGGGTGGCAACACATTCTAAAGGAGTGTAATGGGACTGGAAAGTTTCCTGCAAAGACTCCATCTTTTTATTTTTTTACCTGGCGCCTTGCTCTGTTTTTTTATATTTGCTAATATCAAAATACCAGCATCAAAAACACAGCTGCTGTGAGCAAATCACGAGTTTTCTGTTTTATACATTTCAGCTGATGTCACAATCCATGTCTTGGTGGAGATTATGGAGGGATACTAGGGTGATCAGATGTCCTGATGTTATAGGGACAGTCCCGATTTTTGGGTCTTTTTTTTATATAGGCTCCTATTACCCCTCACTCCTTTCCTGATTTTTCACACTTGGTGCCTGATCACCCTAAGGGACCCTAAATTTAGAAACATTTCACCCATCGATTTTGCAATAACAGGTTTCAGAATCTCACATATGCTTTCATTGTCACAGCTGACTGTTCCATTTTACATGGGTATGGATGTAACACACACTGACTAGGAGGTTACACAGACATCTACAAATAATGCAAAAGGGTAGTATTTACAGACCAGCATTTGGTGATTAAGTATCTCTGCCTAAGGTATTTTGCAATTACTTCTGCAAATGTATAACAGAATGCCTGTTAAAAGACCATTGTGAGCTTTTTTTTCTAATCAGCCTTTGAAAATAGGTTGAATTAGTATCAGTTACATTTAATTATAAATTTAAGAGGATATTTAGCATGCTGTATTAAAGGATTATAGAATAGTGTTTCAGTAGGTATGAATTTATATGTAAGGTCTGTGGCATGTGGCAGCTGATTTTATGATAAAGAAAACATTATGGGAGGCTTGGTTTTGCTCTAATTGGTTGGAAAAATATGTTTTCAGCAATCCTGAAAGCAGTTGTTACTTTAAACTAGATACTTTAAACATAGCCTAAATGATCACCATGGTCCCTTTCTGGCCTTGGAATCCATGAACTGTTCTCAATGTCCATTGAAGGTAGGAGAAAAAATGGGCTTAATCTGGAGCAAGGGAGATTTAGGTTAGATATTAGGAAAAACTCTAACGATAAGAGTAGTTAAACTCTGGAATAAGTTTCCATGGGAGGTTGTAGAATTCCCATCACTGGAGGTTAAGAACAGGTTAGACAAACACCTGGTCAGGGATGGTCTAGGTTTACTTGTTCCTACCTCAGTGCAGGGATGCTATGACTTTGAGGTCTTTTTCTGCCCTACATTTCCATGATTCTATTAATCTAAATGGTTATGAGTAAGATTGTAAGAAAGGTTTGACATTTGTTTCGTCAAAAGTTGCACGGCCACAGTTTGTTCAAGTTGAGGTTTCAATGCAGTCATGCCAAAACTGCAAATCCACCTGTCATAAATATAAAGGGAAGGGTAACCAGCTTTCTGTATACAGTGCTATAAAATCCCTCCTGGCCAGAGGCAATGTCCTTTTACCTGTAAAGGGTTAAGAAGCTCAGGTAAACTGCCTGTCACCTGACCCAAAATGACCAATGAGGGGACAAGATACTTTCAAATCTGAAGAGGGGGGAAGGCTTTTGTTTGTCTGTGTGATACCTTTGCTGGGAACAGATCAAGGATGCAAGCCCTCCAACTCCTGTAAAGTTAGTAAGTAATCTAGCTAGAAAATGTGTTAGGTTTTCTTTGTTTTGACTTGTAAAATTCGCTGTGCTGGAGGAAATGTGTATTCCTGTTTTTTTGTCTTTTTGTAACTTAAGGTTTTGCCTAGAGGGATTCTCTATGTTTTGAATCTGACTGCCTGTAAGATTTTCTTCCATTCTGATCTTACAGAGTTGTTCTCTTATCTTTTTTTGTTCTTCTAACAAAGTTCTGTTTTTTAAGAATCTGATTGGGTTTTTTGGGTCTTAAAAATCCAAGGCTGGTTTGTGCTCATCTTGTTTATTCTCAAGCCTCCCCAGGAAAGGGCTTGGGGGGATATTTTGCGAAAATAGAAACTCCAAGTGGTCCGTTCCCTGTTCTTTGTCTAAATCACTTGGTGGTGGCAGCATACTGTTCAAAGACAAGGTGAAATTTGTGCCTTGGGAAAGTTTTTAACCTAAGCTGGTAAAAATAAGCTTAGGGGGTTTTTCATGCAGGTCCCCACATCTGTACCCTAGAGTTCAGAGTGGGGAGGGAACCCTGACACCACCTAATAGATGTTAGAGACTTTGGGAACAGGCTGGTCTAAGGAGAAGAAGTCATAAGGGAAAACAAGGAACCATAAGCGGAAGGCTCAGAAGGGGAAAGTCTCATCTATAGGTGCTGGAGATATTGCTTTTTGAGACCTTCTTAGTAAGTGAGACCCCAGGAGGGAGACCTTGTTTTGAATTTGGAAAGGTGTGATCCATTTCAAAGACAGGGCAAGCTAAAGCAGTAATTTTATACTGACAGTGGGGAGTAGAGATATGCTGTCTTGGCCACCTTTGTATTTACCTTTTTTCACTTGTGCTCAGTACTTCTTGGCTGGACCCTGGAATCTAGACACTAATCTCTAGCTAATAAAGAACTTTCAACCTTTTGATTATTATAGAAATTAGCAGTTTGTTGCCTGAGCTCTGTTATTACTGCTTTGCAAACATCCTGGAAAGCACATGAAGTGGATTTCTCCCAGGAAATTGTTGTGCAAAGATGCAACAAGAATATTTTCTACAAAAATGTTGCCTAACTGCTAATATGCAAAGATTTGATTCACGTTTTCAGAAACATTAGTGCTTCATTTAGCATTCATCCATGTGTCTAAAATTCGAAACACAAAATGAGAATTTCCTGTGAGCATCATAATGATCAGCTGTGGACTTGTACAGATAATCATCAGATGTGCAAAGATATTCTAAACAGGCCAGAAGAAAAAAACAAGAGAAAAATTCAGAAAGTATCTTTGTGTGAACATCATGCTCTCTGATGATCTTCTGGTTTCTAGAATTTAATTGATATTGGAAGTCTGAAACAATCTTCTTTATCATCTTTGCTATTGTCCAATGACATACCACAAGATCTTTTGACATTTCAGTGGACTAAATAATACAGTATATCTAGAGGGGAAGATCCCTGAATTACACTAAAATAATCTCAAGTACCAAAACATCTCTTCCTAGGGTTTGACCCTACATGTGCTTAACTTCAAGAATATAAGTTGTTCCATGGATTTTAAAGTTAAGTGCATGTTTGCTGATTGGCCAGAATGCTCAGCACCTTGCAGAACTAAGCCATTTTGCTTTCTGGCTAAGCACAGAGCTGATAGTGAACATCTCTCCTAGGTAGACAGTTAATCTGAATTAATGGAGCCACTTATCTACAGCGTCCCCACACATTACCATAGATCTTAAAGGCATAGATTGCTTTGAGCTCTCTGGGAGCCATTTCACTGAGCACAGAGAACATGTCCACGAAGTCATTGAAGCTGAGGTTCCCGTCTCCATCCTCTGAGAAAGCCTCCACAATCCTTTCCTTGAAGGGGTTCTCCTGCATAAAACACATAGGCTTATTTTTAAAACCTGGGACTTCACAAAAGCAGCAATCACAGCAGTCACACAGTGCAGCCTCCAGACGCCCCCCTGCAAACTGCAGCCTGGAAGGTAAAATACGCTGGTGTGGAGAATGGTGATGGGGGCAGGGCAGGTAAACAGCCACACAGATACACTGATCTGGGTGCCAAATCCTGCTTACCTTACTCCTGAAAATAGTCCCAGTGAAATCAGTGGAGCTACTTGTGTGAATCAGGCAAGGAAAATTTGGCCCTGGATGATTTAACTAAAATAATCGGGAATTGTAAAGATTGTATGCAAATTGTTTAGTTTTTAAAAATCTAGATACAGTAAAAGCTGTGTTATCCAGCACTTTATCAGCCAGAAAGCTCTATACCAGCATTTCTAATATCTCCCAATACAAATCTTCAATCTAGTAACTGGGACAAGTATACTGCCCGGGAGGTTATGCAGTTGCACTCTACTTTTATGCAAAAGAGACAGAAGACAAGTAATCAGGGATTTATTAAAAAAAGCCGCTTCCAGGGTGTGTCATAGGCATAGGTGCTGGAACTAAGGGTGCTGGGGGCGCTGCAGCACACCCTGGCTTGAAGTGGTTTCCATTATATACAGGGCTTAATGTCTGATTCAATGGCTCTCAGCACTCCTGCTATAAAAATTGTTCCAGCACTCCTGGTCATAGGGTCATTACAGATCAGATTCAGCCCAGTCTCCTACACCTTCTACATCTACTATGATCATTGATGTTGATAATGATGACCCTGAGGCACTGGAAGATCCTGATATGCCTTCTGAATCATCAAAGAAAGATTACATTATGTTCAGTGTAGTTTTAGTGTTAAATGTATTTTTAGTGATCTAGGTGTACGCCATGCGCTGCCCAAAGTGATATGTAGTATCATAAGATAACCCTACTGTATAGAAAAATTTATCCATATATACCTAAGTGCTTCAAGAAACCAACCACTCTGCAGTGCAGTATTACTACTGGATTGGTGAGTACCTGTATACTATTTTATACGTTATTCATTTTATTGTATTCTAATTCTTTGAAAATTGGTATTCCATTGGTAAGTATAACTCTTAGTAAACCAGAATTTTTGACTAACCGACTAACCCCCCATCTCCCCAACATGCTGGATAACAAAGCTTTTACTGTATAACAAAAACCCGACACTGTAACAGATACTAAAACACTTCTATAATATCACTCCCATGTCTACCAGCATGTGTCAGCTGGTCATTGTTGACTTAAGAGTCAATGTCACTCCCAGAAGTATGGCTTTTTATAGGGGGTAATTTCAAAACTGACTCTGACTTTGAAATAGTGCTGCTCAGTGCGTGAGTCATAGTCAAATGAACGACCTTATATTTCACTAAATTGGGCCATGACTACGCTACCACTTATGTCAGCAAAACTTATGTCACTCATGGGTGTGGAAAAAAAACCCCACCCCCCTGAGTGACATAATTTTGCCGGCATAAGTGGTAATGTACACAGTGCTATGTCAGTGGGAGAGCTTCTCCCACCAGCATAGCTAGTGCCAGTCGTTGTGGTGGTTTTATTATATTGACGGGAGAGCTCTCTCCCATTGGCATAGAATGGCTACATGAGTGATCTTATGATGGCGCAGCTGCATCAATACAGCTGTGTCACTGTAAGCTCGCTAATGTAGGTATGGCCTTAGTATCTCTGTGGTCAAAGAACTTCAAAGTTTGCCAACTCAGGCATTTTAGTGTGTATATATATATTGCTGAGTATATATTTTCAAACAAATCACATGAATATATTTATGTATCTTTGTAAGTGGAAAATGAAAGTGACCAAGATGGGCTGTATCATTTAAAAAAAAAATCGTAGTGCCTCTAAGTTCCAGGCAGCAAATGAATTGAACAGACAGTCTACAAGGAAAAATATGAATCCAAGCCACCCTTTTTATTCAAAAAAGAAACAGAATCATAGAAGTGTAGGACTGGAAGGAAGCTCAAAAAGTCATTGAGTCCAGCCCCTGCACTGAGGCAGGACCTAGTAGCTCTAGACCATCCCTGACAAGTGTTTGTACAATTGTTCTTAAAAACCTCCAATGATGGGGATTCCTCAACCTCCCTACGAAGCTGTTTCCAAAGTTTAACTACCCTTATACTTAGAAAGTTTTTTCTAATATCTAGTGTAAATCTCCTTTGCTGCAGATTAAGTCCATTACTTTTTGTCTCCCTTTAGTCGACATGGAGAACAATTGATCACAGTTCTCTTTATAACAGCCCTTAATATATGTGAGGAACATTATAACCTACCAAATTCACAGCCATGAAAAATGCATCACCAGCCGTGAAATCTGGCCTTTTGTGTGCTTTTACCCTATATTATACAGATTTCACAGGGAGACCAGCGTTTCTCAAATTGGGGATCCTGACCCAAAGAGAATTGCAGGAGGGTTGCAAGGTTATTTGGGTGGGGTGGGGCAGTACTGCCACCCTTACTTCTGTGCTGCCTTCAGAGCTGGGCAGCTGGAGAGCAGCAGCTGCTGGATGGGAGCCCGGCTCTGAAGGAAGGGTAGCAGTACCGCCACCCGCCCCCTACAATAACCTTGTAACCCGCCCACAACTCGTTTTTAGGTCAGGACCCCTACAATTACAATACTGTGAAATTTCAGATTTAAATAGCTGAAATCATGACATTTATGATTTTTAAAATCTTATGACCATGAAATTGACCAAAATGGACCGTGAATTTGGTAGGGCCCTAGTTATCAGGTCCCCCCTCAATCTTCTTTTCTCAAGACTAAACACATTCGGTTTTTTAACTTTTCCTCATAGGTCAGGTTTTCTAAACCTTTTATCATTTTTCATTGCTCTGCTCTGGACTCTAATTTGTCCACATCTCTTCTAAAGCATTGTGCCCAGAATTGGACACACTACTCAAACTGAGTGACAAATGCCAAGTGGAGTGGGACAATTACCTCCCATGTCTTACATACATCCCTCCTGTTAATACACCCCAGAATAATATTAGCCTGTTTTGCAACTGCATCATATTGAACTAACACTATAAGTTTTACAAGAAAATAAATAGTACATTTTGGAAATCAAATATATATAAAAAGGGACGCTCCGGATTGGTAAATTTGAATTACAGCCCACTACTTTGTTATGAACTTGCACAGATTTTTTTAGAATCCATGTGGTCCAAAAAGGACTGTAGTATTGTACAGTCATGGGCCAAATATATTACTGGCACCACACTTTCATAGTACCCTATTTCTTTAGGAGCAATTCATTATATGATGTATCTGGTTTTCATACCTTTTTTTCCTAAGACAAACAAAAAATACAATGCCAGCAGCAGCCCTACCTTCCTAAATCACTCCACAACCCCCAGCTCAGTGCTTCTATACAATGGAGCGAAATCAAATATGGGGAAAAGACAGAATGACACAAGTCATGACAAATGGTAAATAAAAATTAGTAGCACATTAGGGAAGAGATCTTGTGTGTCATTTTTAAAAACTCAGTGACATTATTTGAATGGTAACAATCGTTCTGTTGATGTTGCTCTCCTGCCAATACCGAATCACTATGCATTCCTACGGCAATGAGTTTAAGCAATCCCAGCGGCCTTCAAAGGAAAACACTACAGGCACACGATTGTGGCATTCTGCTGTAAATGATGGAATCCCACTTTATATGAAGTTGACTGCATCTGAAGAAGTGGGTTTTTTACCCATGAAAGCTTATGCCCAAATAAATCTGTTATCTTTAAGGTGCCACCAGACTCCTCATTGGGTTTTTCTGGATACAGACTAACACGGCTACCCCTCTGATACTTCATTATAACTGGATCTTATGTAAGTACAATTTACAGTCTGACACATCAGAGGGAGCATTTGTAATGAACTGGTGCTGGAGAGATACAGATACCATTAACATCAGTGAAGATCAAACCTGGGACCTCCGGCAGCACAAGTGAAAGACATGGTCATACTTACAGAATAAGTTTACTGCATTTGCATAAGACTAGTTACCAATTCAACATGTCAGACACTTAGAAAAGACAAATAATCCAAGCGTGGATTAATGGGGCTTCAGTATGTTTCTTAAATAATTCTGTATATTCGCCCAATCAATCTTTTAAATTTGAGTAAAAAAAATTAAATCTTTCTTATCCATTTCTTTCCTTTACCTTCCCCATATTACATATACAGGGAGGTAGAGCTTTAGCTTGCACAAGGGAAAGTATTAGTTACTTTAGCAGATACTTCTTAAATCCTTTATGGTATTCCATTACCTCTGCTCTAAAGAGCACAGATTAAGGTTTCATAATATTTAAAGGAAAAAGCATTTTCACAGAAACTGTGGGATTGTGTTCCTTCCTAGCTTCTTGTGTTCCCTTCAGCACTAATTGTTTAAAAAAGAGCCATTGTAAAATTCAAAACCTGCGTTTAGCTTGTTAAAAAAGCTTTTTATGTCCTCTCACAATACAAATTAAGGGAGAGAGAGAAGCAGGAAAGAACTGTTAATGCTGAGAATTTTGCAATCTAATAGACTGCTTGAACATTGGTCTGGTGGGTTGAAATCATCAGAACCCCTTTGGATGGGCTTATTACATTTGTCATTAATCTTTTGATTTTTGGACATGCTACAATGTATATTATAAAACACAGTCCCGGAATACAATGCACCAAAGCAGCACCTGGCTATTACAGTATGTGTACTTATATGTAAGCTTTTCTGCCATTCCAGTTATGAATCCTGACATGCAATTTGTTGTTTACTCCTCTATCATTTTTCTCCAAAGCCTTTTATAAAACATTCATGTTCTGCTTTAATCCCATCCATTTTGTATTTATCTATGGTTCGATCAGTGAATTCAGAATACTCTGTACTGTGAGCATGAGCTGATTGCGTGTTGGAAATATGAGGTTACTTGGCACAGATAAGTAAAGTAATACTCAGGGCTGTGAACAGGTCAAGATAACCAAGCAGGAGTGGCTTGGTTTTTATTAAGAAATGCCTTTGTATCAAAACAAATCTTGAGACTATTCTCCCTTCAGTGTTTGCACATAAATCCCCTTTGACTTTAATGGAGGAGTTTCACTGCATCAACAAGACAATAATATGCTATGTGGATTATTGAGGTCATGTTAGGATGTTTTAAACAGAAATGGACTTGGCCTGAACTGGTCAGAATGAGAAATTCCCCAAAATTTGGGGTGTTTTGGTTTGGGCCCAGCTCTACTTTTAGCTTGAAATGTTCATATCATGGATGGATGCTTTAAACAGCTAACATATTCATTAGCAGATGTGACCCATCGTCTGCTGATTAAAAAAAGTTGTATAACCAAGGGCAGGGGAGATAATTATTTTTAAAACTTCTGGGTCCATCCTGTCTGTCTTTCTAGGTATGTATAAGGGAGTTTTATAGTCTACAATGTGCAATATGACGGCAATCAGTGTTGACATATGAAAAGCAATGCACATTGGAAAGAAAATTTTTAAGTAGATGTCATTGAGGCCAATAACTTAGCAAAATTAAAAAAAAGGATTGGACATTTATATGGATAACAAATATCCAGAGTTAAAACATACACCTTTTCAATTAACAGTGTCAGCTCAGGGACCTGGACATCACTGTAGACAGCTCAATGAAGGTGTTAGCTCAATGCGGAGCTGTGGTCAAAATATCAAATAAGATGCTAATATGCATAAGAAATGGGATGGAGAAAGATGGCATTATAAATGTTTTTGTCAGGTTTCAGAGTAGCAGCCGTGTTAGTCTGTATTCGCAAAAAGAAAAGGAGTACTTGTGGCACCTTAGAGACTAACAAATTTATTAGAGCATAAGCTTTCGTGAGCTACAGCTCACTTCATCAGATGCATTTAGTGGAAAAAACAGAGGGGAGATTGATACACACACACACAGAGAACATGAAACAATGGGTTTATCATACACACTGTAAGGAGAGTGATCACTTAAGATAAGCCATCACCAGCAGCAGGGGGGGGGAAAGGAGGAAAACCTTTCATGGTGACAAGCAAGGTAGGCTAATTCCAGCAGTTAACAAGAATATCAGAGGAACAGTGGGGGGTGGGGTGGGAGGGAGAAATACCATGGGGAAATAGTTTTACTTTGTGTAATGACTCATCCATTCCCAGTCTCTATTCAAGCCTAAATTAATTGTATCCAGTTTGCAAATTAATTCCAATTCAGCAGTCTCTCATTGGAGTCTGTTTTTGAAGCTTTTTTGTTGAAGGATAGCCACTCTTAGGTCTGTGATCGAGTGACCAGAGAGATTGAAGTGTTCTCCAACTGGTTTTTGAATGTTATAATTCTTGACGTCTGATTTGTGTCCATTCATTCTTTTACGTAGAGACTGTCCAGTTTGGTCAATGTACATGGCAAATGTTTTTGTGTTATGTAAATCAATGGTGTGGATTCATCTGGAATGCTTAAGACCCACATACTAATGCCAAGAGGAGTCATACTTGTAGACAAGGGCACTATGACTAAGATTTTCAGAGGAGCCTCTGGGAATTACATCTCCATCTCTCACTGCTATGAACTGGACTCTTAACATCCTTAGATGTAGAGAGTCCCAGCCTCTATGGCCTTAGGTCTCATTGACCCTTTTTTGTTTTTATACTAAATCTCTTATGTTTCAGCTTTGACATTGCTATTCAAAGACTTGCCACTCTGTGACTAGGAATGGTTTATGTGAGCACTTGGTCTTGAATATAGTATGGAAGAGAAGAAATGTCTTGACCCCACTTGTGTCTATAATAGTAAGTGCAATAATTAATGTAGAAGCAGGAGAAAAGTATCTCTGTAGCCTTTAAAAAGGACCCTTATCTACTGACATCCCTCAAAATACTAATTTGCTCATGTGGATATGGATTCTAGTAAAGCACTTGACTAGAAAGGGAAAGGTGAAATTGCTAGAGCTTGATGATTAATTCTTAAGTAATTGGACAAATTTCACCTCTGGTCATGGATTGCTATTGAGCAAATTGCAATTTTTCCAGCTGTATTCACTTATCAAAATGAATTTACCACATATTTGCTGCAAATAATTCTTTTCTGTAGTTTGTTTTACCAGTTTTCTGAGAGACTTAAATGAATATTTACCGAATATTGTTTGTGGTCTTACCCAATTCTAGTAATTTCCTTTACATTCTAAGCTTCTCTAGGGAGGGAACTTGGGACAAATTCTGCCCTAAGTATACCTGTGCCTCCAAATTGATTTCAATGTGGGCAGGTGTGTAACTAGCAGAACTCAGTCCTTTGTCATTTTATTTTTGCTTGTAAAGCACAATACACATGTATGATGCTAAATAAGGATAATAATATCCTAGTAGCCTGAGTGACACATGGAACAATATAGTGCATGCATACCTTTGCCAGACTAAAGTCTCTTTTGTTTCTACTTTCCTTTTTTATAGATCTGGATGATCAACCGTCTGTTTGATTATCAACCAAGCTATCTCCCCTACATAATGAAAAAGAAATGCCAAAATTTGACACTGAGCTCTTCACAGAGCTCTTAGATGCTAGCTAAGATCATGTTAGGTATCAGGTTAATATCTGATAAGTTCTTTAGCTAAGGAAGGGGAATAGATGCAATGACCTAATAGACTTTTTCTATTGCTAACTCCAATGATATATTTTAGCCCAATGTGCAATCATTTCACCATAGGAGCAAACAAAAGACATTGGGGACTATTGTATCCATAGCTCAACACAGTGTCTTTCCAGATCAAGAATTGCTCCAGTTCTCTGGCACCCTAACACTCTGCTCAAAAATCCAGTTCATGACTAGCTAAGGGCTTTTTGTTATTATTTGTGCTGCTTTATCCAGTGGCAGTTCTTGGGTTTCTGTTTTACTATTTGTCACATTTCAGAGAGGAGCAAAATGTTTAAAGATGAGAATGATCAATGGACAGAGCACACAAGCCACATCAACACAGAGAGAAGAGCTCAGATGAAGAATCAAAGGTGTAAAAATGGCCTTGAGCAATCCTGCACTGCAAATCCGTCAGGGAATGGTGCAGGAGACCTTGGAGCCAACACAGAGGGATATGGAGGTCCAACCATCCTCAGTGGAATGGTTCAATGAGAATGGTGTAGGACCCCCATGTGGATGTTTCTACAGGAGCAGGTTGATAGCATTACCAGGGCCTAAGGCATTGTGGACAGCAGGTGGAACAAAAATATAAGCTAACTCTAGAAAGTGAAGTTACCAATGGCTTTTCAGTCACGAAGCTATCGTCAGGCATGGTTTGTATAGGACAAGATGATCATGTTGGATGTGGCCATGTGGTCGTAAAGGAAGACCTCTGCTCAGCATATTTCAGCTGAATGTCAAAAACCCTCAAGGTCCAGGCTAGTAATGGTGCTGCTCATTTAGAATTAAAAAAAAGCCCCTTGATATATTAGCACTGTGTTTACGTAATGGAACTGTTAAAATTTAGAGAATCTAGAACCTAATTCAACAGCCGCTGAAGTGGGATAAATTGGCATAGCTCTATGACTTAAACAGAATAATACAGATTTACAACAGCTGAGCATCTGGCCTAATACATTTATATATTTTCCTGTCCCAACACTGAAACCTCCGCAGGCAATAGACGCTCTTCTCTCACTTTATCATTAATTAATGCATGATTCCTGGCAGATTAAGGTTTGTGACTGTCGGCAAACTTTCTCTCCTTGAGTCATGGAAGTTGCATTTAAATTCAGCTTGGCTCAACCATTAGTGTGTGTAGTAGTGATCCCTCTTCCTCTATATCTAATTCCCTCTGAATCTAATTTAGAAAAGTGCATTATTGATTCTATCTATTTATCAGATCCTGCGGCTGTGGTGCTGAGCTCAGTCTTGGCAGTAACTACAAATGATACAAAAAGAAAAAAATTGTAGGAGAAAAGCCAGGTATACTGGAAATCTCTCAAATTTACTTAGAATTCAAGAGATATTTTGTTTGTTTCTTTTTAGAGAGACTCCGATGTTAGCTTTATCTTCAACTCTATGATGCTGAAAAGCTACTGATGGGAAAGACCACTACAGCAATCTCTTTGGCATTACATTTGGAAAAGTTGCAAATGCAGAGCTAGATTATGCATCTTTTCTTTGCACATAAATCAAAGGGACCACAGCTGTTAGATTGTAAGCTCTTTGGGCAGGGACTATCTTTGTTCTATTTGTATGGCCCATAGCACAATGGGATCCTGATCCAAGACTGGGGCTCCTACATGCTGCTACAATACAAATAAATACAAATAATTTTTAAGACGGCCCTGGCAAAAATAGGAAATCAAATCCCCTCCTTCAAACCAAATTCCTCGTGGGAAGCAAATTCACTAGCCGCTGAAGTAAAGGTAATCTCTTTACAAATAGTCTGAGAGTCAGTTTCTCAATCAACAAAAATTTGCAAGCTGACAGCAATCTTTTTAAGAACTCTACAAACTCTGATAGGTTTCAGAGTAGCAGCCGTGTTAGTCTGTATTCGCAAAAAGAAAAGGAGTACTTGTGGCACCTTAGAGACTAACAAATTTATTAGAGCATAAGCTTTCGTGAGCTACAGCTCACTTCATCGGATGCATTTGGTGGAATCCGATGAAGTGAGCTGTAGCTCACGAAAGCTTATGCTCTAATAAATTTGTTTGTCTCTAAGGTGTCACAAGTACTCCTTTTCTTTTTACAAACTCTGATGAAACTGAAAAACAAACTGTTGTGTAATAACCAGAAATTTGACACTGAGTTTTGTCATATTGTTTTCACAAAAGCAAGTTCCAAGATTTTCATCCAGCTTCTTTCCCCTATAAGCCCCTTCTCAAAGCCAACCACAAAGCCTTAAAGGTTTTGCATATTCTCACTGAGAAGACCAGATAGATTCTGCTGAATTTAAAGATAGTTATGAGAACTCTGGCCCATAAAGAAATACAGTATAACACTATTACATCCTATTCTTTTCTAGGCAGCTTGCCTCAATCTTAGGAGGGGGAGTCTTATTCCTTCAACTCAAAATCTGATCACATTTTAAAAAGAAACTTCTGTTTTATGCCTCATTAGTAATTTAGGAATAAGTATGTTCTATTGCAACTATACCTACTCAATGGATATTCTCTCAAAGTAGGTAGCTTCCTAGAGACTTCATCATTTGGGGTCTGTCACTGGATGCACTACTCACAGTTGAGCTGGTGACTCCTCCTGGTCACTCTGGGGATTAGTTCTCAAGGCCAACATCCCCATCTCATATGACTGGCATCATATGGGAGCAGCACTGAGGTTTCTCAGTTGTCCTAACAACTTGCTTCTTGTAGGGCCACTAACCACCATCTGACAGTTACAATTTTTGTTGGTGCCATCCAGTTTTGGATTCATATAATTGAACTAAAGCCAAAGGGTTTTATATCCCATTACCAATACCCAGAGGTCTTCAGTTACCCCACTTCTTCCATTTTGGTGCTTATGTAAAATGGAAAGTGTGCTGACTCTTCATATACACTCCACAAGCCCTTAGACACTGGCATGATGGGTGAGCTGCCAGTATGACAGATCAGAGAGATACATTTCATATCTACGTAAAATGTCCTTGCAGGGGTTGGATGAGTCAAAGAAACAGTTTCTAAATCAAACAGCCCTGAGTGATGACTGGATTTCTGACAGGGGCGTAATTCAGTTTGCATGCAATCTTTCTGAAAAAGCAGCAGCAGATAGAAGGCTAAACACAACTGGGGACATATTTCCATTCTGCAAAAGTATGTTAAATGTGAAGCACATGCTGATTTACCCTCCTATTTACCAAGTATGTGAGCTGGTTAGTTTCTTCAGATAAACCATGTTTCACTTTGTGTCAATATAGATATGGCAAGTGGCACTGTCTAGTGTATAACATAGTGTCCCAAACAACAATACTTTGCACTTGTGTGTAGCACTATTCATCCAACAATCTGACAGCAGTTCAGAGCAGTGAGTAAGTATTATTCCCATTTTACAGATAAGTATACTTATCTGGTTTAGACAGATATACAGGGGCCAAATCCTTGGTCCCACTCTAGTTGCCTTGCATCACTTGAGAGACACACAACAACTGGAAACTCAGTGCATCTGGCCCCCTCATTATTCCCCCAGCATCAGGAATTCCCTAGGAATAACAGAGCCACCAGAGAGGTTTTATGCCATCCATCCTTGCAGCCAGAGGGGGAAGGTTGTTTGGACAGGTTACTTTTGTAAATTAAAATTAAAGCAACCTGGGAGTTGCTCTAAGTTACACTAGGGGTGGGCTGCAGGGCAGGGGAGCAGCAAAAGGAGACTTGAAACCACCTTTGTTTTCCCTCCCCTCTCAGCTGCACTGCATGTATCTTGTCACAACTGAGGATCTAGCTCAAAGATGTGGTTGGCTCTGCTGGGTGCTGGACACTTCTGATCATCAGGCAACTGATTTCAGCACTGAAATATGGATTTAGGAGCCTAACTTTTGGCATTGAAGTCAGACAGTCTTACTCAATATGTCTAAAGTTATCCATTAAAGGAATGGCATCTAAAATTAAAGGCCATATTTTAAGAATGTGGCTATTAATCTCTGTGCCTCAGTATACCTACCTGTGAAATAGGAATAACCCTTCCCACCTTTAACATATGCTTTGAGATCTATGAAAAATATTTTAGAGATTTAATAACAGGATATTTTATGTAAAAGGACGTAGGTGACTGATTAAAAGGGTTCTGAAATAAATATTTACTGCTCTAAAATAGTCTATTCATATTATGAGCTATTAAAATGTTCTTTACTGTGACAAATGATAAAATTAACAATTCAACATTATGTTTTAAAACATATCATTTCACAGAATGTTTCAGAAGAATAATGGTTCTTGGAATATTGCAGATATTATAGGTTTGTAAATACGTAATAAACCTCGAATTGCCCTCATTTTGTCTTCTGTTCCTACTGTCATGCATATATCATGGAGAACATGGGAGGGAATCTTTTTGTATTCCTTGATTATCCACATGTTGTCTCACATTGTTAAAATATCATTAATTTTCTGAAGAGATGAGCTGTGAGGTGCCAGGGAATGTTTGATTGGATACATAGCATTATCATGGCAACCAAGGTTACAGGCTTCCCGTATAGCTGGTATGCTTAATTAGTAAAAACCATTCTGGGGCTGGATTCTGTTTTGGGTGGAATTGAGTTGCCTACCTTCATGAGCTAGGGGCTGAACAGCTGGACTTCAGAGTAGAAAGTCCATTTGTCCTAATTTTAGAGTAATGAGTTAAATCACACATCGTGACTTTGATACAATATAAGGTAGATAATCACTAATGTCAAAAAAGTGAGGTGTGGTCAAATTTAATAACATAGGAATAACATAGGAATGTAGTTAAGGAAATGACCCTACCAAAATATTAATATAACATATTTAATATTAAATTTGAATATAAGTATGTTATAATGCTGGTGACAGTGGTATTTATGATACTGATGTCATTCAAAAGTTTGATTCACATGAGGGTTTTTTTCTTCATTTTTTGGTAAAGTGTTCCTTTGTTACATTTTTGATAACAACTTTTGAAAACCTGCTGCTGCATCTTGTACCCTCTCTATGCCTTTTAAAGGGTTAGCACATAATGAGAATTTATAAATACTACAAGACTCATGTTTTGATCTTGCCAAAGAAATCAAAGTATCCCAGCACAAAAGAACCCTTGGTTAACCTCCAATTTTCTTCCTGAATCCCACTTCTGAGCTGTATGTTTTAGTCCCCCAGCAAATCATAATTATGCCAGAAGTTCTCAAAAAATTCTTCAAAGATCTTTTTATATAATAAATCCTTACGGGCTGAAAGCTCTTCATTTCTCTATTTACATTAAACAAATTATGTATTTCTAGATCTGGTCAAGTCCGCTTCAATAAATACATTTTTCTTCCATTCGGGTGCTGATTGCTGAGCTACATTATGGAGATTTTCTAAACCATTGAAATGAAGACCACCAGTTACAACATTTTTGCACTATTCCCTTAAATATTTCGGTGACACTGCCAATGATGGTAGCAGTGAGTGGACTGTGGTTTTTGCATGATAGTACATAGAAACTCTATTAACCTATTTTATATTACATAGAAAACTAACAAACATATTATGTCATAACTGGTACAATTCAATAGTTTGCTTCAAAAGGTTAAATGGTATCTAACAATCCACACTTGTCCTGTTAAACTATGGTACATTTAATTGCTGTACTAGATAAAGGATAGATGTGCGGACTCATATTTCTCACTCCAAATTTTTGCATGATGTGAACCACATTTTGATTTTCTTATGGACACCCTCTTCTCCCACTAAGATGATGTGATATCCCTGTAGCAACACAAGCTCTTGCTTATATGGAAAAGTAATATGGGGAGTAGTTAGTGTGTTCTCAGCTTCTTTTTTAGGCAATTTAGCCTCAGGAAACAAGGAACAGGAACCAGCACCTGTGATAAGCCAGCTCTCTGAAGACCATCAGCAAGTTCTCACAGATCACTGAAAGACTTACTGACTTAGTGGTCTGAGCACAGAGCTAGGAGCCAGGAACTCCTGGGGGCCCTATCAGTTGTTTGCACAAAGCTTCCATCAATTTCAACAGGAGTTGCACACATGTAGCTGATGTTATGATGAGACACCCACACCTTTCAAGTATTGGTCCTGGCTCCCTTGGTGATGGGGAAGTCTGCACCTCATGTAGTTACATAAATCACTCCAGTGTCTGACACTGGTTTTGCCTGGAATAGGAAGGGGAGGAACTCAGCTTTTCTCACATTACTTATCACTCAACCATGGTACCAAATTCACTCCCTTGAACCAAATTTAACATGATGCCATTTTTAAGCAGTTAGAAGCAATACCTTTAGTTCAGGCATGTTAATTATAAGCTGTATAGGTAGTTTAACATCTGGATCCTTGGTGTAGTCCATGGGCACAATGTTCGGTGCCATTTCATGGTATCGGCCATGCAACCTGCAAACAAGCAAAGAAGAAGCCATTCCATTCAGTAAACAGGCTCACGTTATTTTGCTGCTCTAGGCCCTATTTACTTTTATTAAAACAAGAGTCTTGCCACTTGTGTCACAGCATTTAAGGCCAGAAGGGATCAACTAGTCTGACCTCCTGTATATCACAGAGTACACCAACACCACCCAGCACACTAAATCCAACAATAGAAATGAGACCAACAGAAATGACTAAACTATCATGCGCCATAGGGAGAGAATGGGAGGGACCAAAGTGCGCCAGTGCTCGAGGCCCCTACAATGGCAGGGAATTGATTAAATGAGATATACCCAGTTAATCCTGTCAAGCGACCTACTCCCACACACTGCAGTGAAAGGCAAAAAAACCCCAAGATCACTACCAATTTGACCTGGGGGAAAATTCCTTCCTAATCCCACATATGGTGATCAGTTAAACCTTGAGCATATGAGCAAGAACTAGCCAACCAAGCACCTGATAGAGAGAAAGCTTGGTGCCACCGCAGAATCCTAGCCCACCCTGCCCACTGTCCCATCTCTAGCCACTGCCATCCCAGATGAGACAGAGGAAGGAGATAAAAAACTTCCCAGAATACACTGGGGGAGGGAGGGGAATCTCTTCCTAATTCCTGCCAGTGGCTGGCTCAAACCCTGAAGCATGAGCTTTAGGAACATAAGATAAAAACCAAAAATGAGCCCCATGGCTGTTGATCCCTGCCCCCCACCATCACAAGCAATCCGTTACACAGTTGCACTCAAATTCGTCCAGCTCTCTCTCAAAAATAATTAAGTTGTTTGACCTACAAATCCTGTGAGAAGGCTGTTCCAGAACCTCACTCCTCTGATGTTTAGAAATATTCTTCTAATTTCCAGCCTGAATTTGTTAATGGCCTCTCTCACTTCCAACTAATGAGCCCTCAGTTTGTAGCAGAAATTCTTATTATTAGACCCTAAATGGATGACCTTGCACTTTGTACTAATGAATTTCCGCCCATTGTTGTCAGTCCAGTCTTCAAGTTCATCCAAATCTTCCTGCATAATATTCCAATCCACCTCTTTATGGACGATGCCTCCCAACTTTGCATCAGCAGCAAATTTCATTAGCACACTCCTACTTCTTCTGCCAAGGTCATTAATAAAAATACTGAATAAGATTGTTCCCAAGACTGATCCTTGAGGAATTCCACTCGTAATCTCTCTCTGATACAGTAATTCACCTTTCAGCACAACCTGTTGTTTCTTCTCTTTAGCCAATTCCTTATCCACCTTACAATGTTTGTACTGACCCCACCTTCCCTAATTGAATTAAATTAATTTAATTGAATTAATTGACATTAGGTACTGTGTCAAATGCTTTACTGAAGTCCAAATATATTAGATCTACTGAGCTTCCCTTATCAAAAAAATCATTTATTTTCTCAAAGAGGGAAATCGGATTAGTCTGGCATGATCTACCTTTGGTAAACCTGTATTGCAATACATCCCCTTTACTGTTTAGATCTATGAATTTAATTATTCTTGCTTTCATAGTTTTCTCTAAACCCTTGCATACTACTGAAAAGAAAGAGAGCTTGATACAGTACCTGCATGCAAACAGCAAGTAATGTCCATTAGAACCCTATTAGGGTGCAAAGCAGGAGTGGCATTCACAGGTGTCAGTATACAATAAGCTAGGTATGGAACTGGTGAGTCCGTGGGTGGGTGAGGCCCAGTTTATATAATATGTCCACACAGCAAATGTGGCCCAGGGCAATTCATTAGAGTATTTGCTGTGCAGCTATGCAAGAACAGGATCACCTAGTGTATGTCTATGCAATTGATCTGCAGTGATGCAAGAACAGGGTCATCTGGAATATGTCTAGATTGCTTCTGGGAGCAAGACTCTCAGGCCCAGCCCAGCTCCACAAACTTATGCTAGCAGGGCTCACGCTAGCACTAAAAATAGCTGTGTAGATGTTGCAGCTGGGGGCTGGAGCTTGGGCTGTCAAGCCTGAGGCAGCGGTGTTCCAGCCTGAGCTGCAACACCAAAGCAATGTCTACAAAGCTATTTTTAGCATCCTAGTGCGAACCCCCCTAACCCTAGTCTGTAGATCCAGGCTGGGAGGCTTGCCCCGGGTGCAGCATAGACATACCACTCGAGGGCCAATGTCCTGGGCAAAAAGGTATTTAAAAGACACAGGATACATGACTGTGCTCATGGTCCCCCAGCAAATACCGGAGAAAGCACCTGTCAGTATCCCAGTATCCAGCTGCGATAGTTCAGAGGAGCCCTGGTCTCACACTAGTGCTACACCTTATTATTAGTATTGTGGTAGTACCTGGGGCCCCACTCTGGAATCAGGCCCCACTGTACTAGGTGCTGTACACATAGTGCCTGTCCCAAAGAGCTTACAGATTAATGAAGATGAGAGACAACAGGTGGATACAAACACACACGGGGGAACACAGAGTCAGTTATAATTAGTGTAATAAGCAGTGGGCACAGTGCACCAGCTGCCTTAATCATTGCCAGCAGCATGGCATAATGGGTTTTAAGGACAGGTTTAGAGGAGGATAACGTAGTAGTTTTGCCACTGACATTGATTTGCTGTTCTAGTGAGATAAAGGAAACTTAACTTTGGGCTGTACTGGAAAATACAACAAGGTTACTCAGTAGCTGCAGCTACTGAGAGCATGTATTCATTTAACAATGCCAAAAGCTCTTTACTATTGGCCTGCCGTCTGATCCTGCACACCCTCACTCATAGCCTCAGACTGGATGATCACAATGGTCCCTTCTGGCCTTGTAATCTATGAATAGGTAGCTCCATTAAGTTTAATGGCATTACACACCTGAGTAAGGACTAGGTCTCATGGGAAGATAAGGACGAGTCTCATTCTCTTTGCGGGATTTGGCCCCGAGTTTGGATTAGTATCAATGATCTACAAGTGAAAGATTGCATTACAGTACCAATTCCATATGCCATCTAATGGTGTGCCCCTTGAAATGATTTTATAAAGCTATTTGTGCCTAAATATTTTACATAACCTAGCTATACAGCAAGAAATATATGAAGGGTCTCATACAGGCCGATCTGCATCAACATTGTAATTTGTCAGCTGTTTCTTGCAGTTCTCCTCAGCTGCATTCAGTGCGGTTCACAGTACAGTTGCGTCAAGCTGTGATGTGCTCTTTAGTGTCATAGAGAGGTTAGACTGTTTTACAAAGGTTTCCAAGAGCAAAATGTTAAGATAAGTCAATTTCCCCACAGCTATCAAATACAGTTAACCACTTCTAGCTCCCTTAAAAATCTCATTTATGCTTCCAAGATTCCACATGTAACGTTTTGGCTAAAGTCATTTTTTATGCATTTAGTAGAAGAATGAAAGTCATATTTTTCCTTTACAGGTTCAATTTATTGGAAGGTTTCTATAGGATGTTCTCAGTACTATATGGCAGTATGATATAACCTATCTATGTACATTTACAGATGTAATTTCATCAAGGGAATCTAGGCACATTATATACGAAGCATTTATAAACCACTGCCGGATTAGCTTGCTGAAATCACCAAACCCCAGAGGACAGAATTATACATCTTGGCTTGGAGACTTGGCTATGGCTAAGGATCACAAAATGCACCTCAGGAGGGGGTATTGCAAAGATCCCTGACATGTCTATGCATCTCTTTGCTTGCCGTGTGTAACACAGAGCAGCCTAAGAGCTGCTTTAAATTACATTGGCTGCCAAAAGGCACAAGGGCCTGATACAGCAACCAAAGTTTGCTGGAGTATAAGGAAGCTCCAGCCATGTCTCCTTTCTCCTCCAGTTATACCTGCTGCACCAGGAGCAGGAGAAGGGGAGGTAGCATAGAAGCCTCTACACTAGCTCTGTGTCATAAACTCATAGATTTTAAGGCCAGTAGGGAGCAGCAGATCATCTGATCTGACCTCTTATATACCACAGATCATAGAATTTTACCCAGCAATGCCTATATCAAGCCCAATAACTTGTGTTTGACTCACTGAGGGGCCCCTACACTGGGTCAATCCCCATGAAGCTGCACTATTGTGTATAGTTATTTAAAAACAAAAACAGCTACTGAGAAGATACTTATTGTCTCCCAGTCTATAGGCTTGTTTAAACAATCCAAAGGGTGCAAACATCAAAGAACCACAGGCTTGACCATCATATTCAGAAGCACACCAGAAGGTTCTCTAAGCTCATTTGAATCAGCTTCTGGCTCATATAACCATCAGCAACTATTGAAATAACATTTTCTTTATCATAGTGCAAAAGCTGCTTTCAGCACACTCACAGTATAATGAATGTGGTTACATGCTAATGGATGGTCCTCTGTCAGCAAGCTTGTGATTTATCAAATGCACTTACAATGCCTTTTGTCATACGGCTTCAGTTAACTAGTTTTGGTGCTGCAGTTTGGAGGTATATGAATAATAATAGAATGGGGCCAGAAAAAAAGTCAGATTCCTATAGTGAAATCCTGGCCCAAGTGAAATCAATGGCAAAGCTCCCATGCACTTCAGTGGGGGTCAGGATTTGACCCCAAGTATGAAAGGGACTCAAGGAAGACTGTTTCGCACATTCCCATGTGGTAGGAGATAAAATTCAGAGGGAGGATAACCAGTGGGTAATCTCCAGCTGTCAGTAGGATACCTTGCAGGTATTTATTTCTGGTTCAATTTTAGCCTACATTTCCCTGATGATTATATTGTATTTCCTTGATGGTTATATTAACCTTTTGCTTCCTTAATATACCTTTGCAACAAAATAGTATGGGTTTGTTTTCTATTGCACAAGGAAGAAACTTTCATACTCTTGCTAATCATGAACAGAGCTAAGTTACTGTTTGTAAAACACTTTGAAGATGTTAGGTGCTGCATACTGTAACTGCCACTGTGTGTATCCACTTGTTTGTGTCTTGTCTTATACTGAGATCATGAGCTGTTTGGGAGGCAAGGATTGTCTTTTTATTATGTCTTTATGTGGCACCTAGCATAAGGGGGGCCTGGTCCATGACTGGGGTTCCTAGGTGCTACTGAAATAAAAATAATAATACTTCTATTATTAATTTTGCTTATTTCAGTTTCGATAAATCTATTTCCACCAGCAGGCATGCAAACAATTAAAATAACAGTTCACACAGATGTTATGTATGCAGTGTAGTTGTAGCTGTGTCAGCCCCAGGCTATTAGAGAGACAAGGTGGGTGAGGTAGTATCTTTTATTGGACCAATTTCTGTTGGTCAGAGAGAAAAGCTTTCAAGCCACATACAGCTCTTCTTCAGGTCTGGGAAAGGTATTTCCGGCATCACAGCAAAATGCAAGGTAGATTGTTTAGCACATCCTGCCAACCAATCCTGCATCTTGGCACAGGGTTAGACTAGATGACCCTTGCGGTCCCTTCTAACCCTATGATTCTATGATTATAAGTAGTTAGAACATATTGTAAGGGACCATTCAAGGTAGAGCGGCGTGTTAACACCTCTGCAGTCATAGGACAAAAAGAGGGGGTTAATGGGTTACAGATTGTTGTAATAAACCATAAATCCAGTGTCTGTTCAGGGCATGATTTTTAGAGTCTAGCAGAGAAATGAATTTAAGCTCCCAAGTTTGTCTTTTTAAAGTGCTGTGAAGGTTTCCTTCAAGGATGAGGACCGATGGGTCAGATAGAGACACAGCAGTGTACTGAGCCCTTGCACAACAGAATTAATTCAACCAGCCAGTAATTCAAGCAGCAAGACCCCACCAAAACCTCTCCCTCCCGAGGCCTCAGCCTGCCCTCAACGCCACAGCCAACAGATATTCTTTATATAAGAACTGAGCTGTTTCACCCCAAGGTGAGGGACCACATTCTGGAGTCAAGGGGTCTTCATGGAAAATATCCTGCTGACAGCTCTTTCTGGAGTCCCCCTCTCACTGCAGCTGTGGCAGTATCACAAAGAGCAGATGGAGCTGAACATAAAAGGAGTGTCCAAGTCTTGCTAGCATTTTTTGCCTGCATCTTAGGAAAATAATGTCTTCAACTATGATGCACAGCAAGAATTGTGCCATACAGGTAATTAAATATTCCACTGACCCCATCACATTTCAGCAGCACTTGGTATCACACAGGTAGTTTGCTGACTCTGTCCAATATGCAATTTCATAAATACTGTGCACTTTGAGATAAAGCAGTCATTTCTCACTTTAAACAGTTCTCTAAACAGCATTTGCAAGGGCTTCTCTAAATGCACTGAGAAAAGCAGCTGAAAGCAAAACCTCCAAACCAATATTAATTTTTAGGATTAATTCATCTTTTAACCTTTTTTAGCCTTCAGAGACTGGAATGGTGTTTCATTCTACAAAAATATGGTATTCCCTTCCCTCCAAGCCTTCCCACGTGTATTGTCAATGGGATAGCTGGGCATCATTCTGGACTCCATTCCAAAGCACACCTACAATGAAGTGTTCCTATTCATATTGCTTAGATTTCCTCTTCTCCGGTTCTCTCTTTAATCCCCTCCTATCTGGCTTCTGTGCTGTCCATCCACCAGAACTTCCCTCAGCACAGCCACTAATGTGACCTCCTAGGTAGCCATAGAAAAGTAGCATTTCCCCATAGCTCTTTTCAGGATGCTTTGCTGGAATCAGAGCAACAGTTTGTGTTTCATAGATTTTCCCCCGGGAGAGAACCATTAGGATCATAGTTTGACCTGCACAACACAGGGCATAGAATTTCACCCAGTCTTGAGTGAAATTTTGATAGAGATACAAAGGTGTCTTATGCTGCTCACCAAATTAACTGGTGTCACAATGAATGATGTCCCCCGTGCAAGTAACATCTGCTAGGAACAACACACTGGGCAGGTATGTGAGAGATGGCAATGACGTATCCCAGCTGTTGTGGACTAGTGTTTGTGTGCAGTATCTGACTTTTTAAAATAAGAGCAATGGATGAGGGCTCAATGGGTGGTTGGTGGGAAGGGTTAGGAGGACAGCAGCAGTTGGAATAGCTGTGATTTTTGCTCAGTATAAAGACTGAGACTCAGTCTTTTTGTGACACATACAAAGCACAAAGTAAACACACCCCAAGAGTAATAAAAGGACCATTCCTGCTAATGAACCCTCTATCGTGTCCAGAAAAAACAAATCAATCCATTTATATAGAAATGGGTCCAAATTCTGATGTGGCTCATCAAGGTGATATGTGAGTTTCAACTGCAAAATAAGAGTATGGTGTTGTTAATCTCATCCCATTCAGAAAAGCAACTGGGTTTCATATTAGATTACAGAACTGCTCTTGTTGTCCCACAGGATACCAAGCAACTTGTGTCTTCCAGTGTAAGGCCAACAATAGTTCTCATCATATTTACCATGGACCCATTTCACGTAATTAGCTTCCTTGTAAAGCACTTTGGGAAGTAAAATTGTGCAAGAGCGGCGTGCCTCCTTGACCAATGCATCCTGTCTCCTTGTTTGTGCTTTTCTCATTCCTTAAACATTTAGCTGTGGCAACTGTATAAAGGAAAACGATATTCCTGCAGCACATTTGCATCTCTTTGTGGCACTTCAGCAGTCCACGAATGTTAGGAGGCATCACCAAGGGAACGTTATAAGCAATGTTCCTTCGCAGACTATTAGAATGATTAAGCTACACAACAAGGCAGAGAGACATAGAAAGGAGTATGTTCCATGTGGTTAGCTTATCAGAGATTGTAAATAAAACCCATTCCACTTTGCCCTACTGCAGGGAAGCATGACCAGAATTTTAGAATTGGACAACACTTCTGATCAGAGAACTAAGTTTGGTTTTTAGAATCAGATGAAAAATGCATATTCTTAGGTAGAAAAACACAGTACCATGTACCTGAATATCTGTCATTCCTATACTTGGTAATAATGCACGTATGTGTTTTACCTGGAAGTCTCTCTATGAAAACACACAAAGGTTTATTTTAAAGAAAGTTGAACTAACAACAGCTGCTTATCAGAGCCCTTCTGCAAATGCTAGCTGTGAAAGCTGGGACACATGGCAGGGTGCTCTATAAAAGGTTTAATAATTAACAGTCGTTTTGACTGAGCTGCTCACCCATCAGATTGTCCTCCCTGCTCCCACCCTCCCATAAAAACACCAGGGAGTTAAGAGACAAGAGAGGAATTGTGAGGTAAAGGGCAGAAAGGGTTCAAATGCCACCATCCCAATGGTAGAAAAAACATTTTATTCTCTATTGCTTGCTTTGTTTCTTTGTTACCTCAGAGCAGATCTCTCCCTTCTTGGACCCATCCATCTACTAGCTAATGGACCTGTACCCCAGTTTTTACCAGCTGAGAATTGGGCCCATAGGCTTTAGTTCTAGCTCACTCACAGTTGAAGGGAGAGGCAAGTCTGACAATCTAAACTGAAACTCAGAGTCACAAACTTCTCCCATTCAGCCCTAAATTCTATCTCTTCTCTCACCCAGGTAATTGTCTGATCACCTGGCTTTTCCTCTCACTGCCATGATGTTTTTACTAAAATGTATCTATTGATTTTTTTCTGTGCTTTTTCATATACTGTTTATTCCGGCATTGATCCTTGAGCAAGGAGAGCTGGGAATATATCCGTTGAAGTGGAATAGGATTTCCAGCTACTTCCTGTAAATAATTAACCTTTTAAACAAAAAACAAAGGCTGTCCCTGTTCTTTTCTGGAGTCTGACAGACAGGACGTATTGACAGGTTTCTGAGAATCTTTGGAGATGGGACCAAGTGAATGAATAGCCTGCGGCAATGATATTCATGGCTGAACTGTACAAACAATTGCTTTATTGTAAAACATTTTATTCAGGATAATGGATGACTGCACAAAGTACAGGAGAAGAGGGAGTAGAATTTTAGCTAGAGTAACAGTCCCAGTTGTGATTAAACACTGTGAGCTGAATAAACAGTTAAGGCAGGATAATGCCATTGTGCACAGGCTGAGAACGCACAATTTGAGTGGAACATTTTCGCTATAGCAGTGGTTCTGAAACTGTGGGTCGGGACCCCAACATGGATCGCAACCCCCTTTGAAAGAGGTCGCCAGGGCTGGCTTAGATTTGCTGTGGCTTGGGGCTGAAGCCTGAGCCCCACTGGCCAGGGCTGAAACCAAAGCCCGAGGGCTTCAGCCCTGGGTGGCAGGGCTCAGGTTGTAGGCCCCCTGCCTGGGGTGGAAGCCCTTGAGCTTCAGCATTGGCCCCCGCTACTCAGAGCGGTGGGGCTCAAGCTTTGGCTCCCCCACCCAGAGCAGTGGGGCTTGGGTGGGCTCAGGTTTTGGTTCCCCTCTTGGGGTTATGAAGTAATTTTTGTTGTCAGAAGGGGGTGCAATGAAGTTTGAGAACCCCTGCCCTTTAGGATAAGGTAATCTCAGTTTCTCTGGGCAGTTGCCCTTGGCATAGGGAGGTAAGGAAGAGATTGCAGGAGGCTCCTTGAGGTACCCACTGCATCCTTATGGGATGCAATATCTGCTGAAACTGGACTGTGTCCACAGACACACCCATCTAAGCTCCTGCTGGCATGTGGAGACTGATGCAAGGGGGAGAGAACGCAGACCTCTAAAAAGTGTAGGAAGGGCCATTCCTGAACATGTGACCTGCTCTACTCCACCAGTTTTATCCCTGCACCTACCCTCTGTACGCCTATGTAGTCAACTCTGCACCACTCCATTAGAGCTACTGGTTCATATTTTAGCTGATAATATCTGGAATTAAAGTTGCATTCTGGTGTGTATTTAGGGAAATAGGCGGTGGTTTATGTGGCGCTGGCAGCTGGCTAGCTTAGGTCAAGACCTCAAAGAAGTGTTAAGTGTACCTGTTTATTGGTGGGTGAACTTCAAAAGAATGTTAAAAGGTACTATTGTATATCTAGGCAATTCACTCTTTAGAATAGATGTTAATTGTATTTGTCTTCATCTACCTACATTCTGTTTAATGTATATTAGTGTAACTCAATTAACCTGTTGTTGCTATATCCTTTCTCTGTGTCCTGTAACTCTGTAATTACCTTTATATTATGTATGCAACGCTACTTAATTAACATTAGGTCAAAAGGCCTGTATTTAAATGTTTAGTTGTGAAGTTATTTGATTTGTAAAATCTAATGAAGAATTGTTCCTGGCCATCACATTGTGTTTACTTTATCTCTAAATAGCCTAATACTGGAACTGAAGCCTTAGAACTTTGAATGATAAGGTTGTTGACTTCTAAGCATGGGTCATTATATGAAAAACAAAGGAAGATCCACAGACTTTATCTTCCTTTAGTCAACAAAGCAAGGCCCACGAGGTGATGAAAACACTTTCTAAAGACTGGTTTCAGAGTAGCAGCCGTGTTAGTCTGTATTCGCAAAAAGAAAAGGAGTACTTGTGGCACCTTAGAGACTAACAAATTTATTAGAGCATAAGCTTTTGTGAAGTGAGCTGTAGCTCACGAAAGCTTATGCTCTAATAAATTTGTTAGTCTCTAAGGTGCCACAAGTACTCCTTTTCTTTTTTCTAAAAACTGTTTTCAACTATAAAAAGGCACAGTGGGAATGATTCTGCATCTCTAATTCATCTGAATTCTGTCAGGGGGCATTCCAAGATACCAGACAGAGGTCCCCTAAAGACATTTTGGGAAGCCCTGAGGAATTTACAAAAAGACTCTAAGAGACTGGCAGATTACTACATCTCTGCTATCATTTTGGACTTATAAACTTTAACTCACCTGTTACATATTTTATTTGCTTTAACCTTGTAATAACTCATTTATTTTCCTAGCTAATAAATCTTTAGTTTACTAAAGAAATTGGCTACAGTATGTCTTTGGTGTGAGATCCAGAAGCATCCAATGATCTGGGGTGAGTGACTGATTCTTTGGGGTTAGAAGAACCTAGTGTATGTGATTTTGAGTTTTAATAACCTTTTATCACAAAGTCCAGTTTGTTGGGGTGATAAAGAGAAGCTATTGAGCATAAGGGGATTGTCTGTGACTCCATGGTAAAATTAATACTGTATAGTGAGCCACGAGTACACTTTTGTTACTGGCCAACTCAAGGCCGGCTCTACAGTTTTTGTCACCCCAAGCAGTGAAAAAAACTGCCGCCGTGGATGGCAAAAGGAAGAAGCTGTTGCCGATTTGCCGCCACAGCCGGAGGAACTGCCGCCCCTTTCTAACTGCTGTCCCAAGCACCTGCTTGGAACGCTGGTGCCCGGAGCCGGCCCTGGGCCGAGTGAAACCTAATTATAGAATGTATCAGCAGTCTGGGAGTGTCTGCCCTGGTTTCTGACAGTCTGACCAGAGTTTGGCACTCTTAGCTGCGAGCCACTCCAGGCACTATGACAATTAGTGTAGTCTTTTCAGGATTCACATGCCACAGGTCAATTGGGCTTTAAGATCAGAACCCAACACTAATTAAAGATTTATATTGAGAGTTTTAAGGGTTAAAGATTAGTTACAATCGGTGAACCACAAACATGAGGGTCTTGACAGAAAAGACCTTAAGCAGTTGTGCTTTTTAAGAAAAAACCCCCTCAGATTAGGAGCTGAGAGCTTTGCTCATGGACTATGACCAAAACGCAGGGACTCAGCCCCTTCTCCCCCATGTCCCAGATGCAGAAGTGATCCAGATGCAGATCCTAGCAGATGAGAAATGACACAATCAGGAAATGATGGAACTCCGAATAAAGGAGAAGAAAGATACAAGAAAGATCTAGCATAGCACATCTGTTTCTATGTTTGTCTAATATAAATAGCAAGTGTCTAACCCATCCCAGGATAACAATTCACCATTAAGGAAAGTATCTTTTAGAGGAAGAGAGGGCAGCTGCTCAGTCATGATCAAGGATACTGCATGTCTTTTCCATTCATTTTTATTTCCCTCTCTATATATTGCTATCTTATTCTAGCATAGGCCTGCTTCTGTTGCCAAAATAGGGCACATATTAGGTTCCACCTAGCTTTATTCAAGCTGCAAAGATGAACTCCATTTTCAAAATCCCCGGCAAACTTGTGTTGTTGAGCAGACCAGTTACTCTCTAAAAGGCTATTTCTGGTAATCACACACTGCTTTATGGGAGCTGAGTGTTGTATCATCAATCTCTACAATTGACATTAATGGAGAACTGGCAGACAGAGTACAGTGTATGAAGGAGTGGAATAGCTTTGATTATGCAGCATGGCATCATTAGATAGTCATTCAGGAATGTGCTTTAGTAACAAGCTGCAGTTTACCTGGGTTACTGCACTAGCTTTTCACCTCTGCAAACTTGGATTCAGATTTGATTTTGACAAGGGGGCTGAATGCATTTCTAATCAATCTTACACAGTGTAAAAGCCAAAGTATAGAGGGGCTAATTCCTAAACTGAATACTTGCTTCATTTTAGGGCCATAATCCTCCTATTTTTAAGAGGCAGATAATCACATCAGTCAGTCATGCAACAGCCACTATTTGGAACAAGTACAGTTCTCAGTGCTGAGAGTCAGATTCAGCTACCAGTTCCCAAAAGTTGCAATGAATGGCACTGCATGGAATATTATCTGCTGAGACTCATCTCTTGCTGAAAATTATTATTAATCACAAATTAATACAGCACATCACTCAACCTCTATGCTAAAGGCTAGCAGCTCTAACACTTGCTGTGTTCTTACAGGAGCAGAAGACAATTCATCTTTCATCTGATGACCTCTGGTCATACCAGCTTGAGTTGGATCAGTGACCTGGAGATGAAGGTCTCTCTTGCATTACCTAGATTCTGAGCTCTCCATGCCCTTCAAAGGAGGAGGGGTATTTGGAAATAATTTAAAATTGCATTAATTACTCTGGTCCTTTCCCCTTTCATGAAAAACTCCATATCTTGTCAGAAGGGGGCAATGTGGGGTTTACTCCCTAGAAAAGATTTCCAGGTCTGTCCCAAACCTTGGGATCTGGGAGGAAATTGAGGTGAACCACATGGAAGCCACCCTCATTCTAGCCCCCAACAGCTCCCACTTCCCTTGCAACATGGTTCCATTGGCTGCAGCAGTCCTGCAGGCTATAGTATCTTCTCCAGGGAATCTCCAAGGGACCACAGATGGATAAGCATCCATCTACTCTGTACTCTGACCTGTTCAGGATTGACCCTGTGGAGATCCCAGATGCAATATGCAGGGGAGAAAGAAAGAAGTTGGTGCTGTGGAGGTGATTGGGTCCTCCCTTCCGCATAGGAGGGAACAGACCCATTGAGGGTTCTCTTTTGGTGACAGAACTCAAGAAGGGAGCATCCCAGGCCTCTGACCTCACATGTGTGGGTTTAGAGAGCCTATTATTTCAGTAAAATGGCCAAGTGGATTTCCAAGCTCTCACAGCTGCAGTGACTGTTTTCATTTGCTGTCAAATTTTTATCGGAGCGAGGCTCAGTTTTCCCAAGGCAAGATACAAAGGCACAAAGACACAAACTCTTCTTTTGCCTGGTACCCATAAATCACCACCAAGCTAGGCAATGACAACACACTATAGCTGGCTACACTGCCTTTGTGATAAGAACTCCACAAACAGAGGAATGCTGGAAACAAAAGATAAAAGCTGGTAATGGCTCATTGATTAAAAATAAGTAGAAGCTTAAGTGGCCCTAATACATTAAACATCTCATTAACTCTGCAGTGCTTTCACAATATCATAAGCTAGTTGTAGAGGCAAGGTAATAATAGATTGCACATATTTATTCAGGAACATTATATATTCTCCTATACATAAGGAATGTATTCAAACACATTTGATAGTGTGAATCATTTAAATAAAAACATTGAAATTGAATTCTAGATTACTTTGCATATTTATAGAAAATTACATGCAAAATGGCTTTACTAGATTTCAGTGACAATGGCGTGTCTTGGAAAGAACTATTAGTATAAGTGCAATGCTGATTAGGTCACATCTTCTCATTATAAACCAGTTCACCATTCACTAGTAACTCGTATCAGCCCATCACCATCCCAAGATAATGCAACAAAATCAGCATAGCTCCTCTCAATACCATTTTCTTCCAGTGCAAAATATGGCTTCTAGCTTATGAAAAAAACATTTCAGAGATGGATTGTGCTCAAGTGAGAGTGTGCCATTCAAAACACTCATTTTTATACATTATTTTCACTCCATTTGTATTATTAGTAATTAATTTAACATATGAACTAGCTGTTTACTTCTGAGGCAGGTTTCTCTGTGCATTAGCTATCCTATGTGGGCAAAGAAATTCTGTGTTTTACTTTAGGGTCCAATCCTGCAAGGTGTTATGCACCCTCACAGTTCCCACTGAAGCGCCTATGTGATCAGGTTAAATCACAGCAGCAGCCAAGTCCACTCTTGGTGTAAGCAGGCACTATTCCACCAGCATCCATGGAGTTGTGCTGCTTCACTCCAGTAGTGCATTTTACCATAGGTCAGTATCGTCTATCAGACAAGACAAAGAAAGATCTCAGCCCTGGTCTACACTATGGGGTTAGGTCAAATTTAGCCGCGTTAGGTCGATTTTAAAATGAATGAAAATTTCCGTTGACCTAAAGGGCTCTTAAAATCGACTTCTGTACTCCTCCCCGGCGAGGGGAGTATCGCTAAAATCAACCTTGCTGGGTTGAATTTGGGATACTGCAGATGCAATTTGACAGTATTGGCCTCCGGGAGCTATCCCAGAGTGCTCCAATGTAACCACTCTGGACAGCACTTTGAACTCCGATGCACTAGCCAGGTACACAAGAAAAGCCCCAGGAAATATTGAATTTCATTTCCTGTTTGATCAGCGTGGCAAGCTCAGCAGCACAGGTGACCATGCAGTTCCCCCAGAATTGCAAACGAGCTCCAGCATGGACTGAAAGGGAGATGCTGGATCTGATTGCTGTATGGGGATAAGAATCTGTGCAGGCTGAACTCCAATCAAAAAGAAGAAATGCTAATATATATGCCAAAGTTGCACAGGGCATGGTGGAGAGAGGCTGCAACAGGGACACACAGCAGTGCCGCGTGAAAGTTAAGGAGCTCAGGCAAGCCTACCAAAAGACAAAGGAGGCCAATGGTCATTCCAGGTCAGAGCCCCATACATGCTGCTTCTATGATTAGCTGCATTCTAGGGGGGGACCCTACCACTCACCGTTGACACCTGCTAGGGGGAAGTCTCACGCAACAGGGAGGAGGATTTTGTGGAGGAGGAAGAGGAGGAGGAGGAGTAAAATGCTCAGCAGGCAAGCGGTGAATCCGTTCTCCCTGGCAGCCAGGACCTTTTCATCACCCTGGAGTCAATACACTCTCAAGGCGGGATCCCCAACCCTGAAGCCGGAGAAGGCAGCTCTGGTGAGTGCACATTTGTAATTACAGTACAGGGTTTAAAAGCAATAGTATTTAATGTTTCATTTGCCCTGAAGAATTGAGATGCATTCGCGGCCAGTACAGCTACTGGAAAAATCTGTTAACGTGCTTTTAAAGGAGCAGCAATCCTCCAGGGACATCTCCATGAAGCTCTCCTGGAGGTACTCTGAAAGCCTTTGCAGAAGGGGTGGGCTGGGGAGGGCTGCCTTATTTCATCCTCCATGTTATGACACTTTACCACGCCAAGCCAGTAGCAAGTAGTCTGGAATCATTGCAGCACAAAGCATGGTAGTGATTGGTCCTGGGTTTTGGTCATATTCAAGCAACATTCCATCTTTATCTTTCTGTGTTAGCCTTAGGAGAGTGATATAATTCATGGTCACCTGGTTAGGTGATAGGGCAATTTTTGTAAGGGAACAGCAAAACCCGTTCATGCTGGTTTGTTTGTATTTGGCTAAAAGGGATCATTCCGGAGAACAGCCACACAGTGGGGGGGGGGAGAGGGAGGTGTGAAGGGATCATCCCAGAAAATAGCCACGTGGTGGGGTGTGGGGAGGTGTGTGCTGCACATCCACCTGAAAACCGCAGCCCCTCCTTTTAAATGTGAAACCCAACTGGCATTGCTTGCTATGGCAAAGGATAGTGCTGCAGTTTGAAACCATTCCCACATGTTATGAAGGTGTAAGAGCCAACCCCACATACCCTTTGGCTTACCATGGCTGCCTGGAAACCTAATTCTGTTGCCCAGCCGTTTGTGATGTGTCACCATACCAGCAGGTGCTCAATATAAAAGGCAAAATGCGACCTTGTACCTAAAGCACATGTGCTGTCTGCTGTGAATTGCTTGATTCACTGTGAAAGAGTTTCCCTTTTGTTCTCATGTATCATCTTAAATTTTACTCCCCCTTTTTATCTCCCCCCAGGTGCAAATGTTTCTATGCTCCCCCTATCATCTCCATCCTGAGATTACCGCAGATTAGAAGGCGAAAAAAACACACTTGCGATGACATGTTTTCGGAGTTCATGCAGTCCTCCCGCACTGATAGGGCATAGCTTAATGCATGGAGGCATTCAGTGGCAGAGGCCAGGAAAGCATTAATTGAACACGAAGAGTAGAGGCAGGAGGCGATCCTGAGGCTAATGGGGGAGCAAACGGACATGATGAAGCATCTATTGGAGCTGCAGGAAAGCCAACAAGAGCACAGACCCCCGCTGCATCCATTGTATAACCGCCTGACCTCCTCCCCAAGTTCCATATCCTCCTCTCCAGATGCCCAAGAACACAGGGCGGGGGGGGAGCCTCCGGGCACGCAGCCACTCCACTCCAGAGGATGGCTCAAGCAACAGAAGGCTGTCATTCAAACAGTTTTGATTTGTAATGTGGCTACAATAAGCAATGTGGCCTTGTCCTTCCCTTCTCCTCTACTCCACCCCATTCAGGCTACCTTGTCAGTTATCTCACTTTTTTTTTAATTAATAAAGAAAGAATGCATGGTTTCAAAACAATAGTTACTTTATTTCCTTTGCCAGCTGTGATCCAAGTGGGGAGGGTGGTTGGCTTACAGGGAATTAAAATCAACAAAGGGAGTGGGTTTACAGCAAGGAGAAACACACACAACTGTCACACAATAGCCTGGCCAGTCATGAAACTGGTTTTCAAAGCCTCTCTGATGTGCAGCGCGCCTAGCTGTGCTCTTCTAATCGCCCTGGTGTCTGGCTGCTCCAAATCGGCTGCCAGGCAATTTGCCTCAACCTCCCACCCTGCCATAAATGTCTCCCCCTTACTCTCACAGATATTATGGAGCACGCAGCAAGCAGCAATAACAATGGAAATGTTGGTTGCGCTGAGGTCTAACCTAGTCAGCAAACAGCGCCAGCGACCTTTTAAACGTCCAAAGGCACATTCTACCACCATCCTATAGTTGAAGCTGCAAAGATGAACTCCATTTTCAAAATCCCCGGCAAACTTGTGTTGTTGAGCAGACCAGTTACTCTCTAAAAGGCTATTTCTGGTAATCACACACTGCTTTATGGGAGCTGAGTGTTGTATCATCAATCTCTACAATTGACATTAATGGAGAACTGGCAGACAGAGTACAGTGTATGAAGGAGTGGAATAGCTTTGATTATGCAGCATGGCATCATTAGATAGTCATTCAGGAATGTGCTTTAGTAACAAGCTGCAGTTTACCTGGGTTACTGCACTAGCTTTTCACCTCTGCAAACTTGGATTCAGATTTGATTTTGACAAGGGGGCTGAATGCATTTCTAATCAATCTTACACAGTGTAAAAGCCAAAGTATAGAGGGGCCTAGCCCTGTTGAACTGCTCCTTACTAATGTCCAGGCTGCCTGTGTACGGCTTCATGAGCCATGGCATTAAGGGGTAGGCTGGGTCCCCAAGGATAACTATTGGCATTTCAACATTCCCAATGGTAATTTTCTGGTCTGGGAAGTAAGTCTCTTCTTTCAACTGCTTGAACAGCCCTGGGTTTCTAAAGATGCGAGCGTCATGCACCTTTCCTGGCCATCCCACGTTGATGTCGGTGAAATGTCCCTTGTGATCCACCAGTGCTTGCAGCACCATTGAGAAGTACTCCTTGCAGTTTACGTACTGGTTGGCAAGGTGGTCTGGTGCCAAGATAGGGATATGCATTCCGTCTATTGCCCCACCACTGTTAGGGAACCCCATTGCAGCATAGCCACCCAGTATGACCTGCACATTTCCCAGAGTCACTACCCTTGATAGCAGAACGTCAGTGATTGCATTGGCTACTTGGATCACAGCAGTCCACACAGTAGACTTGCCCACTCCAAACTGATTCCTGACTGACCGGTAGCAGTCAGGCGTTGCAAGCTTCCACACGTCTATCGCCACTCGCTTCTCAACTGTCAGGGCAGCTCTCATCTTGGTATTCCTGTGCTTCAGGGCAGGGGAAAGCAACTTACAAAGTTCAAGGAAAGTGGCCTTACGCATGCAAAAGTTTTGCAGCCACTGTGATCATCCCATACCTGCAACACTATGCGGTCCCACCAGTCTGTGCTTGTTTGCCGGGCCCAGAATCAGAGTTCCACTGTATCAACCAGCCCCACTGCCACCATGATGTCCCAATGGCCACTGCCTGTGCTTTCAGGAATGTCTGTGTCCATGTCCTCTTCACAATCGTCCTTGTGCTGGCATCTCTTAGCCCAGTTCTGCACATACTCCAGGATAATGCGCGAGGTGTTTATAATGCTCACAACAGCAGCAGTGAGCTGAGCGGGCTCCATGCTTGCCGTGGTATGGCATCTGCACAGGTAACCCAGGAAAAAAGGCGCAAAACAATTGTCTGCCATTGCTTTCATGGAGGGAAGGAGGGGCGACTGACAACATGTACCCAAAACCACCCTCAACAATGTTTTTGCCTCATCAAGCATTGGGAGCTTAATCCAGAATTCAATGGGCAGTGGAGAGTGTGGGAACTGTGGGATAGCTACCCACAGTGCACAGCTCTGAATGTCGATCCTAGCCATGGTATTGAGGAGGCACTCCGCTGACTTAATGCTCTTAGTGGGGACATACACAATCGACTGCATAAAATTGATTTCTAAAAATCGACTTCTATAAAATTGACCAAATTTCGTAGTCTAGACATACCCTCAGTGATGGCTTACACCCTGAAGGAAACAGAAAATCTACATTGCTACATGGCTATTTGAGACTAGGGCATGAAGTGCAACTATGGAAGAGTTGGTCACTATAAACCTGATCCTTTGGTCTTGCTGAAGTCAATGGAGTTGTAGCTGCTTATGCCAGCGGTGAATTTAATTTGTGCATATAAAAAATTTTAACTGCTTCTAGAAAACTGGAGGTAAGAATGAAGTCTCCAAGTTCTAGATCATTTTCAGGAAGTTAATCTCCTTCCAATACAACAGGCATATGAATGGGGAAAATACTGGCCAAGGAGTTTGGACAGAATTGGTAGCTAACTATTCCTTTGTAGCACTGTTTTAAAGTGAAGGGAAAGATGCACACTGTAGTGGTCTGAGCACAAAAAAATTGAGAGCCAGGGAATCTAGTGTTCAGAATCAGGATCCAACCTCAACTCTTTCCCAAGGCCTGGAGAAATTCACTGGAGTTTGCAATATATAGGAAGCCTTGTGTAGGGGACAGTGTGGTGCTCCACTGTTCTAGGGGAAGCTCAGAAGAGGTGGCAGAGTAATGGCCTGGGGTGGCATGAGCTGCACAGACTGTACTCACCATCTTTTGTAGGAGCAGCAGGTCCAAAGCAGTGGTTTGTTGCTCTTCTTGGCATTCTCAGCTATTCAGTACAATCAAAGTGATGGGTTTTATTGGGACACTAATAGGTGCACAAGCTGAGCTGAGAGTGGCCTAGATGGAACACTCAAGAGCACACAGGCAGCTTCTCTCCAAGGCTCTTCAAGAGGTTCAGATAAGATGTTGCAGCCAAGGTGTCCAGGCAAATGGGATTAGCCTGGGAAACATCATTTACCTGACTTGGTGTTAGGCACAGAAGAAATGAAGGAAGGGGGAAATTGCGCTCAGGAAGGGGTAGCTGTAGGGCATACATTAGTGTGGCCTGTAGCCCAATTGTTTTCCGTATGTGAAGCCTTCAATTCCACAGATCAGTAGCAGACAGTACTGTGGAGACTAGCCCTAGCCCAGACCCCAGGCTGGCCTCTTCAAATCCCCAGGCCCCTGGTTGATTAGAGAGCTGGCAGAAAATTCTGTCCTATTTCTTGCTCCTAGTCCTCCTCTGATTAGAGGGTGGGACAGCCATTTGAGAAGGGACTGCATGGGCTGGAGGAGAAGGCACGTGCTTCTGGTGCCTGGACATAGCAAGAGTCTTAGCTCAGAGCTGGACATAGCAAGAGTCTGAGCTCAGAGCTGGACAGGCAGGCCCAAGGAACACAATTTGAATGTGGTCCCTAGGAGCCTGCACTGAACCATAAATCAGCCACAGCCAAAGCGAAAGAGGCACTTTAACCTGGGACTAAGGAGCCAGGGCTGGAGGGGCTATCAAGATTGTGACTGATGGAAACAAAGTTGCTTTTAGGCATGTGGGAATTATGTCCTGCTCCCACCGATGATTCTTTGCAATGTCACAGGGGTTCTGTATCTGGTATTACAGGCTCTGGATAGATCTGTGGATTGGAGCAACTCCTGGGTGAAGTCCTGCCTCCTCAATGGTTGTAAGTAGGGCTGTCAATTAATCACAGTTAACTCACGCAATTAACTAAAAAAAAATTAATTGTGAGTAAAAAAAATTATCGCAATTAATTGCACTTATAACAATAGAACACCAACTGAAATTTATTAAATATTTTGGATGTTTTTCTACATTTTCAATATTGATTTCAATTACAACACAGAATACAAAGTGCACAGTGTTCACTTTATATTTTTATTTTTGATTATAAATATATGCACTGTAAAAATGATAAACAAAAGAAATAGTATTTTTCAAGTATTTTTCACCTCATACAAGTACTGAAGTGCAATCTCTTTATCATGAAAGTATAACTTACAAATGCAGATTTTTTTGGTTACATAACTGCACTCAAAAACAAAACAGTTGTAAAACTTTAGAGCCTACAAGTCCACTCAGTCCTACTTCTTATTCTGCCAGTTGCTAAGACAAACAAGTTTGTTTACAGTGACAGGAGATACTGCTGCCTGCTTCTTATTAACTATATCACCTGAAAGTGAGAACAGGCATTCGCATGGCAGTTTTGTAGCCGGCGTTGCAACATATTTACATGCCAGATATGCTAAACATTTGTATGCCCCTTCATGCTTCAGCCACCATTCCAGAGGACATGTTTCCATGCTGATGATTCTCATTAAAAAAATAAGGTGTCAATTAAATTTGTGACTGTACTCCTTGGGGAGAGAACTGTATGTCTCTTGCTCTATTTTACCCATATTCTGCATATATTTCATGTTATAGCAGTCTCAGATGATGACCAGCACATGTTCATTTTAAGAATACTTTCATAGCAGATTTGACAAAACGCAAAGAAGATACTGATGTGAGATTTCTAAAAATAGCTACAGCACTCGACCCAAGGTTTAAGAATCTGAAGTGCCATCCAAAATCTAAGAGGGATGAGGTGTAGAGCATGGTTTTAGAAGTCTTAAAAGAGAAACACTCTGATGTGGAAACTAGAGAACCTGAACCACCAAAAAAGAAAATCAACCTTCTGCTGGTGACATCTGACTCAGATGATGAAAATGAATATGCATCAATCCGCAGTGCTTTGGATCATTATCAAGCAGAACCCATCATCAGCATGGAAGCATGTCCTCTGGAATGGTGGTTGAAGCATGAAGGGATATATGAATCTTTAGTGCATCTAGCACGTAAATATCTTGCAATGCCAGCTACAACAGTGCCATGTGAATGCCTGTTCTCACTTTCAGGTGACATTGTAAACAAGAAGCAGGCAGCATTATTTCCTGCAAATTCTAACCAACCTTGTTTGTCTGAGTGATTTGCTGACCGAGAAGTAGGACTGGGTGGACTTGTAGGCACTAAAGTTTTACATTGTTTTATTTTTGAATGCAGTGGTTTTTTTGTACATAATTCCATATTTGTAAATTCAACTTTCATGGTAAAGATATTGCACTACAGTATTTGTATGAGGTGAATTGAAAAATATTTTTTTTTGTTTTTTACAGTGCAAATATTTGTAATAAAAAATAAATATAAAGTGAGCACTGTACACTTTGTATTCTGTGTTGTAATTGAAATTAATATATTTTAAAATGTTTTAAATAAATGGTATTCTATTGTTGTTTAAGAGCGCGATTTTTTTAATTGCTTGACAACCCTAGTTGTAAGAATTTGGGACAACCTAGCAGAGAAGGGCGCTCCCACCACACACCTAAAGCAGTCTCATAGCAGGAAACATGGGGCAACCACTACATCTGGACCTCAGGGTGACAATAGGGAGAAACCGAGACCAGAGATTACAGGACTGAACCCCGGCCAATGGGACCTGCAGCTCAATACTTTGTTCTCTAAAAGATGGATGGAAGGCTAAAAAAATTAGTGAGGAGGGGGATTGTATCCACAGGGGCATTTTAGAAGTTTAGGAAGTTTGTATGATATCAATCACTATGCTGATGTATTATGGATCCAGACTCTCTTGCATCCTGATTTAAATCTTCTCTACATTGAATAGAAATACACTGGAGAACTTCTTGTTTTTAAAAATTAGGTTTACAATAAAATAGTAAAAGAAAGGGAAAGGAAAGAGAAGGGGCAGGCAGATTGGCATGTAGCCAATTTTTTAGTAGACATGTCAAATATAGCTTGATTCCTTCTATAAATTCAGTAAGTAAATTGTACAGCCACTCAAACCAATATTAAATATTCTCTCACCAGCCTCACCAACACTTCCACTTCAAACCACATACTGGTCTACTTGTGTTGACAAGCTCCTGAGCCAGTCATGATGACCATTTTGTTTTAGAATAATTAAACTACTGTGAACATTGTGTTCATGCATTAGGGAGGATTTGTTCTTTATCTTTCAGTGAATGTAGTGTGGCTATTCCCAACATTACAGTTATACTTATTCACAACACTGTTTAAGACTCTCATATTCCCCTTGCCACAATGCACCCTGCCCACACTCCCCATCTTGCCACTGTGTCTCAACTCTGACATCTAAGAACCACCCCTGGAAAGCAGAACAGTTCAGTCCCTGTCTCAACTGAGACTGCCAGGAAAGGTGCACCCCAACTGGAGTATTAAAGGGAAAAGTTTTGCCAAAAGATGCACCTGAATGGGGATGCAGAGGATGAAAACTTGTATGGAAGCCACATTTTCCATGCATCAGGGAACTAGAAACATTAGTTAAAAACTAGAACCACCAAAACTAGAGCCAGCACTACGGACTTTTCAGGTTATACGCTATTCTCATGTGGGTTAGAAAGATCTACAATCTACTAACAGAGCTTCATCAAAATTAGGCACAATCTCATGAGTTTCCTCATAAACTGAACATACAGGGGGTTTCTCCCCTTAATTGTGTGGATCTCGAGCATCCCAGGTGGGTTGATGGTGTAAGAATATGTGTACAGAACAAGAGCCATTGCACTGTTTCAGTTCCGCATTTTTCGCATTGCAGCTTGCTCTAGTAAGAGCTGTGTGCTCGCTCATCAGTAGTTTGCTGCACTTGCTCCCTTTACATGGAGATTTCCAGCCCCTTAGATGGAGGTCATTGCTGGTATGGCCAGTGTAACTCCTAGGCAGATTTCTGCTTGGAAATCCACTCTAAGCTGAAGAAAGCATGCTATGTTGAGCAGCTACTTCCCATCGGTGCACATATCTTTCACCCCCTGGGAGGCAGGAACAGACGGGATCCTGTAGTATACGGGGCAGAGAAGAGAATGCACCAGTTTCTCCCTCCTTTGCAGGCTTTGAGGGTTGTTGGGTGTATTTGCCCACCCCCTCTGCAGCATGCTGTTTGGTACCATGTTCCCCCACTAGTTTGCGGGCCAGGCTCAGTCCATCTCAAGCATTATAACTTTTATTTACAAAGTTGGTGTTCTGGCTGGGAGAGCCAAGCATTCTTGAACACCTGTACTTGCAGGGTTGGGTATTTGCCAAATTATAGCAGTCTAGAGGGAGAAATAGAAACAGACGGGCTTGCCAACAGAAACATTATTACCGGAATAAAAACTTGTCTGCTGGAAAATTAGATTGACAAAACACATAACAGAAATACCATAGCTCACCGGTTGCCTTACAGGGGACAATTTAAGCATTTGCTACCATCAGCAATTACAGGAGAGACAGGTTGTGCACGTCTTCACTGCTGTGCTGAGCTGCACAGAATCTTTGTGGTTCTGAGGCAAGAAGACAATAGAAAGGTCCGAACACACCCATGTTCCTACCGGGTTCTGTGTGACTGTTTCCATTTTGATCACGACCAAGGATTGAGCTAGGGCAGGGATCGGCAACCTTTGGCATGCAGCCCACCAGGGTAAGCCCCCTGACAGGCTGGGCCAATTTGTTTACCTGCCGTGTCCGCAGATTCAGCCGATCACAGCTCCCACTGGCCGCGGTTTGCCACTCCAGGCCAATGGGGGCTCCGGGAAGCAGGGTGGCCGAGGGACCTGCTGGCTGCCACTTCTTGGAGCCCTCATTAGCCTGGAGTGGTGAACCGCGGCCAGTGGGAGCTGTGATTGGCCGAACCTGCGGACGCGGCAGGTAAACAAACTGGCCCGGCCCTCCAGGGGGCTTACCTGTGAGGGTCACGTGCCAAAGGTTGCTGATCCCTGACCTAGACTTTAAATCCTTCTCCACAGTGTATAGGTCTGGGGGAAGTAAGTGTACTCATTCATCTTTCAGTGGAAAATGTACATTTAGTATAATTTAAGTAAAAGTACGATTGGAGAACTGAGACATACTCAGTGATTACAACACATAACTGTTGTATTCAAAGAGTTTCCATCCAAAGATCTCAGAGCACTTTGCAATGTATAGTTAATTCAACCTCACACTGCCCTGGGAGGCAGGTAAGTATATCCCCATTGTACAGATGGCAAAACTATGGCAGAAAGAAAGATGATGTCAGTTGCCCAAGATCATATACTAGCAACAGGAAGTTAACTGACTCCCACTCTGATCTATTCTGCAGATAATACTCTGCACTCAGTGAAGACAGTTATACAGTAAATAAAATGCCACTGATTGGGTTACTGTCTGTCAGATAATGTATGCTGGTTATAGATAAAGTTTCTCAGAACCGTCACACTAGTAGTAGGAGGAAACATGAGGATCCGAAGAAGCCTCCATTCCTTCCTTCCTCCCTCCCATGATTTTCAGCCCTTGATAGTGTTATTCCCATGTTTTTGTTGTTCTAGACAGTGTGCATCAGACACGAGCATCTTTTCAGCCCATGGAATAACCCATTTTCACTGGATTTAGCCCCAACTTTAACCCCAAGAATGTCTATTTTCACAAGCCTTTTTTATTATGTAATGCAAGGATCTGAGATTTACACTCTGCTTTCTCTCTCTCATGGAAATGTGCTCTTTTCTCTCTCTTTGGCGCAGATCCTGCAAGGGGATTTTTTAGACAGGGGTTCCCTCACTCCCCACATGGAGTCCTATCCGAGGATCAGCTCCTTGTTTTCTTTATGACAGGTTTCAGAGTAGCAGCCATGTTAGTCTGCATTCGCAAAAAGAAAAGGAGTATTTGTGGCACCTTAGAGACTAAAATTTATTTGAGCATAGGCTTTCGTGAGCTACAGCTCACTTCATCGGATGAATTCGGTGGAAAATACAGTGGGGAGATTTATATACACACAGAGAACATGAAACAATGGGTTTTATCATACACACTGTAAGGAGAGTGATCACTTAGAATGAGTCATCACCAGCGGGGGTGGGGGGGAACCTTTCATGGTGACAAGCAAGGTGGGCCATTTCCAGCAGTTAACAAGAATGTCTGAGGAACAGTGGCGGGTGGGGGGGAGAAATAACATGGGGAAATAGTTTTATTTTGTGTAATGTCTCATCCACTCCCATTCTCTATTCAAGCCTAAGTTAATTGTATCCAGTTTGCAAATTAATTCCAATTCAGCAGTCTCTCGCTGGAGTCTGTTTCTGAAGTTTTTTTGTTGAAGGATAGCCACTCTCAGGTCTGTAATCAAGTGACCTGAGAGATTGAAGTGTTCTCCGACTGGTTTTTGAATGTTATAATTCTTGACGTCTGATTTGTGTCCATTTATTCTTTTACGTAGAGACTTTCCAGTTTGACCAATGTACATGGCAGAGGGGCATTGCTGGCACATGATGGCATATATCACATTGGTGCACAGGTGAACGAGCCTCTGATAGTGTGGCTGATGTGATTAGGCCCTATGATGGTGTCCCCTAATAGATAGGTGGACACAGTTGGCAACGGGCTTTGTTGCAAGGATAGGTTCCTGGGTTAGTGGTTCTGTTGTGTGGTGTGTGGTTGCTGGTGAGTATTTGCTTCAGGTTGGGGGGCTGTCTGTAAGCAAGGACTGGCCTGTCTCCCAAGATCTGTGAGAGTGACGGGTCATCCTTCAGGATAGGTTGTAGATCCTTGATGATGCATTGGAGAGGTTTTAGTTGGGAGCTGAAGGTGATGGCTAGTGGCGTTCTGTTATTTTCTTTGTTGGGCTGTCCTGTAGTAGGTGACTTCTGGATACTCTTCTGGCTCTGTTTCTTCAATCTGTTTCTTCACTTCAGCAGGTGGGCATTGTAGTTGTAAGAATGCATGAAAGAGATCTTGTAGGTGTTTGTCTCTGTCTGAGGGGTTGGAGCAAATGCGGTTATATCGTAGAGCTTGGCTGTAGACAGTGGATCGTGTGGTGTGATCTGCATGAAAGCTAGAGGCATGTAGGTAGGAATAGCAGTCAGTAGGTTTCTGATATAGGGTGGTGTTTATGTGACCATCGCTTATTAGCACCGTAGTGTCAAGGAAGTGGATCTCTTGTGTGGACTGGTCCAGGCTGAGGTTGATGGTGGGATGGAAATTGTTGAAATCATGGTGGAATTCCTCAAGGGCTTCTTTTCCATGGGTCCAGATGATGAAGATGTCATCAATGTAGCGCAAGTAGAGTAGGGGCATTAGGGGACTAGAGCTGAGGAAGCGTTGTTCTAAGTCAGTCATAAAAATGTTGGCATACTGTGGGGCCATGCAGGTACCCATTGCAGTGCCACTGATTTGAAGGTATACATTGTCCCCAAATGTGAAATAGTTATGGGTGATGACAAAGTCACAAAGTTCAGCCACCAGGTTTGCCGTGACATTATCGGGGATACTGTTCCTGATGGCTTGTAGTCCATCTTTGTGTGGAATGTTGGTGTAGAGAGCTTCTACATCCATAGTGGCCAGGATGGTATTTTTAGGAAGATCACCGATGGATTGTAGTTTCCTCAGGAAGTAAGTGGTGTCTCGACGATAGCTGGGAGTGCTGGTAATGTAGGGCCTGAGGAGGGAGTCTACATAGCCAGACAATCCTGCTGTCAGGGTGCCAATGCCTGAGATGATGGGGCATCCAGGATTTCCAGGTTTATGGATCTTGGGTAGCAGATAGAATACCCCAGGTAGGGGTTCCAGGGGTGTGTCTGTGCGGATTTGTTCTTGTGCTTTTTCAGGGAGTTTCTTGAGCAAATGCTGTAGTTTCTTTTGGTAACCCTCAGTGGGATCAGAGGGTAATGGCTTGTAGAAAGTGGTGTTGGAGAGCTGCCTAGTAGCCTCTTGTTCATAATCCGACCTATTCATGATGATGACAGCACCTCCTTTGTCAGCCTTTTTGATTATGGTGTCAAAGTTGTTTCTGAGGCTGTGGATGGCATTGTGTTCAGCACGGCTGAGGTTTTGGGGCAAATGATGCTGCTTTTCAGCAGCATCAATTTCAGCCCGTGCACGTTGAAGCACTCTATGTAGAAGTCCAGGCTGCTGTTTCGACCTTCAGGAGGAGTCCACCCAGAATCCTTCTTTTTGTAGTGTTGGTAGGAAGGTCTCTGTGGGTTAATATGTTGGTCAGAGGTGTGTTGGAAATATTCCTTGAGTCGGAGACATCGAAAATAGGATTCTAGGTCACCACAGAACTGTATCATGTTCGTGGGGGTGGAGGGGCAAAAGGAGAGGCCCCGAGATAGGACAGATTCTTCTGCTGGGTTAAGAGTATAGTTGGATAGATTAACAATATTGCTGGGTGGGTTACGGGAACCACTGTTGTGGCCCCTTGTGGCATGTAGTAGTTTCGAGAGTTTAGTGTCCATTTCTTTTGTAGAGAAGCGAGACTCCAGCGAGAGACTGCTGAATTGGAATTAATTTGCAAACTAGATACAATTAACTTAGGCTTGAATAGAGTCTGGGAGTGGATGAGTCATTACACAAAGTAAAACTATTTCCCCATGTTATCCCCCCCCCCACTGTTCCTCAGACGTTCTTGTTAACTGCTGGAAATGGCCCACCTTGCTTGTCACCATGAAAGGTTTTCCTCCTTCTCCCCCTCCTGCTGGTGATGGCTCATCTTAAGTGATCACTCTCCTTACAGTGTGTATGATAAAACCCATTGTTTCATGTTCTCTGTGTGTGTATATAAATCTCCCCACTGTATTTTCCACCGAAATCATCCGATGAAGTGAGCTGTAGCTCACAAACGCTTATGCTCAAATAAATTTGTTAGTCTCTAAGGTGCCACAAGTACTCCCTTTCTTTTTGTTTTCTTTATGTGACCAAAGTCATCGAGGCTGTAAGAGCATGCTTTGGTCTGTGTATCTAGGGAAACATAACAGCCTGGTATGAAATATTGCTTCCTCACAACTTCTGTTATGATACTCAGGATATATTAGGGTTTTGACGCAGTCAGACTGTGATATATCACAATAGATAATTGTCACAGGAAAATGCAGCGAGTTGAATTTCACAATAAATTGTTACCATTTCTGGTGTCATTAGTGCTATCTCTTATCCCCAAGTGCCTTACTGAATTGATAAGAGCAGGCCAAGACAGTGCTCTGTTTACATTTCTGTACAGTTTTTTTTTCTGTTTTCTAGAAACATCTATTTCCCTGATTTATAGAGGGGTTCTAAGTTAAATACAATTTGTCATTTGCAACATTCAGCACATCCCTTTCCCAGTTCTTTAATCACTCCACTTGTAAAGCCAGGTTCACTCATGCTGTTCAATTACACCTCCTTGAATTAGCTAGGCTCCATGCACCTGAAAGAGTATTTACCTAAAGGGAGAGCAGGGAGTAGTACTATGTGCAATTCATATTACAGCAGAGCCTAAAGGCTTCAGAAAAGATCAGGTCCCTACTGCACTGTATATACAGACAGCAAGAGACTCTCCCTGCTCTGCAGCGGTGCTGGAACAATTTGTAGAGAGGGGGTGCTGAGAGCCGTTGAACCGAACTGTAAACCCTGGATATGATGGAAATCACTTCAAGGCAGAGGGTGCGGCAGCACCACCAGTACCCCTAGTTACTAGCACCTATGTCTGCAGAGCTTGCAATCTAAATAGAGAAGCCAGACAGAGCGAGTATTATCTATCCCCGTATCTATAGGTGGAGAATAGAAGCAAAGAGAGATTCAATGACCTGTCCAAGATCACACAAGACATCTATGGCAGACACAAGGATTGACCTCCTTAGTCTCAGTTCAGTGATCTTCGCTATGAGATAATCCATCCTCGCTAACTCCTGACACCTTCCCGTAGGTTCTCTGCCAGGCAGGTAACTTTATCTGTGGCTGGGACTGCCCAGGAGCTCCAGTGGAAAGTGTTGAGAAGTGGTGCCCCAGCCTCATCCTTTGTCCTGCCCTGACCTTGTCTCTTGTCCTGCCCACGCTGTAAAAGCAGTTACTGTGAACTTAAGGCATTCTCCTCCAAACCCTTTACTCCTACCTCTGCTTGGAATGATCTTGGTGAAACAGGGGAGGGGTGCATCAAGGAACCTATGAATGAGCCAATCCTGTTCCTTCTTACTAGCCCTTACCTCGACTCATCACCCACAGTTCTAACAGCACAGCAACAGGTTTAACTCCACAGTTCTAACAGCAGAGAAACTGTAGTGCTTGAACTGGTTTTGATGAAGCCAGAAGTAGGGCCTGGAGTACCCCGCACTTCCTCTCCAGGCACCCTATTTTGGGTTATATGTGTGCAAGAGGGGTGGTGTGAATTTGGCCCATCGCAAGTTGTTGCATGAATGAAACTGGAAAGCACGTTGAATCCTCTTGTATGGAGTAAATGCAAGCATAGCCATAACAGCTTACTGCAAGTTAGCCTAGCAGGCAAGCAAGGGAGCTGATTCCTGAGCATTCCCAAAGACTTTCACATGGACAAATTCAGCTGCTAGTTTATATTCAGTTTTAAAAAGAAGTCATGTTGGTGTTATCATTGGCATAAATGATAGGATTCTGGAAACAGAGAGGAACTGAATCCAATGCAACCAGAATGAAAACTAAGCAACGACATCAACGGTACTGCAGAATCCATTAGCCACCCAGCCTTTCAGCAGAAAGAAAAAACCTCCATTAGCTGATTCAGTAAGAGTCTTATTGATTATAAGCCCTAGATTTGAAGGGAGAACTGTACACCCTAGTATACTATCCAGATAGGAGAAGATTCACCAATAGGCATAGAAGGCCCTGTTCTTCACTGTACAAGAGTAGACAGCTCCCTATTCTTGGGAGTGATGGTGTATTTAGGCCTGACAGAAGCCTGTTGTGATTTAACAGGTTTACAGTTTGACCATATGTGGTGTGGCTAGGGTGACCATATTTCCCTATGCTGAATATGGGACACCTGGTAAAATTACTCATATTCAAGCAAGTTCAATGGCTATCAGAGCTATGCAGTACAAACATTCAGATTAACATCAAGTTGACTGAGCCTCTGTTAAAAAGAAATACTGCATAGCTGGATTCGTTTTACTTACCGTTTTATCTTTAAAGCTTTAGGGTTCACATGGGGAGACAGGACACACACACACTCCTCTACACCTCTCTCACAGAGGGGTGGGGGCGGGGTGACTGACCGATCAGACCCTCCCTGCCTGGCGCTCTCCACCCTCCATGCCTGGCTGGGCCCCCGGGATGGACCCACCTCTCCTGGTACCTGGCGCCGTGTCTTCCCCTGCTCCCCAGATTTCTGCCAGGGTTCATATCAGAATGTGGCCAGCAGCAGCATTTTGTCACTGTGTGGGAGGGAAGGGATGGGAGCTGCTTCCAGCCATGGGGCAGGAGGGGGAAGGGAAGAGATGATCTGGCCCGGGTCTTTGCAGAATTCATCTCTTCCCATCCATCCGCTGCTCCCCTGTGGCTGGAAGCAGCTTGTCCCTTCCTGCCCATGCAGTATCAGGAGGCAGCTAACACCTCCAGGCTACTGCAGGCCACCGACAGAACCCAGCTGCCACCTGTTCCCTAACTACAGCATGGGCAGGAAGGGGTTAATCCCTAAGGATGCATTTTCATAGATTCATAGATACTAAGGTCAGAAGGGACCACTCTGATCATCTAGTCCGACCTCCTGCACAGCGCAGGCCACAGAATGTCACCCACCACTCCTATGAAAAACCTCACCCATGTCTGAGCTATTGAAGTCCTCAAATCATGGTTCAAAACTTCAAGGAGCAGAGAAGCCTCCCTCCAGTCAACCATGCCCCATGCTACAGAGGAAGGCAAAAAAACCTCCAGGGCCTCTCCAATCTGCCCTGGAGGAAAACTCCCTCCCGACCCCAAACATGGCAATCAGCCAAACCCTGAGCACATGGGCAAGATTCACCAGCCAGATACCCAGGAAAGAATTTTCTATAGTAAATCGATCCCATCCATCTAATATCCCATCTCAGGGGATTTGGCCTATTTACCCTGAATATTTAAAGATAAATTACTTACCAAAATCCCATTATCCCATCATACCATCTCCTCCATAAACTTATCGAGTAGAATCTTAAAACCAGATAGATCTTTTGCCCCCACTGCTTCCCTTGGAAGGTTATTCCAAAACTTCACTCCTCTGATGGTTAAAAACCTTCGTCTGATTTCAAGTCTAAACTTCCTTCCATTTTGTGCACCAAGGCCCAGGGAACCTGACTGCAGGGGCTTCAGCAAACCCAGCCAAAGAGGTGGCTCAGCAGGGGAGGGTGCCTAGGGAATGGAGCAGGTGAAAATGGTGCTAAGCCCCTGCCCAGGGGGCTGCTGTGGAGCCTGCAGGGTCGGGGCATGAACAGGCGGGAAATCACTTCCCCCTCTGCCACTCCAGAGCTTAGCTGAGGGGCGGAGAGGCTTCCCTGTGCCAGTGCTGTGCCGGGCTTTAGCATATGCAGGGCTTGGCTCCTCCTAGCCAGAGCCCCAGTCCTGAGGGTCTTGGGCTTTCCAAGGTCAGCAGCCCAGCCAGAGGCAGTGGGGGAAGGAAGGAGCCTTCCAGCCAGGCTGGTGGTGAGCTTAGCACTCCAACTAGGGGCTGGTTCTCTGCACAGCACTGGGAGCAGGCTGCACCCTGCCGGTGGGGATATGGAGGAGCAGCGGGGTTGGGGGCAATGAAGGGGCACAGCAGGGAGAAGACAGCAAGAGGGGGAGCACGTAAAGGGATGATAGGTGGGCAGCAGAGGCAACACGTAATCGGCTACCCCCTGGCAGCTACCCACACTCACCGGCCACTGCAGCTCACAGCTAGTGCCGTCCAGAAATGGGATGAGGGGCAGGGTCCTGCTGGCTGAGAGCCAGCATGCAGCAGGGGCTGTGCTGACGGACCAGCAGGTGGAGCAGCCGGTGCCACACACTGCAGCTTTGCCCCACCATCAGCATTGCACACCCATCCCCATCGTCAATCACTGGACCCTGCCACTCACTGTTGGTGGGCAGGCAGCTGGTGAGCAAAGATCCAGGACCCAGCAGCAGGACCCACCGTACTCACTGTGAGAGACAGAAAATACAGGACAATTTGCCCATTTCTAAGAAAAAGTTGGGACACCTGCAGGAGGGCTTAAATATGGGACTGTCCCTTTAAAAATGGGACGTCTGGTCACCCGAAGTGTGGCGCATGTATAAGAAATTGCAGAGTAATCAAGTTTGTGAGGAAAACAGAAGATGCAAGCAACTACAGAGCTAGAAAAGACTGGCATAAAGTTGGAAGTTGGCACAATACTTTTACTGACAGGGCTAGAGAACTGATAGAGAACTGAGAAACTAATACATATGTATTTAAAAAAAAAGTTATACAAAATCAGCTTAATAAAGGGAAGCAGAAGCTGCTAATTGTCCAGTGCTGGAGAGACAACAGTGAGATCGTCCTGATATGCTGCCCAATTGTAATTAACTGATCCCTGCTTGCTGGTGTTTTGCCTTAACAAAGATTTGTTAGACCCATCTGCTGAGTGGTGAATTTCAATCCAACACCTATCAGGTATCAGCACTTTACACCCCTTGTCAGTGGCTTAGCTGGGATCCACACAAACTCCACTGGGGGGAGGAGGGAAAGAGTTTGGGCAAAGGGAAGGGGTGTAGCCAGTGGTCCACCATAAAAGCAGATCTGATGTCCACAAACCATTATCTAGTGGATGTCTAAGAATCAGAGCTCCTATTCCAGCCTGGGGATTTTAGGGGCTGCAGAGCCTATGGATCTAGGTGATAGGTGTGTTAGAAATAATTCAGCCTAGCTACTATAAAGCCCTTCCATTTACATAATTCAAAGCACTTTACAAAGAAGTTCATGATTCATTATTTCCATTTTAAAGATGAAAAGTATAGTGATAAAGTGCCTTGCCCAAGGTCACATAAGCAAGTCAGTAGAGCAGGGAGCAGAACTGCAGTCTTCTGATTCCCATCTAGTATTCTGCCACTAGATTAGATTGCTTCCTCATACCCTGTCCTGGGGTTCGGAGATGAATTCTATCCCCCAATCTGCATGTAGATCCCAAACAGAGCACCTGTTTCTGTTGGAGCAGTGACTCATAGGCTCCATGAGCCCCTCTATACCATACCACAATATGTCTTACAGGGGGAAATACTAGTAGGTATTTTTCTTCAAGAATAAGTGCCAAAATTATAAAAGTTTGAAAAAGGAAAATGTAATATAATGTTTCCAGAAGTGGGCCACTTGGAATACTGTGCACTATGCCCAAATCAGAGGGGAAGAGAGATCTTTTTCCCCAGAGATCCCTTAGGGGTGATGGAGTAAAAAGAAAGAACTTGTGGCTCTTATTTACAAAATTAAACACCTAGTTATTGCCATCAATACCAAGGGCCCCATATTCAGTGAGGTCCTATCTTGTTGATACTGCACACACACAACCCTTCCTCCCCCAGAGTACTGATACATAAACTGCTGCCTGTCAGCTTTCTGTAGGAGTCTGTTCTTCATCTTCATCCATTATCTGTGACTATGTATTACTAATGTGCTATTAGATCACCATATATTTTTGCAATGCAAGAACTTGTATGTCATTTTTCCTCATTATAGTTTTCAAATTAGTAGCAGAATAAGAAGCAATACAGGCCACAGATTTCTTCAGGGTCAATTATCCTTCATAAATTAGCCCTGAATTTTTAACCATAGCACTATCCAGAGCAGATTGAGTAATTTGCTACACAAAGCGGTATATGTGATATTGACAACATACAGTGCTAAGACTTATGTGCCTTTATACATGTTGTGAGAGAAAATAATTCTGAAGCCCATAGATTGTTTCCATATAATTATATACAAATCCCAACTTTGGGGTTCCCTAATATTAAGGAAGGGCTCTGAGCACTATGCTATTTTAAAACAATTTTCCTTCCCTGTACTACTGACATCTTACCTTGTTCTAGATGAAAGGATTTTAAAGATCTATTTTAGTTCTCACTGCTAGTTTAATTTTTGCATTTCACTGAGCTTGGACAATGAAAAAAAACTAATAAAAAAGACTGGACATTTATATGGCTAAGAATGTCCAGAGTTATAATAAGGATATTTAAAAGACCAAGAGTTTTGGGAGGAATATCCGTGTTGCTAACTCATGATTGTATCAAGAGTCTCACAATATTTGTTGATTTTCTTAAAGCCCCAGCTCCTGGAGTCATGTGATTACATGAGAATCTCAGCTTTCATTTTAAAAACAGTTACTAGCCCTCATGGTTGTGGAACAAGCATGAAAATGTAAATTCTAAAGGCTCAGAAACTAGAAACCAAATTAAAAGCACCCAAAAAACCTTATTTTTAGAAATCACATGATCTTTTAGGCCCTAACTCATGATTTTTCAATGTTTGGGGCTGGCAATAGTGGAATATAAACCTATGCTTCAAATTACAAACCATCCCTGTTAGACTAAATTAGGCTGATCAGACAGCAAGTATGAAAAATCGGGACGGGGGTGGGGTGTAATAGGAGCCTATATAAGAAAAAGCCCCAAATATCAGGACTGTCCCTATAAAATCAGGACACGTGGTCACCTTAGACTAAATGCAGGTTACAGCTGGTGAAATTTTAGGGACTGTGCTATGAAGGAGGTCACACTAGATGTTCATAATGGTCTCTTTTGGCCTTCAAATCTACAAGCATCTAACTAATGTTTTATTTCCCAACCTCCTTTCCCGGGGCCCAAGTTATTCCATAGATACCCACTGCGGGGTTTTTTCACCTGCCTCAGAAACAGCGAACACTGGCACTGTTGGACACAAGATATTGAACTAGAGAGATCACTGGTCTGATTTTTTATGGCAATTCCAATGTTCCTAATATCATTACTACGTATCATTTGTGTTGCTGTAGAATCTAGGAGCACCACTCAGAGAACAGGATCCCTTGTGCCAAGTGCTGTATAAACAGAACAAAACAAACAAACAAACAAAAGTCTGGTGGCCCCTGCCCAAAGAGCTTACTATCTAATCAAATACAATTTTTTTGTTACTCATATATTCAAAAGTGGCAACTAACTTTGAATTCTTCATAAGTCTCAGTTTTAGGTTCCATGCTCTAACACAAGGCTTCATCATTTGGGATGCAGACACCTCTGAGGAATGGTTTTGGTTTTAGTTTTTTTAAGAAGACAGAAGTTTTCCATTGGAATTACAAAAATCACACCCATATTCCTAGTGCTCTTACATTTGGTAAACCTTTGTTGACACAAAATCTAAATGTTGGACCAAGTATGTTAGTGGATATGTTGCTGTAAGCTAAACATAAACACGATGCGTAACCATCTCTGTTACAGAGTGGGAAATAGAGCACTCTCACGGGCTTGGAAGGGTGATGCTCACGCTAGTTTAGTTGTATTGAGAAAACTCCACAAAAGAGAAGAGAGCGCGAAGGATTTTTCACAAAACTAACCATGACAACTGTGCTTTTGTGATTGTCTTTTGCCTGCCTCATTGAGTCTTTTTGTGTGTCCCTACCACCCAGGTAAATCGCCTGGATTAAACAAAACATAAAACTGAAACAGAGCCTACATTTTACAGTATCATTACATACCCTAATACTAACCAACCCTGTAAGCACAACACAAAGCAGAGAGAAAGAAACTTAGGGACTTAACTCTTTGCCTGCCAGCTTCTTAGAAGGAGAGATAGGAGACCCATTGTCACTGTGCCTCCCTAAGCCAAGGAGACACTTGATTTTTGTTCCATGTAACTTGGTGGCTCTTCTGCCCTTGTAATGCTAGGAACATTGAAATGAACTGCTCCTGTGCCTCAGCTGACGAGAGACCACTATTAAAAACTTGACTTTTGTATAATAAACCTGTGCAGCGCTATTCCCCCGATGCATTCTCTTAAATCCTGATTCTCCAAACACTTATGCACATGCTTAAACTTTAAGCCTGAGTAGTTCCATTGACATCAGAGGCACTGCTTGCCTGCTTTATGCCCCCATAATAAAGTGATTTGATCCTGAAATTACAACAGCACAGTCTGAACTGTAGGTTAAAACAATATAGCTGAGTAATTGGATGAATCAGGGAAGTGATAATGGGACAGAGAACTTATCTCCTTGGGTCGCTCATTCATATCTGATCCAAGTCAGTAGTGACCAATAGTCCCTACCAGTTGTAAAGGTTGTTCTACTGTTTATGTGAAATAAGTTGATGGTCTCAGTCCAGTTCTCTGTCATAGTGCACATGCTCCAGATCATACAAAACATCATTACATTTGCATTCTTTCTATCAGTCTCAGTGAACGGGCCAATGATTAAATGGGTATAATTCCAGATCCTCAAAGATACTTAGGTATGTAACTCCATTGACTTCAATAGGAGTTGGGTGCCTAAATACCTTTGAGAATCTCAGCCATAGTCCCTGTGTTCCCTTCTAGGTCAGTGATCAGAGATCAGGCACATTAACAGGGCAGCATGGGGAAGCTTGCATTGCTACCGTCTGATCTCTAACTGTGGACAAAGACCTCCTGTCCCCAGAGCCATCAGTCCATCACTGTACAGAAAGCTAGATTCAGTAAATGAGATACTGTAGGGAAAAGACTCCAAACAAAACTTCTGCTTTAACAGAAGTGATGCAATTCATCTGCCTTGGCTTCAATCTATCTCTAGGTTGTCCACTGAAATATATGTTTGCATATATAAAAAAGTTTTTGAGACAAACAATGACCACAATAAGCAGAAACCTATTTTACCTTCTTCAAATGATCTTTTAGATTTTCCTTCTGTCAGATGCCTTAGGAAGATCAAACACACTAGCTAATACTTCCCAGCTTGTGAGACTAAGATCACATAATGTTAACAGGGATTGTTGTGAAGGGGCCTTGCTAAAATCAAAGGCTAAGTAATTTTAAAAAAATCAAGATGATTAAGATTCCCAGGAAGTAGAATATTATTAATTCAGAGTCATCGGGAGGAAACCTCCTGAGCCTAGAAACTGACAACCGCACAAATCCTTTGCATGATGAGACCCAGTCAGTGTAACAGGGACTAGAGACCTAGACAATGCCATAAGGCAACCAATCTGGCAGTGGGCCAAAGAGATAAAAACACTAACATGTGGGAGGACCCTGTTGAACAAATTACTTCATCGCTGCTATAGAGATTCATCACCACTGACAAGTGCCTGTCAATGCAGTTAGATTGGCTGTGGTTTCAATCAGCCAGCTGGAATAGGACAACATTAATCAGTTAGCCTTACTTTCATAGAAACAAAGATGGATTCAATTGCTCGACACATCAGCAAGTAGCACATAAAATGGACACGTGCTTGATAATCAATAATAACCCAGAGAATTGCTCAAATGAGCTTGTAAATCATATAAGGGATATTATATTCCATGTTAACTATTTCTGCAACTGTTTAGTTGCTATTGCAGAAACATTTTCTTTGTACAAACACCTATCAAGAGTTTTAACTAGGGTTTCCCCTACAATAACATATTAACCATGATCTCTACTTGGAAATTTGCTCTCTTATATTGTCTCTTTCAAATCCAGTTAAATGTCATTAGCGTCTCAGTCATTATTGTGCTTGTTCAAATTTCATGAACCCATTTATTACACAGATTTGTGCCATGTGGAGCAATGACACCACACAAATTGTTCTAAATTATGTATAATAGCTACAATTTACCAGTTTTTAGATTACTGTGATTACCTTGGGATGGCTATAGATGGCATAGTTTAGAACAGCCCATAGGCTGCTCTAATTTATGCTGAGGGTCATTTTGACCCCAGGATAGCCCAGAATTGGAAGCACAAAGGTGGTCTTCCCTTCCCACACTGCAGTAAGTCTAGACTTGGCACAGCTGAGATTCTAGCCCAGAGTACAGACAGCTGAAGTAAGCTGGTCAGTGGTGCAGGGCTGTGAGGGGGCTTGGTATAAAGCAGTTTTTTCTCTGATAAGAAAAAAAATTCTTCTGCATGTTCAGCTTTAGCAGTTTTGGAATAAGAACTTTAATGAAGAAAATTAAATCCTTAATTCCTTTCTTTGCTGGGATTCCACATTTTTGAGCCTACATCTGTTTTTTCCAAATATTAAATTCTTGCCACAAATTTAGTCAACACATTAGTACTGATTCATAGTACCGAGACATATTCAGCCAAGCCTCTAATGCAGGTGTTCTGAATTCTTCATTGGTTTGTAACTTTTTCTCTCTGGACTGCCTATCCTGCATATTTCAGAGTGGCAGTCATGTTAGTCTGCATCCGCAAAAAGAACAGGAGTACTTGTGGCACCCTTAGAGACTAACAAATTTATTAGAGCATAAACTTTCATGGGCTACAGCCCACTTCATCGGATGCATAGAATGGAACATATAGTAACAAGATATATACATACAGAGAAGGTGGAAGTTACCATACAAACTGTAAGAGGCTAATTAATTAATATAAGCTATTATCAGCAGGAGAAAAAAACTTTTGTAGTGATAATCAAGATGGCCCATTTAGACAGTTGACAAGAAGATGTGAGGATACTTAACATACTGTAATGATCCAGCCACTCCCAGTCTCTATTCAAACCCAAGTTAATGGTATTTAGTTTGCATATTAATTCAAGCTCAGCAGTTTCTCATTGGAGTCTATTTTTGAAGCTTTTCTGTTGCAAAATTGCCACCCTTAAATCTTTTACTGAGTGGCCAGAGAGGCTGAAGTGTTCTCCTACCGGTTTTTGAATGTTATGATTCCTGATGTCAGATTTGTGTCCATTTATTCTTTTGCATAGAGACAGTCCAGTTTGACCAATGTACATGGCAGAGGGGCATTGCTGGCACATGATGGCATATATCACATTGGTAGATGTGCAGGTGAACGAGCCCCTGATGGCGTGGCTAATGTGATCAGGTCCTATGATGGTTTCATTTGAATAAATATGTGGACAGAGTAGGCATCGGGCTTTGTTGCAAGGATAGGTTCCTGGATTAGTGTTTTTGTTGTGTGGTGTGTGGTTGCTGGAGAGTATTTGCTTCAGGTTGGGGGGCTGTCTGTAAGTGAGGACTGGTCTGTCTCCCAAGATCTGTGAGAGTGTGGGATCTTTTTCAGGATAGGTTGTAAATCTTTGATGATGCGCTGGAGAGGTTTTAGTTGGGGGCTGAAGGTGATGGCTAGTGGCATTCTGTTATTTTCTTTGTTGGGCCTGTCCTGTAATAAGTGACTTCTGTGTACTCTTCTGGCTCTGTCAATCTGTTTTTTCACTTCAGCAGGTGGGTATTGTAGTTTTAAGAATGCTTGATAGAAATCTTGTAGGTGTTTGTCTGTGTCTGAGGGATTGGAGCAAGTGCGGTTGTATCTTAGAGCTTGGCTGTAGACAATGGATCGTGTGGTGTGTCCTGGATGGAAGCTGGAGGCATGTAGGTAAGTATAGCGGCCAGTAGGTTTCTGATATAGGGTGGTGTTTATGTGACCATCACTTATTAGCACCATAGTGTCCAGGAAATGGACCGCTTGTGTGGATTGGCCTAGGCTGAGGTTGATACTGGGATGGAAATTGTTGAAATCATGGTGGAATTCTTCAAGGGCTTCTTTTCCATGGGTCCAGATGATGAAGATGTCATCAATGTAGCGCAAGTAGAGTAGGGGTATTAGGGGACGAGAGCTAAGGAAGCGTTGTTCTAAATCAGCCATAAAAATGTTGGCATACTGTGGGGCTATGCGGGTACCCATAGCAGTGCCGCTGACTTGAAGGTATATATTGTCCCCAAATGTGAAATAGTTGTGGGTGAGGACAAAGGTCAGCCACCAGGTTTGCCGTGACATTATTAGCCTCTTACAGTTTGTATGGCAACTTCCACCTTCTCTGTATGTATATATATATCTTCTTACTATATGTTCCATTCTATGCATCCAATGAAATGGGCTGTAGCCCATGAAAGCTTATGCTCTAATAAATTTGTTAGTGTCTTAAGTGCCACAAGTACTCCTATCCTGCATATTGTATGTTTAGCAGAAATTCATCCCATCTCTGACTGTGATGAAGTCAATGATTCTCTCAGGCTATTGGTCCTATTACTGAGTGTTTCCAGCATGCCCTCAGAAATGAACTAATAGGAGAGAGAGAGAAATGACTCCAGAGAGAAAGGTGGCATTGAATCAGGCTTGGCAAATCACCACATCTAAAAAATGTTCAAACATTCTGACCTTCTGTTAACATGTCTCTATGAAATTGGAACTCACAGCCAACCAGAACCTTGAACGTAAACCACTTAACTTTGTGTCACCTAAGAGTGCATCAGAAGGATGCCTGCTGTAAGAAACTCTAGCTTATATGTCGAAGACTCTAACTTATTAAAGAGTTTTATAACCTTCTCCCAGATGAATATTTCTTAATAGATTCTCCCCAGAAATTAAGCCAGATTTTCTGGCCTTTTGTTCTCCAGATCCTATCCACATACCACTTTCTTCAACATGGGAATGATCAAAAGCATTCTCCACCCTTGTGCTGCTGAGAATGCTCTTGAGATTAAAGCCCAAGAGTAGAAATCAAGAGAGCTGTGTGTTAGTCCTAACTCATTCCTAACTACACACTCCCTGTCCTATCTACAGACTCGGTCCTAACTACAGACTTCCTGTATGAAACATGACAAGTCACTTACCTTCTCTGTCCTTAAGTTTCCCCTATCTAAAATGGAGATCATCATAATTACTTCCCTCACAGGAGTGTAGTCCAGTTACAATTAATTCATTAGTGTTTATAAAGTGCTTTGAGTTCCACAGAGGGAAGGGGCTTTAGAAGTTCGTTTTAGAGATGTGTATAAAAGTGTGTGTGTGTGTGTGTGTGCATATGAAAATCAAAATAACCTGTGCAATAGGAGTGCAACATCAGCTGATTTTTACAGAGCTCTGGATGGATACACTGCTGCCATTCAGCATAAACAGGCTGAATTGTCACAGGAAACTATATGCTTTCTCCCAGTATCAAACTCCCAGGAATATCACTGAACAATTTCTAAAAGTTATATTACCATTTGTCCATTAGTTTGGTGCCCACTTCACTTTTCTGTACCAATTGTGACAAATCCTGTTATTGTCTAAGTTGCTGTTCTTCAGCAGAACTGAGGGTACTGCAGCCTTGACTGGACATATAATTATCATTCATTTTTATTTTATCTGCTTGGCTTTTTGTCGGGTACACTGAACACAGAAATGACGTGTCTTTACAGATGTAATGATAACATATCGTTCATGGGGGTACACAACTGGAGAGGAATGCTTTGTCAAAGAAGTTACAGCCAGGCCTACAACAAATCCCACAAACTGTGGGATAATTTTTAGCCACAGCATTTGGTAGGGAATGGTACAGAGCTGCCTAACCCCAGCAGGAACTCCTGGGGATATGTGTGACATTGCACTCTATACGTTTATGGGAATATGCTTATGAGTGTGAATATAAGGTAACTGGACTATGCTTTATACAAAAGGTCTCCTGTAAGGCATCATTACAAAGCTTATAATCTACTGAGTATGTTCATCCTATTTGTATGAATGTATCATTCTTGTATCCGAAGCTAGAAATATGAAGTATTACTCTGAAATCCTATTGTAATTATGCAAAGTGTGGGCCATTAATAGTGGCTTGGAATCTTGATCGCTCCCATCGACCAGGACAATTGGTTGTAAATGGCTCTGTTTAGTTGTAAGCCTTCCTGTATATGTGGGTGCCAGCCAGTGAGTAATGAAGTTTCACAGGAAGTTGAACATGTCACATGATACTGGAATCCATCTTAAACCTGGTGCTTTTCCATTTAGAAGGAAGAGTAGGTACCTAGAGAGACAAAGGATTCCCGCCTTGTCCCAAAGATATAAAAGGGGGTGGAACAGAACAAAGGGGGGCTGTTGTCATGAGAAACCCTTAGTCACCACCTGAGCTGGAACTAACAAGAACTGTACCAGGGGAAAGGATTGGGCCCAGACTAAGAAGGAGTCTAGTCTGTGAAAGAAGCTTATTGGAATATCTCTGAGGGTGAGATTTACCTGTATTCAGTTTCTTAAATGTATTAGGTTTAGACTTGCATATTTTGTTTTATTTTGCTTGGTAATTTACTTTGTTCTGTCTGTTATTACTTGAAACCACTTAAATCCTATTTTTATACTTAATCAAATCACCTTTGTTTATTAATGAACCCAGAGTAAGAGATTAATACCTGGGGGAGCAAACAACTGTGCATATCTCTCTTTCAGTGTTATAGAGGGTGGACAATTTATGAGTTTACTCTGTATAAGCTTTATACAGAGTAAAATGAATTTATTTGGGGTTTAGATTCCATTGGGAGCTGGGTATCTAAAATTCACCTCCACTTTCCCAATAACTGTGTACTTACCATGGAGCCATTTAGTCTTTTGTGGACAGAACTCATTGAACATTTGACTCACAGAGTTTTACAGACACAAGGCAAAGGCAAATAATGTTTTCCACACAGACCACATTTATTCCTGAGCTCAACATAGCTCCTAACATTTGCAAAGACAAAAACCTTTTACCTGCCATTTCTCACAGATGATTGCAGTATGGCTCAATCCTGCACTACTGATGCAGGCAAAACACATCCACTGAAGTCAATGAGATTTTTGCCCGCTTCAGAAGGATGGGATTAGGCCCTAGTATCTTCATGAAAATTAACCTGTCCATAAACCAACACATTTTAATATTATTGCAATTTCGGTCCCACCTGTCCTGCTCACGCAAAACTTTCACTAACAAGAAAGGATGGGGCCTTTAATGGTTTAACTGAGCAGGTATGCAAGGGTATAGCAAATACAAAATTATTTTAGATGACAGTACAAGTTGGCAGGCATTCAGCAGAGGAATGACTTCCCTGAGTTTCCCTGCTGTGGTACTACAAGAGTTGGTTTTTTGCTGTCGCCTGTCTTGCCAATGTAACAGTATTACAATAAGAACAGTAGCAAAACTGATTCCCTAGCTAGTAGCGTATTTGTGAGTTCATATATTTGTGTATTATAGGTACATTTTAGGACCAAATCCTGTGCTCATTTACTCACATGAATAATCCCATTGGCTTTACTAAGTTTCCTCACATGAGTGAGGAGAGCATAATTTGGCCCTTTCCATACAAATTATGAAGGAAGAATGGAGTATGATCTGCTTACCGAAGGATTTCTTTCCGAGTGAAGAAGGTACAATCCTGTTAAAAGAGAAAACACATTATTGTACTAGAGAGATACAGCTATCAGTTGCAAGAAATGGTTTCTGCATTCATGGAAAGAAGGTAAGTTTATGCATAGCCTGGTTTGGGCTTACAATGAGATGACAGGAAATGTAGGCTGTAAAATAACTGAGGATATGACTGTCAGAAGGGTTTTATTTATTGATGGATTGAAACATCAGAAAACATATCATGTCTGCTATACATGCTACGTGTGGCATTGCTCAGGCTAGCCCTAGAATTGTGAGATGACCAGACTAGAAAGGGGACTAAGGCCAATAAGAAGAGCTCTGTGCCAAAAAACATGCAGTAAATGGACTTGGGGGAATCAGTCTTTTAACTTTTAAAATTTTACTGCAAAATATATGCAGCAATCTAAATAGCAAACTATTATTATTAATACTTATTTATATTGTGGTAGTACTTAAGAGCCCCAGTGACGGATCAGGACTCCATTGTCATAGGCACTGTACAAACACAGAACAAAAAGATGGCCCCACTCCAATGAGTTTACAAATTAATCCAGTTTCCCAATGGTATTTGGAGAGACAAGCCATTGCATAGCTGGAAATAATTTACTAAAGTTCAAAACAGAGCTGGCTGACTACAACCAAGCACAGCACTCAGAGCTCATGGCGATTCTGAGTGCTGTCTGGTTCAACCATGTCTGTTTCTTTTTTTGGTCACTGTTTATAAACATTCATATGAATGGGGTTGTTTTTTTTTTTCCTGAGGATTGTCACTTCTGACCATACTGCAAAAAGCCCATCACCATTATTGCTTCTAGTTGATGCCCTTGGTGGAGGTCTCAGTAATGGCTAACAACTGAACAGACATGGAAAATTCACACCTAGATCAGCAAGCTCCTCAAGAATTCAGTCCTGTGAGGTTCTGAGCACTCTGGTCTGGATCTATCAATACACTTGCTAAGCACGTGCCTAAGTGTTTTACTGGATTGAGACCAGACTGCTCAGCACCTTGCAGGATCCAACACGAGGTGAAGGATGAGCTGCATTGTCAGGCACTGTGGGGAAGCATAACTTGCCACTGCCCATACTGCAGTGTGCAGTTCTGTGGATAAAGAGAAAATTCCTCTTCACCAGCTCTGTTAATCCAGCGCCTTCCTCCAGCATAGACTCATAGCAAATTCATTGAGATCATGTTTCCCGAGTTTGCTTATGAGAATGTCATGTGGGACTGTCAAAAGCCTTACTAAAATCAAAACATATCACATCTACTGCTTCCCTTCATCCACAAGGCCAGCAACCCTGTCAAAGGAGGATATTAGGTTGGTTTGGCATGATTTGTTCTTAATAAATCCATGCTGGCTGTTCACTATTCGACTCTAGGTGCTTACAAATTTATTGTTTATTAATGTGTTCCAGTATCTTTCCAGGTATCAAAATTAGGCTGATTGGTCTATAATGTTATTCATTTGGAGAAAATCCCACCCCAGCCTCCACAGCTGGGAAGGGTTCCCTGGTAGCAGAATTGGTACGGTTCTCCTGGACAAGAGGTTAGGGGCAATGTTTGGGGAGGAAACACAGGGAATGAGCATCCTCTGGTCTTCCAGTCTGTGGCCAAGGCACGTGAAGGGAGCAGAGCCTTAGCAGTGCAGCTCCATGGCCTGGCAGAAGGATACCTCCTGCTCCACCCCACCATACTCCTGTGCCCAGCGCTTGCCCAGCTTAATCAGGCTGCCATGAGGATTTGGCCCTTAATTATTTTCCTTTTAATGTAAATGATGTAAAAATATATTGCATTTTCTACCGTGACAAGGTAATAATGTTTGACCCGTTAGATGTCCTGATTAAAGCAGGTGGGGGAAGCAAATACTTTTGCTCTTTAGATCTCTGAATAAAAATCATTTAATTCCTGCACTGAGAATCGTTTTGGCCAACTGCCTGTTCCTTCCAGGAAGAGCAAAACAGATCCATCATAGCTGGTTGTAGCAGCATCCTCTAGGTTGTCTCAGGTTTCCAGATAGGCGATCACGCCTGCTCCAATCAATTATTAAGTTGTCTTGCTCCTCTCTATATGAAGTGGTAGGAGAGGCTGCTCCTCCTTTTGCGTATTGTGTAACAGAATAGTGTTACAGGGGCACAATCGGAGGGCTCCTTTTGAGCTGCTGACAGTGATGTCACATTGTCTGGAACTGCACAAAGTGAAATAAGAGCCAGCTGGTTAAGTCTTCATTAATTCCAGCACATGTAACACCTACTGTCAAGGTATCGTTTAAAGACACTTCATTTACCAACGAATGGCTGGTGTAGTTTGACAAATAAATGTGATGCTGTCACTAGCAATCTTCCTGTAATTATATAGACTCAGGAAAGCAATAGAAACTGTTATTTAATGAGCGAGCTAATGTGGGATTTATGTGCAAGTGGAAGACAAAATTACCTTTTAAGAATGACTTAAGCTGCTCTACATTCCAGAAATAAACACATTTAAAGATGATTTGGAAACAAGTGGTGGCCCAGCTATTTTATAACAGTTTCTTTTTGAGTGTGGTGACAAAAAAAAGCATGGCTGAATCATGTTAAGGGAGCCATGTTTTAATCCTGCTAGAGCCTTAGGCTAAAACATAGTGATATAGGATTGGAAGGGACTTCCAGGGTCATCATGTTGAGTCCTCTACTATTGTAGGCAACCCTGTCACATAATACTGCTCACTAATTTATCAAGGTCAGTCTTAAAACTAGTTAGGATGTTTGCCCCCACTACTCCTGTTGGGAAGCTCTTCCAGAACCTCACTCTTCTGATGGTTAGAAACCTTATTTTAATTTGCACCTTGAATTTATTCATGGCCAGTTTATATCCATTTGTTCTTGTGCCAGCAGTGTCCTTTAGCTTACATATCTCTTCTCGCTCCCTGATGTTTACAACCCCCCCACGCAACACAACGTATTTATAGACAGTAATCATATCCCCTCTCAGCCTTCCATTTGCTAGGCTAAACATGCCAAGCTCTTTTAGTCTCCTTTCCTAAGATAGGCTCTCCATTCCCCTGGATCCTTTCCATCAGTGAATCTCAACCTTTGCCAAACTGTGACCCCAGGTTAAAAAGAAAAATATTTCAGGACTCCACAACTGGCCATCCAGAGATGGTGGTGCTAATCCACAGATTGAGAACCCATCCTTTACATGGCTTTCCACAGTGAACTCAGGAAAAAAACCATCCCTGGTTATAAAAAGGATGGGCCATGACAATGTCCCTCAGCCAATTCTGAACACGATTATTTTTATAATACCAATGGGGTCTCTTACAGTGGTATAGAGAGACAAGGTGGGTGAGGTAAAATCTTTTATTGGACCAACTTCTGTTTGAGACAGAGACAAGCTTTTGAGCTACATAGAGTTCTTCTTCAGGTTTGGGAAATGTACTTAGAGCGTCACAGCTATATACAAGGTAGAACAGATTGTTTAGCATATGTAGTTAACATATTTCAAGGGACCATTCAAGGTGAAGTGACCCATTAACATCTCACCAGTCATGGGAGGGAGGGAAGGGGGAAAAAGGTAGTGGGGGGTTAAGTGGGTTGCAGATTATTGTAAGAAGCCATAAATCCAATGAGTCTGTTCAGTCCATGATTTTTAGTATCTAGCAAAGTTGTGAATTTAAGCTCTCAGGCTCATCCTTTGAAGGTGTGCAGGTTTCCTTTGAGGATGAGGACTGAGAGGTCAGACATAGAGTGATTACTTTGTGAAAAGTGTTCATCCACAAGCAATAAGATATTTTTGCCTTTTATCATTTTTCTGTGTAAGTTCATTTAAGAGTGATTGTCTTGTTTCAACCACATAGTTGGTATTGGGGCATTTAGTGAATAAGAAGAAGTACAACATGTTGTTAGATGTTTGGCTGTGTGTGCTCCCTCTGTGTGCCGTGCCAGCTCTGTGCAGGTAGCTGGCACAACAGACCTTTAGTGAACCGCCGAATGACCACAAGATCTGTTAAGGTATGAAGGCACTTGGTCAGGTTTATTGTCAACGAAGCACAGTCCTAGCTCCCTAGATCAATGCCTATAGTTATACTAGCACATGTATGCCCATGAAAATGGACGCAGCTCAGTGAATGGTGGGACTTTCCATTCCCCCCTTGGCTGGCCAAAGATACTCCCTCTGAGATACCTCTTTATACACAGATACAAACAAGATACTTATTGCCCCTCTGATGGGGCTAGGTGCCACCCATTACCTTGTACATGTTGGTTCAATCAAAACATATATATCCATCACGCTGTCCTCCTGACCTTATCTTTAGGATGGGTCAGCCTGTTCCTGTTATCTTTGGGAAATGTGTTGGTATTGAAGTGTTCTGGTACCATCCTCTGAAATGTGTTTGCATGTGTATTCTTGTGACTAGCACTACTTAGGAAAGAGCATTGGCCTGCTAAACCCGGGGTTGTGAGTTCAATCCTTGAGGGGGCCATTTAGGGATTTGGGGCAAAAATTGGGGATTGGTCCTGCTTTGAGCAGGGGGTTGGACTAGATGAGCTCCTGAGGTCCCTTCCAATCCTGATATTCTATGATTCTATGTGTGTTTCTGCAACATTGGCCCTGTTCTTGCCAGGTTCTGTGAGCAAGCCCTGCCTCTAGTCACAGCCTGACTTTGCTTTATATTAGCAAAGCTTTGACCACTATTTTAGCCCAGGCCTCAGGCCTCACACTAGGCCTCTGATACAAGGGCTTATGTTTCAGGCCCTCTTCCTACTACACACCATATTTTGTGATATGCATGGGTAGACTCATGGATCTTAAAGGTGTGTTGTGGGGGGTATTGCATCATCATAACAGTGGAGATATGGCTACAGGTTTTGTATCTGTTTTTCTGGCAGGGTCTGGTGCCAGTTTCAGTTCGTGGGTCCTGGTCTGTGGGGAGCTTGCTTCTAAAGATGAGCCTGGAGAGGTTGGGGGGATTATTTGAAGACCAGAAGAGGAGGTTCAGGAAAGATGTCTTTTAGGATGTGGTCCCCATCAAGTATGGGTTGTAATTGTTTGATGATATACCATATAGGTTCCAGGTGACAACAAAAGGTGTGTGATTGGAGGGACTTTTATTTTTGTATTGAAGCAGGTTCAATGGAGGTGAATCATCTGATTTTCATCTGGCAATTTCATTCATACAGAAAATGATATAATGAGAAGAATAAGTAGTAAACTAGCACTTTATATTACCTCCTTTATAGTGGAGGGTGGATGGGGCTGGGAGAGATATGGGTTTAGTGGCCTATGTATTAGATTGGCACTAACCATCCTCCCTCAAACTAGAAGTTCAAATCCCAGTAGAATCACCCCATCTTTCCAAGACATAGAACATTTTCTACCATGTACATTACTGCATGTGAGTCTTCCTGATCAAACCTTAACAACCACACACCTGTCTGTGCTGCATTGAAGCTCCCATGGCATTTTTCATAAAAGCAGGGGCCAGATCCTCAGCTGGTGTAAATGTCTATAGTAAACCAAGTTATAACAATTTGCACAAACTGAGGATTTGCCCTCAAGAGTTTGTCCCCATGACCCCGGCCAAAATATTCCCTTCCTGTTTGATCCCCACTGTTATACAGATGGCTGAACTACCTTCAACCTACTAGAAGTACTCTCTGTGTGCGAAAGTTTCTGGAACCAAGATCCTGCTCTCCAAGTAGGAAATGCACAATGTTACATGCTTCAGCCACTGAGATAATGTCTCCTCCTTTTATGTAGACCTAACGTTCCATTCAAGATGTCCCAATGCCCTTAAAAATAAAAGCTAATTAGATGTCTGTTGAAGGGTCAATGATGTCCTTTGAAATTAGATGTCATATAAGTAAAGGTGCACTTTATCTACTAATGCACCTTCACCATTAAATTTCTTTTTTCTGTTTACCTGACTGGGGCAGTAGGAATATAATGAGTTCTTTTGGTCATAAACCAACCACAGTCCAATTAACTCTTCAGGATTCTCCTTCCCCCATACCCCATCACCTTTACACTGAACACTAGGCCTAAATGTCAAGAGTCTGAGTCTGTTCAAATGTGTTCAGAATCTAAAATTTGTTCCAAGTAATATTATGTGTTGCCTTAATTAGCAGGAGTGAAGTACTGTTTCAGCATAGGCGATCAATACTTAAATTTAACCCTAATTTGGATGATTTTTGAAAGAGGTTTTTTGAGGGCAGGAGATTAAGAGAAAGGGGGGAGGGGCTCTTCCATTCTCATGGGAGGATTAATAGACATCTTGTGCTTTAAGGGATAAATTACAGCCACCCTTTCCTGGGTGCACAAGGTTGGGACAAGGTTGCAGCAGGAAGTTGAACTGCAGTAGAGCAAAAGTCCTGAGGTCAGAGATGTGCCTTTTGCTGCCCCTATGAATATCTATCTAAATTTAGCCAAAATCTAAGCCACAGAAAATCATCATTTGTGCATATGCATAAGCACAAGATTCTGGTACAATTTGATCTCCTACCAGGCTGTACTGTACATGTTCTCAGGCCATAATGAGCATCCCACAGCCCTTCAAAGTGAACACAGAATTCTAAATGCTCAGAACACTGGCAAAAGGGTGCCTGCTCCTACTATCCTCACCAAAATGCCCTTTGGCCTAGGAAAAAGTGCATAAACTGAGAGCCAGGCAGCCATGAGCTCCAATCCCACCCTCTGCACTATACAACCCTTACTATTGGGCAAGGCCTCATTCCCCTATGCAATGAGGGAACCAAGTATCATTTCCACAATTTTATAGATTAGCTCTGGCAGAGCCAGGATTAGAAACAAGATCTCTAATATAGCACACCAAACTCTCATTCATTAAGCCAGTGGTTCTCAATCAGGGGTACGTGTACCCCCAGGGGTATGCAGAGGTCTTCCAGGGGATACATCACCTCATCTAGATATTTCCCTAGTTTTACAACAGGCTACATAAAAAGCACTAGTGAAGTCAGTACAAACTAAAATTTCATACAGCCGATGACTTGTTTATACTGCTCTATAGACTATATACTGAAATGAAGTACAACATTTATATTCCAATTGATTTATTTTATAATTATATAGTAAAAATGAGAAAGTAAGCCATTTTTCAGTAATAGTGTTTTGTGACACTTTTGTATTTTTATGTCTGACTTTGTAAGCAAGTAGTTTTTAAGTGAGGTGAAACTTAGGGGTATGCAAGACAAATCATACTCCTGAACGGGGTACAGTGGTCTGGAAAGGTTGAGAGCCACTGCATTAAGCCATACTGCTTCTCAAAAAGAATATGCCAAATCTATAGACTTGGATATGATTTCAGTAAAATTGGGCTGCATACCTTTATGATACCTACAGATTAACAAAAAAATACCCCAGAGTCTTAACTTTAGTTCCTTGCTCTAAATGCTGGAACATACTTGTCTTGTGGAACTATAAATAGAACTCAGGAGTTCTAAATTTCAATCCCCTAGTCTCATCATTAGAACATGCTCTCCTCCTAGAACAAGACAGAGAACTCAGGAATAAGCATAACCCTTTAAGCAGAAATAAGCATAACTCTTCTTATTCTGGAATAAGAGTGTCCACACATGGAGTTATTCTAGAATAGCTATTCCAGAATAACTCCATGTGTAGATAAGCCCTAAAATAAGCATTTGAGGAGTTCCAATGTCTTCACTGGAGTCAGACTGACACTGGAACTCCTCACATGCTTATTTTAGGGCTTATCTACACATGGAGTTATTCTGGAATAGCTATTCTAGAATAACTCCATGTGTGGACACTCTTATTCCAGAATAAGAGTGCCCTTTTCCAAATTAGCTGTGAAAGTGGAAGTGTTCTGGAATAGCTACTCTGCTTTAAATTCAAACCCTATCTTATTCTGGAAGAGCTTGCATGTGTGGACAACTGCCCACAAATGGTCTGAATGAAATCATGGGGGCACCCACAAAATCATGTCAGGAACGAACTACTCAGTGTGTAAATCTGGCTGTTAGAGAATGGGATTTTTAAAGCCACCAGGAGTTTCATTTAAATGGAAATTGAGTGTTCACTGCCCCTTAGGAAGCTTTTAAAAGCTCTTAAAATACACTTTGTTAGAGAAATGTTTCTTTTCTATTGATTGTTTACTCTTTTCTCCTCCAGACCTTACTTCTATTTTGCATTTGTATGTTAAAATGATTTCACTAACCTGAGCATAGGGCAATGGCAGTAGAAAGCAGAAAGCCCTGGTAGGATTCGTTTTCCTACTAGTATATAGTTTTTAACGGACAAAGTTCTGTTGGGAAACCAATCTGTGCAAAAGCCCATTTCCTTTGAATTTCCAAAGCTTTTCAATGTGCTTATTTAAAGAGCTGTCAACTGGTGCACTATACTAAGGGAATAAAGGCTGCCAAATGATAGGAGAAGGTATTAGGAGATTTGTAGCTTTGTAGAATTTTGATGGTTAATTTGCCTCCATCTTTCACTAAAATAAGAGATGGAGAGGGTTTAAATATGATCAAGTCTCACTACATAGCTCTCTTACAAACAGTTTCAGTCAAATATTCATCTCCAAACTTACAAAAGCCTCTCCTTAAAACACATTATATAGTGTAATGACACAAGGATCATCTTGTGGATGATTGAACCCAAAATTTCTGGGTCTAAATGCAAGAGCTAAAAGACCAACTCCTTAAGCCTATATGGTATAGATCTATTGAAGTACCATGTATGAAAAGGCAGTGTCTCGGTTGCCAAGGAGTCATTCAGATGCCACTGTGATGAGCATGGTACAAATGCCTAGACAGATAGAAGCGGGTGGGGGGAAGCTACCTAATTCCAATTATCAAAAGTGCAAAATAGGAATTGATCAAACTGCAAGGTCCATTTTAAACATTTTTACAACATTTCATGAGTAATGTTTTTAATTCACAATCCTGATGTTGCTCTTTTATAAAGACCATCTGTGAATTACACTCACACAGGTGCATATCAAGTGTACTCTAATCTATATACACCATATACTATAAGGAATTGGTCCTTTAGTAAAAATGATCAAGGCTCTTTTATTTAGATCTGGAAGTCCTAGACTCAATGGATTGGGCATCCTAGCTCTCTTAGTCCCCTTTGAATTTCCCACACATTGTTTCCAAACAATGGAAAGTCCATATTTTAAGTAGCTGTGGGCCCAGTGCTCTATGTTCCCCTTCCTCCAGCACAACAGAGGCATCCTTGAAGAATTTCAATGGTGGAAAGGGGGCAGGTGGGTTAGCAGGTCTCCAGCCTATTCTCCACCTTCCCAAACCTACACAGCATTGCATGTAAGTTACTGCAGCCAGGGGGCCACTGCGAAGTACATGACAGAAAAGCACCATAACTTACTCTGGTCACATCTTGCCCTACTTATGCTCATGAAAATCTTCAGCTTCAATGGTATTACTCTGGAGTATGCAGGGAGTTATGCCACCTCTTCCTCATCTCTGTGGAACACTCCACATGGCTCCTGTAGTTCAGGGGTCTAGGGTCAGCAGGAAGCCAGGGTGAAGAGTGGGAGAACACATGCAGTGTGGAAGAAAGAAGACACGGTGTGGATGCCCCAGGGCTATAGTGGTGCTTCCAAAATCCATACAGATCTAGAGGATCCAAACATTGATCCCCTGAATCTGCCCTCAGAGAATAATGGAAAGGAAGCTCTGAGGTGGGAATCACAGAAGTCCTTCACCCACAGATGGGAATAACCAGCACAGGGGGATTTTGGCTTTTTGCTTGAGTAAACTGGAAACTGCAATTAACTTACCCAAGTTGGGATATTCAAAGAAAAAGGCTGAAACTCCATCCTTAGGCTAAATCTTGTTTGCCTAACTCATGCAGGTAGCCCTGCTACCCTCAATGGGACTGCTTGTGTGAGATAAGCAGGATAGGGTCTCCTGCTCCTTCACTCATCCTGCCATCAATGTACAATAACGGATGCTCCAGAGAAGGCAAATAAGCAATAAAACACTTTGCCTACCTATCTGCACAGTGTACGTGGATAATATTCCTTCCTGACCCATGGGGTGATTAGCTGATGTCCTGAAGCATGAAATTCAATTGCCCTTACCTTAACACGCATAAAAACAAACGTTATTACTGGTCATAAAATTATCCAGCCCTTTTAAAAATCCAGTGAATCTAATTAATTTTATGACCTCCTGCTGAAGAGAAATTCCATAGGCTAACTCAACCCATTGTGCCTAGCTACTGCAAAAGTCTGAGATAAATGACCCGATGTTATGAAAGGTATGGGCTGCAAATTCAAGATGAAGTGTAATGAATTAAGGATGGCATTTCAGCTCTAACGTTTGCCAGCTTGTGCCAAGATGTTAATGCTATTACATTCAGGTCTTGTTTTGTTTTACTGCAGCTGTGTTTTCACTTTTGTGCAGCTGGGTCTCCACTCTGTGTTCACTTTTATTGGTAGTAGGAATATAGACATTTGGGTGTTTTACAGATCTCTGATTTCCCTCTCCACAGCATGTTGAGCATTGCTATAAACATAGCCTTGGCTAAGCTTGTGGATGCTACATAATATACTGCAATAACCGATAGCAGGTTAGGGTGAGATCAGCAACTAAGTGAGGTTAAATGAGCCTTCCCCGCATGCTGCTTGTGATCACTATATGAACATGACAAAGCACATGTCCGTGACATTATGAAAGGGAGGAATCCAGTCAGTATATTGGATCAGTGTGTGAATGTATTTATTCTCGTATTGTATTATGAAACTATCCCGTTTTCATCATAGGAGAGCTGTTTTAAGGTGAGAAGTAACAGGCAAAGTATAGAAGAGCATTGCCATTTGTCTATTTCAGCATTTGTTAAATATTAAGAAATCAGAGAATGTCCCCATCTGGGATTGTTCTAAATAAATCTAGTTTCTGAAATTAGGCATTCCATTTTAAAGCCTGATCCAAAGCCTACTGAGGCTAGTGAAAAGACTATTGACTTTAGATCAGGTCCTGGGTCAGGAGAGAAGCTGAATGTTGCAATGTTATTTACTGCACTATTCACTCTACTGTCGTTTAATACTTTGTGGAAGAGAACAGAGCAGCCAGCCCCCTATACCTCTCGGGATGGTTATATAGCTCCCTCTTTTCTCTGCTTTCTCCTATTTTACATTTTGTCATCTTCTATTCTCTTGGGTTTGTGCAAGATGCCAGCTAGTGCAGGCAGCTTCCCACCCTGCTTCAGGCATCTCTGCAGTGTGCTGAGATGTTGTGAATGGAGATGGGGAAAGACTTTGGTGGGCAGAGAAAAATGCAACAGAGGTGACATGCTGTATTCAAAGAGATATAAAAAAAACCTGTCACTTCTGGAGAGTGCTGCTAACAAAATGCAGATCTCTCTTTGTCAGGGGGAGAAGGACAATCTCCACCCAGAAGTGTGAGCAAACCTAGGGCAACCATATCTAACGGATTGAAACTGAAACACCTCTCTACATCTTTGAAGAGCAGTGAGTGCAGTACATAGTTGTTAGGAGACATGAAACTGACCTGTCTATAAATTTCCTTGCCACTGAAGGGATCAGGGACATGAAGTGCAAGTGTGTCTGATTGATACAATCTCTTCTTTAAAACATGCTAAATGCAAGGATCACTCTAAAACCTCATCCGATGAAGTGAGCTGTAGCTCACGAAAGCTTATGCTCAAATAAATTTGTTAGTCTCTAAGGTGCCACAAGTACTCCTTTTCTTTTTGCGAATACAGACTAACATGGCTGCTACTCTGAAACCTGTCATTTATCACTGTGGTCACAAACTTTAATCTCTGTTTCCTGGCCTTCCGTGTCTGGGATTTGATTCTCCTTCCTGGTGGAGGGGAAGAGGTTTTTTTGCACCAGGATAGGGGACTGGACTTATTTGCATGCGCAAACAAACACTAATTATCTAATTAACAGGTATAAGAGGTGAGGGAGAGTGACAGTAAAGTATAAACATGTCCATACAAGCTAAATTGGATCATACATCAAAAACCAGAGCAGCATATTCAGATCACCCCCTTAATCCAGATTTAGGAATCTTACCTGATAGGCATCTAGCTGTTCATCAGTAAATATCGTTTGCTTATTACCCATCTTAAATGAGGAATTCTCCCTTTGTGCAAATGCATCACATAAGAAGTTGCAAGAGTTCTCTGTACTGTAGGCATTTAGAGCATATACACTTCGTGGTTGTGCTGAAGAAATCCCCAAGCCCGCATTGAACAGCACTTGCCTGCACCTGTCTGGCTAGCAAGGAGCAATGAAGTCGTTTCTGGGAACCTTGGCAAAGGCTGCTTTTTGATGTGCCAGGAGGGAGAAGGTTAAAATCCCAGGCAGGTATCACCCAGAAATGGTGGTGCCATCGTCCTTTCCCCTGTTTTCCTCGAGTACAGTACAGGGCTTGTGTGGCGTGAAAACTGATGAGGAGCATCCAGTGCCAGAAGGAAACCAGCTCTCTGCTGCTCCGGTCTCGGTCTCTCCGCGGCACTCCCTCTCTGTAACTTCCCGGTGTAAGAGTAGCTCTGCACCACTAGGTGTCGCCCGATAATCCATTTATCTTCCGCAGGAGGCTAGCAAGAGAGGCTGGCTGGGTTGCTCCAGGCCATCAGGCACAGGACCCAAGTGTGGATTTTTATTGCGGGGAAATTTATTGCTGCCATGCGCTGGGTTCAGCTAAAAGTCAAGGGAAATACGGGAACAAGGTGTACTGAGGAACATGAGGGACTGCAGGCAGCATGCTCAGTGTGCTAGTAAGAACAATAACCCGAGGTAAAAAAAAACCCCATGGCCATGTTATTGTAAGTGGAATGGGCTTCCGGACAAACCACAACTAGCTTTTCTGAGACTGCGGCTGAAAAATGACGCCCCTGGACACTCCAGCAGCATGGGATTTTCCTTTCCCCCACTCCCCTCCCACCACACACATACACACACATATATATATATATACACACATACTCTGTCAGAGACCATAATCCAGCCGGCTTCAGAACAATCTTAATAACTGAATGAAGACTGTAGAGAGACAAGGTGAGTGAGGCATTATTTTTTATTGGACCAACTTCTGTTGGTGAGGGTGACAGGCTTTTCAGTTTCTCCCTGAAGAAGCGCTCTGTGTAAGCTGAAAAGCCTGTCTCTCAAACCAACAGAAGTTGATCCAATAAAAAATATTAATCTAAAATCCTGGAACCTACACAGCTACACCACCACTGCATGCAATACTTTGCATAGACAGGCAGCAATGCCTAGTGGTTTGAACAAGGCACCAGAGCTGACCCTAGACTACATGGCGCCCCCTCCATTTGTTAAACTTTTGGATACCTTACTTTTGTAGCATTTATAGCCCATTTCACGACGTTGATGCACAATGCATGATTTATCCCTATCACATAAGACAATAAATTTGCATGCAAATCATGCATCAAAGTCATTAAACAAAACCCCCGAGCCCAATGCCCCCGAAGCCTGGCACCTCAGGCAGTTGCCTGGGTTGCCTGCCCCTAAATCTGGCCCTGCAAGGCACTAAGGGAACCAAGGTATCTGAAGTCAGAGTCTCCCCCCACTAGTTTCATAGTAGCAGCCGTGTTAGTCTGTATTTGCAAAAAGAAAAGGAGTACTTGTGGCACCTTAGAGACTAACAAATTTATTAGAGCATAAGCTTTCATGAGCTACAGCTCACTTCATCGGATGCATGCATCCGATGAAGTGAGCTGTAGCTCACGAAAGCTTATGCTCTAATAAATTTGTTAGTCTCTAAGGTGCCACAAGTACTCCTTTTCCCCCCACTAGGGTACAAATCCCAGTCTATCCCTGGTTCAGGGTGTGACCTGTGGCACATCACCTATGCTCATACAACATTTGGCAGCCAGGAAAGCTATCAGTGCTGCTCTAATCTGCTCCGGAAGAGGAAGGCATTGCCCCGTGTGCCCACCCCCCAGTGTTAGGGAAAGCATGTTGAATCCCCTACTGCCTCTGAGCACAGCACAGAGAAAATCAGGGCTTTGGTGGATAGCAAACAGAATTTCTCTGTCTGGTGGCCTTGCGTGAAATACTGTAAATTGGTGGTCACTCCCTAATGGACACCAGTTCATAGAAAAAAGGCATCACAACCACTGGCAGTGATAGCAGAAGCCAAGGACTGAATTCATTATGGAGGCTGAACCCTTCTCTCACCCTTGCAGATAGTCCCTCCAGGTCATGGTTGAAATACACTAGTTAGGCAGTGGGGAGCAGGTTGCACAGATACTTCCTTTACTACATTTATTTTATTGGTCAATATAAAACCTCAATCTCCAAGGCTATTAATCCAGCACCTTTACCCAGCACTGCAATTCACTAAACTATATTTAACAGATAGGAGTAAGAGCACATTGCATATCATGACGTCTGACTTCATGGTCCAAATATTAACAATGTTCCTCTCTCTAGGACCCCTCCTAGCACTCTTCCCCACCCTGTAGACACCCATTTACCCAGGCCTGATAGCTGGGCTGGATGTTGGAAATAAGATTTGCCTTGGTATATAGCGAATGGAAATGGGAAACTATCTATAATAGTAGTATTGAAAGTAAATGTATCAAATCTGTAGTAAACAAGCTCTGGGAGTTACTGAACCATATGATGTTCCAAGGCAGACAATTAATTCAGATCATGATGAGTAGGAATGCAAGATTAGATTCACTGGAATACAGTATCAGTCTATTATGGTGCTCTAAAGGTATAAGACATTACAGCATTTTTACAAGTTAATGGTTTGAGTTTAGCAGATGGCAATGCATTTGCCAAAACTTATTAATGAAAGAACCAAACAACAGTGGCAGTCTGAATTTTAATACTGAAAACACAGCAGTCTTATGATCAACAATATATAGTTGGGTTGTTTGAAAATATTAAAGGAAGAAGCTAGAACAACATGACCTGTTCCCTAACCTAATGTAAGTGCTGAGTTAAGTGCTGCTGATATCTGGCATGTGATAAAGACCCACTAGAAGATCAGAGGGTTGAACCTGCTGCACCTGGTATATAGCCAAACTGACCTTCATTTTTCTGACTGAAAATTATTTTTATTTCTTCAAGGTACAATGAGATCAAGTCCTCCTCCTATCCCAACAAAATCACCAGTATCAACAAGAAATGGCAAGAACAAAGATTGTAAAATACATTGTCGGGGTGGCCCAGCTTTAAGCCACATCAGTAAATTGAAGTTGTGGGTGCTCAGCATTTCTTAAAAACAGGCCCTAAGAGACTCTAGCTGCCTCAAGTTGGACAACCAAAAATTAAGGCACCTAAATTTGGTGGATACTTCTGAAATTCTGGGTCAGTTTAATCTGAATCTCTGTACCTCAGGTTTCCCTTCTATAAAATGGGGAAAATGATACTTACCTTATAAATATCTTTGAGAACTATGGATGAAAGCGCTAAGTATCTCCAAGTATACCTGTTAACCTCACATCTAAACATCCTGGTTGAAGTATTAGCAAGAAAAGTGTCTGTTAATCAGACAGTGTTTTATGGAGGCTGGGAAGAATTTGTTAGTAGGTGCCACTTGCCAAATGATAATGTCTGTTCTCCACCTGGTCTCATTCAGAGGTCTGTATTATGCTTGTAAACTAGTGGGCATTTCTCACATATGTTTGGAAAAGTTGTAAAACTGGCTCTGGTGGAGAATTATATTTTGAGGATAAATAGCAACCAATATAGCCAACTCTGACTTTCTATAACAGTTTGTGAAAGGAGATCCAGAAGAGGAAGTAACTAGGAGGACAGCCATTTTAGATTTGATTCTGATCAACAGGGAGGAATTGGTAGCAAATCTGAAGGTGGAAGACAATTTGCGTGAAGTGATCATAAAATGTTAGATTTCATGATTCTAAGGAAGAGAAGGAGTGAGAGCAGCAGAATAAGGAAAATGGATTTCAAAAAGTCAGACTTTAACAAACTCAGAGAGCTAGCAGTTTCTCAAGGAGACAATATTAAAGGCATAACTGCAAACTATCTTGATGTGGAGGAAAGATAGGACAAATAGTAAGAGGCCAATATGGCTCCATCAGAAGCTCTTTTATAACCTGAAAGTCAAAAGGGAATCCTACAAAAAATGGAAACAAGGACAAATTGCCAAGGAAGACTACAAAAGAATAGCACAAGTGTGTAGGAACAAAATCAGAATGGCTAAGGCACAAAATGAGTTTCACCTCACAAGGGACATAAAAGGTAGTTAAGAGGATTAAATACATTAGGAGAAGAGGAAAAAAAAGGAAAGTGTAGGTCCTTTACTTAGCAGGGAAGGAGAGCTAATAACTGATAACATCAAGAAAGCTGAGGTGTTTAATGCCTATTTTGTTTCAGCTTTCACTAATAACATTAACAGTGACTAGATACTCAAGACAATGAATATCAACAACAGGGGGAAGGAATTCAAGCCAAAATAGGGAAAGAACCGGTTAAAGACTATTTAGATAACTTAGATGTATTCAAGTTGGCAGGGCCTGATGGAATTCATCCTAGAGTACTTCCTTAATTAGCTAAAAAACAATCTCAGAACCACCAGCAATTATCTTTGAGAACTTTGGAAGGTGGATGAGGCCTCAGAAGACTGGCGAAGAGCAAACATAATACCTATCTTTCAAAAGGCTAGGAAAGAGGACCCTTTCAATTATAGACAAGTCATCTTAACTTCACTACCTGGAAAGATACTGGAACAGATTATTAATAAATTTGTAGGCATCTGAAGTAGAACAGAGCTATGAAGAATAGCCAGTATGGATTTGTCAAGAACAAATCATGCCAAACCAACCTAATTTCCTTCCTTTACAGGGTTACTGGCCTAATGAATAGGGAGGAAGCAGTAAATGTTATATATCTTGTTTTTGACAGTCCCACATGGCATTGTTATACATAAACCATGGAAATGTGGTCTAGATGAAATTACTATAAGGTGGGTGCACCACTGATTGAAAGACAGTACTTAAAGAGTAGTTATCAATGATTCACTGTCAAACAAGGAGGGCAGATCCTTTGTGGGCCCATCCTGGGTCTAGTACTATTCAATATTTTCGTTAATGACTTGGATAATGGAGTGGAGAGTAGGCTTATAAAATCTGCAGATGACACCAAGATGGGATTGCTTTGGAGGACAGGATTAGAATTCAAAACAACACTGAGAAATTGGAGAATTGGTCTGAACTCAACAAGATGAAATTCAATAAAGACAAGTGCAAAATACTTCACTTAGGAAGGAAAAATCAAATGTACAACTAGAAAATGGGGAATTAATGGCTAGGTAGTAGTACTGCTGAAAATGATCTGGGGATCACAAATGCAATACGAGTCAACCATGTGATGCAGCTGCAAAAAAGGCTGATATCATTCTGGGTGTATTAATAGGAGTGTTGATTGTAAATTACAGAAGGTAATTGACTTTTGTTTCATTTTTCCCCAAAAAGGTTAGTAATGATTACATATCTAACATAGTGAATGCCAGTGAAAATGACGCTAAAATAGGATCTGAGGCTAAAATAGGGAAAGAACAAGTTAATATTTAGACAAGTTCATAGGTGCCAACGCTGTGGGTGCTCTGCAGACATGGAGCACCCATGGGGGAAAAATTGGTGGGTGCTCTGCCTGCATCAGCAGCCAAGCTCCTCACCTGGCCCCAGCTCATCTTGCCTCTGCCTCCTCCCCTGAGTGTGCCACATCCCCGCTTCTCCTCCCAGCGCTTGCCACCACAAAACAGCTGTTTCACGGTGTAATAAGGGAGGGGGGAGGAGTGGGAACACAGCACACTCAGGGGAGGAGGCAGGGAAGAATCAGGACCAGGGCGGGGATTTGGGGAAGGAGTTGGAATGTGGATGGGAGCAGCGAGGGGGGAGGTCAAGCACCCACCAGCGCCAGCAGATGTCAGCACCTATGGACAAGTTAGATGTTTTTAAGTCAGCAGGGCCTGATGAAATACATCCTAGAATACTCAGGGAGCTGACTGAGGAGATAACTGAGCCATTAGCAATTATCTTTGAAAACTCATGGAAGATGGGAGAGATTCCAGAGTACTGGAAGAGGGTAAATATAGTGTCAATCTATAAAAAAAGGGAATAAGGACAACCTGGGGAATTGCAGATCTATCAGCTTAACTTTAGTACCCAGAAAGATAATGGAGCAAATAACCAAGCAATCATTTTGCAAACACTTTTAGAAGATAATAAGGTGAGAAGTAACAGTCAGCATGGATTTGTCAAGAATCAACCATGTCAAACCAACTTAATGGCTTTCTCTGACAGGGTAACAAGCCTTGTGGTTGGGAATGGTATATCTTGACTTTAATAAGGCTTTTGATACTGTCTCCCATGATCTTCTCATAAAAAAATTACGGAAATACAGCTTCGATGGAGCGACTATAAAGTGGATGCACAACCGATTCGAAAACTATTTCCAGAGAGTAGTTATCAGTGGTTCATAGTCAAGATGGAATGGCATATTGAGCGGGGTCCCGCAGGAATCGGTCCTGGTCTAGTTCTGTGCAATATCTTCATCAATGATTTAGATAATGACAGAGAGAGTAAACTTATAAAGTTTGCAGATGATGCCAAACTGGGAGGGGTTGCAAGTGCTTTGGAGGATAGAATTAAAATTCACCATGACCTGGACAAACTGAAGAAATTGTCTGAAGTAAACAGGAAGAAATTAAATAAGGGCAATTGCAAAGTACTCCACTTAGGAAGGAACAGTCAGTTGCACACATACAAAATGGGAAATGACTGCCTAGGAAGGAGTATTGCAAAAAAGGGATCTGACAGTTATAGTGGATTACAAGCTAAATGAGAGTCAACAGTGTAACACTGTTGCAAAAAAAGTGAACATAATTCTGGAATGTATTAGCAGGAGTGTTGTAAGCAAGACACAAGAAGTAAGTCTTCCACATTTCTCACCTGGAATATAATGTCCAGTTCTGGTCACCACATTTCAAGAAAGGTGTGGACAAATTGGAGAAAATCCAGGGAAGAGCAACAAAAATGATTAAAGGTCTAAAAACATGACCAATGAGGAAAGGTTAAAAAAACCAGTATGTTTAGTTTTGAGAAAAGTTGACTGAGGGGGAACTTGATAACAGTCTTCAAATATGTTAAGGGCTGTTATAAAGAGGACAAAGATCAATTGTTCTCCAGGTCCACTGAAAATAGGACAAGAAGTAATGGGCTTAATCTGCAGTAAAGGAGATTTAGGTTAGATATCAAGAAAAAACTTTTAAACTAGAAGGGTAGTTAAACTCTGGAATAGGCTTCCTAGGGAGGCTGTGGAATCTCCACCTTTGGAAGTTTTTAAAAACAGATTGGACAACACTTGTCAGGAATGCTCTAGGTTTACTTGGTACTGTCACATCAGGGGGCTGAACTTGATGACTTCCTGAGATCCCTTCCAGTCCTATATTTCTGATTCTATGATCAAGGACTTTTTAGCTGGGAAAAGGAACTGGCCAAAGCTGCCTTATCTCCTCTGCTATCTACAGTGGTTTAATTATTATTTTTTGATTATTAAATAGCACATTTTGTAATTATCATAGTGCTCTGTGGAATGACAGATTAAGTATTGCTACATACATGGATCACTTTATCCACTAAAGAAATGCATCCATCTCTAAGATGTAACATAGCAGCTTTTATACTATCAGCAACACTGACACAGCAGCCTTAGATACAGAAAGTGAAGTTAAAGCAAAGGAATTTGTGCCAGAACCCAGGCAGAATGCAACAATCCAGGTTGAAATTTGTTCAGGATACTAGGTCTAACATGCTCATGTTACAAAAAGTGCAAAAGGATCCTAAATGGCCAAGATCTTGCTTAGATGTACAACTCAAAAGACGGCAGCCATTAGCAGCAAAAGGCCACCTTGGAGGCATTTTTCTTAGCGTTTTCTGTAGCCCCATCACCACTATAATTATGTGCTTTGGGATACTGGTCCAATTTGGGCTCAGCAAGAAGAATTCAACCCACTGAATCAACAACTTCACTTTCTGAAGAACCTTGGTGGGTTCTCATTTATCTACTAAATAGCCTGATCCTTCTTAGTCTGTAAGATCTAACAAGACAGCAACCTGAGACATTATGACTACGCCTAATTAGGGGCTTACCCCTTAAAATAAAACAATGTCTCCAGGATTAATAATGGAACAAATTGTCACAAATTGGAATGTCCATTATGAAAAATGTATATATTTGTAGCCAAGCTGGTTATTTGCTGCAATAATAAATAATCCTAGCCCTTTTTGAAGAGCAGATTTTGATTTTTACCAATTTGTTCTCATACAGATCATGTGCTGCTTTTGCAGTGCAAGTCTGAAACCTTGATTTCTGTGTGGGTTCGTTTTAGGTTACAAAGATATTCTAGGCTATAACTACAGTCTTTGGGTCATAGGTACAGCAGCCAATGATGGCCATTTAAGGTAGGACTGAGGTCCCAGTCCAGCAGATACTTATGCATATGCTTAACTTAGTATAAATTGTCTTATTGACTGTAGAGGGTCTATACTCACATGCTTAAAACTAAAGAATGTTTTAAAGCTATCCTAAGTACATGAGATCCTGTACCACTGAAATGGATGGGAATTTGCTATTTATTTCAGTGGCAGCAGCGTAGCTAGCATTGAGATGGCTTGTGTTAGACAGAAATCCTCAAACAAGACACGTATTTCAAGCTGTCAGCCTGTGCAGAAGATCAAACTAAATTTAAAGAGACAATTCCATCCCCAGTGCAACTACAAGGAAGTAACTGGAATTACACCAGGGACAGACTGGACCCAGCGTCTTTTAATCTTGTGATTACTTGGGCTGAGAGGATTATTATAGTTAAAATAGTAATGTCCTCATTTGCTCACTTCTTACCTGCCTTAATATGCCTGATTCATGTTTTTAAAAGCTTAGCACAATTAGCAACTACAGTAAACATTATCATCAGAAGAAGGAAACCACAGGAGATATTTACTGCTCCAATTTCTCCCCAGTATAGGGGCAACATTAGTACATAGCCAAATGACTGATAAATGATCTGGGAGGCTACTGAGGACTTTGCAGCCAGAACACGGAAATAAGATGTGAGGTGTTCCATTGTCTGTGGGTTTCAGGAGAGAAAGGATCTAATCCTGCTCCCCTTGAAGTCAATGGGAGTGCTTGCCTTTGACTCCAGTAGGATCAACATAAAGTTATAATGGAAGTTTGAGAATCCTAGCAAAAAACTAATGCCATGGATTCTCATTCTCCATTGTGCTGAATAGTGTGTATATAATCCACTGGTCTGTGTGCGTTACCTGTCCCTCTCTGTGCCCATTGCACCATAGAGGGTGTATCATGTAACACACATTGACCAGTGGGTTACCTATGGCATTCAAATACAGTGCACCAGAACAGGTAGCAAAAGGTCACAGAGAGCTTTTTTGCCATAGACAGGTTTCCCTTAGTGGTAGCTCTTTAGCTCAAGCTGTAGCAACTCATCCTTTTAGCTACAGAAGTTACTGGCTGAATCCCTGGTGTATCAGCCAGAATGATAGCAGGCATGTAAGTGGGGGCTTGTCCAGTATTTGAACTGTTCTGGACCTCAGGTGCTTGGCACAAGCTTCCTCAGACATGAGTAAATACGGAGCTCACTAGTCAGTGAGGTTTAGGTATCATATCCCGTCGATTATTCAGAGAGGAGGAAGGGTAACACATACTGACCAGTGGATTACATATACAGAGCAGTTTCCTATTCTACATGACAGGCATATTCCTTTCTGCTACTGGGCAGCACTTAAGGGTTGTGTACAAGATAGGTGATAGAGACCCTTTGGAGCCCTCATGCACTCCCATTCCAGTTTCCATAATAAAGTAAAATATTAGCATAGAAGCCAGGATAAAAGGACTCCAAGGGAAGCTAGGACGCAGGGGAATTCCCTGCGAACCCAAGGAAACTTGATAGAGAACACCTGAATCCCTTGGTTTATAGTACACAGTCATAAAGGGCTTCTAAAGGGATGTCAGGCTCTAAGGAATGGGGTTAACTCTCTGTATTTTTGCAGGAAGTTTAAGGAGACCTGCTTGTGATGAGTTCGCTCACAGAGACCCCCTTGGAACTGACACCTGATGTGCTGAAATTACCTCTGAGCCCATTTTCCCTTGTCTTGTTGAGCCAGACACTCTACTCTGCTGCAACACAGATCCAGGGTCTGGTCCACGCCCCCAAAGCTGCAGACTTAGGTAACCAGCTGAGCTGTTTTCAGTTGTCTCCAGCACCCAGTTCCCATGGAATCCAAATCCCAAATAAATTTGTTTTACTCCGTATAAAGCTTACACAGGGTAAACTCAAATTGTCCACTCTCTATAAACACTGATAAAGAGATATGCACAACTGTTTGCTCCCTCAGGTAATCACTTACTCTAGGTTTATTAATGAACAAAAGTGATTTTATTAAATATAAAAGGTAGGATTTACGTGATTTCAAGTAACAACAGACAAAAAGTAAGTCACCAAGAAAAATAAAACAAAACACGCCATTCTAAGCCCAACACATTAAGAAACTGATTAGAGGTAATATCTCACCCTCAAAGATGTTCCAATAAGCTTTTCTCATAGACTAGACTCCTTCCTAGTCTGGGCCCAATCCCTTCCCCGGTACACTCCTTGTTGGTTCCAGCAGACATCTCAGGTGGTAAGCAGGGGTTTTCTCATGACTGGCAACCCCTTTTGTCCTACTCCACCCCATTTATAGCTTTGGCACAAGGTGGGAATCTTGTCTCTCTGGATCCCCACCCCTCCTTCTAAATGGAAAAGTACCAGATTTAGGATGAATTTCAGGGATATGAACTTGTCTTCTAAGGGTGCAAAGAATGTGGAATCAAGAACAGAACTGGCAAAAGGGGTGCAATTCTATTGACTTCAGTGCAGTTGCCCCACATACAGCAGGTGTGAAATTGGTGAAGGATGTTCCAATAATCCTCTGCCTTCAAATGAAATGCGTCCTGGGGTTAATTCATGAAAGTTAGAGAAATTGTATCTCTAGGGCTTCTTTCCCCAGTCTAAAGAGTCTCTTCATGTATGCAATAATAAAATAAATAAATAAAATAAATAAATATGTAGATAATTATTTAAACAAAAGAACACACAAACCACAGAAGTGGTGAGGTTCTATTGTATTAGCCATCTCTTCTCAAGTATCCTATTCTGTAACACTGCCACCTGTTTCATCACTGAATAGTTATCCTGCTACATTAACTGGGTAGGTTTTACAGACTTTGGCATAAGGCACAAACTTCTTATCACTCCCTCTGTCTGTATGTACCTAAGAGTGCTTTAATTGGTCATTTGGACTATTATGCAACATTTATCTCTATTTGTAATACGAGATACTACATGAAATCAACACACTTTTATGTACATTAGGCAAGGCTGCATAGCGTTATCAATACATGTCTTTCATCACACACTTTATTTCAGTTTAGTATCTTTAAAACATTTGCCAAGTAAATTTAAACTATCAACTACAATCAAACTTGGAAAGTACCTTCAGCAAACATAACTGAAAAAAATGGGTACATACAATAATCAACTTACTAACATTTATACTGCAGAATACAGAGCATTAGTCATCTGTTTTAAAAGTTTCACTCATTCATTCAGGGAGCAGAAAATATACTACTCGTCTACACACATGCCGTGAATAGCAGATAACTAAAGTTAATAGCAAGTAATTAATGTTCTCTGATTGTACGGTGCCTACCACAATTGAGTCCCGCACCATGATCAGCGCTCCTAGATGCTACCATAATACAATTAATAAATAGTAAAATAATTTAAGCAAGCAGTTACAAATAACCTAGAATTTGAAAATTATTCATCCAAACTATTCAGTAAATACTAAAATTCTGATGACAGTTGCAAAAGTTAGGATCTGTTTGTGATTGATTTGCAAATCCAACAAACTCTGGCAAACCTCGATGCTGTTCAGTCTCACTCGTGTTACATTATAGTTGGTCTTTTAACAGCCTGTATCTCTTATGAGACAAAGCCATGCCGGGGTGCACTGGCTTGTGGGTACTGGAGGAAACACACTGAGCAGTGCCTTTTGCTACACCTTTAGAAAAGGTGTAGCCATTTACAATTTGAGTTAATTACATATATAATGCACCCCTAGCTAGTGCTAAAACTTGAGGTTCTTTTTCATAGTCTAAGGCCTTGTCCTCACTAGAGAAAAAAATATGTTTTTAAATTGAATTAGGTAATGTGGTAAAGTTAGCAAGGACAAGACAGTTTGTAGTTTTCACACAAGTTAGCAGGTCAACCATAGGCTCCCTCACAGTCTTTATAACTTGATCTACTACTAACTTGTCTAAACAAACTGCCTTGTCTTCAGTAAGATTTTTCCAATGTGTTAGCTAATTCAAGGTAAGATCACATCTTTGTTCCTAGTGAAAATGCACCCCTTCAGCTATAAATTCCTTAATAACCATGTGCATAGTTTAACCTGGTCCCTTCTATTACACTATATTAACATAAAATTGCAGGTTACAACAGCAGCTTTTCAGTCTTCAATTATGCTGATGTATTCTCAGTTTTCTCACAAGCTTAGTTTTATCATGCAATTTTCCCTGACAAACACACAAAAGAAAAAACCAGAAGGAAAAATAAGGCTTCCTTTTCATGGTAAGAGATACCATGATCGGACAAAGTCTCTCTCTCTCTCTGTCTCTCCTGGCAACAGAAATCAGTAGAAGTGTCAGATGAGCAGGTAAAGTCAAATCCAGGTGCATCTAAGCTATGTTGTTAAATATGAAAACATCAGAACCTGAGGTAGTATAGGATATAGGGCCATTAGACCCACTATTCCATGAATTTCTCTCCCATCCTTCTCTTCCTTGCAGAATTAGCTCTTCCATGTTAAGGCTTCACCCTGGTGACAAATTCTATTAGGTGGCCCCCCGAAAGAACAGTTTTGATTGAGAGACACATTTTGTATATTTATCCTGTCTCTACATTACCACAGGAGAAACAGATCACAGACAAGTTTGATATTCTTTGATGAACACATGGCATTAGGGTGATAACATGAAACATTACATTTCAGCTAGGGATGATGCACTGCCCACTAGCGCAATTTACAGGGCAGCTAGAAGCCCTGAAATATATACAGTATATCTGGTAATGATTACTGGATTTAAGAACTAAATTACACTTCTCAGACTATGAAGCAGGGGTTCTCAAACTTCATTGCATCGCAACCCCCTTCTGTCAACAAAAATTACTACACAACCCCAAGGAGGTGGGGGGGGGGACTGAAGCCTGAGCCCACCCTAACTCCCTCCACCCGGTGGGGAGTGGGGCAAAGCCAAAGCCCCACCAGTCTAGGTGGAGGGTCCAAAGCTGAAGCCCAAGGACTTCAGCCCAAGGCAAGGGGCCTGTAACCTGAGCCCCACCACACAGGGTTGAAGCCCTTGGGCTTTGGCCCCAGGCAGTGGAACTTGGGCTTCGGCACTGGGCCGCAGCAAGTCTAAGCCGGCCTTGGCAACCCCATTAAAATGGGATTGTGACCCACTTTGGGGTCCTGGCCCTACAGTTTGAGAACTGCTGCTATAAAGGACTCTACTAGTAAGAATGCATAAACAAAAAAATTCTGTGGAGACAAAGCAAGATCTACTGGATGCACTGAAGAAAAATAGTGTTCTCTCTTTTTAAAAAGCTGAAAAGGAGCAGATGGTATTTTACTATGTATTAGTACACAGTAAGGAGAAGGAATAAAAGGAGAGATAGGTGTGAGCTTTGTCTGGTTGTTAAAAGAAGACTGGAGTGGAAGCGGGGACACCCAAGACCCTATTCTTCCATTACAGCATCCACTCCAATCTTACTAAAGTCAGACTGATTTACTGAAGTCAATGGGAGCTACTTGTATCCCGTGGCAGAGGAGAATAGGGTCCTTAGGTTCTGTTCCTGTCTGTCTGTGTAACATTGGGGAAATTCAGTTAACCTCTTTAGGCCTTAGTTTACCTAGTTGTCACTTCTCTATGCTGCTATTTGCCTAGCAGTAACTTGGCAATAATGTTTATCTCCCACAAACAGCTTTTGTGGGGCTTAATTCATTAATGCTTATAAAGCGATTAGGAGTGTCTCAGAAGGTGCTACAGAACGGCAAAGCATTATTATTTTTGTCCAATACATAATACAATGTCAAAGTTTGCTTGCATTCATTAAATAATATCATATAGTAATTTTAGAAACGACGTGTGCACAATCAGAAACTTATCAAGGGTCTTTCAGTCTTCTAGGATTTAGGTAGCAAAACAGACTTATGACTGCATCACAGAGTTGTGGCGCGATTTCCTTGGAGAAAACTGAAAAAAAAAAGGACAGTAAAATTTATAAGTGAGCAGAAACAGAGGGTAAGTGAAAAAGAAAATCTTCCCAGCAACTAGTCGGGGTTTGCCATTGATCTCAGTGGGGCCAGGACGTCTCCCTGAATGTTTACAGTGAAAATTAAACCCACTGGAGAGGGGAAAAAAATACCATCTAAAATGAGATGCAGAGACACACTTATGCTGCAAATGGCACACAAAAAACAGGCTTTAAACACACATGATCCCAGAAAAACTCAAAAGTATGTAAAAAATGCTAAAATATCAAGGAATGCTTCACAGAACTGAATTCTGGTTAAAGGTACAGAAGGAGAATCTGAAAAAAAAAAAAAAATCTTGCACCAACATTGTCTTTTGAAAATCCTTGGGATATAGTCCTTATTATAGCTATTGTAAATAACTGATGAATGAGACTACGAAAAGTACTACACAAGCTATGCAAAAATCATCACTTCTAAAACAAAGACGTAAGATAACTGACTGAATCCACAAAAGAAACTGAAGAAAATAAGCAGCTTCTCACTCTGCCCTATGTTGATACAGGCAACAGCCATACATGCTTCTCCCATGCTGCCATTACAATGTGCTTCAACATTGATTGGAGAAACCATGTCAAAGAGTGAAAGGCTAATTCAAGCGCCGTGACCATTCAGATACTTGACCTTTCTGATGAGACTGCTATCAAAGGTTAAAATTGTGACGGCTATGTCTGAAAGTGGAGACCTTTCCACTGGAAATTGTACTGCAACCTTCAAATCCATTTCACATAGGCAGGGTGCTTACCAAACAGCGATCACATGAGAACAACTTTCAGTGACTACTGATCTAGGCTGCATTTAAACCAGTGACCTGCAGGTGAAAGACCCTGTTCCATTACCAATCCCCTGAGCCCTGCTTAAACAAAAAGAAAGAAGCCAAAATTCAGAAATTTAATCCCAGAAAACTCTCCTGAATTATGTAGAAGTGTTTTACCATTGTAGTACTTAACATACTTGTATAAGGAGATCCAGGGCTCCCACTCCCAACCAATGATACAAAAGTAATGAAACTTTATTTTGCTATTGGATGATTGGTAATTGTGCATCTAAGATTTCTGTGATGGTTTTTCCCTTTTTATGATTAATCCTTAATTGTGTAAAATCCCCTCTGTTTTCACATAACATTAGATATGGCAAATTGACATTGTGATTGAAATTTAGAAATTCACTGAAAGCAATCAGCACAAGAATTTTATAGAAATATCATGATGCCTCTTTACATGTACTAAGGAACAGGGTAAAAAAGGTCCTAATTCACCAAAGTCAGGGTGTGACATTCCCCAGGGTGCAATCTGAACTGCTGGACTGCTGTGTCCCCTGAGCTATCCAACCTGTGATGATGCCTTTTACACTGCTCTGCTGGTTAACAGCAACCACTCCAGACTCTGCTCACACCCAGCCACTAGCATCTGAACTCACTCCAGCTGAACACATGAATGCTATGCCCAGCCATCCATAAATTACATACAAGGTGACGTGTATATTCTCAGTCCCAGTCTTGTCCCCCAGAAATGTGCACCTTGTACTGTCCAGTGCACTACTGAACAATACAAGCTCATAATAAGTCTGTCATTTCAACAAAGGAAAATATGTACCAGCTTTGTTGATCTGAATAAAGATTCCCAAACACTTCAACCAAAACAATTCCAGATTTTTATTTAGATATTTATCTAATACAAATATTAGATAAACAAGTTTGTTAGAGAAAGAGATTCTAGTGATTACAAGTGATAAGGCATAAAAGTTAGCATTTGTTACAAAAGAAATAAAAGGATAAACACACAATTCCCAAACTTAACCACGGCTAAGAGATTTAAATGCAAAAAAAGAGTTATATGCACTAAAAGCTTACAGCAGTCTGTACTGGCTGAAAAACCTTCAGGCAAGGACCACTCCCCAAGTTCAATGATGCTTCTTTTGTCTTTCAAGCGATCTTGCTGCCGTGAGTAGAGATAGAGGGGAAGAGGTAAGGATTACCTCCCACCTGAGTGCAAATAGTCTCCCATGTACATGAGAGAATTTCTGGGATGAAACGTAAATTCTTTGTTATACCTTCCCTCCCGCCCCACACGGGTGGATGACCAGTTAAGCAGGTAATGGTTCTTTAACACCTTGCTGGCATGCTAGTGCGTCTTTGTCTCTAAGAAAATGGTATGTGAGCATTACCCAGAATTACAACATATTTCAGTAATAATCATAGCAAAATCTCATAATTTGACATACAGTGATGTTACACACATTTCAGCAGGATAATACTACTCAACAGATGAGTTTTCAAATACCACCTCACAATGCATACTTTGTACAAAATATATCATAACTATATAAAAATGGTGAACATAGGGTACAGGGTGTCGCACAAGGATGTAGCCTATCAAGAAATGGCAGCTAGTGAGGAAAAATCCCAATGTACCAACTTCTCAGATGTGGCCAGTTCATGGTTCTGTCAGTGGGAGGCTTCCAATGATTTCAGTCAGACTAGGATCTGACCCATAGTCCGAGTTTAAGTTAACAGTTACCAGCTGCCATAGTGAAAATTATACATTCAGAACTGAAACCACTGGCCAAATATTTATTCACAATTTTAGAAACCATTATGGATTTTATGGCTATAAGGCGCCATGATGATCATCTAGTCTGAGCTCCTGCATAATAGAGGCCATAGAATTTCACTCAGTAATTCTTGTATTAAATATCTAGAAACATCTTGCTTCTCTCAGTATTTTCTCTCCTGACTGGTTGCTTTGTCTGCTTCTTCCACTCTCTACAAAGGGTTTTATTTTCTTGCCGTCTTCCACATCTGGAACTGTCTCTGACCCAAACTTTCCCTTTCCTCCTTGCAATCCTTCCATAAAATTCACTTCTCTTTTAAAGCTCTTAGGTTAATCTACTTATCGATGTCTCCTTGTGTTGTTTCCCTGCCTCCTTGTCTTTTACAAGGTTTATAAAGCACTATGTACACTTTAAGGTGCTCTATAAATAATAGATTAATGATTGATGTAAAGCGGAGTGGGCAAACTTTTTGGCCCAAGGGCCATATTGGGGTTCCGAAACTGTATGAAGAGCCAGGTAGGGAAGGCTGTGCCTCTCCAACAGCCTGGCCCCTGGCCCCTATCTGCCCCCTCCCACTTCCCACTCCCTGACTGCCCCCTCAGAACCCTCGACCCATCCAACCCCCCCCCGCTCCTTGTCCCCTAACCACCCCCTCCCGGGACCCCCGCCCCTAACCATCCCCCCGAGGCCCCACCCCCTATCCAACTCCCCCATCTCCCAACTCCCTGACCCCTATGCACACCCCAGCCGCCTGACAGGCCCCCCAGGACTCCCACACCTATCCAACCGTCCCGCCTTCCCATCCCCTGACAGCCCCCACCGAACCTCCGCTCCATCCAACCGCCCCCTGCTCCCTGTCCCCGAACTGCTTCCCAGGGCTCTCTGCCTCTTATCCAACCCCCATGCTCCCCGTTCCCTGCCCCCTTACCACGCTGCTCAGAGCGGCAGGAGCTCGCAGTTCTACCACCCACCCCGGCCGGAGACAGCCACGCTGCCGTGCTGCCCAGCAGGAGCAGCAGGCCAGAGCACTGGCAGCGGGGTGAGCTGAGGCTGCATGGGAGGGGGGACAGGAGCAGAGGGGCCGGGGGCTAGCCTCCCCTGCCAGGAACTCAAGGGCAGGGCAGGACAGTCCCACAGGCTGGATGTGGCCCACGGGCCATAGTTTGCCAACCTCTGATGTAAAGTATGCAAACAAAATAAGCTAGGCAACCTCCCACTAGGAAGATTTCAGACTGAATCTGCTGTGGAAAATACTTCATTGCTACAGCATGTGCTACATAGTAGGTATAAGATCCCAGGCTTCATCCTGCTTAGTGGCCATATAGAGCAACTAACTTTCCAGTTTTCAGAGTAGCAGCCGTGTTAGTCTGTATTCGCAAAAAGAAAAGGAGTACTTGTGGCACCTTAGAGACTAACAAATTTATTAGAGCATAAGCTTTCGTGAGCTACAGCTCACTTCATCGGATGAAGTGAGCTGTAGCTCACGAAAGCTTATGCTCTAATAAATTTGTTAGTCTCTAAGGTGCCACAAGTACTCCTTTTCTTTTAACTTTCCAGTGCGTATGGCACTGTGTGCTCTATATATCTAAGGAGAGAAGCAAGTCCTTACTGGGTGTCACATACAAAAAAAAAAAAAAAAAAAATCTAATGGTTATGAAAAGGAAGTCTAACTACATTTGTTAACTCCTTATATGGATGGAAAATATTTACTACATAAACTCTACTGCATTTTCAATTATTTGGAACTTGTATATTGGCATTATATGCTAAACAGATAGAGTAAGTAGAATGGTAGATTTTGTGCCAAGCTTTTTGGCTTTCACAGTAATTCTCATCTGATCTAATGAAATTCATTACATTATCCTGGAAGATGTGGGCTTTGACTGCACTTCATTAAGCCTAATTCAACCACAATATTTAATGTAAAATGTAACATTATGTTTTGTCCCTAGGGCCAAACACTGTCTTGTGCAAATTATCCTTTAAAAAATTACAGATAAAGTCAATGGTTGTCCAAAGCAGACTGAATTTGTTATAATCATAAATTCCCAGCTAATGATGCCCTGAATGCAATGATCATTAGAAGACACTATAGTGTCTCTCCACTGGGATTTTTTTTTTCCCCCAGGGAAACTCCCTCCACTGTTGCACTGCACTGCCATTGGTGTGGCAACACCAATGCTATCAAGTGTGGGAGTGCAAGGACATGTCAGCTGCTGGAGCTTTTACCACTATGTTGTTTAGCCCTGCTCAGAACAGATATGCTGTTCTATGCTAGAAGTCCTGCTGTTGATGCCATTGCAAGAGTTCCCCAAGCATGCCAACATAATAAGGCCTTATGGTCAATTCTGCTCCCTGTAAAATGCATCATTATCAAAAAACAATTGGATGCACACTGCAAATAATAAAATGAACATGTAAAAGCCTGTTTTGTTAGCAGGAAACTATTTGGATCCCCACTGCTGCTCTGCACCTGAGAGAGAGGAGCAACTGGCTTGCTTTCCCCATAAAGGCAGGTGAAACCACAACAGTATGTTTGAAGACAGAACCCCTTCTGGGAGCGTGACTGAATAGAAAAAACACAAATAGCCCTACTTCTTGCAGGGATCAGCAAATTTAGGACAGAACCTCAGGGCTGATTCCTTAAGCACATGTAGGATGAGGGGTGGAGGAAGAATTAAAAATGCTGATAGTCTTCCCTAGGGTGACCAGATGTCCTGTTTTTACAGGGACAGTCCCGTTTTTGGGGACTTTTTCTTATATAGGCACCTATTACCCTCCCTCGTCCCATTTTTTCCCACAATTGCTATCTGATCGCCCTAGTCTTGCCAAGCCCAAGCATTCCAAAATCACGAACTGGACCCCAAAAATATCATGAGATTTTTAAAAAAAAAAAATACATTTTAGGTTCTTTTTGTTTGCTTACTGGTTTTTGAGCATTTAGGATGCATTCCGATCATGTTTTCAGGCTTTTCTCTCAACCTTTAGGGCTAAATACATTAAATGAAGGCTGAGATTCTCACAGTCACATGACTCCAGGACTTGGGGCTTTGAGAAAATAACCAAATATCATGAAGTCTTGATAAAATTCCAAGCAGTGGGAACATTATTAGATCAGGGACTGACTACGTTAGGCATTGTTCATACACATTGTAAAACTTGGCCCCTGGCCCAAACTTACAGGTGTGAAGGGACCCTGAGCTGGCCGTAGAATCAGGGTGGGGGGGATGGATCCTGGTCTCACCCTGACCCCTGCACCAGGGCAGGGCCTCTTCACACAGCTGTTCATGTTCCAAGTGGTGGATCCCAGGCTCGGTTCCTTGCCAGGGGTCATTGTGGGGTGGGCCAGGCGGCAGCTCCTAATCATTACATGTTGTCCATACAGTACCACCCCCATTTTTCCTGCTGGCTGGCAGGAAAGCTAACTCCCTACAAGCAGCGGAGTTAGCCCAATACAGTGATTCTTTCAACAACAGCAAGGCAGAAGGCAGAATCCCCACTCCTGACTCCCCACTGTCTGAAAAAACACACATCATTAGACTAATTTAACAATTTCCATACAGTCTGTCAAATAGTGATTTAAACAGAGCCTTACCCATGGATAAACGCTAGCTCAGGGCCTTTCACAGGGACCATGTGCAAGGCTGAGTAGTGCTGCTATCTGGTATGCCCAACAGCCACCATTCAAACCCCAAGTTAGGCCCCTTAATATTGAGAGTGTCTTAAAAAATTATGAGGTTTAAAAAATACATTTGGATAGTTTGTGTGTGTTGTCTGGATTGGGAGCCCGTAGGGCTTGTGTTTTCAAACTTTTCTCACACCCAGGAAGGCTTGAAACTCACTTGTTTGTTGTTTTAAACGAAAGCGGAGATTTTGTGGTAATGAGCTGACTCCGGGAGACAAACACCAGCTGTTGCGAGGCTTGCAATGAAGTCACAGCAGATGGCAACGCAGCACTCCCTGAGCCTGGCCCCGGTCTCTCACAGCCCGGCACCGCCTGGGCCCCGCTCACGGGGCAGGGGCTCTCGGACCGTAGCTGCACCTTGCGCGGCTCGGAGGACCTCGTGGGTGCTACTTGACAAAGCCCTGCGCAGCGCCTCCGCGGGGCTGGGGCTGGCCAGGGCCGCCGTTCTCTAGGGCCAGGCCGCTGAACGTCTCTTGCCCGCCCTGGGCGAACCGGCGGCTGCCGCTGCTGCTGCGGGAGAACGCCCTGCGCTCCCACCTCTGGTTACCCCCACGGTCCGCCTCCGGAGCGCGGTCCTCTCAGCCCCCCGCTCACCCCGGGCCCCTCGCCCTGCCTAGGCTATGGGGGCGGGGGGGACTGATGCCCTGGGTCGGGGGAGAGCAGGTCCAGCAGCCCTGCCCCGAGCCCTTATTTCTTGGCACTGCGGCGGCTGAGAGCAGGGGCCCCGGGGCGCAGGCAGGGCGGGAACACCGAACCGCCCCCGGCTCTGCGAGAGGCGTGGGTTGGACGGGCCGCAGGCAGCGTCACTGGCCCTACCCGGGCATCATCCATTGTCCGACTGACAGCCTCGCTCTGGGGCGGGCGGAGTTGTGCTGGGCGGGTCAATGGGCGGCTGGTGGGCGTGTGCTCCGAGGCGGGGGTGGTGCTATTGCGCGGGCCGGTTCCGGCCCCTGAGCTGCGGGAGCGAGCGGAGGGGGGCCGGGCCTGTCAGCGCAGCCGGAGAACGGAGCAGGAGTCGCCATGGCCTCCACCGCATGGATGCCCGCGGTAAGCGGGTCCCCTGTGCTGGCCTTTGCCGGGGTCTGGCCCTTCTCCCCCCATGGGGGCTGGGATCCCGGGGAGGGAGGGACCCCCGCCCTATTGCGTCCCGACGCTCCCCTGGCTGCTGCCGGGCGCGGGGGGGCCTCGTCCGGGTGTCGGGGGCCGCGGCCCAGCGCCCGCGCTGCTCCTCAGCCCGCTGCCCCCAAGCTTGACTCCCCGGTGCGGGGAGCTGGGAAGCCGCAGGCCCGGCGGATGGGAGGGGGAAACGGGCCTGGCTGCTCAGTGGGCTGCACGGTTCAGAGGGGTCAAATGTCACTGCCCTTGGTTCAGTCTAGGCAGACACTGTTCAGTGCCCTTGAATCCCTTCGCCGCTTCTCTGGGTGGAGGGAGCTAGGACGGTGGTGACCTTTCCATCCTGTCCTGTAACGCGTCTCCCTGAGGACAGAGGGAGCCAAGCAACTGCCCCCGCTACTTGCTTCCCCACAACTGCAGATCTTTACAATAATAAGTTGGATATTTTATTTCATAATTATTTTAGCACTGGGAAGAACATTCTTACTTTCCTGTTGAGCTGGACTTGCTTTCCTTTCGCCTCCTGATTGTATCTTACATTTGTAAGACATTTGTTCTCAAGCTACTGACATTAGTATTTCCCATTCTTTGTTTACTACAGGCCAAGGTCCTATTCTGTTTGTGTCCACTAGCTAATGGTTTTCTGAGAGACTGCCACACTTGGATCGTGTGGGGTTTCTTGAGCATGGTGGTGTTGTCCATGGACACACACTTGGTTCTTACCAAGGTTAAATGTTTTGAGGGCTGCTGTACCTAGGAAAATTGCACATTCTGATTATTTCTTGTAAATTTGCATACATTGGTATTTGCACATAACAGAGCAGTAAAATCCTTATTCTTCAAACTAGCAGCAATGCAAATAGAGTTCATCTTACCCCTGCTGTGCCTCATATTTTAGCAGTAAAACAGGAGATGTGCATTTTTGAATGCATTTACTGCTACTTGTGTTTTTGAATAAGCTACTTACAACTTACTCCCATATACTCCTTTTATTTAATATTTTATAGTTAGACTAAAAATGGATTCTAATGATAGGACTACATTCACAATGAATTAATGGAGTCTTTCATTCATTCAGAATTCTCTTTCATTCTGGAGTCTGGAAAAAACAAGCTTATTAATACTTTGTATTTATATTCTAACTAGCAGTCCTCTGCACTCGTGTCCACCAACACTTTGTTTTTTTGAAAATGGTACTTATTCTGGAAGCTGTTCCACAGACACGGTCAATTGTGTTGGATAAACAAGAATAAAATTCCTTTGCTCTGCTTGAAAGATGCCCAGCCTATACTTAATAGCATCCACTTACTGTCCACAACATAGTGAACAATACTTTTCAGTATTTTCCAGCAAACAATAAACTTTTATTTTCAGACCTGCACTCAACATAGCATATGCCAAATCATTGAAAAATTCAACGTCTTTGAGCCCTCTGTTAAATTTTTACTAATTTGGACAAAAACAGTTCTGCTTCATTGAAACATAATTAAGGCCATAACAGAGCAATCTGATCATCTAGTCAAAGGCCCTACATAACACAGGCTATAGAATTTCACTGTGTGCATCCTCTGTCAAGCTCATAACTTCCAGTAAATACAGGTCTGATTCCCAGTCCCCTGCTCCAACCACTATACTACACTAGCTGTCTATAATACAGTCCCCTCTCTATAATTTTCACTTGTCTCCAGAGTTATCCCTTGGCACCACAGGCAAGAACTATGCCATGAAGATACCCAGGTGTTTACGTAGCTAAGCCAGTTCACCTTTTCTGTTGTCTGCTTCTCTCTCAAGTGTGTAGCTTGTTATGATATGCAGCGCTTGCTGTTATGACATTGTACGTTTCATGTTCAGTTACAGGTCAGAATGAATCTTAGCTCTAATTACCTTTTCTACAGCATTCATTACAATATCCTAGATGAGAACTACATCATTTCTAATCATCTTGCCTACACTCTGTCCTCCTTGTCATACAGTTATGTTCTTAATGCCAAGTCCGCATAAGTGTCAAAGACCTATGGTGGGAGGTTACAGTAGTAAGTTTCAGGTGAAATGTGTCTGACTGTCCTTTATCCAGTCCTTCCAACTGGTACTTACTTCGGTATGACATGATGTATCTATAGTTTAGGCTGCCCATATAAAACTTTTTACTGTATATGGTAGAATGGGTTATAATAATCTAATTCATTTTCAAACTAAAAGCATCTCTTTAGTATACACTCTTCTTAAGAATTGTCTAAGTATCATTGCATCAGCTACTTTACTAGTAATATCACCACATTTAAAACAGACTTATAGTTAAAATTCCACCATATTCATGAATGCAATCCAGATATGAAAATGCCAAGAGTGGTATTTACAGAAGATAAATCTACCATGGGCTTCAATGGTAGTAAGACTAATGCTGAGTGCTTTAGAAAATCCTATACCAGGTATTTAAGTGCCATGAAGGCTGCTACTAATCAAATCTTGCAGCAAAATCCTTGGGGTAAATTTTCAATACTTGTAAAGACAGTGTTTTCATATTTCATGACTTGTTCTGTTTGTCACAATTTTGCTGTAAGTTTCTGTCAGCTTTGTATCAACTCTCCATCTTCAGCTTCTTGTCTTATTGTGTCCTTGTACTTTCCTGTCTGTATCCATCTGTTGCCTCTTTGGGGGAGGGATCATCTTTTTATTCTGTGTGTGCACAGTACCTAGCACAATGGGGTCTTGGTACTTAACTAGAGCTATTAGGTGCTACAGCCATAAACGTAAAAAAAATTAGTCAACCATTATCCATATAACTAAAATTATTGCATCTTTGGGTCCAAAGTGTAATATCTGAATGTGTTCCCTTCATTTCCATGGCTTTCATGGACTGTGCCTCTACAAATTTTTGTTCCTATAATAAAACATTTCTTTCTCACCATTTATTGGACACAAGGACAAATATTTAATGGAGACTCCAAAGTTCTCTTATTTTAGACTTCGAAATCCACACAGTGTTTGTGGTGGAATTTACCCTTTTCCTAACATTCAGTCAATATATTACAAGCTCATTGTTAAAATTCATAAAGAATGGAAGAAATATTTTTTGGTAGCAGAGTATTCATATAAAACTCCTGAAAATACAAGACAGAATAATTAAAATGTTTGCAAACTGAAAGTTTTGGTCATCTGAAGAAAATATTTATATACTAAATGTATGACAACTAATGTTAGCAAAGATATTCCTAGTATAAAATGTGACCTGAAATAAGTGTACTATAAAATGCAAACCTGCTGCAGTATTAGAAATTAATATTGTCTTGCTTTCTGTTCACACACTAAAATATCTTTAAAAACAACGAGGAGTTCTTGTGGCATTTAGGGACTAACCCATTTATTTGGACATAAGCTTTTGTGGGCTATAACCCACTTAATCAGATGCATGGAGTGGAAAATACAGTAAGCAGGGATAAATATACAGCACGTGAAAAGATGGGAGTTGCCTTACCAAGTGGGGGGGTCAGTGCTAACTAGGTGAATTCAATGAGGGTAGATGTGGCTTATTCCCAACAGTTGACAAGGTGTGAGTATCAACAGAGGGAAAATTTATTTTTTGTAGTGACCCAGCCACTCCCAGTCTTTATTCAGGCTTAATTTGATGGTGTCAAACTTGCAAATTAATTCCAGTTCTGCAGTTTCATGTGCGGTATATTTATCCCTGCTTACTGTATTTTCCACTCCACGCATCTGATGAAGTGGGTTACAGCCCACGAATGCTTATGCCCAGATACATTTGTTAGTCTCTAAAGTACCACAAGGACTCCTCGTTGTTTTTACTGATATAGACTAGCATGGCTACCACTCTGAAATATCTTTGTTTTTACAGGTGTCTCGGTTGCTAGGAGTTTTCAAAAACCAAAAACAGGTGACCAGATGTTTTAGTAGTGCTGTGAGTATAATAGTATTTTTTTTCTTTTGAGAAGTTTCTCAATAAAAGTACTGGGCAACTTTCTGAATAAGACAGGGTTGCTATATTACCTTTCCACACACTTTTAAAGATAAGCAGCAAGTACAATGGCCATATGGTCTTATGCCATGTTGGATTTCTATTGACTAACTTTAGCACCAATATCTTTTGACAATTTCACATTCAAAAGAATCATATATTCTTAGACTAATAATTTGAATAACCCCTATGAAAAATTATAACAATTGCATGGAAAAATCACATAGTTGGGTCACATTAATAGGATAGTGATGGCTTAGAAATCAACCCGTCTGAAACTACTACAGAAACTTCAATGGCAACGTTGTTGAGAAGCTTCTAAGCATCTTTTTATTTCGCAAACTTTTCTATAAGCAGTAGACTTGCTTGCTGTTTAGCAAATGTCTTGTAGCTGTATTCAAATCTATACCTATGAAGTCTTTAAAGAATTCTGTAAACACTTTTATACCAGTATTAATACTGACATTTTAAAACTGCTGCTTTTAGAATATCTAGACACCTGTCCTTTTGAAGTCCCTCTGTAATGCTTCATTTTAGCTTACAATATGATTGTGTGATTTTTTTTTTTTCTCTTGAGCTTGTTTTTGTAAGTGATTTGTTTATATTTGGGTTCCTTACCTTCTGTGTGTATGTACAAAATGCACACAAGCATGCTCTTGAAGCCTCATTTAAAGAGGGTTTTGAAGAATGCTCTGACTGATGTATGTATCAATGCTATGCCTACTCTTTTATGGATGGTGTGCATTTTAGGAGAGACTGGCTTTTAATGCTATCATTATAGCTCTGCACTGTGAGTTATAAAAAATTTGAGAAAAAGAGAAACAAAGAAGTTTCCCATGGCTTGTATATTAGTGAAATAATTAAGAATGGGTGTTGCACCTCAGGCTCCAGGTACACTAGAGTTGGCATTTCAGACTTAATGCAGGATCTTACATCCTACTTTTGAGTGTACTACAGCCACACATTGCTATGTAACCAGTTATATCAGTGGGGAGAAGAAACACAAGCATACAGCCGAGAAGTCAATCTAAGTATCAGAAGACATGGCAATTCTTGAAGGCATTCAAATAATATGTATTAACATTACTGATAAGCCTTATAAATAGCAGTCCTCACATCCCCATTAGTTTGTTTCCTTTCTCTGAATCTCCACTTTCTCTTTTCTTTATAGATAACCTTAATGACTGTTTCCTTCAAAAGAAATTCAGATACTCAGCATTTCAATGTATATTTTGTATCTTGTGTGGCCAATTGTGAAACATCTTTTGTGTTTTCACAGTGATCCTAATCAGGGCTTTTTCAGATAACATCGTATCTGGGGCTGCTTTTATTGATATTAAAGACTCCTATGAAGGTTGGTCTGAAACTAAACGCCTGTTTCTAAGATTCAAAATGAATAGTAAAAGTAAACCTGGAGTAGCAGTTCTTAGATCTTGAACCAAGTTTGATCATTTACTTCCCTAGACACCTGATGAGTCCAAGCTGCGCAGTCAGTTTCCTCTGCTTCAGGGATGACATTGGAAACAAAATGCTGGGGGAAATGCAGCAGAAGTTATGGTGGAAAAATAACTTCATTTTGCTAAAAATAAGTTAGCCAAATAAGTGAAGCTTTTTTAAAATGAATGTTGGACTTCACAAAATTAAGAAAATAACCTTCAAACAAAACCTTCTCTAGGAATAAGTTAGCATGACTGGAGCCTGTTGTAGTGTAGGATAGGTCCTAGTATATATGACATAACTGGATAATGCTGGGTCCTGTACAAAGTGCCAGGAAGAAATAAATACCTGTATTGTACTGGGGAGGAATGTGAATAGGAAGGCTGCTTTTCAATTAGGTTAGCCACTTCTGTATTTCAGAAAGGACTGAGGCAACAGGTGGATTCTTTGGAACACTATGCAAGCTGGTTTGTCTGGGAAACAGACTCCTCTTTAGTGCAGTGCCATCTTTAAAGTGACTTTGGGAATTGAGTGATTGTTTTCTGTTCAAGCAACTAGCTTGATTTCACCAAAACACTTGTAATGCTCTGATGAATGCAATGTTCCTTAGGTGTACTATCTGACTTCTTGCATAGGTACAGACAGTAACTTTAATCCCAGGAGATGGCATAGGACCGGAGATTTCTGCTGCTGTTATGAAGATTTTTGATGCTGCTAAAGTAAGCAATTCATTTGCCTTGTTAGTCATGTACATTACAACTTGAAGTGAGTGTGTGCATAGGGATTTTACTTGTGACTTCTGTTTAAGTTTGCAGGGGTTCCAGTCAGAAGTTGTCACTGAATTGTCAAGTGTCTGGGTTGTATCTCTAGCCAAAAAAAAGAAAAATACTGAAGCTTTGTATATAACATAAAGATTGGTTAGGGTTGCCGTATCAGGACAGAGCCTGTATATCTTGGCAATTGGAAGCTCACAGCAAATACTGTGTTTTTTAATTCTTAGAAATTTAAGCTACAGTATTTTGTGTGAAATAATTATCTAATTGAGTAAAATAGTAGCAACTGATAGAAGGGGGTTTTTTGGGTCCACTGTGATTTGGGATACAAGTAAAAGAAAAGCGTACGTTAAAAACATTGGCTTGTTCTTAGCAATGTATTTGAAATTAATCCACTATTGCTTTAAACTAGGGCTGTCAATTTAATTGAAGTTAAGTCATGCGATTAACTCAAAAAAATTAACCGTGATTAAAAAAATTAATCGCGATTAATCACACTGTTAAAACAATAGAATACCAATTGAAATTTATTACATATCTTGGATGTTTCTACATTTTCAAATATCTATTTCAATTACAACACAGCATACAAAGTGTACAGTGCTCACTTTATATTTTTATTAATACTTGCACTGTAAAACTGATAAAAGAAATAGTATTTTTCAATTCATCTCATACACAAACTGTTGTGCAATCTCTTTATCATAAAAGTGCAACTTACAAATCTAGGTTTGTTACATAACTGCACTCAAAAACAAAACAATGTAAAACTTCAGGGCCTACAAGTCCACTCAGTCCTACTCCTTGTTTAGCCAATCGCTAAGAGAAATAAGTGTTTACATTTACAAGAGATAATGCTGCCCACTTAATTACAATGCCACCTGAAAGTGAGAACAGGCATTTGCATGGCACTGTTGTAGCTGATATTGCAAGATATTTATGTGCCAGATGTGCTAAAGAATCATATGCCTCTTCATGCTTTGGCCATTGTTCCAGAGGGCATGCTTCCATGCTGATGACACTTGTTTAAAAAAAAATGCATTAATTAAATTTGTGACTGAACTCCTTGAGGGAGAATTTTATGTCTCCTGCTCTGATTTACCCACATTCTGCCATATATTTCATGTTATAGCAGTTTTGGATGATGACCCAGCACATGTTCGTTTTAAGAACACTTTCACTGTAAATTTGACAAAATGCAAGGAAGATACCAATGTAAAATTTCTAAAGCTAGCTACAGCACTCGACCCAAGATTTAAGAATCTGAAGTGCCTTCCAAAATCTGAGAGGGATGAGGTGTGGAGCATGCTTTCAGGAGTCTTAAAAGAGCAACACTCTGATGTGGAAACTACAGAACCCAAACCATCAAAAAACAAAATAAACCTTCTGCTGGTGGCATCTGACTCATGGTTATGAAAATGAACATGCATTGGTCTACGCTCCTTTCAATGGTTATCAAGCAGAACCAGTCATCAACATGGACGCATGTCCCCCAGAATGGTGGTTGAAGCATGGAAGGCACATATGAATCTTTAGTGCATATGGCATGTAAATATCTTGCAACACTAGGTACAACAGTGCTATGCAAACACCTGTTCTCACTCTCAGGTAACCTTGTAAACAAGAAGCAGGCAGCATTATCTTCTGCAAATGTAAACACACCTGTTTGAGCAATTGGCTGAACAACAAGTAGGACTGATTGGACTTGTAGGCGCTAAAGTTTTACTGTGTTTTATTTTTGAATGCAGGGTTTTTTTGTACATAATTTTACATTTGTAAGTTCAACTTTCATGATAGAGATTGCACTACAGTAAATGCACAGTATTTGTATGAGGTGAATTGAAAAATACGATTTGTATTTTTACAGTGCAAATTGTAATCAAAAATAAAGTGAGCACTGTACACTTTGTATTCTGTGTTGTAATTGAAATCAATATATTTGAAAATGTAGAAAACATCCAAAAATATTTAAATAAATGGTATTCTATTATTAACAGAGTGATTAATTGTGATTAATTTTTTTAATTGCTTGACAGCCCTACTTTAAAACTATTTACCTTTGTAATATGGAAACCTAACATGTCCAGAGATTGATATAGTACATATGCAGAGAACTTGCTCAGAATTTAAGAGACTATGCATACAAAATCAAAAGATGCATACAGAATCTTCTGAAATAACCTTGGTAAGTTAAAATGGTTCCCCATCATTGGTACCAAAAAGGAGTTTGTCCTTAAAACTCTTCTTCCCACTACAAGATAGCCTTTTCCACAGTTGGCTTAGATTAACTACTCTTAATTATAGGGGGTATAACTTCATATTAAAGAGCTCATGCATAGTTCAGTTTTGAGAGGCAGGGAATAGACTTATTACTGTTGTATTTAACACCTGAGAGAGATGGAAAGGGAATGTCTAGTTTGGGTTACTCCTGATAGGAAATCAACTCTTTCAAGATTAAAAAAAGCATGTTAACATTTACTGGAAATTCTCTAATTTGTTCAGTTTCAAAGATGGTGGTCATTTAAGGAGCATAGCATACAGTTATATTGTTCTTCTATTACACTCCTTCCTGAAAAAAATTAACATGTGGCAACCTTTCGTAACAGGGAGATTCCCTAGGTAAATGAAAATTAAGACAGTGATGAGTGGGACTGACTGGAACATTCACAGCATTCTATTTAGGCATGCAGCCCAGTCAAATGTGTTCCTGTCTGTTGGGAGCTCTTGTTGATCTTGTTTAATTACGAAGTTGAATTTTAAAAGACTTTTAAAATTCATTTTGTATTTCTTGAAAATATCTAACATGAGAGAGATCACCATACGGAAACCACAAGCTGAAAGTGTAGACAGCATGGTGGAAGTAGTTCTAATGATATAAGTCTGGAAAAATATTATAGTAGGCATCTCATAGTGCCGTAGTTAGTTACATTCTCCTTTAAAGAGTTAGGCATGTGAAAATAGGAGGTTATAAACAGTTCTCTTTGGGCTGAAATAGCCTATGCTTGTCAGCTCCAAGATAAATTACTTTGGGAGGTTTGAGCAAAATCAAATCCAAAGGGATTTTGCTCAAATCTCCTAAAGTAATTATATGCGCACACACGCTTACAAAATTCCTAATACAGAAGATAATGTGGAACAAATGTGTTTAGGCTCCTATTCAGTGGGAAGAGAGAAATGTTACAGCTATCCAGGGACCAGGAGGAAGGTGGATGATTCCTCTAGATGCCAAAGAATCCATGGATAAAAACAAGATGGGACTGAAAGGTACTGCAGAGGTTAATTTTGTACTATTAAAAGCAACTGTTGCTTGTACTGGGTGGTGGGGGGGGATGTTCTTGGAAGTATGTGTGGCAATGTAAAAGACAAAGTACTCTACACCATAATAGAATGGTTAATAGAATGCATGACAGCAGTCATTTGAAACTTCAAAGCATGACCTTTATTTCAACTTTTAGTGTAGCTTTCTCATTTAATGAGTGGACATTCCTAGCCAGAATCAGCCAGCGTGTAGGTAAGTATCCTCGGAGTTTCCCTGTATGAGACCTACCCGCGCCATTTCATAAATGGCATTGCATTTCAGTGAATGAATATAGCAATTAGGGTGTGTTGAAGGGTTGACTCACCGGTGGCATTACCCTTCATGGCTGGGCATAGTGTACCAGGCTTTCTTCCTCTGATGCCCCCTGCCAACAGCTGCTCCAACTCTAGTGGTCTGCCGCTTCTCATGACCTTAGTCCTCTGACCAGGTCACTTATAGTGCCCCTTCCAGAGTAACAGTCCAACCAACAAAAGTCCAGTGTCCTTACATCACGTCTTTCTCCCCCCAGCTCTGGGCCCTGAGGTCCTTACGCTCATCTCAGGGTTTCAGAAGTCCATATTCCCTAAGGGGGCTTGACGCCACCTTCCCTGGCAGCTGGCAGGGGAACCCAGGTACTCGTACACCTTTGGGTTCCAGCTCAGGGACTGTTGAGTGAGCAGGCAAGGTCTGTCAATTCTGACCTGCCCCCTGCCTGGGTTTCTTTCTACCTCAACCTGTCAAGAGCCCCTTCCTGGGCCCTTTGGGTACCTGTATTTGTCTCAAGTGCCACACCTTTTCCATCTCCCTAAGCTCCATGACCTTGCGAGGTGCACCTTTTTTTAGGGCCATGACTCATAGGGGTCCCTCGCTTGGAGTCCCCCGACAAATCTCAACTGAAAAAATAAATGTAAGCCAACTTTTGCCCTCCTCGAGTTTGACCTTTTTATTCAGTTTTCCCTGTACTCCATTCCCCAGTTAAATGCCTCCCAGGGCTCTGTTCTGGGAAATCTAGTCCCTGCCCTTTTATCAGAGTTGCTCTACCCTAGTGGGTGCACCATGTCTCTCCTTGTCCTTTACCAGATGCTCTTAGGAGAGGATCGCAAGACCGTCTCTTCCCCCAGGTCTCCTCTTCCTCTCTGCCCCAAAGTCCTTCCCTGGCCCATCAGACCTCTCTATACCTCCAAGACGGATTTCTAAGTTCCGCCCTTTTCTTCCTGTAGCTGTCTTCTGTTCTTCCTCTTTATATTAACCATTCAGCCCTTTCCCATCTGGGACTTATCTTTAATTGAACCTGACCCACCCTGCAGGTACATTAATTAAGCCCTCTTTAGTTAATGCTTTCAGTCTCAGTGGAGGTATACCCCCTCCTTACAGGGTGACATTTTGTGAAATCCCAAATGAAGGTGCATGCCCCATGTTGTCAGTCAGAGCTCTGTGGAGGCTCGAAACCTTGTCTCTCTCACCATGAGAAGTTGTTCCGCTAAAAGATGTTACCTTACCCACCTCTTCAGTCTTTAGTGTCAGACTTTTCATGGGTTCATTAGGAGGATTATTAGAGATGGGAATATTAGTATTAATAGAACCCTGAACTGGAGCCCATATCTAAAACAGCACAAACCAGTTCCCCTGCTGCTGGAATACTTCATAGTCAGAATGTGATTCCTTCTAATTCTCATTGAGTAACACCTTACTCCCCAAGTAGTCCTATTGAATTCATTGAGAATGCTTGTGGTGTTAATTGCTAATCAACATGAATAGAGGGGTCACAAATTGGCTTTTAAACGGCAGAATAACTTCACTCTTTAATGGTCTAGAGGAAGAGTTCTTCAGCCTTTCAGCTCCAGTCAACACAAGACCCTAACAAGGGAACCCAGGTCTCCCATGAGACTGTGCCTAGACTTATCTCAGATGGTTGTAGTGAATTTAAACTCTAAATTGGTGCTTTTCTATCTCACTCATTCCTGTTGTGTATTATAGGACCTTTAAAAACACCAATAGCTGCTGGGCACCCTTCGATGAATCTGCTGCTGCGTAAAACCTTTGATCTTTATGCAAATATTCGTCCCTGTGTCTCGATTGAAGGATACAAAACACCTTACACAGATGTAAATATTGTCACAATTCGAGAGAACACAGAAGGAGAATACAGTGGAATTGAGCATGTGGTATGTTATTGGGAAACAGTTAATTTTCTGGCAAAGTTTTCTTTTCTCTGTGAATTGCAAGCTTGTATGGCAAAATTAGGATTTTTTTTTTAAATTACTTTCTGATTCAGAATTCATTTTTAATGTGAAATGCCTTGTGTACAGTGCTTTGCAGATACTTGCCCATCAGAATTACATGATGCTGTTCCAAATCTCCACACTATCAACTCCTGCTTTATAAATCAGCTTAAGTTTTAACTTGTGATGACTGTCTGTTTTTCAGATTGTTGATGGTGTTGTACAGAGTATCAAACTCATCACAGAAGAAGCAAGCAAACGTATTGCTGAATTTGCTTTCGAGTATGCCAGAAACAATCATAGAAGCTATGTTACTGCAGTGCACAAAGCAAACATTATGTATGTTGACATCAAAGTAACAAACTCTTATGAATGGATCTTAAAACTATGGATTTTGAGGTTTTCAAGATGCAAAGTAACTTGTGAAATCTCCCTCTGATGTGCAACACCGATTAATGCTAGTGGGGAAAACCATAAGCAACATGGGGACAATTGACCCAATATTGATGGGACTGCATTAGTTACATACTCAAATCACTGACAAGTTAGTATGCTCCTTCTATCTGTGCTCTTACCTATTTTAAGTGAAACTTGCACATATAGGACTGGTTTACACTTAAAAATTAGATCAACCTAGCTATGTTGCTCACGGCTGTGAAAAATTTTGCACCCTGTGCAACGTAGTTAGGCCAGCCTAACCCCCAGTAGAGGACATGGTTAAGTTCACAGCAGAATTCTTCCATTGTCCTAGCTACCATCTCTTGGCGAGGTGGATTACCTACTGCAATGGAAAAACCCCTTCCATAGGAAGCTAGACAATCTGGGCTACAGTGGCACAACTACAGTGTTATAGCTGTGCTGTTGTAGACTGACTTTCACCCAAGGATTTCAAAGCACTTCATAATAAGCCTCAGAATTGAGGCACAGTATGTATGGAATTGCATGACACTTTGCCTGTTTTTGTATACTCAAGCTTTAATTACAAAAGTGTCACTTTTGTTTGTCTTAATAGTGCATGCCAGAGATGGATATTAAAGTGTTCTGGCCAAAAACCACTTGCATAGCGCAAAATGTGCTTGTTGGGAGGATGTACTTTTCCAGATCTAATTTCTGGTTTACTTTGTCAGTCTCACTTCTGTCTTTAATGCAACTGACAAGTGCAGCTTAACTCATTGAAGTGTCAGTTGAGATCAGTTTTGTGGGTTCTGACAACCTAGCTCTCATTCTGTATAGTAAGCATTGAGAAGTTAGACGTAGATATTAAAAAAAAAAAAAAAAAACCTTTGCTGTCCAAAGATAAGGACAAAGACTTTGCTCTGAACGTATGGTAAATTGTAAGAAGGTTTTTTAATGCAATGAAATCAGAAAAGTTAACGTGAAGTAATTTTTTGCTCTATTGCTAAATTAGACTTTTAGGGCAGATCTTGGCTTCTGGTGAGGCTGGTTTGAGTCATGACATAACAGCCTTATAGCTGCTTTAACCAGGCAGCTGGGAATTCCCCCCCTTGTGAGGGGAATCCCCAAGTGGTCTAAGGCTGGCAGAGCCAACTCTGCGCCATCCTTTTCGTACATGCACATTGTGGGAGTGTTGGATGCAGGAGTGGGCCATGGTCAAACATACTTCTTTCTGGCAATTTCCAGCCCCTAGGAGGCCATTACAGGCCAGTCCAAATTAGAAGTTGCCCTAATTTGCTCCAACAGTTGCATCGGCTCTTGGCTGATCCCACAAACAAGGAGGTGAAAAGCCACCTTTGGGTTCCCCAGTGTTTTTTCAGTGAGAATCTGGCCTATATTTTTCTATTTATTCTTTGTTTCCAGAGGTGCATCCATACTTACCTGGATGCAGTTGCTTTTTAAAACTTGTTTATTCAGCCATGCTCTGTAACATTCTTCTCTGTCTAATTGCAGGCGAATGTCCGATGGGCTTTTTCTGAGAAAATGCAGGGAAGCTGCAGAAAACTATAAAGATATTAAATTTAATGAAATGTACCTTGATACTGTGTGTCTGAATGTGAGTGCCTAATCCATTATATCCAGCTTTTTATAGTTACAAAACATGACCTTAAAATTAAAACAATTTTCTTCCTAGATGGTACAGGATCCATCACAATTTGATGTGCTTGTTATGCCAAACCTGTATGGTGACATCCTGAGGTAAGCAGAAGTGAGCTGGTTATAATTTAACCCTTAATACCATCACTTTCAAGATTACCATTCAGATTAAAGGTTAGGCAAGTGGGTGTCCGTTTTCAGCATCCAGAAGGTTAAAACATAACCCTTTCAGATTCTCAATCATAGAAAAAAAAAAAAAGCTGCAATTGAGAACCAAACACAGAATATCTTAGTATTGAGGAAGCTGTATGATGAGGCTGTGCTTCATGGCATTAGAAGGGATGGTGTTCGTCGATATACCATATAAATGTGACTCAGATATAAAAATGGAAGGGTATGTGTAAAATGAATGTCTAATATACTTACTAAGGTACCTTCAGTTACTGTTTCGCAGACAACTTTGAGGAATATTGACACTAGCACTCTGCCATCAACACAATTAATTAGACTTGTGAAGTCAACTGCCAGACCCATTTGCCATAAAACATTTACTTAATTGAATTTGATGCTGTTCTAATTACTTAGCAAAAACTAGTGTCTTAAGTCTTAAAGTGTGTGCATACAACTTTAAGAATTTGGTCCTTGCTTCTCTTGTATCATCCAGGAAATCCTAAAATGTTTATCTTATTTTGATTCAGGCCAAGCTTTAAAAGAATACCTTTCTACGGTTCTGGATGTTAGAATGTATTTTTACTATGTGATCCTAATACAAACAAATAACTGCAGTCACCCCAAAACCAGGAAGGTGGTAGAGAGGGAGGGAACCCACTCCAGTCACAGCCCCCAGTGCACACTCCCACCCCAAAAGCCTTGGAAAAGAGAGGTTTAGGACAGAACAGTTTACTTCCAGTTGTGGGTGGAATATGTACTTATGTGCATACACTTTAGAACTACAGATTTTCTAGACTAAAACTGACATACAGTTAAGTGCAAAACACTGAATGGAGGATTTTAAACTCCTTACCAATCATTAGATAAGATAAATAAATGAAAATTATTTTTAAAATAATTTGTGCGCGTGTAAAATACATTTAAATAAAATCCTAGGATTGCAGTGATTTCTCAGATTGTTGCTATTTGAGTTGCATGTAGCTTCATAGCCTTGTATTGGTTCTCTTCTAAAGGTTAAATGAATCTCATGGACTCAGATTCACACAGGTGTTTAGGCTCCTAACTTCCATTGAAATCGATGGAAGTCAGAAGTCTATATACCCTTGTGATTGTGGGCCATGATGTCTTGATTGTTGGGTGTCAGTTGCCTCAGGAAGAACAGAAATACCCATACAGGTGGCAGTAGCCCGATTTCTCGGAATTGGTATCAGGTTTTAAACTAAGGCCCCCTCCATGAATCCTAGTACTTCTCTGACTGTATTGTTTTAGCTGTGTAGATGAATAAATTCCTTAATTTACAATATGTTTGTTACAGGCATTTTTGCATTTTAAATGGGTTTAATTCTTTTTGTGGCTCTTGGCGTCCCCCTGCAATGACGAAGTGGCTTTTGACTGTTGCAGTTGAGTAAATCTAGTATAAATACCATTGTGAACTAATTCATTGTAGAATCATCTTTCACATTCTGTACAAATAATAGGGAAAAGACCACTTAGGTCAACAAGCAGCTCTCCTTTCGGTACCCAGAAGCACACCATTCTTCCTTTGCTACTGTATTCCCTAATCACCTTCTGGTTGAACAAAATATAGAGCTCAAACTAATTCTATGTGCTTTAACAGCTGGTAATGTTTTCTCTGTAGTTGCTGTTGAAAATTCTGCCTGATAGCTCCGCTTACTTTCCTGACGTTTAGCTGGCATCCTAGTTTGATTCTCCTCCACATTGTTGCTTATGTTTTTTACCTAGTATAGATTTCCCCATCAATTTGAGTTCTAATGAAAGTTCCTTAAAACATTTTACATTTGTGCTCAGTTTTAATTAAAGAAGGGTTTCTTCATAAAGGTAGGTGGCCCCAACACACTCACTTCCCTGTAAACTGCCTCTCTGCTCTTATGGCTTTTTGGAAGTGCCTTATGACATAGTGCCCAAAATGTTCTACCTCTGAACAGATATCGAACAACATTCCCTACCTTGAAGCGTGTAATGCCTAAAGTGACAAACAAAGGATAGAGGAGGGGGATACAACATACAAGCAAAGCTATTCCCTTTATTTTAAATTTAAAAAAAACTGTTATATAGACTATTCCCCACTTCCTGTTTGTTTAGTACTTATTGGGTGGCTGATTTCTTGTCGGCATTGGTATAAAAGTGGGTCTTGAATAGTTTTCTAAATATCAACATTTGATGATGCTTGTTTAATGTCTTCCCCTTTCAGGATTGTGTTTTATGGGCACTTGTTGGCTTAGTCCTTGCTCATATTGATCTTGCAGAAAACCCTGCTAAAGTCAGATTTTTGTGTTGCTTTCATTATTTCTTTCACAGATCATATAGGCTGTTCGGCAATGAAGTAGCAAAGCAATCTTGCGTCACTTAACACCTGTTTCCTTCAGTTTTGCATAATAGTTATTACTAATTCAGATTTCTTGTGAGCAAATTTCTGGCCTCTTTATAGGCAGTTCTTATAGGAAATTTCTGTAATTTCTTGGGGAAAACGTTGGATTATACATTGAAGGATCTCCAAAGAATTATGTAAAACCCATCAACTGATATCTCTGATTTTTTTTTTTTTTTTTTTTTTTGAGATTTGTAATGATATCCTGGAGGGGGGTTAGGTACCTTTTTTTTTATTGTGCTGATTGGCTATCCAAACTTTCTTCTGCTGTATGCAAGTTTATAGCATTTTCCACCTTGCCCTATCATTTTCTCCTTCAGTGTATCATAGAATATCAGGGTTGGAAGGGACCTCAGGAGGTCATCTAGTCCAACCCCCTGCACAAAGCAGGACCAATCCCCAATTTTTGCCCCAGATCCCTAAACGGCCCCCTCAAGGATTGAACTTACAACCCTGGGTTAAGCAGGCCAATGCTCAAACCACTTAACTATCCCCCCCTCCCAAAAATTAGAGTAAGCTCTATCCTGGAATTTTAAGTTCCTCTGTCATTTTTCTCATTAAACTGTTTTTGTTGGTCTAGTAGTCCTGCTCATCTTCAAACACGCCGCTGTAGTATAGCTAACTTATTACATGTCCTTTTTGCCACAGGGTTAAACACATTAACCACTGGCTGTGTTGGCAGCTAAACTTTATTTTATTAATATGGAATAAACTATTAAAATAATCTCTTTATACCTTTTTGGTAGGAGGTTGTATCTTTGTAATTTACATGAAGAATTTTTTCTTCCAGTGACTTGTGTGCTGGATTGATTGGGGGCCTTGGAGTAACACCAAGCGGAAACATTGGAGCTAATGGAATCGCAATCTTTGAATCTGTAAGATCTCTTTTGCAAGAGGAAATTAATAACTAACTTTGTCTAGAAACCTAAAGCTACAAGATATCCTGTAGCCATTACTGAAATACATTCTCTGCAAAATGTCTGACTGCTTTAATTGTGAAGCTTACTTAAATTCTGCATAAAAGGAAATGTTACTTTTAAAATTAGTTATTTCAATTGGCTTTTAACAGTCAAGGAAATAACTAAGTCAGTGCGATGTTTTAAACCAAGATTTCAAATATAATTTTACAGGAATTGTAATATTTATTCATCTATTTTAGAAAGGATCTTGAATAATTTTTAGTTGTCAGGGACATCATCTTTTAGGATATCCATGTCCTGTGGATTTTTAGGGGAAAGATTTTGAAAAGTACAGAGGTGTTAGGTGTCCAATTCCCATTTGTTTGCACTGGGAATTGGAAACCAGAATTAATTCCTCTTTCTTTGTCTTTGAAACTCTTTCCCTACCCCCACCTTAAACTCTTATGGTTTTGTGTATTTATTGGATGAATACGCTTTGTTCAAAAGAATTAAATTTGAAATAACTTACAATATTAACTCAGATTAATTTTTCAGTTGTCTAAAATTACTTTAGATAACAAAACAGACACTAGATGCTTGATATATTGACTTCATAATATAGATATTTTCATTTTTATCTGTAGGTTCATGGAACAGCACCAGACATTGCAGGAAAAGATTTAGCAAATCCAACTGCCCTTCTTCTGAGTGCCGTGATGATGCTGCGTCACATGGGACTGCACGAATATGCCACAAAAATCGAGACTGCGTGTTTTGAAACAATTAAAGCTAGAAAGGTATTCTCAGGGCTTACAAAGTATCGACCTTATCACTTTTCGTATCTCTACAATAATTAATATAGAGCACCAAAGCCTAACCTATAGATTGAGGAGGATGCAGAGGCTCACTGTCTCAGCAGGAGTGGGCATGCTGCCTTGGGAAATGCTGGGGGACTTGTAGATTCAGCTCTCTGAAAAGAGCACTTGCACCCCCTGAGTGTGTCTCCACCCTCATGTTGGGACAGACTCTGCTTATGAAGTCCTAGAGCTGAGATTGGGCCTGGCCCCTGTATGCACAACAGAGGAGTCTGTTTAGTTGGCCCCCATGGCCAAATTATAAAATTATAAAATTTTAAATATATAAAATTATAAAATACAGATTCTTTGTGTGTATATTTGGTGCTCAAGAAGGTGAAGGCACTGATTTTCCTATCTCTAGTTGAATCTAGTGTTGTCTGTATGTCTTGTAAAGGCTTCATCACACAACTTTCCCAAAACATTTCATTCCTGACCTATACCACCTTTGTTCCCATTCTGGACTCAGGTCTTTTCTAAACTTCTTCCCTGCAATGTCATTGACTTGGTAGAGTTACGTGGGTGTAAACGAGGCCAGAATTGAGGACACAAGCTAGATTTTGCTCAATTGTGTGCATGGCTTCTCTTATGCAGTTAGTATCTAAGATTTGGAGGCCACCAAATTGATTTTCACTTGTAACTTGAATAAAATTTGAATTCATGTTTCCAGAAGTTGAGCCTTACCAACTTTTTTCATTGTCATCTTGGCTTTCATCTTTTTAAAATGCAGGTGGGTGGATTCTAAAGATTGTGCTTTAAAGACGGAACATTACTTAGCCACGCTGATGAAATTCTTTGGTCCAGAAGCATGGGAGGGTGCTTTAAGTCCTCATAAGTGTATTTTTATGCAATTATTGAACAAGATAAAATGAAAAGATGTTCATTTTATAACTGGCCTATTTGTGGTGGCTGCCATACTGTACATAAACACTTAAAAATCCTATTTAAATTACAAGTAAATATGAAATGCTTCTGAAAAGCTCCAGATATACTGTCTGGAGTGGAAGTCCTTTATCTGTAGATCAGTAACACAATGGTTGATAGAACAAGCATTAGTTTGCTACTGGCTCACTATGTATGTGATAGATATATATGCTCACAATGCAGAGAGCTCATCTTTAATTTAAAAATTGTATAGTGAAAATGACAAAACACTAACATTATAAATTGTCATCTCTTATGCCTGCATGTCCTTCCATACACACCCTTTTAGGATCTTGCTGTATGTCTGAGACCATTAGTCTCTATCATGCAAATTGCCACATAATCATGCTTTATCAAAGGGGCCAGAAATATTATCCCACTCTTGCCATCCCAAGGGTGGTCAGACTAAAAATTTGAACAGATGTCCATTTTACCTATTCAGCAGCTTTTCCCATCGTTTAACTTTTTGCATTCTTCCCCTCCCCAATTATAGATCTTGCTCCTTGTAAGTTGGCGTGGCCATTCCTCCGAGTCTGCCTCTGAGGGAGGCCTCACCTCCACACAGTCTGGTCTGCTAGAGTACTCTCAAAAATAAGGAAAGGGGGAATTAGTGGTACTCAGTGGGCCACAGCCTTCAAGCAGGACAGGGCCACAAGCAGTCTGGGCTCTGGCCTGCAGTCAGACAGAGCTGTAGCACCAAGCACAGTCTATGGGGCTCAGACAGGGGCGAGTCTGAGGAGCGCAGGCCTCCCGGCTTAAGGAGAGGGAGTACTGCACGACCCCCAGGGGTAGGGGATGCAGGTTTGCCCAACTCCACCACATCCCAGCCCAGAGTCAGTGGGGAATCCACCCACAACATGCTCACTGTGCTTCTGGCAGTACCAGTGCCAGACAATAGTCTGGTTCCCCACGGCTGCTTCCTACTCTCACCCTTGGTAGTAGCTCCTCAGCATCGGGAGTGGCAGGGCTCTCTGGAAGCTTGTGCAGGTCCTCAGAATAGCGGCAATTCTCCTTGGCATCCCACTCCAGCAGCAAGGCGGAAGTGTCTGTCTGTCTCTCTCAGCAGTTCCTTCTCAACTGAGTTGCTGAACTAGCCTTTTATATTTCCTCTTCCTGTCCCGCCCCTCTGCTTCCGGTGTATGGGGCTGTGGCCCTCCTGGTTCCACCCACCAGGCGGCTTGTGGCATTCCCTCCTCATCCACCTCTGAGGGAAGCCATGCCTCCTCACTACACTCCTCCTCAAGGACTATTAACATGCTAAGTTTCAACTTCTATATTTATGCTACTGTTGTGTGGTTGTTATTTATAAATAAATAAAATCCTGCAGAAGTTTCATTGTGTAAGAATTACTCATCTTTGCCCTAAACCTAAGCATATAAAACTTCAGATCCCAAAAAAACTTCAGAACTAACTCCTGGAAATATGAAGTTATAATAGTTGGGAGCTGTTTTACTGTGCAGCTAGGAAACCAGAGGACTTACAACAGTTTTAGCTAAATATGTTTAGGCAGTAATTCCAGCTAAATTATAAATAAAGATAAAATCGCTAATCATAAAACCACAGGGTTAGAAGGAGTGGCAAGAGTCATCTAGTCTAACCCCCTGCTAAGGTACAGGATTTGTTGTGTCTAAACCATCCAAGACAGATGGCTATCCAGCATAATGATGATGCTAAAGTCTTAACATGTGATAACCTACTACTGTGATGAAAACTTGCTGTTTGAATTTGCCTTCTGTACAGGCTGCAATTTGCAAGCTCATTTCTATTAAAATTGTTGAAGTACAGAGAACCTTGGACAGTTAACATTGTTCCCTTGCATACATAATACCGCATACTCTGTGTTCAGAATGTAAAATTAATTTGGAAGCTGCAATACTCTGATTACATTTTTTTAATTAAAATGTCTATTTTTTTTCTCTCTCAGGTCCTAACAAAAGATTTGGGAGGTAATGCGAAGTGTTCGGACTACACAGCAGAGATCTGTCGCAGAGTACAGGATATTGACTAAAGTTTCCTCGTATCACTAATGTTGCAATCACTCCAAATGGACACATTACAAATACATTATATAGTCATCTGCAGTTCGTATACATTTGGTTTGCCTATCTCGAGAGAGAGCAAACTTTTTAGATGGGGCCATTTTGTTAATAAATTTAGCCCAAATGGATACAAATAATGTTTGTGCCTGCTTTCAGTGGACTTTTTCCAAATACTTTGTTTTATTTATTACTCGTCTCTGGTGAAATTTTTTTGTAAAAGTGGATTCCTTTATTGTATCACTTAGAATTGTTTACCATTTTACATTTCAATTAAGTGGTTTTTACTTCTCAAAACACTTGCTGTAAATATCAAGATGACTGAATTATCATGATTATAAAAGCACCTTTAAAGAAAGCTTAAAATCTATTTTATTGGTCTTAGAATGGAACAAAATAGGCTTTTCAGCCTTAAAATAGCACAAGAAGACATTTTTTGTAAACAATCGGGTATGAAACTTACTAGGAATGTTGTATCAAAAGCAATGAAGAGATACTTTCAGGTGCTGTGATGTTCCAAGAAAAACAAAAAGTTCTCTAAATGCATGAATAAAGACTTAAAACCCTACAGGTATTTAATCTCTCTTAAAATATGTTTCTGTATAAAAATCAAGGCATCAAAACAGATGTGAGAAATAATACTAGTAAAGTAAAATCATACAAACCTACGTATCCAAATATTCTTGTAAGGTGGCTCTGAGAGGAAGACTCTTACTTATTTTACAATAGAGCTCTTCTAATGAGTAGATGATAAAATTCCTTGAATTCCACTCTATAGTGTCAGGTGGAAAAATAAATTTTCTTTAGCTTTGTACTACAGTTTTTCTGTTATACTTTGTTTTTATGTATTGCATTGTCTGTTTTGATGTTTAAATGTACTGATTAGTAACTTCCTCAAATTCTGAATGTAACAGACTAGATAACAAGGGATTGCTACAGAGCTTGAAACTGGGTATCCTCTTGTACAATGATCTATAATTTTTGCTCTGATGCTTAATATTTCTGGAATCTATAATCTGTCTTCACTATGTGGGTGGATATGAGGTTTCCAGGCATTTGCTTACTAAGCCTAGCAAAGACCATGAAGTTAAGTCCTCTTCTCATCTCCATATAGTGATATCATGGACACACATGACAGATACTGACCTAAATGTCTTAGAATAGCTCCATCCCTACAACCTTTAACATGCATATAAATCAAATTTCCTGGCTATGGTTCTGCTCTGTACCCCAACTGTATTCAGCTTAATTCTGTCTATAGGTCCCATGCCACTAATTTCACTTATTTCCTTATTCAGTCTGCTGGTTTCCAAAGCAAAACCGAGCAATGCAAAGTCACTTCATTTTCCCCTGCAAAATAATCATCCCAGCTTTTGTTATACTTCTGCTACCCTATGGCAGTGATAGGGACAAAAAAATTTTTTTCTTGTTTATTCATAACTGCTTCTAGTGATAAAGGTAATTTTTCTTCTCTTGGATGTACCACAGCAGAGGTTGAGCTTGATTTGAATGTGCATAGTGTGGTTGCTGCTCCCTTGATTCATTTGTGTTATGCTAAATAAGCAACTGAGTTACTTTTACGCACAAAGTGAGAAAATAAAGACTTCCCAAAGTCAGACCATTTGTTGTGTTTTTTATAAGCCTAGACTGCTGACTTGTTTAATGCTTTGATAGATAAATCTTATTGTAAATATCAGTTATGTATAGAGGAAGTACAGTTGAGCATGTTTTCTTACTTGCTGTAACACATGATTTTCAAAAAAAGAAAAGGAGTACTTGTGGCACCTTAGAGACTAACAAATTTATTAGAGCATAAGCTTTCGTGAGCTACAGCTCACTTCATCGGATGCACATGATTTTTAGTAAAGAAGAAACTTTTTGTAGAACTTCCATTTGCTTCAGATGGTGCTATCTTCCATTTGATAAGGACCAGATATCAAAATCAGACTCTTTTAAGCAATTTGGTTTAGTGGGGAGGAGGTGGTGTACCACAGGTTTGTAAAGATATAATATATAAATAAGATTTCAAACTCTTAACAAGCACATGTTTAAAGCAAATGTTGTTGTTTGGACATAGTAGCCAAACACACACCCAAAATCCTAGCAGTAAGCATTTTGCAAAGTGCTGTAACTAGATGGAAAACTTCAAGATGACTGGTATTACAGTTAGTTTTCTGGCCTGTTAGCACAGGACGGATTGATTTAAATCACTGATTTTAATTGTTTTGCAATAGTACTTCAGTTATAAGAAAGGGTGATTCTTGTTGGTAACCATTAAAACAATGATTCTCAATTAAATAGAACCTTTTACTCTAAACTTCCTTCTTTTTGCTAAGCAGGAGGATACACTAGCTGTACACTTAAGCAATTACATAGTTTAGTTTAATCAGATTCTTAAATTTTTACTTGCAATTTGTATCAAGATTTATTTAGATGGAAATCCAAATACACTTAAAGGCACAAACAGCATTTACATTTTTTTTTTATTAAACTACATTATGTGCTGGGTACAAACTTTTTCTCTTGTCAAAACATGTTTTGCATTTAAAATGAACTGATTTATTAAACAAAGGAAGTATCTGTAATTAGTGAATTGAACTGATTGTTTCTAGTCCCTATGTCCATGAAGATTTTAGTACTAGTAAAGCTCATCCTCTTACAACTGGTTGTTAGATTGGAAGAGGAAAACAAGCTTTTTTTTTTTCCAACTTCCAATTGGTTTCTTAACTTTGAATGAACTAGTCATTGAACTGAGCTAGTTGAATACACAGAAATGAAGAAAATACTCCCTCTACACCTGCAGAAAAGACTACTGCTTCAAAAGCTGGTTGAGTATTTTAACAAACTAGTTTCAAGTGCATAGTCAGAAATTCCCACCAATTCAGTGCTTTGTCTTTAAAGCTCAACAGAAAATGTACTGCTTTATTTTTAATTTAAATGATTGATAAATTTAGGCTTTTAGAGGCTGTCATTTTAAATTTAATTTTAAATAGTTTTGTTTAAATAAACCTGCATTTAAATATTTTTTTAAAATCATGACTCTTATCCACTCTGAATCAGGGCCCCTGCATTGAGTGAGACATCCTTTGACCTGGTCTAGATTTTGATCTTGGGCTGTTATTTCTGATCATGCCCACCAACTGTCATCACTTGACTCTTTGGGAATTGCTAAACTGAAGTGTCTTTCAGCATGAACCAAAGATTGAAAAAAAATCTTCATTGTCTTTTTTTGGGATGGTCAATCCAGAACTCGCTTGACAAGCCACAAGGCTGGAAAGAGGAATTAATTAGGCCACAATGTGTAGCATTTCTTTTGTTACAAGTTTCAGAGTAGCAGCCGTCTTAGTCTGTATTCACAAAAAGAAAAGGAGTACTTGTGGCACCTTAGAGACTAACAAATTTATTTGAGCATAAGCTTTTGAGCAGCAGCTGTAGCTCACGAAAGCTTATGCTCAAATAAATTTGTCTCTAAGGTGCCACAAGTACTCCTTTTCTTTTTGTTACAAGATTATTTAGATGCTCCTTCACTGAAAACATTATAGAACTGTTGATGTTTTAATTTCAGTTAGGGCTCAATGGCCATTGATACTATGAGGATGTAACAGTTTCATTAAACAGTGCTACTTGATTAGTTATGTTTACCAGTTAAACCCACATTAGCATGTCATTAAGTTTAACTCATTTAAGACCAAAAGTAAAATATTCACAATGATGGGCAATATAAATACTTATCTGTAGAAAGAAATTTTATTACTTTGCAGGCTGAATTACAACTAGATCTTTATATGGATGTTTCTCTTCTGATGCCTGTTGCATAGGGTGCAAAACAAATGGTAGGTGTGCTAGCCTAAAAAAGTAAATCCTCAAATGCATTTGTTGGGAGCTGTTTCCTGCAACATAGAGTTGGTGAATTTGTTTTGCTTCATGGGAAACTTGCAGACAATACTTGGCACGAAGACTAGTTTTATTCTTTGTAAAATGAATCAATTTCATCTTTGTATTTTTCAAGCACAGCAAGTCGTTTTAATTTCATCGTAGGACCTAAAACAAAAAACATACCACCAAAAAACAAACAAACCAAAGTTGATTACAAGAGGAGAGAGAAATTACAACAAAGTTTCCTAGCTGGCGGGTTAACGAGCCCTAGTACATCATTCCTCCAAAGGGACTGACTAGTAGATGTTCCTGTTGCTTCAATGGCTGATCTCCCATAGGAACTGTAGAATAGCTGGGGCAGAAACAAAGTAGTTCATCCAAATGATTTGTGGACAAAGCAGTGTCAGGCTTCATGAGCAAATGTAACAAGGTAGCTACTGCCCAGTTTAGTAATACTTTAAGAGGACTAATCGAGCTTTCTCCCTTAATGTCCTTATTTAAAGAGCCCTCTCTTATGGCAGGTCTACACTATTGCTTAAGTCGATCTAACTTGCATTGCTCAGGGGTGTGAAAAACACACACACACACCTCCCAAGCAATGAAAGTTACAACAACCTAAGTGCTGTTCACACCAGCACTATGTTGGCAGGAGGCGCTCTCCCACTGACATAGATTCTGCCTCTCGTGGAGGTGGATAATTATGCCAATGGGAGAGAGTTCTCATCAGCATAGAACACCTTCACCAGACACACTACAGCGGTGCAGTTACACCGATGTAGCACTTCTGGTGTAGACCTGCCCTTAGCAATGTTATGTCTACTTGTTACAAGAGCCCTGGATTTGACATAACCTGCAGCCACCTGTGCACTTAGCCACCATGGGCTGGAAGCGAGGACACATCGTGAGAAAGAATTTTGACTTACTTAGGCAGACAAAAACATCTGCTCAGCTGTAGTGTTACTAAAGGATAGCTGACCTTGGTCTGGGTGCCTGCCTGTGAGGTTTTTTTTTGTTAGAGTTGCTTTACTGATAAGAAAAAATTGAGATTTCTTTGCTGTTGCTAGGGAAATGGTCAGCCCATTAGGGGTTATTTTGAGTTATGCTTTGTTTTGAATTACATACAAGAGAGTTTAGTTAGTGTGTGTACTTTGGAGTAGTTCTTCTGAGAGGATTTCTATGAGCATGCAGTCTGACAGCTACCTCCCCAGTGCCGAGGAGGAAGGCCAGACACCAGAAACCTGCTGCTGTCACTGGATACCGCCTCAGACTTTGGGTAATTCTATTCCAGGGTGCTCTAAGTTATTTCTATTTTAGATGTGTGCTTTCTACTCAATAAAAACAAGGATTTTTGGGGGGAAGCACTCATGTATACCAATCATATCAGAGGGAGGTGCTGTTCTCTGCCCCCATTTGTTTCCTGACATCACCTGGAAAACAGAGATTAGTTACCATAGCTTTGGGTTCAAATAACCTAGAGTAACACTCACAGGGTCCTCCCAAAAATTGCATCTTACTTTGGGTGAGGTTGTGTTTTGTTTATTTTTCTTTCTATTCCCTCTCCCCCAATCTCATGTGATATGCACTAAAGACAAAATTATAATACTGAAAGGAGCAGGGGATGTAATAACTCAGCATTACTGTAGCCAGGGCTCAAATAGGAGTTGGGAGATATATGCTTACCCCACTCACGGAGACTGTAGGGGATAACTGAGTCAGAATGGATGGAGAGAAGAAACTGAGTCTGCCCTCAGCTACACTAGTCAGCAGGGTGGAAGGAAGCAGATGCAACCATAGCGGATACTGCTACCAAAAAAGGATGCAATCTCACACACATAGATGTATGCTAAGAGTACAATTGGTGTAGATAATCATTTGATGGTATAAGTACAGATCCTTGAAGGAGAAGCTTAATTTGAACCTGAGACAGAATGAGTCAAGAAACTATTGGAGGGATTTAAGTCAGTGGGATGAGATGTAGTGGACAGGGAAGGTAACTATAGCTATGGTGTGGATGGATTTGAGTGGAAAGAAATAAGGCATCAGGGCTGTAGAAATGGACACATTATTTTCCAAACAACTGCATCAACCTGCAGTAGGCCCTAGTAGATGGGCCCCACAATTCATTTATGCCCAAGACACTTTATTTTTAAAAAATCAGCTTCTTGGAAAAAAGTCATATCTGCTTGGTAAACATGAACCCCATTCCTATAAAGGACACCCCATTGTTATAACCCTATAACGTTAGAGGAAGGACAACATGCTGTCTGCAGTATTAAAGAAATAGAATTTAATGGATACCACACTGCTATTTTTCCGACATCTCAGTTCAGCCACAAACTAGAATACGGAATTTTTCTGTTCTGAAATAATGTTGTGAATGAAGGAATCAAGGCCTCAAACTTTTCATCCACCAGCACAGTTCAAATTCACTTGATCGGAAATCATTCTGGTATTGGACAACTCGCACGTGACTTTGGCACTTTTGAAAATTTTACCCCTAGACAGTATTATCCAAGATGCTGCTCAAGGCAAAGATTATAACCTGGAAGAAACTAACACTGACAAAAACAGGCCCCCCCCACATGTATATTAGCCTCCCACCTTTGACATGGTCCCTTTCTTCCTTTACTAGATCTTCTGTGTATTTGGCAAAAATATAAATCTTTCATACAATATATGACACATGGCCAGAAAGGGTAAGCATCCTGCAGGATAAATGACCCAAATTCAACCTTTAGAGACATGTTAGAAAAGTATGTAAATGGTAATTAGGGCCATTCTATGTCAGATAGGCTAGAATTTTGAAATGTAAACCTGTATTAGCAATTAGAGGTGATACTAATTGTATGTGTGTACTTATATCTTGTTCAAGGTTAACATGTAACCAAACGGTTCCTGTCTATGCTGTATTCTGTTAATTCAGAGATCAAAAGGAGATCTTAACATTTAAATGAACTGTAAACATAATAATATTATATTCATGTCTCTGTGAATGTTGGAAAACAGGCAATTGCCTTATGTTAATCCATGTAGCTAATTACTGGTGATGCTTAGGAAATAGGTCTACTTCAAAGTCTCTATGATTGCCTATTGTTCGCTTAAGGACTCCTTGCTTTAAAGAGAAGGCCTGAAACTGTATAAAGATGTCTTGGGTCCTGGTCCTTTTTATCTCAGATCTGCTTGATGCTTTATGTGGGGAAGCTTGAGTCATAAGACTGAGATCTCCAGTCCCGCCTGGATCACCCTGAATATGAACATTGGACTAATTCTGAACTACAACGCTCACCATCTCTACTATAAAACTGATCTCAGAATGCTACTCAAGTCTGCATGTATACCGATCTTTTAACCAATATATTCTTTTTTTAAGAGATTTTAGTTTTATTAATAAGGATTGGCTGTAAGCGTGTATCTGGGTAAGATCTGGAATATTCATTAATCTGGCAGGTAATGTGTCTGATTTTTTTGGATTGGTAGAATTTTCTTATATGATGAATAAGATTTTCAGAAATCCTCATCATATTTGACTTGGGTGTCTGTATGGAGGCTGAGTTACTTTAAGGGCATCCAATGAAGTGAGCTGTAGCTCACGAAAGTTTATGCTCAAATAAATTTGTTAGTCTCTAAGGTGCCACAAGTACTCCTTTTCTTTTTGCGAATACAGACTAACACAGCTGCTACTCTGAAACCTGTCTCTAAGGGAACTGTATCGTTGGCTTCTGGGTAACCAGTGAGGTATTATAGAAGCTGTTTTGTGCTGGCTTGGTAAATCTAAGTAGTGGAATATCCACCAGTTTTAGGGATTGCCTGCCCCATTCTTTGCAGTTTGCCTGAATTGAGTAACCACAGTGTGGCTCCCCTGGGATCCCGGTCACACAATACATCTTTAAATACTTACAGGGGTCCGCATAAATTATCTGTATTTCATTAGTTAGAAGTTCAAGTTGGTGAAGCAAGAAACTAGAACATCTTTCACCAACAGATATTTAATTATTGCTCATAATTTTCCCTCCCCACAAAAGACAGGCCCTGGCTGCCAAATGACCTTGATTTCCTGGTTAATTTTTAAGCAAGGTTTACAATAAGATTTTGTTTTCTCTGATTAAACTGACTTCATTTGACCTTCTTCTAAAAAGAGAAAAAGCTGTGGATACAATTAACAATTATTAAATAGGTTGGCATATAGATAGATATATAATTTTTTTGTATTTTTGATTCTTTCTCTGGCACCAAAATTGTAGGACTTCTTGAATTTCTTAATTTAAAAAAAAATTGAACAAGGATAACTTACTAGTATGTTATATTAAGATTTTTATGAAGGTCCCATATTTCACAAACAAAATTTCAAGTTGTAATATGAATTGATTTTATACTGGAGTGGCTGACATCCCTAAGATTGTATCAATATCACTGTGCTGTAATCTGACTCGGTGAATTGCTATCAGAGAATTGTCACTTGTTTCGGAAGAGCTATATAACTCCCATCTCCACCATTCCTGAGAAATAGTCATCCCAATCTTACAGTACTCTACACCCCTCCTGTATTCACTAAGTATCTCAGTATAGATTAGTATGCAGAGGTCTCACCAAATTCTCCACCAGAAATGGAGAAATCCCTTTCCAGGACTGTCCATTTCTGAATATGCTGAACACTGGCAGTGGACTTCATGTTGACTCTGTTGATTCCTTCTTGAATGGCCTGGTAAACAGCCTGATCTCTTGTTGCCACAATCTTTGACACTTTAGTGGCTTTGCTGCCAATTTTCTGGCAGAATTCTCTGGCTTGCTCAGTCAGATTGTCAGTAGGATCAGAGGTATCTGGGTCCAGAGTACTCTACAATATCAAGTGACAGTTTCAGTATTAATGGCTGGCTCCAATAGGGCACTAAGTGTCCTCAATCCCCACTCAAACCAGTGGATGAGGGAAGCTCAGAGTATCAAAACTTAAGTGAAACAGTCCAAACTGCAGTCCTAAGTCTACAAAACAGGACCATACGTAGACTCTTGCTAGATAAGAGATAGTTTGTCAATTTGGCCACATAATGCGAACAGGCTGGCTAATATGTGATCGTCATGTATGTGACATGATCACATTTGAAACATGTCAAAATATTTAACATAGAAAAAGCTCTGTATATACTCTGAATAAGTTAGCACTGTGGGTATGTCTACACTGCATTAAAAGACCTGGCCAGAGTTAGCTGACTCGGGCTTGCGGGGCTCAGGCTGCAGGGCTTCAGTGTAGACATTTGGGCTTGGTTTGGAGCCCAGCTTTGACATCCTGTGAGGGAGAAGGAGTCTCAGAGCCTGGGGCTTGAGCCCAAGCCTGAACCTCTACACTGCTATTTTTAAACCTGCAGTCCAAGCCCTGGAGCCCAAGTCAGCTGATCTAGGCTCTCAGATTGAGTGCTGTGGGCTTTTCATCACATTGTAGACATACCCTGTGTTTTTCCAAATAAATTGTATTGTTATTTCAAGAAATGTATTCAAGATGCTATTTACAAAAATGGATTACTAAAAATTGTATAGTTCTGTTTGATCTCTCAAGACAGAGCTGCTGTTTAAAATTAGAAAAAAAATATATATTTTTTTACACTTGGTGGTGGGGAGGAATCAGTGACAGAGATAATATATATAAAGGGTGACTAACCCTGGGACACCCGAGACAACAAGTTTTATATAATAATATACTGAGCCCTTTTTTCATTCTGTTACTATAATATTTGCATTTTAACAAAGGACAATCTTTCAGTTGGGCTTGATCCTGTAGCTCAGCTATTCATAATCTTGTTCCTAAATTCATTCTTTGATTTCTTCCCAAAAGGAACAAATAGGTGGAAAATAGGGTCTGTTAGAAACATTCTCTGTCGTAAGCATAAATTGTAATGAGAAAACATGGTGAGAAAAGCCTTTTGTGTAAGTAGCTATGAAACTGTGTTGCCTTTTTTTTTTTTTTTTTTTTTTTTATGTATTGAGACTTTAAAATTCTAAGGACTCTGTCTGTGCAGAGTGACAACAGCCGTTATAGAGAAGGCAAATGCTGTACTCTCTCATGGAGACTTCACTTCTGCTCTTTCAGGTTTTTCTTAATGCAAGTGAATTTGAATTTTAGACTGAAAGTAAGTCTTGTTTTGTTTATGGAAGAATATTAGAAATGAATGTGAAGTATTTCTTCTGCTAAACAGCATAAGGGCCAAATCCTGCTTGTTCACAGCAAATCTACCCGCGTGAGTAAAGCCAGCAGACTTTGTAATTTGAACATTTTTCCCAATGTGGAACCTCTCACACACACACACACACACACACACACACTTGCTATTTTTTAAACCAGAAAAATATCCTGGAAGTTTCAAGTCTTTTCACCCCTAGACTTCAGGTTTCATTAAACTAACAAGGTATTTGGAAGATTTTAGATCTCAGGAGTTTAGTGGGGTGTGATTTTGTCAAAATCAACAGTAAAAGTAGTTTACCTTTAAGGTCAGCAACATTGATAAGAACTTCTTTTGATCTCCAATCAATATAGCATTGCTAACAATGGGCAGTTCCTTTTTGACCCCATCTTCAATTGGGATCGGAGGCACATTTTCACCTCCAGCTGTAATAATTAACTCTAGGCATAAAAAGAAACATTTTCACCTCCAGCTGTAATAATTAACTCTAGGCATAAAAAGAAACGTATTAGTTGAATTCAAATAATTTCCTCACAGCTGCCTAAGAGGTGGGCTGAACCATTTATCACATTCCTGCTAATAGAAGATACTAGGAATACCAATAGTTTTCAAAGAGTACAAAACTTGTTTAGATGTGAAAATTAACCTTCCTGAAAGACAGAATATCCTTTGCAATATCCCTAGAGGGCACACTCTCTCTCTCTCTCTAACAAACACAAACACACACTAAAAGAAAAGGAGTACTTGTAGCACCTCAGAGACTAACAAATTTATTTGAGCATAAGCTTTCGTGAGCTACAGGAGTTGCATACAATGAAGTGAGCTGTAGCTCATGAAAGCTTATGCTCAAATAAATATGTTAGTCTCTAAGGTGCCACAAGTACTCCTTTTCTTTTTGCGAATACCGACTAACACAGCTGCTACTCTGAAACAAACACACACTATTGTGCATACAAAGCAAAACCCTTTATACCAGACTGCAGATAACCTAAACGCTTGGTTAACTGAAGATTAATTATGACTCATATATAACCTGGGATTTTAAGCAGTTAGGCTCCCTTCAGTGCTATCTGACATTCATTCTCTTTGTGCTCTAGTGTTGCTAAATTGCGAAAATCCCTTTCACAGCTGGCAGCATAATAAAAAGCAATCTTAAAACCATCCAGAGGGGGCAGGCCAGCAAAAGCAAGTACATGGAGATGGATCTTTAGAAGAAGCAGATCGGCACAGAATAGCCAGGGAGTAACTGGGGCAGTCCAGAGTAGGGCTGGATGAATAATAGATTTCTTGGTTTGCTGCCCATTAAATAAATAATAATTAATAATTGTATGGGGTCAAATGAACCACTAAATTTTTTGAAATTTTCAGCAAATCAAGAAGTCACAATGTCATTCCATTCTGAACATTTCATTTCTTTCAAAATCAAAATGTTTTGTTTTGTTTTTTGACCATTTTAAAATTTTTTTGATTAGTTTTATTTAAAAAACAAAGGACATTTTAAAGCGAAGAGTCATTTCAAATTTTAAAAAATGATTTAAAAAAGTCTGACATGGCCAGAAAGGATTAAGTAGCTTGCAGGCTAAATGACCTAGGGTCAACCTTTAGAGCCATGTTAGATAGGCTGGAACTTTGAAATGCAAACCTGTATTGTTAGAAGATTAGAAGTGATACTAATTGTATGTGAAAAGAAAAGGAGTACTTGTGGCACCTTAGAGACTAACAAATTTATTAGAGCATAAGCTTTCGTGAGCTACAGCTATGCATCCGATGAAGTGAGCTGTAGCTCACGAAAGCTTATGCTCTAATAAATTTGTTAGTCTCTAAGGTGCCACAAGTACTCCTTTTCTTTTTGCGAATACAGACTAACACGGCTGCTACTCTGAAACCCTAATTGTATGTGTTTACTTATGTCTTGTTAGATGTTAGACATGTAAACAGACAGTTCCTGTCTATCACTATGGCTATTGATTCAGAGATCAAAAGGGAATGTTAACATTTAGATGAACCTTGGGTGAAATAACATCATTGTCTATATGTCTCTTTAAAGTTTGTGGTATATGAACTGTTTAATGGATAAATTACCTTACGTTAATCCATGTAGTTGATTACATGATGTTTGAGAAACAGAAGGTTACATCAAAAGCCTATTGTTCACTAGCAACTACACACCATACCACAGAAACACTAACCCAGGAACCAATCCCTGTAACAAACCCCGTTGCTTTCTCTGTCCCCATATCTACTCTAGCGACGCCATCAGAGGATCCAACCACAGCAGCCACACCATCAGAAGCTCATTCACCTGCACATCTACTAATGGAATATATACCATCATGTGCCAGCAATGCCCCTCTGCCATATACATTGGCCAAACCAGACAATCTCTACGTAAAAGGATAAATGGACACAAATCAGACATCATGAATGATAACATCCAAAACCCAGTAGGAGAGCACTCAATAACAGATTTAAACGTAGCCATTCTTCAACAAAAAAAACTTCAAAAACAGACCTCAACTTGAAACTGCTGAGCTACAATTCATTTGCAATTGTAACACCATCAATTTGTGCTTGAACAGGGACTGGGAGTGGTTGGCTCACTACAAAAGCAATTTTCCCTCTCTTGGTATTGACACTTCCTCATCAATTATTGGGAGTAGACCACATCAACCTTCACTAAATTGGCCTTCAACATTGGTTCTCCATTTGTAAGGTAACTCCCTTCTCTTTATGTGCCAATATATATTTATGCCTGTTTCTGTAATTCTGTAATTTTCACTCCATGCATCTGAAGAAGTGGGTTTTTTACCCACGAAAGCTTATGAATAAATAGTCATATTTAAGGTGCCACCGCACTCCTCACTGTTTTTGTGGATACAGACTAACATGGCTACGCCTCTGATACTTGTCTATTAAAGTAAAATTCTTTGACTATTACAATTCTCAATACATTGCACCATCCCATAAGCAAACGAGTGCTCCCCTGCATTAAACATGTGTCCTCTGCCTGTGCCTAAAATAAATTATGTCATTTTAAATATATTAAACATTTTAAGAAATAATGTACTCATAGATTCATAGATACTAAGGTCAGAAGGGACCATTCTGATCATCTAGTCCGACCTCCTGCACAACGCAGGCCACAGAATCTCACCCACCCACTCCTGCAAAAAACCTCTCACCTATGTCTGAGCTATTGAAGTCCTCAAATCGTGGTTTAAAGACTTCAAGGAGCAGAGAATCCTCTAGCAAGTGACCCGTGCCCCATGCTACAGAGGAAGGCGAAAAACCTCCAGAGCCTCTCCAATCTGCCCTGGAGGAAAATTCCTTCCCGACCCCAAATATGGCGATCAGCTAAACCCTGAGCATATGGGCAAGATTCACCAGCCAGATACTACAGAAAATTCTTTCCTGGGTAACTCAGATCCCACCCATCTAACATCCCAACACAGGCCATTAGGCCTATTTACCATGCACTCAGTACAGAAGAGTGCAGACAAATGGACTTCAGTGTACTATTGTAGCTGAAAGCCATACATTAAGGGACCTGATCCTTGAAACACTTATATGGAAGTGCTCAACTTTACTTATGTACTTCCATTGAAGTCAGTAGTACTATTGCTGCACATGAAGGTAAGCACCTGTAAGTATTTGCTGAATCAGTTTCTTAGTTGACAGTAACATATTCAGTATTAACTAAGAGGCTTCTTGTCTGTATTTTAATTTGGTTCTTTGCCAAAATTTGTGGTATTGAATACAATAAGATAATAGAAACTTGACTAACTGTTTCAGTGGAATTATGTTTTTGGAGATTATCAGAATTTGCATATTGAGTAGATATTAAGTCTGGTAAACAGATGAGTCTAAGAAGGAAACAGAGGAAATGAGAAGGAAAAAAGGTTATGGAAAACTGACGTGTCTTATTTCTTACAAGAAACATTAGATTGTCTGACTTGTGTGCTGTGTTATGGTAAAACTACCATTTGGCAGTGAGTTGTGAGATAGGGAGAAAGTAGAATAGAGAGGAGAAAGAGGTTACCTCTGATGTTTACTTTTAAACCAGCTTATTGCTCCTTACACACACCCTCTGAGATATCCTATACTTCATGGATCAGCATTTCTTTCAAACTCCCTAACCGCGATAATCTGTTGTCTCAGTGTTTTAATACTCTGTGATACAAAAATAGTTATCTTTATCCAGTTTTTTAAAAACGTGAAGGGGGTAAAGCTTAACAAAGGTAGCACATTCAATAGCTTAGTACCTGATCCCATTTGCTACTGAGCTTTATTCAATTCAGTGGCACTTGAGGGAACTCAGGGGAAATAGAAAAAGGAGTACTTGTGGCACCTTAGAGACAAACAAATTTATTTGAGCATAAGCTTTCATGAGCTACAGCTCACTTCATCAGATGCTGTAGTTCACGAAAGCTTATGCTCAAATAAATTTATTAGTCTCTAAGATGCCACAAGTACTCCTTTTCTTTTTGCAAATACAGACTAACATGGCTGCTACTCTGAAACCTGTCAGGGGAAATAGTTTCTCACTGGTTTGGGTCCTAATTTCACTAGTGTTCAGTAACAGCTTTGGAGGCTATAGGGCAGGGAAAGTATATAATAGGCCCATGTGTGTTTTATATACAATAGCCAATCAGCTAAATCCACATAAATTGGCACAGTCAATACTCCACAATTATTTTCCTGGATAATATGGTGTGTGTACAGAATTATTTTATGAAGTACAATTTATATTTCTAGGATGAGAGACAATACTATGCTTTATCATATCTTAAATGTATGGTTACCTCTCCACAAATCAGATGTTGGTCTAAACCTTAGAGATTTCTTCCTCCTCAACTTTTCCAAACACACCAGAGCCCCTGTAATTTTATAACTGCTTCTGCCCCACCCGCAATGAGGTTCCATTAAGGGGGGTTTCTTATCTAGCCATCTCTGACATGTGACTATTCAAATCTTAAGAGCTACTCTGGGTCAGAGATATCACAAAACATCATCATTTGTCCCTCTCATCCTTGATGCACTGAAGGTCCCGCCAGAGCTCATGAGAACTGAAGACACCAGCCAGACCTGCTGAGATGGATTTCCGCAAATGGAGGAGACCTGTTCAAGGCTCAAGGATGCGGGGGGGGGGGATGGAAAGGGGGGGAGAGAGAAGGAGGGGAGGGGGAGAGATTTAGCTAACCTTCCAATATATTTTAAATGGTTTAGACTTGGATTTGAAGTTTGCCTGCAATTTATTTTATCCAAACTGGCTCACTTAGACTTAATTTATCTTTCATTTACAGTATTTATTTTTTTTTAAAAAAGGCACTCCCATCATTGAAGGTATAAGTGCAATGCAAACATTAAGATAATCGAACTGGGACACTTTGTTAAAGAATAACATGGAGGGAAAGGAAAAGTAACAAGAAAAGGGAAAGGCAGAGAATTAAGGGAGGCCAAAATGATCACATTCAATGCAGGCTAATTTTACCATCTAATAAAGCCCACTAGGATTGACTGCACATGGTAATGTTATCCGGTTACAAATTCACCAGTAAGTGCAGCTACTTCCCTCATGATTCATCTTGTTTTCAGGGGTTACAGTTACTCATTACACAAGGTAGTTTAGGAAGCATCTGAACTGTGACAAAATATCACCCTTCTGCATTTTTCCACCAAATGCATCCGATGAAGTGAGCTGTAGCTCACGAAAGCTTATGCTCAAATAAATTTGTTAGTCTCTAAGGTGCCACAAGTACTCCTTTTGTTTTTGTGAATACAGACTAACACAGCTGCTACTCTGAAACCTTCTGAATATACATCTTGGAAGAGAGCTTCCAGGCAAACAAATTACCAAAACCTTCCCTGGATAACATTTCAAGCAAAATACTATCATCAGACTCAAATATTCCTCTTTGTTTTAACTTATCCTTCTACCTTCAAAAATTAAGAGGATATTGTTCAAATGGTCTGGAAACGCAGAGCTTACAGCCATCTCAGATGTCCAGTTCCCACATGACAGTAAGAGTACAATGAGTTTTCCTGTTTCATTAGGCACCCTCTTCCTGCATGTAGCCCCATGATTCATAACTTAATACAAAACATAGTGATTGTCTAACATTATTGTCTGAATATTTTGATCAGTCAGTAAGGCAAAGGACTTAGCAAGATTCAAAGCGGGATTGAACATTTACATGGATAACAAAACATCCAGAATTATTGTTGATGCTAACAAAATGAATATTGGAAGGGAGATAAAACCTCATATTGCAATGCTTAAGCCAATCTCTAAGGATGAGACCTTCAAGGGAGCAGATTCTCTCACATCTACTTATTGTGAGGGTTTCTCTGAAGCACTTGGTGCTGGAGTTGGAGACAATCAGGTGAGCCACAAGTCTGATCCAATAAGGCATTCCTATGTGCTTATCTGTTTTATGACTGAACAACACTGAATAGTTACTTTAAAACGTTGGGAGCAGACTGCTTTTTACCTTTAATTCTTCCAGTAACATAGAGGAACCCATCCTTGTCTAGTCTTCCTAGGTCTCCAGAATGCAACCACCCATCATCATCAATAGCTTCTTTTGTTTTATCCTCCAAATTTAAATAACCCATGAAAACAGTTCTTCCCCAGAAACAAATTTCTCCATTGCCATCTGCATCCTCATTCACCAGTTTCACTTTGCAGCCAGGCACTGCTTTGCCACAGCTACAAGGGAACAAGAAGGAAAAGATTCATAAGGAATGCTAGAAAAGCCAGATAAAACACAGAGCCAACCTTTACAATATCTCATCTCTAAATCCTTGAGAAGGTATAAACAAACACATTTCCATTGTTGTTAGAAAGTTACAGGTCAGAATTTCAGCTGATATAAAGCAGCAGGGTATGTGGAGTTCTGCACATTTATACTAGCTGAGGATTTTTCCCTGTGTTGCTACTTAAGTGGATCTTTTGTTTCTTTTGGAGCATTAAAACACTTCTCTGTTTTAAATTTCATATTTGCACATTATTCCCTCTTAAGTAGGCCAGCCCCTTGGTTTAATAGTTGTGCTCTGCACTGCGTGCGAGAGACTAGGTTTGACTGACACTCTGGGTCAAAGCGTGGTGGAAGCAAGACGCCTCAGCTTCTGGCAATGAAGACTGTCTTGAGCTGGAACACGGAGCCTGAAAATGGGGAAGTTAAAAGAAAGAACAAAGGACCCTACATCTCCCAAGTCTCCGTCCAGCACTGTATCCACTAGACAACACCACCTCTCAAGTTCAAGTCTCAAGGGGACATGAATCTAAATTTTACAGTAAAGCAACCTGAAAATTCCAGTAGCATCTTTTCATACATTAAAAATAGAGCATTTTACTTGATTAAATACATAAATATATATATTGATATTCGATTCATTTTGTCTTTTCCCAATTTTCTGTTTTCAATTTGTTGCAGATTTTTGTAGTTAAAAATGCATAAATGTGTAGAAATGATAAGGTTAAAACTAGAAGTTTTAGCAGCTGGGTCCATGCAATAAGGGCTTTTGGCACCTAAGTAGATGTGGGAGGCAACTGGGACTGTGGGATAGAGCACAGTCAAAGCGAAGACAAAGACTTGGCAAATTCACAGAATAATGTGAACTTCTGTATCACGACTTAATTACCCAGAAATGCCCTAAAACAGGAGGTGAAAGAGGAGTGGGAAAGAAAACAGTGGGAACAGGAGGCATCATGGGCATTCTCATGTTTGTTGGTTTGTTGTTTGGATTGTTTGGTTCCTGCATGTAAAAGGTTCTGTAAAATTACCTGTGACGTCTGTAAACATATGGCCCAGACATGCAGTGTGGGCCTGTAGTCTCGCTCATCCCATACGCCTGGACAAGGGGATGTTCAGGACTCAAGAAGAAATCCAGAGTTTCTGTAGTGACAGGAGCAGCGCCAGAGAAATGCTTCTGACAGTGGGAAAATCCCAGAGCACTGTGGATTTTTGCACTGTTACTAAGTAGTCTGCTAATCTTGTTCGAAAGGGCTTTTAAATCACTGCTGAGTAGAAAAAACCACAGAGAAAGACAGGGGAATTCAGAGGAAATGTAAATAATTTCCAAAATAAACCAACTTTGTGTTTCAATTACACATTCATCATTTGAGTTTGGATGTCTAGGCACATTATTTCCCATTTGTATCATTTACAGAATGTCCTTCCCTGAATACTAACTCCAAATACCAGGGATGTCCCAATTTTCCAGGTTCATGAAGGATTGGTGAACTGCATTGTGGAGATCACTATTTTCACTATTCCTTGATTCTTTATCACTTAAATATGTGCTAGTCCACCAAAATCTATGATCATTAAGATAACAAGTGTCTCATTGTCTGGGCAATTTGTAAACCTATCTGGAAAACTGAAAAGTCCTACAAGTAATCAGTACAGACATGCAATGTTTTTTGGAATCTCTATGGGTATGTGTACACAGCAAAGAAAAACCCGCGGCTGGCCCATGCCAGCCAACTCGGCTTGTGGGGCTCGGGCTGAGAGACTGTTTCATGCTGTTGTAGACTTCCAGGCTCCGACTGCGAGGACTGAGCTCTGGGACCTTCCCACCCCATAATGTCTTAGAGCCTCGGCCCTAGACTGAGCGTCCGAAGTCTACACAGCAATGAAACAGTTCCACAGCTGAGCCCCGTGAGCCTGAGTGGCTGGCATGGCCAGCTGCGAATTTTTCTTTATTGTGTAGACATACGCTATGGGATCTTCTCCCCTTCTGTACATAAATTCATAGTCAAGAGCTATCATGCCACGGCCTCTATAAAACTGTTTCTTTTTGGTGAGGGAGTGGAGTAGTGCTTAATCCTCAGGGCTCTGGAGATAACATAAGAACCTAGGAACAGCATATTGGGTCAGACTTATGCACAAAGATGACTGACTCCTTCAGGGAACTGATGGGCAGGATCCCTGGGAGGCTAATATGAGGGGGAAAGGAGTCTAGGAGAGTTGGCTGTATTTTAAAGAGCTTATTGAGGGCGCAATGAACAAACTATCCCGATGTGCAGAAAGAATAGCAAACTATAGCAGGTGACAGCTTGGCTTAACAGAGAAATCTTGGTGAGCTAAAACACAAAAAGGAAGCTTACAAGAAGTGGAAACTTGAACAGATCACTAGGGAGGAGTATAAAAATATTGCTCGAGCATGCAGGGGTGTAATCAGGAAGGCCAAACCACAATTGGAGTTGCAGCTAGCAAAGGATGTGAAGCATAACAAGAAGGGTTTCTACAGGTGTGTTAGCAGCAAGAAGGTGGTCAGGGAAAGTGTGGGACCCTTACTGAATGGGGGAGGCAAACTAGTGACAGATGATGAGGAAAAAGCTGAAGTACTCAATGCTTTTTTTGCCTCAGTCTTCACAGACGAGGTCAGCTCCCAGACTGCTGAACTGGGCAGCACAATATGGGGAGGAGGTGAGCAGCCCTCAGTGGTGAAAGAACAGGTTAAGGACTATTTAGAAAAGCCTGACATGCACAAGTCCATGGGGCCAGATCTAATGCATCCGAGGGTGCTGAGGGAGTTGGCTGATGTGATTGCAGAGCCATTGGCCATTATCTTGTCATGCCTCACAAACCTCAGGGGCGGCTTTACCAATTTTGCCACCCCAAGTAGTTGCTGCCAAATTGCCGCCGCCCCCAGGAGAGCGGCGGAGCTGCTGCACAAAAGCCACCACAGGAAATGAATGCTGCCCCATTCTCATTGCCGCCCCAAGCACCTGCTTGGAAAGCTGGTGCCTGGCACTGGCCTGCCAACCTGATTGCTTCTATGATGAGATAACTGGCTCTGTGGATATGGGGAAAGTGATGGATGTGATATATCTTGACTTTAGCAAAGCTTTTGATATGGTCTCCCACAATATTCTTGCCAACAAGTTAAAAAAGTATGGATTAGATGAATGGACTATAAGGTGGATAGAAAGCTGGCTAATCATCGGGCTCAATGTCTAGTTGGCAGCCGGTATCAAGCAGAGTGCCCGGGGGCTGGTTTTTTAACATCTTCATTAATGATCTGGATGATGGGATGAAGTGCACCCTCAGCAAGTTTGTGGATGACTAAGCTGGGGCGGGGGGGGGGGGAGAGGTAGATACGCTGGAGAGTAGGCCAAAAGAAATCTGATGAGGTTCAACAAGGACAAGTGCAGAGTCCTGGGTGCTGGGTGTTGAGGTGCTGAATCCCATCCATGCTGCTACAGAGTGGAGACCGACTGGCTAAGCAGCAGAAAAGGACTGGAGATTACAGTGGATAACACTGTGCCTTTGTTGGCCAAGAAGGCTAATGGCATATTGAGCTGCATTAGTAGGAGCATTGCCAGCAGATCAAAGGAAGTGATTATTCCCTTCTATTCAACACTGGTAGGCACATCTGGGTATATTGCATCCAGTTTTGGGCCCTCCACTACAGAAAGGATATGGACACATTGGAGAGAATCCAGCAGAGAGCAACGAAATGATTAGGGGGTCTGGGGCACCATGACTTATGAGGAGAAGTTGAGGGAAACTGGGCTTATTTAGTCTTCAGAAGAGAAGAATGAGGAGGGATTTGATAACAACTTTCAACTACCTGAAAGGGGTTCCAAGAGGATGGAGCTTGGCTGTTCTCAGTGGTGGCAGACGACAAAACAAGGAACAACAGTCTCAAGTTGCAGTGGGGGAGGTCTAGGTTGGATATTAGAAAAAATTTTCACTCGGAGGGTGGTGAAGCACTGGAATGGGTTACCTAGGGAGGTGATGGAATCTCCATCATTAGAGGTTTTTAAGGCTCAGCTTGCCAAAGCCCTGGCTAGAGTAATTTAGTTGGGGTTGGTCCTACTTTGAGCAGGGGCTTGGGCTAGATGACCTCCTGAGCTCTCTTCCAACCCTAATCTTCTATCATTCCACCAAGCCTGGTATCCTGTCTTCCAGAGGCAATGAACAGAACAGGCAATCATCAAGTGATTCATTGCTTGTCATCCTCTCCCAGCTTCTGGCAAACAAAGGCTAGGGACACCCAGAGCATAGTGTTGCATCCCTGACCATTCTGGCCAATGACCATAGATGGACTTATCCTCCATGAACTTATCTAATTTTTTTTAACTGCATTGTAGTTTTGGCCTTCACAACATCACCTGGCAATGAGTTTAATGACCTTGGGAAATCAGATAAAAATACATTGATACACTTGGAATGGATGCCAAAGCCTGCAACAAAGGTGGAGAAAATCTCCAGTGGAAAACTATAGTAAAGCCCAGGGCAGAACTTTGGATGCAAGACATGGGATAGTTTGTGCCGGACACAAATCTATCTTTAAAAATCCATTCAAAACTAGATACCCCAGCAGACACTGAATCAGAGATCAGTTTTATGAGATGCTACTGAACATCTTTTCCCCCCCACTGATTTCTACCAAAATATAAAACTACAGTGCTGAATGCCAATTACCAGGTAAAATATCTGTGCTAGTGAGAACAGAAAGGCAACCCCCATGAAGTCAATGGGGCTATCTGGGGATAATTGAGGGCAGATAGGGTTCTTTGGGCATAGGTAAAGTAGTATTTGTTACTAAGTGTACCTTCCTGAGCAGCTTAGGTTCCTCTCTAAGCTAATGGACATGGCCCATGATAACACTTTCTTTTTCATAAATCCCGACTGAGCAGACGTGTCCTTTAGTTTCTCCATGATTTTCTCCCATACTCGTGGAACTCCCATATGAGATGTTGGCTGTGCTTCTTTCAGTGTATTGACCAAGCTGCCCTGTTAAAATAAGAGAATATATTGCAAAGGCCAGGATTGGTGTTATGGAGGTTTTTTCTTCCTAATGAACTAAGTCTTGCAGCACTTATAAGTATAATATCATTGAAGTCAGAGCCTATTATTTCAGCTAGATCCCCAGGTGAGCTAGAACAGTGTTTGACACAACTGTGTATGTGCTGGGGGAGGGCACGGTTGGCTTTACCCCTCCTTTCTGTCCCCCCCAATCCTGCCTACCTGGAACACCGCTTATACTCCCTCCTGTGCCAGGAGAATCCTCAAGCTGCTGCCTTAAAAAGAGCTCAGGTTCTGGTTATATTATTTTTTCATTTTATAATGTAATGAACTAACTTTGTGTACAGAGAGGGTAAGAGACCCACTATTGCTATCAGTTACAGGAGCTCTTCTTTAGCTAACGTGATAGAGGCCTGTGATTTTGGAGCTGACGGAACAGAGTTCTAGGCATGGCTCTGGGTTAGGGTAAAATGGGGCCTTAGGTCACTGGAGTATTGACTCTACATCTCCCATTGAATTAACTTTTCCAGAATGGTTACACAAAACTTGCAATTATTTCCTGCATTAGTGCTTCTGCTGGTGAAAAAATTAACTTAAATGTAAATGTAAAGTACTATAGGTACCTTTAAAGCATCTGGCTCAGCGAAGTAAACTTGCTCTCCCCACTTGATTCCAGTCCAGAGGTCATATATCTGAGCAGCTATGTGGCTGAGCGGGAGGTAACTGACTATAATCTCCTGTTGGAGCTCTGCTGGTTGCATATCCCCAGCTCTGCTGGCATGTGCTGCTGTCCAGGTTATCTGTTCACATAAATAACAAGATGTTAAATAGAAAAGGAGTACTTGTGGCACCTTAGAGACTACAATTATTTGAGCATAAGCTTTCGTGAGCATATTCATGAAAGCTTATGCTCAAATAAATTTGTTAGTCTCTAAGGTGCCACAAGTACTCCTTTTCTTTTTGTGAATACAGACTAACACAGCTGCTACTCTGAAACCTGTCAAGATGTTAAATATTATTTTAATATAATTTAAGCAGCCAGTCCTGTTACATTAGTAAACTATGACTCTGTCTGTATAATACACGTGTTGTTAGAGCTATCACTACCTTTAACAACCTATTTAGAGCAAATGAACTGCAAGGAATATAATGAAATGGTAGCAGTCTGTTTTCCCTACTGCTGCACTGTAAGCACTACAATTCCTGCCTTACATACACAATGGGTATTGCTGACACAATTAACCTCACCAGAGGGCCTATGGACTGAACAGACAAAGAAACTGAACTACGCCTTCACAGAATCATAGAAATGTAGGACTGGAAGGGACCTTTATAGATCATCTAGTCCAGTCCCCTGCACTGAGGCAGGACTAAATATTATCTAGACTCTCTCTGACAGGTGTTCTTAAAAACCTCCAATGACAGAGATTCTACAACCTCCGTAGATAATTTGTTCCTGTGCTTAACTATCCTGATGGTTAGGAAGATTTTCCTATTATTTAATCTAAATCTCCCTTGCTGCAATTTAAGCCCATTACTTTTTATCCTGTCCTCAGTAGTTAAGGAGAACAATTTATCACCCTTCTCTTTATAACAAGCTTTTATGTACTTGAAGACCGTTATGTCTCCCCTCTGTCTTCTCTTTTCCAGACTAAACAAACCCAATTTTTTCAATCTCTCCTCGTAGGTCAGGTTTTCTAGACCTTTAATCATTTTTGTTTTTCTCCTCTGAAGTTTCTTGAGTTTGTCCTCATCTTTCCCACAGTGTGGTGCCCAGAACTGGCCACAATACTCCAGTTGAGGCCTTATCAGTGCTGAGTAGAGCAGAAGAATTACTTTTCGTGTCCTGTTTTCAACATTCTTGCTAGACATCCCAGAGTGGTGTTTGCTTTTTTTGCAACAGTATTACATTGTTGACTCATATTTAGTTTGTGATCCACTATAACTACCAGATCCTTTTCTGCAATACTTCTTTCTAGACAATCATTTCCCATTTTGTACTTGTGCACTTGATTATTCATTCCTAAGTGTACTACTTTGCATTTATCCTTATTGAATTTCACCTATTTTAGACCATTTCCCCATTTCACTCCTAAAGATGGCCCTTCCCAATCAAGCTTGAGGAACACAGGAAGACCCATGGGGAAGCTTGCACTGTCCCTGCTTGTGCTGCTGCCCCATAGGCACTGACTTTGTGGGTTCTCCAGGGCTGGAGCACAGACAGGGAAAAATGGTGGCTGCTGAGCACCCACCGGCAGCCCCCCCATCAGCTCCCCCTTACCACCTCTCGCCCATTGGCAGATCCAATGGATCAGCGCCTCTCCCTCCCTCTCTACACCTCCCGCCCACCACAGTCAGCTGTTTCACAGCATGCAGGAGGCTGGGGGGGAGGCGTGAGGATGCGGCGCACTTGGGGGAGGGGGCAGAACTTGGCGCAAAGAGGTGGGGGTGGGAAGAGGCAGGATGGGGTGGGGCCTTGAAGGAAGGGGTGGAGTAGGGATGGGGCCTGGGGCAGAGCTGGGGGTCCAGCACCCCCCAGAACTTTGAAAAGTTGGTCCCTGTGTGTTGCTCTGCTATGGGTAAAGAGGACTCCTGTGTCCAGGAAGGTCAGTCTGTCACCTTTTATCAGCACAGCATTTCTAGGATGTCATTTGAAACAAAACAGCAATAACTACTATAGAACAAAAAGAAAAGGAGTACTTGTGGCACCTTAGAGACTAACAAATTTATTAGAGCATAAGCTTTCGTGAGCTACAGCTCACTTCATCGGATGCGAAAGCTTATGCTCTAATAAATTTGTTAGTCTCTAAGGTGCCATAAGTACTCCTTTTCTTTTTGCGAATACAGACTAACACGGCTGCTACTCTGAAACCTGTTACTATAGAACAGTGAGTTCGCATGACAGAAGGGTAATTTGCTTACACAAAGTCATTCAATATCACCAATGGTATTTATCATTAGGAATAATAGCCATGGTCTATAGGTTCAGAGAGGCTGCCCTAGGTGCAGAAAGCAATATTGGGCAAGCGCTTGTGGAAAAAGAGTACAAAGAGGCTTGACAAGATATTTTCTAAATATGTAGCTGCATTATCTGCTTAGCATCCAAAAATCCCTCAACATGCAGTTATGTTCACACGTCAGATCAGGGTGGGGAAGAAAGGGATGAATGCCTGACCCAGCACAGGTTTAGACTAAGGGCAGAGGGAAACTTCTTTTGACTAAAGAAGGCAGCAGTACAGTTACAGGCAAAGGATGTTTTCCACTGTGTTGACCAGCATAAAAATAGCCTGCTTGTGCACAGTAGCCAGAAATAGTTTGATAGCAAAATAAAAACTATACCAGATTCCTTTGAGACAGAAGAACACAGGATTTGCCATGCCAGATCAGACCTTTGGTCCATCATGTCCAGCATATCCTACTTCCAAATATTGCTCTGCCTACTCCCTACTTTAGGGTGAATTGCTGTCATTATCAGTTCCTGTGCTCCATCAAGAGCAGAAGTTGCAATTCCAGCCAGCCCTTTTATGGGCTACACAAGTGTTCACACAAGTTCTTTAATCCTTTCCCGCACTGCATAGCCATGTAAGAGCCAACCACATTCTAGCCCTTGGTAAGCAGACTTTTGTATAAAGTCTCTTTTCCACTTGACTTTTTACCTCTCTTTGGCACTACAGAGTTGGCTGTTTGCAGCAACATAGACACGGATTTTGTGAATAAGAAGGCTGTAGAATATACAAAACTTTTGCTATTCTTTACTAAATTAGGATGAACTAAAATGAATGTAACTTGGAAAGGTAATAATGTTACAGATAAAGGGCCAAGTTTAATAAAACCTTGCAAAAGCTTCTAATATCAGGCTGCTGTGACATTGGCTGCCTAAGGTGTATGATTCTTTTGAAGATGATCTTGAGAGGTCATTTGAAGATATTTGTGGTAATAGTGTTTTATCACGCAATCAACTGCATGAACCAAAGAATGTCATTTATAAACTCAATTATGAGAAGAGCTTGTAGTTTCTCAGAAATATATAGTTTGGATATAGTATCTTTTGCTATTCCGTCCTTAAAACAGAGTGCCACAGTGCTTGGAGATTCCACCATGATCCCATTTCTTTCTAAAGCACAGAAATAAACACCCTCATGCTTTGAAAAGCTTTATCATAAAGCTGTGTCTAGAGTACATACATTATCATGACTCAGCATGGCTCCTTTTGGCTTCCCAGTTGTTCCAGAAGTGTACACTAGCACACAACATTGATTTGGCTTTTGAGAGCTAATAATGTCATTGAGAGTAGCATCTGGTATCTCATTTCCCAACTCCATAAATTCTTCCATCTACAAAATGAAATGGGGAAAAAAACAAACAATTCAAGGAGTCAGCTAATAGAAAGCATGGAAATTGCAATATTTTAAGAGTCTGGAAAAACGACAGAAAAATTAAGATGGGCCTGGTTCTTCTGACCTTTCTTAGGCAACACTCCCATTCAGGTAAATTGGAATTTCACCTGTCTGAGGGGTCTAAGCCCAATATAGGACCTCAGTTTTGATCTGTATGTCACACAGTCCCTTCTCCACTAGTTATTCCAAAAGTTTTGCATCAGCACCCCAACATACAGCTATTAGAAGTGGAGTGTGCAAAGGCAATGAAGTTTTATTAATTCTTTTGGTGACTACTTAGGGAATAACATTCCTTTTCACTTTTCTAGTCACATGGGCTGAAAATATGATTCAGAACTCATGTTAGAAATGGTTTTGATTCATATTTAAAGTAAATTGTATCACAGCTTATAATTAAAACACCAAGTAAACTGTCCAATTTTGTTGATTTCCAATAGATTATTTCTTGTCTATTCTATATGTAAAGCACTTTGAGATGCTAGAATGAAAGGCTCTATGTAAAAGCCAAGTATTCTTATTATTTAAATGTGGGAACAATGGCCTTAGTTCTCCACTACTTAGGGAAGATGAGCAGATGCAGGAAGCTGGCTGAAGCTCTCTGATTCAGGGCCGTCCAGTTCCTGAACAAGGCAGAGCATGAGCGGTTCTTGTCTAATTTATGCTGCAAGCATATGGTCTCTTTTGTGCAACACAAAATTGCCTTAGCAGAATGGAGAATCTGGGCCAATATGTTCTATTGATTACTATCAGATATGTGTTGATACAATGCATTTATATGGGTCTGAATGTAACATGTACACATTAAGATCCCATTATTTCAGTGTTAATAAGTGACGGAGTGGGGTAGTCACAGCATGTGGGAAAGAAAACCAAAAAGGGTTATTTTCCCACTGAAAGACTGGATTATTCATATAATATTTACACAGCTGTATATGAGCAGTGACTGAGGGCAGCATCCCAGTTCTATACCTGGCAAGGAATCTCCCCACTACTGCCTTATGGGCAAATCTTGGACACTGAACCAAGCTTGTAATCAGCAACTGGGCTTTAGGGTGGCAGTTGCAAGGGAGAGTTTACATAGTTGAGAAGGATGAATCCTTCCCCTCAGGATGCACTCTGTGATCAGTACCTCAGCATTTAACCTGCAGTATTCTTCATGGTAGGGGAGCTGCCCCTCCATGGGAGAGTCTGTCTTGGGATTCCATTTTAGTCACTGACACACCACTCAATGCCCCATCCCTCCTCCAAACCCCCACCTGTAAAAGCATGCAGGAGCCCACCACAGACAACAGTTTCATGCCATATAGAGGGTGTGGACCCCTTCATGGTTTCCTTACATCCTGCTTCTCCCCACATAGTGGACTGCATCAATGCCACGGGAACTAGCAGTGGTGTGGGGTCCGGATTTGTTCCTATATGACTTGACTCTTCATGCCTTGTATTCTTGACTTTACTCTCTTTCACACCACAAGGCATTAATTTCTGTGCGCTTGTTGCCTAGGCTTTGTTTACTTGAACAGCACCTGCACTAGGATAGTGTTTCCATTCCACAGAGACTGAAGGGTAAAGTCACACAGATTTATGGAAACGCACTGTCCAGAGGACTAGGAGTCTGCTGTAGCTGCAGCAATTGCTCATTACTGTACAATTATCTCAACTGTCAATCTGTTACACACAAACCTTCTCCTATCAATAGCCTGTGTTTTATGTGACTGTATCAAAGCTAATACACAACTATCTCTACCATTGGTGATTCGATCTCTGAGTGTCTCTATATGGAATACAAATATGGCAACTGCCAATTCTTATCATCACAACTAATGTAACAATTATTCTCTCTCGCTGAAAAAAGGTGGCAGATCTGGCACTAGATCAGTAGCATTTTCAGTTACATTTTGTCCTCCACTATTAGAAAATATAAACTTCAGGTCATTTATCTCTTTCAAAGTTCTCAGACACTTGGAACTCAGTGTGAGTTCATCTCTACTGTTTACTGTTATTTAATAACAAATGTATATGATTAAATAAGCGCTTCTTTACACTGCAAATTAATTTTTCTTATTATTGCACTGCATTTTGTATAGCACACTCCTGATATCTATGTGCCTTTGTATAGTTAAATATTTTATAATATGAAAATCAATACAGAGAGAAGGAACAATGTTGGCATAAATATGTTAAACATTTTCTCCTCACTTCTGTTACTAGTAAAATACTTTCAGTTTTGATATCTAAAGCCTTAAGAGATTTGTTTACAATTCACTCTCTACTAAATGCTGTGTAGTCTTTTTGCAATTCATTTAGCATGGGCAAGGAAATTAAGCAGGGGATTTACACTGTTAATTCACAGTCAGTTCCAAGCAGAATGCTGATTTCAATGTTCACATTAGAAAATTGTCTTCAGCGACATTTAAAAAAGAAATAATGAAAATTCTTCTACACATGTTAGGTTTTGTAAAACCCTATTTTTTAAGCCTAAATTTTGGGCCTGTAGTTGACAATGAGTCTGATCCTTAATCTTGTTCCTAATCTTGCTGTCTAAGTACTGCATGAGCTAAAAAAAGACCCTGAATACACTAGAATCAGTGTTTTATTCTTTGCATATGTAATAGTTGCTTGTATTCAACAGTTGCTTGTGGATAGAAATATTTGCTACAAATACAAAGATTAGCAGAATAGGAGGTTCCATAGGACAACAAAATATTGACAATGGATTGTGAGAGCACAAGCATTTTCTAGTTCCCAGATCCAGCATAACTGACCACAATTCACTAGAACTGGGCAGACAATGTATTAACAAAACAACAACAACAAACAACAGTTCTGCCAGTATAGTCTCACCAGAAGTCTGGTAAATATTATGTTAATCCAATCTAGTAACTGAAACATAACACATGACCAAGACAGCCAATAAATGTAGCTCTAATTTTGAATATCAACTATCAAACAAACGGAAGAGTAAATTAAATTAATGAAAAATTACACTGAAGTATTTTGAAGAGCAAACACATTTGAAAACATTGTGATCCTCTGGCAGACATTCCACAGACAGAAAAGAAGGTGAAATACATCAAATGAATGAATTGTTACACCGCTCTAAAATTCACATACCGTATATAAATTGGGATCTCTCTCTGATAAAGAGTCATTGTATAGCACAACTGCTTTTAAGTACGGTAGAAAACTCCAGATCTGTTGGGGTTTAAAAAAAAACCAGCATATAATTTATTATTCACTTGTTTCTGATTTAATTAAAAGTGTATATCAAAAGATTCCAAAAATTGAATTAGATTGATATCCACAAAAACCCTCAAACCCACCATAAATAATACAGTACTCTTCCCTAAAGCTACTCAGACCCAGTTCATCCCAACACCCCTGGGGAAACACACAGGCCTTGCAGCATGCTCCGAAGGAGATTATACCCATGCTATGTTGGACCAAGGTGCTCCAACTAAGGTTCCTCCTGAGTTAAGGACCTTAATTTAAAATGATCTGCCACCAGCCTCTTTGCATTTCAACCAGTGAGAGTGATGCTTTTAGGGTGGGATGTGAAAGGATTACAGCTGCTGTGGATATCACATGAAGACAGAGATGGTCTCTAAAGTACCAAAGCCTTGGTTAAGTTTTTTTTATAATGTTCTGCCTCATTTTAAACATTTTTTTATCTATAAACATATATAATTTAAAAAATAAAAGCAATTTGGCAATTTCAAAGAAATAGGAAAAAATTGAAAGAGTGCTATTGTATCTGAACACTTAGCTGGTGTTTAGCCTGTAAAAATGTTAGGTTAGTTTCACCACTAGATGCCAGTGCTGCTGCTTTCACTTCCCGTGTTGTAGTTTTGCCTATCCTTGCCAGAAGCATTTAATTGCATCATGGTGCACTGCCAGCCAAAGCCCCATAACCCCAGCCCCGCATGCGCTGTGAGAGGAGTTGCGGGAGTTCCTAGAAGATGTCCGTGGCTCCCGCAACAAAGTACAGCTTGCTCTCTAGCGATGGGGGGACTTTAATCAAATCCTCCCGGCCGCAAGGGCCCTCATGGGGGAGGGGAAAAGGACCAGGAGGGAGGGAGCCGCGGCCTACCAGCGGGTCCGCCTCTTCCGTGACTCCTTACTCACCTACGAGGTGGGTCATGGACTGCTGCGCGGCCCGCCGGGAGCCGCGAGCATCCCTGCCGGCGAGGATCCCCCCCCAGCTCTCCTCATGGCACCCTTTACCATCGCAACATTGAACACCCGCGGCTGTAGGATGGGTCTCCGCAGGTCCCAGGTGCTCTCCTTCCTTCGGGAGGGGAGGTACTCTGTGGTTTTCCTGCAGGAGACCCATATGGATCCGACCGCCGAAGACAGCTGGCGGCTGGATTGGGGGAACAGGGTCTACTTTAGCCACCTCACAGTTCGTACGGCTGGAGTGGCAACCCTGTTCTCCCCCGACCTACGGCCTGAGGTGCTGGGGGTTGCCGAGGCTGTGCCGGGCCGCCTGCTGCACCTCCGGATCCGCATGGAGGGGCTCGTAGTCAACCTCGTCAACATCTATGCCCCAGCAGCGAGCCCGGAGCGGCTGCAATTCTATCAGCAGGCGTCCGCCTTCCTCAGCACCTTGGATCCTCAGGAGTGCCTGGTCCTGGGAGGGGACTTTAACATCACCCTCGAGGAGCGGGACCACTCGGGGACCGAGCAGAGCCTGGCCGCCGTTGCCGTCCTCCAGGAGATAGTCGAACACCACTCCCTGGTGGACGTCTGGCATGACCACCACCCGGATGACACTTCCACGTTCACCTTTGTCCGGGTGGAGACCCATCGGTCGTGCCACTCCCGGTTGGACCGCATTTATTTATCACGCTTTCATCTTTCACGAGCCCACTCCTCCAGCATCCGGCCGGCCCCATTTTCTGACCATCATATAGCCACCGTGACAGCCTCCCTCTGCGCGGAAAGGCCGGGGCCGGCCTATTGGCATTTTAACAACAGCTTGCTGGAGGATGCGGGCTTTGTGGCGTCCTTCCGGGAGTTCTGGCTGGCCTGGCGAGGGCAGCGGCGTGCCTTTCCCTCGGCGCGGCGGTGGTGGGACCTAGGGAAGGTGCGCGCCCGGCTCTTCTGCCATGACTACACCCGGGGCGCCAGCCGACGGAGGGATGCGGCGATAGAGCAGTTGGAATGGGAGGTCTTAGAGCTAGAGAGGCATCTGGCCGCCAGCCCCAAGGATCCACCCCTATGCGGAGCATGTCGGGAGAAGCGGGAGGAGCTCCGGACCCTCGTGGACCATCGGGCCCAGGGTGCCTTTGTTCGATCCTGCATCCATCTCCATCGGAAGATGGATTGCGGCTCCCGCTTCTTCTACGCCCTGGAGAAGAAGAGGGGGGCTAAAAAACATGTCATCTGCCTACTGGCAGAAGATGGCACCCCCCTCACGGATCCGGTGGAGATGTACGGGAGGGCGAGAGCCTTCTACGCAAGCCTTTTCTCCCCGGATCCAACCGATCCTAACACTTGCAGAGTGCTCTGGGAGGAGCTCCCGACGGTCAGCGCGGGCGACCGAGACCAGCTAGAGCTGCCTCTCACTCTGGCTGAGTTCTCGGAAGCCCTCCATCGCATGCCCACCAATAAATCTCCAGGCATGGACAGGCTGACCGTGGAGTTCTACCGCGTGTTCTGGGACGTCCTGGGCCCAGACCTAGTCACCGTCTGGGCCGAGTCTTTGCAGAGCGGGGTCCTCCCTCTTTCGTGCAGGCGAGCCGTGCTGGCCTTACTGCCAAAGAAGGGGAACCTCCGTGATTTACGAAATTGGCGTCCCGTCTCGCTCCTCAGCACAGACTACAAAGTCGTGGCAAAAGCCATCTCGCTGCGGCTAGGGTCCGTGGTCCACCCAGACTAGACCTACACCGTCCCGGGCCGCAGCATCTTCGACAACCTATATCTGGTCCGGGACCTTTTGGAACTTGGGTGTAGGGATGGTCTGTCATTCACCCTCCTGTCCTTAGATCAGGAGAAGGCGTTCGACAGGGTGGATCACGGGCATCTCCTGAGCACTCTGCAAGCGTTTGGCTTCAGACCCAGGTTTGTGAGTTTTCTCCGGGTGCTGTACGCCTCCACAGAGTGTTTGGTCAGGCTCAACTGGACCCTGATCAAACCGGTCAGCTTCGGGCAAGGAGTACAGCAGGGGTGCCCCCTCTCGGGCCAGCTGTACGCTCTGGCGATCGAGCCCTTCCTCTGTCTCCTCCGAAGGAGGTTGACAGGGTTGGTGCTGTGGGAGTCGGAGCTGCGGCTGGTCCTGTTGGCGTACGCTGATGACATGCTCCTCGTGGTCCAGGACCCGGGCGACCTGGCGCCGGTGGAGGCTTGCCAGGCCATCTATTCGGCAGCCTTCTCCGCGCGGGTCAACTGGGTCAAGAGCTCTGGCTTGGTGGTAGGGGACTGGTGGCAGGCGAGCTCCCTCCAGAAATGGACAGGACTACTCCGGTGCCTCTTGAGGGAGAGCGCTGGTGCTTAATCAACTAGTCCTGTCCATGCTCTGGTACCGGCTCAACACCCTGGTCCCGGCCCCAGGTTTCCTGGCCAGCCTCCGGACACCGATTCTGGAGTTCTTTTGGTCAGGACTGCACTGGGTTCCTGCAGGGGTTCTCCATCTACTTCTGGAGGAGGGAGGGCAGGGCCTAAACTGTCTGCTCACTCAGGTCCATGTCTTCCGCCTCCAGACCCTGCAGAGGCTCCTTTATGTGCAGGTAGTCCGGCGTTGAGCATACTGGCGCACGCCTTCCTGCGCTGCTTCCGAGGGCTCCGATACGAACGGCAGCTCCTTTATCTCCATCCGAGAGGTCTTCCGCGAGATCTCTCCGGGCTCCCGGTCTTCTACCAGGACCTCCTCCGGACCTGGAAACTCTTTACAACGACCAGGTCCATGGCGGCCACTGAGGGGGCAGATCTCCTCGCGGAGCCCCTGCTACACAACCCCCAGCTCCTTGTGCGGGTGGCGGAGTCCCGCTCGGTGCACCAGAGGTTGATCCTGGCAGAGGTCACAAGAGTCGGAAACTTCCTGGACTATGACCGGGGAGACTGGCTGGATCCCCTGACGCTCGCTCAGCGCATGGGGCTTTCCAGACCTTGTACTCCCCGGTGCATACTTCAGGAGGTGAAGGCCGCTTTGCCGCCCGCTGCTCGGGTTCATCTCGACCGCGTCCTGCACGAGGGCACGCCCCGCTCACCCGTTACCCCAGGCCCGCCGGACCTTTTAATTGGACCCCTGACCCGTGGACCCAACCGACCCCTTCACCCCTTCACTAGAAGCCGGCTGCACGAGATGCAGCTGGTCTGCTTTCAAACCGCGCCAAGAAAACATCTCTACACACTTGTGCTCCACACCCTTCACGCCCGCACCCTCGTGTCCCACCCCGATACAAAATGGCGGGACCTCCTGCCACCTTTGGAGGGTGAGGAACCCCGGTGGGCCAGCCTATATTCCACCTTAGTCCCAAGGCCCACCGGGGATGTCAGTTGGCGGCTCCTTCACGGAGCCGTGAGCACGGGCATGTACTTGGCACGGTTCACTTCAATCCCAGACACCTGCCCCTTTTGCGGCGTGAGGGATACCCTGGCACATGTATACTTGAAGTGTGCCAGGCTGCAGCCCCTATTCTGGCTCCTCACCAATATTTTATTACGTTTTTGGTTGCACTTCTCCCCTCACCTTCTCATTTATGCACTCCCTATCCGTGGCCCCACAAAGTCACAGGATCTCCTGGTCAACCTCCTCCTGGCCCTAGCTAAAATGGCCATCTACAAAACCAAAGTGAGGAGGTTGGCCGATGGAGTCTCCTGTGACTGTGGGGCCTATTTCCGATCCTCGGTCCGTTCACGTATCCGGACAGAGTTCCTCTGGGCGGCGTCCTCTGACTTCCTTGACGCCTTTGAGGAGCAGTGGGCGCTGTCCGGGGTTCTCTGCTCAGTGTCCCCATCCAGTTCTCTTCATTTGACCCTTTGACCGCACTCCTGTCCCTGTTATTTCATTAGTTGTCCCCCGGAATCTTTTGGGTATCTAGGTCCTGTGGATCCCCTTTTAAGCTGGGGGGGATCCTTTAGCAGTGGACGGGCTTCGCCCGCCCATTGTCCGGATCCCAATAAGACTATTTTTCTATAGCCATCTGGCCTTGCCCCATCACACTGGATAAAACAGGGTTGGCCACAGGCTTCCTTTTAACTTTCTAGATAAAAATGGTATAAACAAAAAGAAACAAGCATCAGGATTCAGATACTTTTCTCACTTGCTTTTGATAATATAGCATGGTATTCAACTAGGGTAAATGGAAACAGAGTGTCTGTCTGGATGTACACCTTGTTTAGGAGTATCTTATCCCCCGAAATGTACGAAATATACCTAGTAGTTGGTGCAATCCAAAATAATAATAATAAAAAAAGACTCATCAGAAGTATGTTTGACAAGACCCAGGGATAGGTTATCTCTGGCCAGGGGGAGTTTATTGGAGTATCCAGAGAAGGGGCAAACTCCATCAGAGGCAGAGCAATCAACACACTTTTCATTTTCAGCAAGGGGACTTCAGGGACACCTCTCCTCCTCCATCCCCAAGAGCCTCCTCGAGCATATCACTGAAAGAAACACCTAACTAATGTGTTCACTTGGGCTCAATCCAAAGCCCATGAAGTCAGTGGAAAGATCACATTGTCTTCCTGGGGCACTGGATCAGGCCCTATATGGAGAAGCAGCACGGTCCCATTTGTAACCTCCAATAAATTTTGCCAAAATTGTGACACATTCCTTTTAAATAAAGAGCTTCCCACTCTGTCCATGTGTTTATATTATGTTAGTCACCATGATATTGGACTGCAGTTCATACTTGCCTCAATAGTTAACATTAAAAGCAGGAAGAGATGATGTTCTGGAGAGGGAAGATTCAGTCTCTAAACACCGATATCTTTAATACTTAGCTGGATGTCTGTTATAAAACGGATGCACTTAAAAGTTTCCTCTGGTATGATAGCCCCTCTTTAACCAATATTTCATTTGCTCATTGGAGACCAACTGGGTTTACCACCAAATTCAATGGAAACTGAAGCTGGCTCAGTCTAAATGGAGTAAATTTACTGGGATTGAATGAAAGCCCTGGTCTGTTTCATTGCTCTGCAATGTGCAGGTTGTAATTCCAATTACAGTGAGGTAAACTTCCAATGATAGTTCAGTCTTGCTGGGAAATAGTAACTTCTCTGTAAGAAGTCACCACTGTGATTCCTGAAATCCAGATCCAAACAACATGAAATGCGTCAGCCCATAAAAGGTCATCACATTAATCAGAACTCAGCATTATTACACTAGTTAATCCTATAGTGAAATCGTTATTGCAATGAATTTTTGCCATCCTAATCACTTGCATTGAAGCAGACTGTGATATTCCACTCAGAATTAAGATATGATGCTCATCATCAGAAAATGGCTTGTCAGATAACACTGTAATAAACTGGCTACTCTGCTATGTACTGGATAGAATGAGAACTGCTCAGTTGTGTGTTGCAGGCACTGTATTTTTTTAATAGCTATGGAGATTATCCTTTAGCTCAAATACCTCAAGTGGCAGAGGCCTGTGATTTCAGGACAAAGAAATACTAGTTCTGTCCCTAGTTTTGTGAGACGTTCCAAATTACCATTTACCAAAAAAACAGCTAAAATATTTGATATTTGGGCTTTCACAGCATCATGAGCAGTGGAATTACACCTCAGAAGTTACAAAAGCAATCCCCAAACCTTCATTATCTTGTCCAATTGTTTCTGATTTTCCACCACAATGATATTGGCTTTGCAGTCATAAGCAATGTAGTGGCACGCTTCAGGAGAGTTGGTTGTATAGATGCCTGTGACAATTCCTCTGTTAAAAAAAAAAGTGAATTTGAGGGATAAACAGGAAAACACTGAGTACGATACACTTTTCCCTTGATACTACAGTTCAGACGTGCCGACTTCCCCAGTTCCCGGAGGTGCTTGACCCCCGTTTTGCCCCAGGCCTTGCCCCTACTCCACCCTTCCCCAAAAAACTCTTACCCCCACCCCGCCTCTTCCCGCCCCCACTCTGCCCTGCTCCTCCCCCCAGCACCTCCTGCACACCATTGAACAGTTGATTGTAGTGGGCGGGAGGTGCTGGAGGGGGAGGGGAAAGAGCTGATTGGCTGGGCCGCCAGCGGGCAGGAGGTTGGGGGATGCAGGAGGAGGAGCTGATTAGCAGGCCCCACGAGGGGACAGGAGGGCTGGGGGGGGAGGGAGAGGAGCTGATCGATGGGGCCCGTCAGCTGGCAGGAGGGCTGGGGGAAAAGGGGAAGTAACTGATATGCCGGGCTGCCGGTGCATGCTGAGCATCCACAATTTTTTTTTTCTGTGGGTGCTTCAGCCCCGGAGCACCCCTGGAGTCGGCACCTTTGCTACAGTTGTTCAAAAGGGAAGAAGAATTTGAGATTGGATGAAACCCAGTGGAGTGCATAAGGGATGGGTACACACAGTGTGCAGCATAGATGTGGCTGTCAGGCTTGCCTCAGGTATTCTGCACAGCTAACAGTAACAGACTCAAGAAAAGAGTCTGAAAAACAGCAACATTATGTGGTAGTGTGACTATCTGAAGCACCCAAGGCCTTGTCTACGCTAGGGAAATTCATAATTGAAGCAATAATAGTTGAGCTGTAGTGTAGGACTCAGCACTTTTACTCTACATGTTGCCTAGAGTAGGCTTAGACCATGCAATGGAAAAATGACTAAGTCCTCTTTACAGAACATCCTCCACTATTCCTGCCACTGATGGAGCTGCACTGATGATGAATTACCAGTTTGAATTTTGCTGGCGTAAATGCACCCTCAGAGAGACCAAGCCGAGAAATTGATTATTGGAATTAGACAGACAGACACTGTGACAGACAGAATTTGGCTGGTTAGTACTTTGCTTGTCACTTCATCAGTGTTGTATTCTGCACTGGAACCAGGCCAGGGATCAGTTCATGAGCAGGCTCAGACGCACTGACAGGAAATTGGTAGGCTTTGGTCCATATCGCTCAAGGAACAGAGATAAGAGACAGTACAGTATCTTGTGTGTCTACTGCAATTGAGGCTTTAGCAAAGAGGCTCATTTTGTGAGGTTTTGGATTGCTTTACTTTAGATACAGGGAAAGTAACAGGTCCCCACCATGTGACTGAACACACTTATGAGATGGTAATCTTTTCAAATGAAACAATACTACTGGTCATAGTTTACAGGGTCTTTAACTCACCCCTAGAGGCACTGTGAGCCACAATAGCTCTAATATGTTTAGTGGCTATAAGAGAAAAGAGGTGGGTTATTTGGAGTGCACAAGGAGAATGAAATGTGGTTTCTCTTCTCCCCCTTTCTACAGGAGGGGATGGTCAGACTCTACAGAAGCAAATGCTATACTGGAAAACATTCATTACTAGGCCTAGCACCGATCCAAAACTTACCCAGCAAAAATAGCTCCAACAGCTGACACGAACCATTCTGGAGAGTTAAATCCAAGTATTGCTACGCTGTGGAATCGTTCAAGACCAAGCTTAAAACAAAAGAGCAAACACTGGGATATGTAATGCAGGCATATTAGAGAGAAAGATATAGTCAACACACACAAAAATAGATTTGGGTTCTTTATTATTTATGCATTTAAAAATGTACCCATCCATAGCTCTAGGCATAAGTGCAAAATGTATTAATAAACCATATACACAATATAAATGGAATCACTGTCTGCAATTAACACTCCCTAAGTTCATGCAAACATAAGATTCTGCCACCCTTCACACCCAACTTCCCAGCCCAGCCCAGTCCCTCAAAGAAGGTCTGAAAAACAGAAGGGCTTTGCAACATGAACTGAAGTTCAACAAATATTAGACTTATCCCGTACTCAGAATCTTTACCAAATCCTTTTCACCTTGCCAGGTTAGTTTTGTTTCATTATACTTAGGGCCAGATTGTGGACTTAGTACATAGCCCCGAATGAGGAGTGTTGCAGAGCTGTATGGCCCTGGGGCATCTCTGTGAAGGATTATACTTCAAGTTCCCTGGGGAACAGGGAGAAATATGCATGCTGTACTATCCTTTTAGGATGTTCTCCTGCATGCCCAACCCACTCTGTGGGCTTGTGCAAGGTGGGCCATGAATCTGACCTCTCTATGACCCTCTATGTAATTTGCATCCCCAAGGAAAAGGTCCTCATTCTCAGGAGCACCAGGTCTGAGATTGTGTCCTTTTCCTACCTAGGGCCATACACGAGGAGAAGGCTCTGTGTGCCCTCCCTCCTGTGGCCATAAGGGAACAGAGCACAACCTAGGTGTTCATGTAGCGCTGCTCTTTTACTGTCTATAGTGACAGATGCCATCTGTGCCAACTTTTGTTGGCATTATTTTCTTTTGAACTCATTCTGAAAAATATGCACTAGTTTCTAGAACATAATGAAAACTAACTAACCTACTTGACATTTTAGTATCCAAAGATAATCTAAAGGCCATGCCAACAATCTGCGTCACAGACTCTAAAAAAAAATAGTCAGCCAAGACTCCTGTATTGCGCCTCTGTGACTACCACTCTTGTCTCCCTGATTGTAACTGCTTTCACAAGCGGAGTCTCACCTATTGACTTTGCCACTGTTTCTGCCAACACCTTTACAAGAACAGGCATCAGTGCCATCTGCTACCATTGAAAATATTAGTATCTGTCTGATATACAACTAAAATAGTATAATAAATATAACTATAACAATATAATGTATTAAATAGAAATATTTACTAATTTGCCTCTCATTGCCTTGGTCAATCATAAAAAAGAAAATTGCTAGGCAATTCAGAGATTTAAGAGACACAACTTGTTGGGGCCATCAAATATACAGTCCTTAAAAGGAAGGTAAATCCCATGAGGCATTCCAGGATGACACATCCTCTACTATGGGTTGAGGGGGTCTCATTAATATTTGAATGGTACAGTTACTAGAGATTTACTTCAATAAAGGCTGTTATGCAGAACACGCGATTGCTACTCTTCATAAGGACTGAAAACCCACAGGAATGTTTTCATGCTATGATCTGTAATAAAAAAAACCCTGTATAACAACAAATATGGGTTTGGTTGTTGTTTTTTTAAACATTTACCTTCAAAAAGCTTTTGGCTGCTTTCCAGGAAAGATTGTAATACTCTGCAAATGTGATCTTTTCCCATTTTCCATTCTTTTTGCTGGCCATAGCATTGAGAGGCCCATATTTATCCACAGTCTCTTTGAACATCTGATGAACTGTTATTGGAGTTTGTGAACATAAGTGATCTATTCTCAGCTTGACCACACTATCAGCAAATGTAGTCCATAAAGGCTCTGAAAGGCAAGTTATTATCAAGATAGTAGATCAGTGAAAAAAATAGTGTGTGATCATGTAATTAAAAGACTACTATTATAATGCATATGCATGAAGGATCAAATTAAGGTTGCATGGGCAACTTTAAGGTTGCAAAGTCAAGCAAGCAGAAGCTTAGAAATGCCAGAATAAAAGTTCTTTTAACAGAGGGTATTTTTTTAAAAAGTATAATTTCCTAATTTTTTAGAAAACTTAAAAATTGGGGAAAAAAAGTCATAATGTAGAACCATATTCACCCTCCACCTGATTCATCAGCAAAGTTGCGATCTTTAGAGCCACAGCACAGTCCATTACAACATACGCTCATGGAGTAACTGGTAGCAGTAGACGGCTGTATGTGGACATGAAACTAGAAGGGGATGGACATACACTTTGGATTTAACTACACAGGGTTCAGTCAAAGCGTTTTGACAAGCGTCAGGTAACTCGCAGAATGTAAGTCACACCTGTAGTGCGCACACAGAACATCTGTTCCATGTTCAGTTCACATGGTGTGAATACATGGCAGTGGTTTGCTGAGAACCGAGAGCATAATGTTTTCGGTGAGTATACCATGGTCCTTTATTTCGCAGCTGACCAACATGCATCCTAGAATTGTTTTCGCTGTGATTTGTGGGAAGCCAGGTGATTTCATGTTTTTTTTTTAAATCCCATGTTTCTACTGTCTCCCCCCCCCCATATATCCTTTCTGGGCAGTTTCACACCATTTTTGAATTGCTGTCTTCTGGCATGGACCCAACAATGCTCCATATTGCTATGGTGATAAGCACAAATATGCAGAGGCTGGTTGCCATAGCCAGATGACTTCAGCGGTGGACTTTGCCAGACACACCACTGAGCAGATGATGTTGGAGCAGAAGAGTATTCTGTGGCAGCTGCAGCAGCTCCTCCAGCTGCAGAAGAACACCCTGAGGCAATGGCAGCAGGATGAAGAAGAGGGCAATGCCAAGTCGTTGGAACTAGAACACTGGTTCCTGGATCTGCCACGTGGCATTCAGCATTGTTTCAGTGCCTGGGAAACCAGCATGGATTGGTGGGAGAGGATCGTTTTGCAGACATGGGCCAACCAGCTGTAGTGAGAGAACTTCAGGATGGAAAGGACTACTTTTTTTGTGATCTGTGCAGAACTGACCCAGAGCTGCAGCTACAAGTATGGTAGTACCAATATGCAGTGTGCCATACCCATAGAGAAGCAGGTCACCATTGCCATCTGGAAACCAGCCACCCCAGAATGCTACCGGTCTGTAACTAGCCAACTTGGCATGGGGAGATCAACTGCTGGAGCCACTCTCATGCAGGCCCTATGCCACTGATAAGGTGCTGTCCAGCCAGGTCATAAGCTGGAAGGTGCTCCAAAGATTATTGATGGCTTTGCATGGGGCAACTGATAGAACCTATGTGCCTATCATTTGATACACACACCCCAGCATGCCCCCTCCCATCAGGATGCAGAATTTATAAACAAGAAGGGGTATTTAACCCTGGTGCTTCAAGACCTGGTTGACCACCGCAGCGGGTTTACAGACATAAGTGCAGGCTGGATTAGAAGAGTCCATCGTGCTAGGATCTTTCAGAAATCCATTCTATTTAAATTAATCGGAAAAGGACTGTTTTTCCCTGAGGACTACTGTGGACATTAACTAGGAAACTATCTAAAGGTTTATTAATTAAGAAAAAGAAATAAGAAAGTTATTTACAGGTTAAAGCAATCAAACATATACACACAAATAAGTTATCTAAATCCTAAAAGTGCCAGAGTTTTAGTGATCTATCAATTCAAAGTCTCTTTCAGGGTGGACCCAAGAGGCAGCCCCAGGGGATCTCTGTCTTCAGTTTGGTGTCTCTAGACCTGTCAGAGTTCGAACAGCCAAAAAGATGGAAAATGTTCATGTGACTTTGTTTTATTTTTCATTCAACTTCTAAGACACAGGGCAAGCTTCCTTGCACAAAGTATTTCCTGGTGCAATAGGACCATTAAGCAATCTTTTTTATTGCGGTGTTCCTTGATGGCCCAACTGATTTTGATAGTCCTTTGGGATGGGCAGGGAACAAGTCCCGTGCCTGGGTTCACAAGTTCAGAGCAAACATTCTCAAAGACATAAAGCAAAACGTACATGTTTTCTTATAGCAAGGAATACCGACATTGCATGTGAGCAACTTGCAATCATTTTGTAGAGTCTAAATACTAAATATATTCTTATAAAATTAACACCTATTTTGAGCAAAATTAACATACAGGCGAACTGATCTGGTTTCCAGCTGTGAGTTTGTTAGGTCTAAGGTAATGCCTGCAGTCTGGCTGGCAGGTAGCCTGCCAGCATCACAGCCTCCTCATCAGAAGCTATTTCATGTCAGTTAGAAGTGGAATCAACTCTGAGAGGAAGTATCTGATATTCATTTTGTTTTTTATATACTATCAAACAAGATTCAGAGAATGGAAGTCAGTCTGATCTCTTCTTAATACTATGTTACGTTAGGCACAGACCAGTAAACAGTAGGTTGCTATTTGGTATGAATTATTATAAATCCTTACAGCAATTTTTGTTATAAATACTTCAAAACAAACAAAATAAGCTCTTTGCACATGCCAGAGCTTTAATGCTTTTTCAGTCTGATTGCTTTACAAGGAAGCAAAAGAGAAAGCAAACCTTAAGCTAGCTTGCATGACTTGCTATGAAACTTTGAGCTTTTTTCACAATATTGCCTCATAACAAAATATTAAACTTCAGGACTAAAAAAAATGAATTTATTATCTGATATATCTTGGCATCTGGAAAACTGCCAGATGGTGGAACAGCCCAGCATATGCACAACTAAGCAGGGCCTTTCAGTTTCCTGACAGCAGGATATATTCCCACTCCCATGCTCCAACTGCTGTCATTGAATAATCTATTTTTTTATTTTCACATCAAATCCCACTTGGGTTGCCAAAGAACTGGCCTATCCTTTTCATGGGAGAGTCACAGATCTAGCAGTTGATGGGTTAGGGGAAAGGGAGGGAAAAGATTAAGCTGTGACTGTGTTCTTCCATAGTTCTTGCACAGTTGTTTCATTCCCAACAATGACTCCACATATGCCAAAATTGAAGCTGACAAGAAGTCTATTTCACAGTCTGGACATGATGGCTTCCGAAACGACATTTGTGTCCCCAGCCAGATATGTCCAAAAATGGGTGGAAAAGCAATCCAGAGCAGCATAAAGACGCCATAAAGTTGGCATAGTTGGTATCCTGAGTATTCCACAGCATAAGGGGATTTCCCAGGTGCATTAGAGTCAGTGTGGAAGGCATAGTCTGGGGAAAGAGGATGTGGCCAGAGAGCAGCTGCACTCTACCGCTGGGGAAGTTGGGAGCAATTCAGAGCAGTCCTGAGTCCTGGAGCTGCTCTAAATTGTGCCTCGACCAAACCAGCCTTCAAAATGCCTTAAGATAGGGAAAAATGTGGGACAAAGATCCAAAATGAGGGGCACATAAAATTATTCTTGCAGAAAACTTAAAATGTTGAGGGATTCATCCCTTTAGTGTAAACAGGCTATAACTTCAGTTCCATGATTCTTTAGTTCTAATGTAAATAACTTTCAGCAATAAAAGTGAGGGTACACCAGATAGGTATGCAGCATAGCTAGCTTGGGAACTAAAATGATCAATGCCTCTTGAAATAAGGTATAACTGAGATATATGGATTGAGGAGTCACAAAGGTAGCATAAAGCTGACTTTTCTCCCTTGGTTCCATGCTGAGTCCAGCTTAATCAGACCAGAGGATACAGCCTAGCTGTAGAGAATTATAAAAATTACAAATGAAAGTAAAAGTAGAGAATAAAGACAGACTGCACAGGAAATTAAGTCAATGAGACTTTTCAAGTTCACAAGAAGTGAAGGAGGATTTGGGGCCACAAAGAGAAGTCAGCAATCACTGATTGAAAAGTGTTAAACATTGCTTAAAAAGTTAGTCATTTGCTACTATGTCTCAGGAATTGGCTCCAAATAAAGAGTAAAGCAGAATGAAAACTGAAAGAAGCTGTGGCAGATAGCAGACAAAGGACCACTACATAACAATACAGCATTTCTTGATTAGAAATTTGCTCTCATTCTAAGAAAAAAAGCTTGTAAGACTATGTGTAACAGTACCAGCTGGTAACCCCTGCCATAATATTTAACTAGCATATCCCACATTAATCATAAGGCAGCACCACACAACTGTGTCATTTCAATTTACGAAAGAACATAAGAACAGCTATACAGAGTCAGACCAATGGTCCATCTAACCCAGTATCCTGTCTTCCAACAGTGGATAGTGCAAGGTACTTCAAAGGGAATAACTAGAACAGGCAACCATCGAGTGATCCATTCCCTGTCATCCACTCCCAGCTTCTGGCAATCAGAGGCTAGGGACACCCAGAGCATGGGGTTGCATCCCTGACGATCTTGGCTAATAGCTATTGATGGACCTATCCTCCATGACCTTATCTAATTCTTTTTTTGAACCCCGTTATACTTTTGGCCTTCACAACATCCCCTGGCAATGAGTTCCACAGGTTGACTGTATATTGTGTGAAGAAGTATTTTCTTTTGTTTGTTTTAAACCTGTTGCCTCTTAATTTCATTGGATGATCCCCTGGCTCTTGTATTATGTTAAGGGGTAATAACACTTCCTTATTCACTTTCTCCACATCAGTCACGATTTTGTAGACCTCTATCATATCCCCTCTTAGTTATCTGTTTTCCAAGCTGAAAAGTCCCAATCTTTTTAATCTCTCCTCATACAGAAGCTGTTCCATACCCTTAATTACTTTTCTGCCCTTCTCTGTACCTTTTCCAATTCTAATATATCTTTTTTGAGATGGAGTGACCAAAAATCATTGGAGATTTTTAAAAGCAGGTTAGACAAACACCTGTCAGGAATGGTCTAGAATGATAATACTTAGTCCTGCCATGAGTGCAGGGGACTGGACTAGATGACCTCTCGAGGTCCATTCCAGTCCTATGATTCTATGAAAACGACACACAGTATTGAAGATGTGGGATTACCATGGATTTATATAGTGGCATTATGATATTTTCTGTTTTATCATCTATCCCTTTCTAACATTCTGTTAGATTTTTTGACTGCTGTACCACATTGAGTGGATGTTTTCAAAGAACTATCCACAATGACTCCAAGACCTCTTTCCTGATTAGTTGTAGCTAAATTAGACCCCATCATTTTGTATGTAGAGTTGGGATTATGTTTTCCAATGTGCATTACTTTGCATTTATCAGCATTGAATTCCATCTGCCATTTTGTTGCCCAGTCACCCAGTTTTGTGAGATCCCTTTGTAACTCTTTGCAGTCTGCTTTGGATATAACTATCTTGAGTAATTTTGTATTTTCTGCAAATTTTGCCACTTCTTTGTTTGCCCCTTTTTCCAGATCATTTAGGAATATGTTGAATAGCACTGGTCCCAGTACAGGTCCATGTGGGACAACACTATTTACCTCTCTCCATTCTGAAAACTGACCATTTATTCCTATCCTTTGTTTACTTTTAACCTGTTACTGATGTATGAGGACCTTCCCTCTTAACCCATAACTGCTTACTTTGCTTAAAAGCCTTTGGCAAGGGACCTTGTTAAAGGCTTTCTGAAAATCCAAGTACACTGTTTCCACTGGATCACCCTTATACATATTTGTTGACCCCCTCAAAGAATTCTAATAGATTAGTGAGGCATGATTTCCCTTTACAAAATCCGTGTTGACTCTTCCTCAACAAATTGTGTTTATCTGTGTGTCTGATAATTCTGTTCTTTACTATAGTTTTAACCAATTTGTCTAGTTCTGAAATTAGGTTTACCGGCCTGTAATTGCCAGGATCACCTCTGGAGCCCTTTTTAAAAATTAGCTATCCACCAGTTATGTGGTACAGAGTCTGATTTAAATGATAGGTTATATACCACAGCTAGTAGTTCTGCAATTTTATACTTGAGTTCCTTCAGAACTCTTGAGTGAATACCATCTGGTCTTGGTGACTTATTACTGTTTAATTTATCAATTTATTCCAAAGCCTCCTCTACTGACACCTCAGTCTAGGACAGTTCTTCAGATTTGTCACCTAAAAAGAATGGCTCAGGTGTGGGAATCTCCCTCATATCCTCTGAGGCGAAGACCAATGCAAATAATTCATTTAGCTTCTCTTCAATGGCCTAATCTTCCTTTAATGCTTCTTTAGCACCTTGATCATTCAGTAGCCCCACTGATTGTTTGGCAGGCTTCCTGTTTCTGATGTACTTAAAAAAAAATTGCTGTTAGTTTTTGAGTCTTTAGCTAGTTTCTTTTCAAATTCTTTTTTGGCCTGCCTAATTATACTTTTACACTTGACTTGCCAGAGTTTATACACCTTTCTACTTTCCTCTGTAGGATTTAACTTCCAGTTTTTAAAGAATGCCTTTTTGTCTCTAACCACTTGTTTTGCTTTGTTATTTAACGATGGTGGCACTTTTTTTGTCTTCTTACGATGTTTTTACCCCAAATTAAATTGAGTCACTACCATGGTGTTTTTAAAAAGTTTCCATGCAGCTTGCAGGTGTTTCACTTTTGGGACTGTACCTTTTAATTTCTGTTTAACAAGCTTCCTCATTTTTGTGTAATTCCACTTTCTGAAGTTAAATTCTACTGTGATGGGCTTCTTTGGTGTCCCTCCTCTACATAAGGATGTTAAATTTAATTATATTATGGTCGTTATTACCAAGTGGTTCAGCTATATTCACAGCTTGGACCAGATCCTGTGCTCCACTTAGGACTAAATCAAGAATTGCCTCTCCCCTTGTGGGTTCCAGGACTAGCTATTCCAAGAAGCAGTCATTTATAGTGTCAAGAAACTTTATCTCTGCATCCCGTCCTGAGGTGACTGTATCCAGTCAATATGGAGATAGTTGACATCCCCCATTATTATTGAGTTTTTATTTTTATAGCCTCTCCAATCTCCCAGAGCATTTCACAATTGCCATCACCATCCTGGTCATGTGGTGGGTAGTTTATTCCTACTTCTCTAGTCTTATTATTCAAGCATGAGAATTTATATCCAGAGAAATTTAATGTTACTGTTTGAATCATTTAAGATTTTTATTCTATTTGACTCCATGCTTTCTTTTACATATAGTGCCACTCCCCCACCAGCAAGACCTACTATAGATTTTTGTTATAGATTTTGTATCCTGGTATTACCATGTCCCATTGCTTATCATCATTCCACCAAGTTTCTGCGGTGCCTATTATATTAATATCCTCACTCCTTTTATTGTTTCCTTCTCTCTGTCTCATGTCCTTAGCTAGCTATTAAATAGTACTAATCTCTAACACAGGAAGCTCGTATGTCTAGTTTTTAAGAGTAGGGGAAGGACATCTGAGTTCTATTCCCAGCTCTGTCACAGACACACTGTATGACCTTGAACAAGTTGTTTAACCTCTATGTGCCTTAGTTTCCCCATCTGTAAACTGAGAATAATAATCATTACACCTCAGAGATGTTGAGATTTAATTAATTAAAGCTTGTAATGTGCTTTGAGATCACTGAGTAAAAGGCACCAGAAAAATTGAAATTCGTAATCAAGGTGAAGATTGATGTCAAAAATTTCAACTGAAATAAAAAATGGAAAATCAAGGAGAATAATGACCAATACTATCCCCAAGGATATATCTATCACAGGCTATAATAAAATAAAAAATATGATTATATCATCGAGTGGTTATAGCGTGTCTGGACTCATAGGTTCTCTTTCAGCTCTGCCAACTAATTCACTGTATGACCTTGGGTTTACCTCTTTGTGGTATGGTATATCGTAGAATGAAGATAATATTATTTGCCTATCCCAAAAATGCTTTGATATCTTCAAAGCATGGATGCACAATAGAAGTACAAATTATTATTATAAGGTTGTCCCTTACAGCCCAGAAAAGTTCATCTTCAATTATTTATTTATATTTTATGCTGTCACTCTTGCAAAGTCTAGTGTTGCCTGAGACATAATTGTGAATCTGTGCTCTGGCAATGTTTATCTTCAGTTTGATGGAGCAAGTTAGTGCAAAAAACAGTGCATCCTATCTGCTGTAAAAATATCAACAGAATAGGAAGTGTTATTTAAACAGAAGACTGGAAATTCAAATTAACATTACTTTGAATAAACATGACTCCAGTAGATTTGTGCCTCCACACTTCACTTGGGACACTTTCCAGAGATGGCTATCACACAGCTCTATGAAGCAACGTTCCCAAGACTAATACAAGAGAAGAAGGAAATAGGCGGTAATCAGTCATAGCACAATGACAGGTTTCAGAGTAGCAGCCATGTTAGTCTGTATTTGCAAAAAGAAAAGGAGTACTTGTGGCACCTGAGAGACTAACAAATTTATTAGAGCATAAGCTTTCGTGAGCTACAGCTCACTTCATCGGATGCATGAAGTGAGCTGTAGCTCACGAAAGCTTATGCTCTAATAAATTTGTTAGTCTCTCAGGTGCCACAAGTACTCCTTTTCTTTTTGCAAATACAGACTAACACGGCTGCTACTCTGAAACCTGTCATAATCTCGAAAGTGTCTCTATTTTACATACATGGCAGAAGGGCATTGCTGGCACATTGGCCAAACCGGACAGTCTCTACGTAAAAGAATAAATGGACAGAAATCAGATGTCAAGAATTATAACATTCAAAAACCAGTCGGAGAACACTTCAATCTCTGGTCACTCGATTACAGACCTAAAAGTGGCAATATTACAACAAAAAAGCTTCAAAAACAGACTCCAACGAGAGACTGCTGAATTGGAATTAATTTGCAAACTAGACACCATTATATTAGGCTTGAATAAAGACTGGGAGTGGATGTGTCATTACACAAAGTAAAACTATTTCTCTGTGTTTGTTTCCCCCTTCCTCCTCCCCACTGCTCCTCACACGTTCTTGTCAATTGCTGGAAATGGCCCATCTTGATTATCACTACAAAAGTTTTTTTTTCCCTCTCCTGCTGGTAATGGTTCACCTTAAATGATCGCTCTCATTATAGTGTGCATGGTAACACCAATTGTTTCATGTTCTCTGTGTATATAAAATCATCCTACTGTATTTTCCACTGCATGCATCTGATGAAGTTGGCTGTAGCCCACGAAAGCTTATGCTCAAATAAATTTGTTAGTCTTTAAGGTGCCACAAATACTCCTGTTCTTTTTGCGGGTATAGACTAACACGGCTGCTACTCTGAAATCTAAATCAAAAGACGCTCTTGTCCTATATACTTGAACCATCAGGGAGAACACTAAAAGATACCACCTCATGTCTATGTTGACACGATGCAAGACTCAGGGTTTCTTCTCCACCAGTCATAATCTTTATTGTCAGTTTAATTCATTTCTCCTAGCTCTTGGAGTTGGCCACTTATGAAGTTGTTGTTTATGCAATTACGTGTCTCCTGCTGCTACATATCACAAGCACATAGGAGAAAGAACAACTATATTGTGTTCTGGTTTTCAAGCAGGTGAAGAAGAGCTGGACTTCTGGAGCAGATTGACTCGTTGTTGGAAGAAAAATTAGGCAATACAGAGCCAGAATATGTTTTTTCTAATCTACTGTAGTCACAGAGATAGCAAAAGCACATATTTAAGGGAAGAGAACATGTTAGCAACACTTCTAGATCCGTGTCTCAAAAGAAAACTCCAAATTTCTATTCACTGCAGATGTGGTATGTAGCTCAACAGTTCCCCAGAAACAAGTGTTAAATATCACATTACTCTCTTTATTATCCACACCAACTAAAATGCACTTCAGAACATTCCCGGGACTCATTTTGCTCTTACTTGTACAAGTTTTATACTGGCTTTGGTGGGGTTACTTCTGATTCACACCAGCATAACTGAGAACAGAATCAGGCTCACTGAGATTGGACTACAAGCTGTCAGGAACAGTATCCCCGATAATGTCACAGCAAACCTGGTGGCTGAACTTTGTGACTTTGTTGTCACCCATAACTATTTCATATTTGGGGACAATGTATACCTTCAAATCAGCGGCACTGCTATGGGTACCCGCATGGCCCCACAGTATGCCAACATTTCTATGGCTGACTTAGAACAAGGCTTCCTCAGCTCTCATCCCCTAATACTCCTACTCTACTTGCGCTACATTGATGACATCTTCATCATCTGGACCCATGGAAAAACAGTCCTTGAGGAATTCCACCATGATTTCAACAATTTCCATCCCACCATCAACCTCAGCCTGGACCAGTCCACACAAGAGATCCACTTCCTGGACACTACGGTGCTAATAAGCGATGGTCACATAAACACCACCCTATATCGGAAACCTACTGACCGCTATTCCTACCTACATGCCTCTAGCTTTCATCCCGATCATACCACACGATCCATTGTCTACAGCCAACCTCTACGATACAACTGCATTCGCTCCAACCCCTCACACAGAGACAAACACCTACAAGATCTCTATCAAGCATTCTTACAACTACAATACCCACCTGCTGAAGTGAAGAAACAGATTGACAGAGCCAGAAGAATACCCAGAAGTCACCTACTACAGGACAGCCCAACAAAGAAAATAACAGAACGCCACTAGCCATCACCTTCAGCCCCCAACTAAAACCTCTCCAGCACATCATCAAGGATCTACAACCTATCCTGAAGGACGACCCATCACTCTCACAGATCTTGGGAGACAGGCCAGTTCTTGCTTACAGACAGCCCCCCAACCTGAAGCAAATACTCACCAGCAACCACACACCACACAACAGAACCACTAACCCAGGAACCTATCCTTGCAACAAAGCCCGTTGCCAACTCTGTCCACATATCTATTCAGGGGACACCATCATAGGGCCTAATCACATCAGCCACAATATCAGAGGCTCTTTCACCTGCCCATCTACCAATGTGATATATGCCATCATGTGCCAGCAATGCCCCTCTGCCATGTACATTGGTCAAACTGGACAGTCTCTACGTAAAAGAATAAATGGACACAAATCAGAGGTCAAGAATTATAACATTCAAAAACCAGTTGGAGAACACTTCAATCTCTCTGGTCACTCGATTACAGACCTAAAAGTGGCAATACTTCAACAAAAAAACTTCAGAAACAGACTCCAATGAGAGACTGCTGAATTGGAATTAATTTGCAAACTGGATACAATTAACTTAGGCTTAAATAGAGACTGGGAATGGATGAGTCATTACACAAAGTAAAACTATTTCCCCATATTTATTCCCCCCCCCTGTTCCTCAGACATTCTTGTCAACTGCTGGAAATGGCCCACCTTGATTATCACTACAAAAGGTTCTTCCCCCCCACCCCCACTCTCCTGCTAGTAATAGCTCACCTTAAGTGATCACTCTGGTTACAGTGTGTATGGTAACACCCATTGTTTCCATGTTCTCTATGTATATAAATCTCCCCACTGTATTTTCCACTGAATGCATCCAATGAAGTGAGCTGTAGCTCACAAAAGCTTATGCTCAAATAAATTTGTTAGTCTCTAAGGTGCCACAAGTACTCCTTTTCTTTTTGAGATTAGGCTGAGTCACTGCAGTGCTATGACATATTCTAAGGACCTGGAGACTGGAAACCAGGTCTGCAGAGCCTGGGGTAACTAATATTTCCACAGTACCACCAAGAGGCCATGGTCAGGGAGCACTGTGGAGAATAGGTGCCGCAGGAAATACCACCTATGAGACCCAGAGTGACTGTATCCTGCTGCCTTCTGATTGGAAAAGTGCCTTCACTTAACCCCAGGAAGTTGTCTGGGTAACCACACAGATCTTGGTCTGCTGCAACACCAGACTTTGCCTTGTCTTCTGATCTCTGACTCCAGCCTGACTTCAACCTGGATTCTTGCCTTTTGATTCTAACCTGGTACTACCTTTGATCTCCAGCCATAGGTGACTGGTAACTGCTGGGTGGGTGGGCACAATGGCAGAACCTCCCTCCCCTTGTTACCAGAGCCCTGGTCCACTTCCTGGTGACTGCCAAGGTACCTTTCAGCAATACCCTCTTGACCATGGCACCCCCTGACCACCCCTCTTTGGTTGTAGCCCACCCGTAAGACCAGCCCTGCCAGGGTCGGCCTTAGGGAAAATGGCACCCTGGGTGAACTTATATTTTGGTGCCCTGGCCCCCGCTGCCTCCCCCAGTCCCCCATCCATCCCCTGCATTGCCCCTGGCCCTTGCTGCCTCCTCTTGTCCCTTAACCCATCCCCCAGTCATCCCTAGCCCCCCATTGCCTCCCTGGGCTCCCCACCCACCTCCCTATTGCCCCAGCCCTTGCTGACTCTCCCAGACCCCCCACCCATTGACCCTGGCCCCTGCTACCTCCCTGGGCTCCCCACCCCAGCCCTAGCTCCCCTGGGCCCAGCTGCCAACCCTCTCCCATTGCCCCACGTGACTCCCTGAGCTTCCTTCCGTTCACCCCAGCAGGTAACTGCAGCTGCAGGCTTCCCCGTGCCCCCTCTGGCAGAGAGCTGTGCTGTCAGTCCAACCTCACTTCTCTGCTCTGGGTGACAAATAGTAGGGCTCAGCAGGAGCGCTTATGGCTGGTGCCTTTCCCAGGCATGTCCCTTCAGCAGTATTCAGTCCAACTCCCATCCTGACAAAAATCTGGGGTGTGTGTGACCCCACATGCCCCCCTCCCCACATGTTGCCTATGCCAGTCTTTGACCCTGGCCTGACTCTGACCCTGACTCTTGTTTATGGAACCTAGCCTTGCAATTCCTCCAACTCTGGCCTGGTGACTCTTGTCCCTGGTGGGTAGGCCTCAGGCCAGATCTGACCACTAGACATGACTGCCTACATCCCGGTCCCTTACAGGTGTATACAGGATAGCTATATGAACTTGAATACCCTTTCAGTGTCTAATGTGACTGCTTGTAGAAAAAGAAAAACTGAAAATAGCTCTGCATCCTGGAAAATAAACCAAAGGATTCTAAAGGAGCTGATTATTCCATTTCCTAGAGGGCTTTGTAAGAGCATCAGCAAATGAAAATAACTTTTCTGCTCTCACATAGGAGAGGCACGTGCTGACATAGAAAGAGCCTGGGAAGGAACTACTGGCTAAAGGCTGAATGAGATGATTATTCATTTTCAGAAAAGCAAAATAAGTACCATGCACAGTTGAAGAACTACTATGCATAGTTTGAAGATCAAATTCTATTAGAGGTATAGACGGGTGATGAACTCAGAGCACTAACTGAAACCAAGGTGGAACTAAAAAACGACCCTTTCATATTTTTTTTAAATGCACTATGACATAGCAAATTGTATATGTAGATACATTGAGCCCATCAGCAAAGTAAATGGCCATTTCATCTCAAAGGAGTTAGCACAACTAAGTGCATCCTATAATTCCTTGGTGTAGTAGATGGCAAGGTTTATGTGTCCTCTTCTTGTAGCTTTGATTGCTCCTGCCCCCTTTGGCACTTTTCTGTGTCACTTTTTCCCTACTGAAGCATGACACTGATTAAGATTACTTGTCTGGATTCTGGGGACAGCTGGCTGAATCATTCACTGCATATTAGAGCTGGTCAGAAATCCCCCCCCCCCCCCAAGGAAGGATTTTTCCCCTAAAGTATAGAGAACCAAAATATTTTGATTCAGATATGCCTTATAGGAACTGCAGTTTGGGTGCTCATGTCTCCCCCCCCCCCAATTCTTCTCTGTGGGCTGAGCTCCCTGCTTGGATTAAATTTCCTGGGATGTACCGTGGTCTCTCCCTCTGGTGGGGAGGCAGTTCTTCATGGAAGCCTGAGCCTAGAGGAGAATGGGAGATATAAGCAAATGAACTGCAGCTCTCAAGGCACCACAGTGGCAGATCCAAATACAAATATTTCAGTTTTCAGGCAATTGTTTTTTCAACAACAACAAACCGTTTCCCGTGCAAAGCAGATGCTTTTTGTGAAAAAATTGTTTAGCTGAAAACCCAGTTCTCCAGGGAAAAACAGTTTCAATAAAACAAATTTGAGTAGCCCTCTAAATTATGTATTTTCTGACCAGATTAGCTGACTTTCTGTTTACAAGTCTTTCAAGAACTGATCCTGGTTTATACAAACATAGGTATCATTCACAATTTTTGCTAAATAGTTTATATGAACTTATGACAGCCTATGGGCTTTCTGTAAACTGTTTACTGACTATTTGCTATTCACTTTTCATGGTGTATGACTGAACTCCTATGTCACATAGTATTGTTTCCACTGCCTGACTGAATGGCTGAAAATTTTTTAAACAGAGTAATAAATAGCAAATACAATTTCTGGTACAAATTTTCAGCCATCCAATGGCTGATTGTTTGCATGGTGGTGAATAACTATAAGCCCCCCCAAGAAAAAGAGGGGAGTGAATTCTCCATGTTTATTCACAAAAATATTTACAAATCACTTTAACTCAGGGATGTAAATGATTCTGGGGTGCAGAATTCTGACATTCAAGTGAGACAGATTCTGGGATGGATATAAGATCCAAAGGTGACTATTGCACATGGTTCAGCAGAAACAATTTCACATCTGAGAGAAGGAAACAATTGGCAGACTGAGAAACTGAGTGTGGGATTGACTGATGGAGGAGCGATCACAACAGTTCCAAGCTCTATTCTGGGATATCCCATTAAGTGCACCACCCTGAGCAGTTGCTTAGTTAGCCTATGCCTAAAACCAATCCAGATGTACCTTGCAAAACATTAACATTCATGATAAGCCTGATGATTCTGCAAAGTGCTAAGGGATACTTGACTCTAATGGGACATGACAGTGCTCAGCACTTTCAAGGAGGCGTTCCTCATCAGCCAGGATTCCTCACTGTTCTGAAGCCATCTCATTTTGCTAAGAATACAGTCATGTGAATCTCTAAGAATGCAAGAACTCCAGCTTGACCAATGTTCTTTCCTCCTGACATGTCTCACCTCTGAAAATCAGTCCACTTATTTATTTTATTGCCTACAAATGGAATTACGTGCTTAAGTTTAAGGAAATGAGTTTGAAAGTCTGGGATTTTGACTTCTCCCTCAAACTTCCTCTTATGTAGAATAATGGAGATAATAAATCATGATTATTAGGCCTTTGAGTTCCATATGAATCTGAATAAATAGCAGATGTCATTGAGCAGCAATAAAGTAAAATATTTTCCTGTATGTTTACTTTTTTCATAGGCTCCAGAAACAGTAGAAGGATTTTAAGAGGTGTGAGGAAAGACCACACATATGCAAATAAACAGCTGACGCACAAATACTAGATCCCCATGCACATGCTTGTCAATTAGTGAAAAGCCTTTAAGATGAAAAGCACTGCATATATAATAGTACTTTGTACATTTATATAGGTGTGGAAGGATTAGATTTTTATCCATAAATGTTAAACATCATTTCACTGTACACACACAAACCAATGACAAAATATTTCCATCAATGATCACTGAAGTTTGCAGATAGGCAAAGTAAGAAATGCTGCATGAGAACATATCTGAGTCTGATTTAAGGCTATTTACTTTGTCTATTTTGACATGTGATGTTGACAATTTGTATTGTAACGGTTATAAAGCTTTAACTTTTTGAATCGCACCATCCTCCCCTTAGTTCCTGCAACTGTGAAAACTTAAAAATAGAAAAAATGCTTAAAAATAAATATTGACATTTCTATTGAAATTACACTACAACATCAGAGTTATGAACTCACTGGTCAACCATACACCTTATTTGGAAGCGGTAGTACACAATCAGCCAGCAGAGACCCAAAAAAGCAAATACAGTACCGAACTGTCTTAAACATAAACTACTAAAACAATAAGGGGAAAGCAGCATTTTTCTCCTGCATAGAAAAGCTTCAGAGCTGTATTAAGTCAATGTCCAGTTGTAAGCTTTTGAAAGAATAACCATAACATTTTGTTCAGAGTTATGAACATTTCAGTTATGAACAACCTCCATTCCCAAAGTTCTACTGTATACAAGAATAAAAATCTAATTCTGCCAAACCCATATTTATAGCATCTTTCATCCAAGGATCTCAGAGCATGTTACAAGCTTTAATTAAGTTGGACTCATGACACACCTGTGGAGTAAGAATTATCTCCATTTTATGATGAGGGAAACCGAGGCCTGAGAGAGCAGTAAGAACAGGATCGGGTTGTTAAAGTCAACACACATTTTAGTATGGACTTGAATAGGAGCAGTATCTGGCCCAGTAGGACTGGCTCAGCTTCAAGCAGGAAATCTGTGATGGTGCTGGCATTAGAACTGAATTATTGTTACTCCCAGAACTGAGACTTAACCAAGAGATCATCCATTCTCCTCTAATATGGTTTGATCAACATAACCATAAAACCCACTACAACAAAGCATGAGCCTTAACAAGCTGGCAAAGTGTTATTTCCCTGGTTTAAATTTCTCTTAAGATCTTTTTACTAACTGTGGCCCTCATGAAAGAATATTCTGTTCTGTACTCACCAGTCCTTATCCTTCCCTTAAGTTGCTGCTTGTTTCTGCACCACTCCTTTTATCCCCTGCCGCTATCTTATCAATCCCCTCCAAGCCTGTAGCCTGGAAAGTTAAAAAGAGGTTTTTCTAGCCTCCAAAAGAAGATATATTTAACAAATAGCAGACATCATTTTCAATTAGGCTAAGTACTAAAATATTTCAGCACATGAAACCCCCTTGTATCTTTTCCTGTGGGGGAAAATGCAGCATTAGCAAATTGTAATAGAATGCATTGTTCACTGACTGCAGTGAACTACTACTAAGGCAAAGGTTGTCTATAAGCATTGAAATAAAGAAATCCCTTACAGAATACCTCATTTGGTCTCTGCTATTAAGTAGCCCAGTGGTGTTCAAACTTTTTGTATTGGTGACTCCTTTTACTCAATAAGCCTCTGTGTGTGACGCCCCCCTCCCCCATAAATTAAAAATGGAGAGAGGGTAATTTAATTTAATAGGAGCTTGGGGCTATCAGCCCCACCAAGCTGACAGTTCGCGACCACACTGTAACCACCTTGCAATCCCGAGGGGTCACGACCCCCAGTTTGAGAACCCCTGTAGGCCTACAAAAAAAAAAAAAAGGGGAATTGGGAAGGGATGCAAATAAGTTAAAAACAAATCTTATAATATTATATTAGTCAATTTGGATGGCTTCTTACAACTGAGGTAAATCAGTAGCAACTCCACTAAAGTCAGTTATGTTGCACCAATGTAAAACTGGCATTCATGAGAGGAGAATCAGGCCAATTATGTTAGAATTGGACCCCATTCTCATTCCACTTACATAAATTTTAAACCACTAAGCAATCCTCACTGACTTCAGTGGAGTTACTTGGTTTTACATCGGTTCAGTGGATATCAAAATCTAGGCCTGGCCCCATAGTGTAGACAGGATAGAGTGGATCTGCTGGCTCAGTAATAAAAAATGAATCCATCTTTTAATCAGCAGTTTTATCCCTCAAGGTTATATTTCTGAACTTCAGTGTCCACTGATTACAAGAGAAAAACTCTCTACTAGAAAACAAACAGGATTCCCTCCTATTCTCTAGGTATACAACCTAGTCCTAGACCTATGAAGTGAGCTGTAGCTCACGAAAGCTTATGCTCAAATAAATTTGTTAGTCTAAGGTGCCACAAGTACTCCTTTTCTTTTTGCAAATACAGACTAACACGGCTGCTACTCTGAAACTAGTCCTAGACAGTAACAACTGGGTGTGGTGCTCTCCCTTCTCTTACCATGTGACTGTCATTATAGTTATTTCCTATATAACTTCTGAGAACATTCTTGAGCATTCAGTTCCCACCCTTCCCTTGTGCCTCAGCACTTGTACTTGTGTATGATCTCAAAGCACCGAAGTTTGTTATCTGTCAAGCAGAAAGTTAACATGGACTCTGGACCCTGCTACAAAACAAAACAAATGGCAAAACAAAGCTAACAAAACTTACATAAGGCCCTTATCCAGCAAGGTATTTGGACAACTCGTGCTTAAAGTCAGGTGCATGCCAAGTACTTAGCCAAATCAGTGACTATCAATACATGTAATGTGTGTCCCAAAAGGTCCTATCAAATATTTCTGAACTCTGAACATTGGACAGTTAGCGACCACATTTGACTATTCTGGTTTGTAACTGGCTTTACAGAATGAATCTGCCAGCTGTCCATGCCTTTGTCAAATAAAAACCCTTTTCTGTGAGCTTAGAATGGCTTTTCTGTAGCTAAAAATCTGCATACAAGACTCCTGTGGAGCATTGCCATTTCTTCATCTTACAGTCTACTGTTATTGTCTAATACATACAATCCTGTAAGGGTTCCTATTATTTCAAAACTTGTGAACAGGCTGCAGTGGCAAAGCTAACAGGGGACCCTTGTGAGATTCTGCCTACAATTAGATTAATTTTTTCACTTTTATGTAGTAATTCTCTCAAAACCAGATGAAGGCCACTCTGGAGACTGGTGAAATTGGTCAGGTCACATGGGTTTACACAAACCTCCCAGCAGTTTTGAGTCACCCTGATTTACCACAGTTCAAGTTTTATTTTCATTCTTCATGACTCCTCACCATCCCATCAGCCATGCATGTGACACCCAGTCTTGAACTTTATTCAGTACAATTTGCAGGAATATACAAAGGCAAATGAACACACTAGTAGGAGATTACTAGAAAAGGATCCCTTAAATATGGAACAGCTACCACTTCCCATAATATGCTATTAATGCAAATTTCTCTCTCAGTTCAGGTTTCTTCCCTATTTAATAAATCATGCAGAATATCATGACTTCTCCAGTCACTACTATCACTGGAACAACTGAAACAAGCGGTAATGACCCAAGTTTTCAAACAAATATCCTTTATTTGCTTACCTGGGGGTTCTTTGCCTTTATCTTGGATCTTCTCAGAATAAGTTATTGATTCTTTTGAGATGTTCTGTTTATCTGTCAGTGTTCTAAGACAAAAGGCACAGTTATAAAAAAGTTATCTATAGAGTACCTTTAAAAATCAGCTAGTAAATACTACATACTACAAAAGGGAGAGATTATATGGCTCCTGGGAATGGGGAGCCTTTTCACCTCTTGGTCACTTAGGTCACTTAAAGCGGCAGTCACAGCAGAACACACATGATTTGTATGAGTATAAATTGTGAGCATGTTGGTGATACAGTATGTGGAAGATTTCACTGCTGATATCTGTACTATGTCTGTTAAAGGGATTAAAAACAAGGGGCAGGGACTCTTAGTTCCAAGTACTATTAATCTAGCACCTGTTATAAACAATTTAAAAAAAAAACTTTGTCAAAGCAACAGAATCTTTATCACAAGGATGAAATTCACCCCTCCACAGAAGTTTGTTGCAGGGTTGAAAACAAGGTATACTTGCCTTTGCACATACGTAAAACACAATGGCCACCGGAACAAAAACCAGCTGGCTACTTCAAGTATTAAGGGTCGTTTGAGCCTTTAAGACCCTGCTCCAGGAGGCTGACTCAGGCACAGTGAGACTGGTCCTCCATTGCATCACGCTTGTGTAGTCCTTGATGCTTAAGCCAGGTGGATGCACAATGCTATAGAATCAGAATTCTTCCCTCGTTACACCAGTGATAGCATTGTAAATAAGTGGAGGCTTTGAATTTGGGAGCTTTTTATGCCCATGTTGCACAGGTGTAAATGATGGCACAAGCTGCAAGGCACTAGAGAATCAAGCCCATTGCATCACACTCGGAGAAGTTGCAGCCTCTGCTCTCCTGTGTGCCTAGCCAGATCTGCTGGCTGGCATAGTTGGTATAGTGCAGTACTTTGTAAAAATTGATGTCAGCAACAATGCTCATATTTATACTTTAAAAAAAAAACCACCGACAATCCAAATTGGGAGCAAAAAGCTTTGGTGTCCAATGATTCACGAACATTACTGAAATGGTTTTAGAAACATTAGAATAATGCCAGTATTACTTTTCTCCTACTGTCAGATATTTCAGGCAGCAGTGCAGGATTCCCATCACTGAGAAAGACCTTATGTAGTAGCTAAACCTCAGCAGCCTGCAGAGTCTCCATGGGCCGAACTCTTAATGGTCGATGAATGGAGCCTTTAGAACAGTGTTTCTCAAATTCAGCCACCAGTGGTTTTTCCGCAGTCACAGATTTCTGGATGGTGATTTGCAGGGGCAAAGCAGTGGCTCCTCCTCCAGGGCCACCAGCAGGGGTTGGGCCCTGCCCCCCTCTGAAGCCACAAACACCAGAGGAGCAGGCAACTGGTGTGAATTCCCCACCTTCCTGGGGACAGTAGAACTGGGCTTCAGGCTTCAGCTCTGTGGTGGTAGGCTCCAGCTGCGGAGCCCTGGCCACATGGTGGCAGGAGCCACAGCGCTGGCCCTGGGCTCACCCCTCCCAGCATCGCCTCTGGCCTCAGTTGCCTCTTTCAGCCACAGGCCCCATCCCCAGCCATGGGACCCCAGGATCCGGTCGTGGAGTTTCAGGATCTGGACCCCAACCACAGGTACCAGCCTTCGGCTCACCACCCCACCCCATCACTCCTAGCCCCCACTGCCTCCTCTGGCCCCTCATTCATCCCCCCATGTCCCTGCTACCTCCCTACCTACCTCCCCATCCAGGGCTTAATTTGTCTGCAAGCTTGATGGGGCTGAGTAAATCTGCTTGTGAAAATTGATATTTGTATGTTTGTTAATATCTCTCTTCACAGCAGACTTAGTAGCTAGATGGGAGGCTGTGAAAAGTTATAATAACAAACATACAAATATCAATTTTCACAGCAGCAGACTTACCAGCTAGCAAGTTTTATAAAAGCAACCAAAAAAGCAAAAGAAAACAACAACAAAAGACAAGAATGTGCAATGCACCTTATTTGCGTTTCTATTCTGTTTAGGTCCAGTGAAGACTAAAGATAACTGTATATTATTTTTATTATTAAGCCTTCAAAAAATACCCTACATAAATAAATTATAATGATTTGGACATGTATATGTATGTATATTTATTTGTTTTTCCTAAAGTTAAGTAAGAATTTTAGGAAAAATTGTCAGAGCTGCCACCAGCAAGAGTTGGTGGCTGCACTTTGAGGCTTTAGAAGTGACTGACTGCACAATGTAATACATTACAGAGAATTTTTTAAATAGCTTTGTTTATTTCCGATTTTATTAATATTTGAAATTCTAAACTGAACTGTGTTACTAAGAATCTCTTAACCATACTCCATTCTTACCCTCTGGACATTTGCACTAGGAGAGCACGGAGGGAAACACAGGCTAGTTTTTTTTTTTTTTTTTTTTTTTAAAGGAGTAGCAAAAACCCATTCCTCTGTGTGTATACACACACATGCCCTGAAAGCGGTATGAACTATACAGGCTTAGCACCTCCCTCCACCACTGCAGGAGCACTGGAAGCACTCTCCACCCCACACAACATAATAATTTTGTTTTAAAAGTCAAATGAATGCAAAAAAACCCCAACAATGCATGAGTGAATTTCAGGTAGCCTGGTCATGTAGCACAAAGCCAGTGTTCAGTTCTACTGTTCATTGCCTATCTCAGAAACTAATATCATTTATGTTGATAATCGTACTTTATAGTACAATGAAATGTATGATAATCTCAGAAATCATTATTACTATTTATCATTCACAGTGAAGTAGCATTTAAATACTTCAACCAGAATGGGCCCCACTGTACAAAAATATAAGTGAAAGTTCTGATCTTGAAGAGTTTATCATTTAAAAGATGAGCCGAGACAAAGAAGTGGACCAAGGTGTGATGTGAGAGACAGGTTAAGAAATATAATAGTATGTGTCCAATTCTTTGCCCATCAGTAGTAGTGATCACAGCTCACTTCTTCCTTGGCCATTATCAGTTTGCAGTTTTCTATACGTACACAGCGGAGGTGAGTTTTAAGGAGGGACTTTGAGGATAAGGAAGTGGCTTTATTAATTTTTTTTCTCCTACTCTTAAAGGGCAACATGTGAGAAAGAACAAAAAGGACTTGTCTGAGAAGCCTGGGTATCATCAACCGCACAAGATGGGAGATACTATGATAAGGTCAGATATATATGGTGGGACTAGATTGTGGAAGGCTTTGAAAGTTGAGATAATAGGTTGTATTCGATCCAGTGGAAGAGGGGGAGTCCATGGAGGGACTTAAAGAAAGGGGGGAGGTTACCTATACAGTTGGGTGAAGAAAGGTACTTCCATTTTGTGGAGGATTTAAATATTTAGAAATTTGGTTTTATTCTGGTAAAGGAGAAAAAACAAAAGGTTCAAAATTTTTCCCAAAAAGAAATGGAATCCCTGCTCTGGGGCAGTCTGCATGGTGGGTTGCTTCAAAGTCTAAGACCCTACAAGGCCAGACTGACGAGCTCCTGGGCTGGCAGGGTGACAGGAAACGATATCTGGGTTCTGTGGGAACTTTGTCAAAATAGAGCTGTCTTCACAAAACATTTTGATTTCAATAAGCTGGCAAATTCCAACAAAAAATATTTTGTCAGAATTTTTCCAGCCAACTCTAGTTACATAAACAGAGTGATGGACCAGGAAGATGACTGTAGCAATTTAAACACATGTATTAAAAAAACTAAGTAATAAACTATTTTTAAAATATGTATATTACCATAATTTCAAAATGTCTAAAATGTTACCAATATAGTTCTTGTTAGCACATTTTAACAAAATATTTGATGTTTAAAAATGTTGCTGAATAAAAAAATTTATATTTAAATATATTTTGAATACTAAGATCTTTTAAAGCATATTTATTTTACATCAGGAAACAAAATTTAAACAAATGAAAACTAAGTCTTAGTCAAAAGGTAACTGAATGTTACAAATGTTCCTCATTGTTGCATAAATCAATAGGAAAAACCATTCAGAAAATACAGATCTGAGTAGCAGGATATCAGAAATACCAGGCTAAAAGGAAATTAGATTAAGAATCAAGAATCAGGTGTTCATTAGAAATAGAGAGGAGGTTGTAATGTAGCTCCCAGGTCTGTACATCTTTTAGTTTACTCCAGACCTCCAAACCAAAATGAGAAAAATGATCTTCTTTGTAAATTACCTTCTTAGTATATTTATTCCTTTTGGCTGCAATGTGTTCAAAATGATATTTTGACCATTCACAATTCCAGCAAGGAGAAGTCTTTTCCAGAACCTAAGATAAATGTCAAAGCAATAGATATTAGAATGTCAATAGCTTTTGAGGGGCTGGAACCACAAATACTAGGTAGCACTGCAGATTTCAGATATAGAATTTGGATACCCAAATCATTGTCCTCATCTATGGACCCCTAAGTAATTAAACTACTATCTTGTTCCAAGAGCTTCTGGATGTAGGTGCTAAACAATGACTTTCTGCTTAACTTTGTGGAAAAATAATATGTTGTACCTATTCAATGCCTCATTTCAATTCTATTTAAGATTCATAACAACCATCATTCTCAGGGACCTTCAGTGTGGGAAGCCCTTTTTTGGGGCAGGTCACTTTTTGCTCCTGCCTGTTTAATACAAGACATTGTCCAGATTTACAGTATTTTCTCTAGATGATTCTTATTATACTAGAAGTGTCAACCAACAACTATTATCCAGATCGTTGGACCTGCTCCTCCATTACCTCAGCATGCAAACCTCCCTTATCTTTGTGGGGAGCTACATACATCTAAAAGACAGAGGGGTGCTAAGCTAAGTAGCTCAATGAACTTAACCCAGTTGTTCTCCCTTTTTGGATAGTCCTAATTTGAGTGTTTTTCCTGTTCTGAAAAATGCAGTTGTAAAAATGGCATTCTCCTATTTAAAATCATCTGGTGTGTTTTCAGTGTCATAGTTGTTGACTTTAGAATAGAGACATTGTTACTCCTTTTAACCATGCCTAACATTATTAAAGGCTTGTCTTCACTATACAGTTAACTCAAGCGTTGCTCCTTACTCAAGTCCTGGCCACACACAAAACCCCCTTAATCTGAGTGTGCTGGTGCTTTTCACTTGAGCTAGCTGGTCCATGATAGGGTTTAGGCTAAAGACCTAGTAGCACTTGTCGGCTGTTAACACAACCATTCTGTTGCTAAAGTATTATTGCTGAGTGGCTGCTCTCACCTGAGCTAGCTCAAAAAGATAACTCGAGTTAACTCTTCAGTAAAGACAAGCCTATAGAAGGGAATCCAGCTTATTCTCTCTTTCTTGTGCATAGCCCACAGAATAATTAACAAAGTTCTAATTTGTTAGTTACACCTGTGCAAACCCAGAGAGCGCTTTGAGTTTGCACAGGTGTTACTGAGTGTATAAATGTAAAGATAATGGGATTACACAAGTGTAACTGATAGCTCAAACAGTCCTTTAGAACCTTTGGTACTGGTGATGATACGCAAGAAGGAAAGGATGCGGCATGAGTTTGGAGGGATAGCAATTTTCAAAAAGGTGATTTAAAAAAAACAACTCATAAATTGAGCACATTTGGTGGAATCAATTGGAATATGTAAAACCTTACAATATTGTTTTTACAGAGTCACTTCAGAATAGAACAGAACTTTAATGAGTCTGATTAAGTTCCAAATCACTCCATCAGTCCTGTGTGTGTGTGATAATGTTGGTCTGCTGAATTATATGCATCAGAAGGTCAGGATTTGTTTCTACTACTCTGATACCAGTACTGAGGGTCTGGTTACGAGCTCATTGAAGTCACTAATGAAGTGAAGACTCCCATTGATTTCAAAGGGCTTTGGTTCAGACCCTAGATTCTGGATTTCTTTCCTATCCTGTGTTTGTGATTTCTAAGTAATTCCCTTTTCCTCATGTCAAGGTTCCTTCCCCACTCTGAACGCTAGGGTACAGATGTGGAGACCTGCATGAAAACCTCCTAAGCTTACTTTTACCAGCTTAGGTTAAAATTTCCCCAAGGTACAAACTATTTTACTCTTTGCCCTTGGACTTTTATTGCCACCACCAAATGTCTAACTATTTATTATTATTATTATTATTAGGAAAGAGCCCATTTGGAAACATCTTTCCCCCCTAAATCCTCCCAAATCTTACTCCCTTTTTTCTGGGGAAGGTTTGATAAAAATCCTCACCAATTTGCACAGGTGACCACAGACCCAAACCCTTGGATCTTAAGAACAATGAAAAAAGCATTCAATTTCTTAAAAGAAGAATTTTAATAGAAGAAAAAGTAAAAAGAATCACCTCTGTAAAATCAGGATGGTAAATACCTTGCAGGGTAATTAGATTCAAAACACAGAGAATCCCTCTAGGCAAAATCTTAAGTTACAAAAAGACACAAAAACAGGAATATCCATTCCATTCAGCACAGCTTATTTTCTCAGCCATTTAAACAAACAGAATCTAACGCATATCTAGCTAGATTACTTACTAAGTTCTAAGACTCCATTCCTGTTCTGTCCCCAGCAAAAGCATCACCCAGACAAACAGAGAGGCTTTGTTTCTCCCTCCCCCCAGCTTTTGAAAGTATCTTGTCTCCTCATTGGTCATTTTGGTCAGGTGCCAGCGAGATTATCCTAGCTTCTTAACCCTTTACAGGTGAAAGGGTTTTTCCTCTGGCCAGGAGGGATTTTAAAAGTGTTTACTCTTCCCTTTATATTTATGACACCCCTAATCAAAACAAAACAATCTCTAAAGGAGTCAGCATTTGTTCTCTTTTAAAGTTCCACTTTCTTTAAAAGTTCTATAGTGCACAGGGATCAAAACCAAAATGTATCTATGCACATAAATCTAAGACACTAATCCACAGATTTTGACACATTTGTTTCGATATGAGGTTTTATAGAGATTCCATCTTTTTTAAAAAAAATGCACAGCAGAATGTCCTTCAGAATTCTTTTGAGTTTTAATTTGAGCAAACATTAAAAATAATTGTACATTTCAAGGTTCAACCTGCTTTCTGTTTTTGACTTATTCTTGCATACTGCAGTTCAAGAGCTGTGCATAATAAGCATGAGATAAAAAGTACTGAACTGGTGAGGCAGCGTAGAGGAACCCAATCCTGAATTAAAAAAAGCATTGCTGCTGCATGCCTGTCAAGTTATTGTGTGACCTCAAAAAGGAGTGGGTTGCTAAGCACCTTGGTTTGCATGTTGAATATTGCACTTTAGCCTCTTAGCTCGCCACCATTCCTGTTCTCTTCCCAGATCCTGATATTTATATAACTTTGCAAGAGCTATACCAATTTATACCAGCTGAAGATTTGGCCCTATACATCTAATGTTACAAATTAAACAACCATGACATGCGACTTTCCATAAACTGGCAAAAAAGTGTGTGTGTTTACAGGTGATAAATACCTAATTGTATTAAATGGTATATTAACTTGTATGTTAATGTAGAACTGACAGTGTTGTAATTATCTAAAGTTTCATTATATTAATTGTAACTCCTTATAGCTACACCCCAACACAATACTGGTCACTGTTGGTCAAATTCACCACCCTTCACACAAAGGCCAAGTAAATAGATTTTTGTATGAGAACTCTGCAGGAGTTTGGGGATTTAATCCACCTCTCAAACCATTAGTATTCTGAGCCATACATTGATCCAGTGGTCCTTATCTTGGCTCATATACAATGCTAGTCTCTACACCAGCTGATTTGGACCCAGCATGGAGTGCCTCACATCATCAGCATTTAGGTGATATAGAGACTTCCCTCCCCAGCATAGCTTCTCCACTCACATCTCCCAACATCTGCATATAGTCTACAGTGTAGAAGCATTGATCCTGTCTTCCTAAGCTGTCTTACTTAGCTGTACAAAGTTGAGATATTGCAAATATGTTATTGGAGAAAGAGATATTATAATGTCTAATTTTAATAGTCCCCACTGTTTATGAAACAAGCAGAGTTGAGGTTGCATGGTCAACCATAACATTTGCATTTCCTAACTTCTGAGTTCTAACTAGAGTAACCTTATCCTTGTACTAGTTAGGGATTTTTTTTGTTCGTTTGTTTTGTATTAAATTACAATACCCTGAAGATCGGTTAAGATGGAATGTGCGAGCCTCTAGTGTGGGGTGTCTGTCTCCCAGTTCACAAATTTCTTCTATCACTCACATGTTTCTTCTAGAAATGATTCCGTTTGCTCCTCCTGGATGACAGCTGCTTCTCCACTCGGAAAGATTTGCTTGTGTTTTCCCACATCAGGTTCCACAGTGCAGCAGCTCTTTCATTTACTCAGTAACTCTTGCTGTTAGCTCATTTATGGTCTCACGCTACAATCTGCTTTCCTTTTGACTACTGATTGCTATTTATTGATAACAGTAGGCGTACCTCCTCTGCATTAATCACTCCACTCCCTTATTGTACCTGAATTATCGTACCTGGAAATAGCCTACTTGCTTGTCACCATGAAAGGTTTTCCTCCCTCCCCCACCTGCTGCTGGTGATGGCTCATCTTAAGTGATCACTCTCCTTACAGTGTGTATGATAAAACCCATTGTTTCATGTTCTCTGTGTGTGTATATAAATCTCCCCTCTGTATTTTCCACCAAATGCATCCGATGAAGTGAGCTGTAGCTCACGAAAGCTTATGCTCAAATAAATTTGTTAGTCTCTAAGGTGCCACAAGTACTCCTTTTCTTTTTGTGAATACAGACTAACACGGCTGCTACGCAGAAACCTGAATTATTGTGAATGTCTACTTGTTTGTCGTTAGTAATTTAAGACTGAATCCTGCAAATTTTTACTTATGCAAATAGTTTCTTCATATGTGAATTCCTGTTGCCTTCAGTGGGGCTCCTGGCATGAGTGAACATATGCGTAAAATTTTCCTAGTAATGAATTAAACTAAATTAGAAAATATGCCATTTTTATCCACTACAGAACTTTTTGATCAAACATGGCTTTCCTATCCAATTGCTTACTTCTCTTGAGGACAATTTGAAATACTAAGTCTCTCAAACTGTTCAAAAACCAAAATGATTTAAGAGACCAATACTAGAATACATGAAAAAGATGCTCTCATGAACCCAATTTCCCTGGCCCGTGTGTCCTAACACAGCAAAAGATCAATTGTTAAGAAAATATCATTTGACATCAGTTAAGCTCCTAGTATATACATTCCCCAATATTTATTTTCTAAGTACATTCCACTATTCACAGTCCAATAGATTCAGGTAGAATATCTGGGGCCAAACCTGCAAGGTCTATAGTGCCTCCCACTAGATAGGGCTGAGCAAATAATTGATTTTCGAACAGAAACATTTAAAAAGTATATTTTGGTTAGTTTCAAACCAAACCTGGATTTTAAAAAAAAAATTTGGAGAAACAAAACCAAAAAATATTTGGGTCAAACAAAACGTTCTGATTATTGATTTTAATTGACATTGTCAAAGCAGTCCATTTAGAAAAATGTTGGGGGGATAAGAAACCTTTTGACATTTCTGAAATTTTTCTTCTCAGTTTTTTTCAGCCAAAAATATTTGCCAAATTTGACCCAAATGTGGATAAGATTCAATGCCCCCCAAAAGGCAGGTAATAAGGCAGGCCTGCCTGAAGTGCCCTGTTGTGGCAGAACAAAGGGCTTTCTTAGGTTCCTTTTCTTCAGAGTCCCCAGTAACTCCACAACAGCTCTCTTGTCTAAATACTTCCCCTCTTTGGGACCAGCTTATTACTAAAAGTCCCAGACATAGTCCATTTCTCACACCCAGTTTATGCAGTCCTTAAAATCCCACAATCTTTACACTATTGACAAAGCCAGGGCTGGCTTCAGAGAAAAATGGCATCCTGGGTGAACTTGCATTTTGGCGCACCAGCCCCCTCTGCCTTGCCAGGTTCCCCACCTACCCCACCCTCATCATCCCTCGCCCCCACTATCTCCCTGGATTCCCCACCCACCCTGCCCCCGTTGTCTCCCTAGTCTCCCCGCCCATCCTCTCCACCCATCCCCCCATTGCCTTCAACCCCTGCTGCCTCCTTCAGTCCCCCAGCCATGCCCCTGGCCCAACACATCATCCCTGCTGCCCACCCATCCCCCCGGCCCAAGATAACTCCCTGGATCCCAGTGCTTAATTTGTAATGCAAGAGGTGCCAGGGCTCAAGCAAGAGGTGCTGGGCTCAGGAAGTTCCTCTGGCCACTGAGTGATGTGTAACTGACACAACAAGCCCAGAGGTGCCGGGGCTAACTGCCAAGCCTAGAGGTGCTAGGGCTCAGCCCTGGAACAAATTAAGCTCTGCGGGCTCCCCACCCATCCTGCCTATCCTCCACTGCCTCCTTGGGCTCCCCAACCCTCTATTGTCCACAGGCCCCACTACTTCCCCTGCCCCATTGCCCTAAGCTCCCATCCACAGCCTTGCAACCGAGGTCCACCCCAATTTTGACTCTGGACCATGGCACTACCTGACCATTGTGCCCACGACAGTCACCCACTTGTAAGACCAGCCCTGAACAAAGCACCTAGCATGCTCCAGCATCTTCCACCACAGGTGGGCTCTTCTTCGGTCCTCTCCTATCTTTCAATCAGGACCAGGAGTGCTAAAACCATTTTTATACCTGGGGTGCTGAGAGCCATTAAACCAAACTGTAAACCCTGTATATAATGGAATCAGTGGGTGCAGCCAGTGGGTGCAGCAGCATACCCAGCACCCCTAGTTCCAGTACCTATGACCAGGACAGCCACCTCAGGCCTTCCAGGTGCATCGCAACCCTGCTCTTCCCAGCAGGAACAATGACAGCCTCTCTGCTGGAGTTCATTCTCACCAGGGGAGCATCCCTCACCCTCCTTGACCTTCAGCTCTCCAGCATGGAGACATCAGTTGATAAATCCCTTCACTGGTCTCTCTGCCATCAGCCCTCTCTGGCACTCAGCTTTGGATCTCCAGCTTAGAAGTCAGCAGACAACTTCCTTTGGTGCTCTCTGTCCTTCAGCCATCTCCAGCCCTGGTTGGCCAGCCCCTGGTTAAGAGGGATCAGCCAGCAAACCCCTCTGCTGCTCTTCTACCTTCAGCTTTCCCCCAGGAGCCTCCTGCAGCTTCTTTCTATAGTCTCCTGGCTCTCACTTGCCAATTTCTCACCCCCATTGAAGATCTCACATGCACTTCTCCAGACTGAACCCTCCACTATCTCTTTCCCCATTTTTATGCCTCAGATGCCATCCCTTGAAACCCAACTGGGAAGTTGATGAGTCAAAAGGCCAGTGCTACCCTGTGACAATGCATTTTTTGGTGAAATTGCTATTCACCAAAAAAGTTTCACCCAACTTTACTATTAGGTACTAAACATTCTCAACTGCCACTAAGACAGGATTGAGCCCTTCGGTACATTAAATAAATATGCAAACATGTTGATATCTTTAGATAATATTAAGGGCTCAATTGTGCCCTCCTTATGCAGGTGCAAGTAGTGCAAGGTGCAATTCCAGGAAGAAATGTGGTTTAAAGACCACAAGTTTGCAGTAAGAATTCTAAACACTCAAGACAGTGGAGTCACCCTAGCTTTACATCATTGCAAGATGAGAATATGGCCCTGAAGCTCCCGAGTTGTATAACTCCTGTGTCTCATCACAGGGTATATAGAAATATGTGAAAAAAAAACTCACCATCATTAAAATGAGTTATAGTACCAGAGAATGCATCTTCAGGACGTGAAAAGTTGGGAATGCACCCACTTGTGCCAATGACTGAACTCAAAGGACATAAATAATGTTGTGATGGGTTCGATCACAGAGACCCCCTTGGAATTGTCACCTGAAGTGCTGAGATTACCTCTGAGCACATTTCCCCTGCCAGCTTGGGACTCCAAAACCCTGTCATGTTGAGCCAGGCACACTAGCCTGCTGAAACACAGACTCAGGTGTGGTCCATGCCTGCAAAGCTGCAGGCTTTAAGTGAAAACGGATCAGCAGGTCACCTAGCTCCAGCACCCAGACACCCAGTTCCCAATGGGATCCAAACTCCAAATAAATCCATTTTACTCTGTATAAAGCTTATACAGGGTAAACTCATAAATTGTCCGCCCTCTATAACACTGATAGAGAGAGATGCACAGCTGTTTGCTCCCCCAGATATTAATCACTTACTCTGGGTTCATTAATAAACAAAAGTGATTATATTAAGTATAAAAAGTAGGATTTAAGTGGTTTCAAGTAAAGACAGAACAAAGTAAGTCACCAAGCAAAATAAAGCAAAAACATGCAAGTCTAAGCCTAATACATTAAGAAACTGATTACAGATAATATCTCACCCTCAGAGATGTTCCAATAAGCTTCTTTCACAGACTAGACGCCTTCCTAGTCTGGGCCCAATCCTTTCCCCTGGTACAGTCCTTGTTAGTTCCAGCAGACATCTTAGGTGGAAAGCATGGGTGTTCTCAAGACTCGCAGCCACCTCTGTCCTGCTTCACCCCTTTTTATGGCTTTGTCACAAGGCGGGAATCTTTTGTCTCTCTGGGTCCCCACCCCTCCTAAATGGAATAGTACCAGATTAAGAATGGATTCCAGTATCAGGTGACATGATCACATGTCCTGTGAGACCCCAGCCTCCATTCTTCCTGGGCTGGCCCCCACGTACACGGGAAGGTTTGTAAGTAAACAGAGCAGTTTACAACCAATTGTCCTAGTCAATGGGAGCCATCCAGATTTAAACCACCATTAATGGGCCAGCCTTTGCATAATTACAATAGGACCTCAGAGTTATACTTCATATTTTTAGCTTCAGATCCAAGAATAATACCTACATACAAATAGGAGGAATATATTCAGTAGATTATAACCTTTGTTATGATACCTTACAAGAGACCTTTTGCATAAAGCATATTTCAGTTACATCATATTCACACTCATAAGCATATTTCCATGAAACACATGGAGTGCAATGTCACAAATATAATGGAGGAAACCACATGTTGGCCACAAGATAAATAAATTATAAGAAATCCAGTCTGCCTTTCTATGGAGGAGACAAAATTATGCTAAATAGATTTCTCACACTTGCACTAGTCCAAATAGTCACCCCTACTAATCCTGTCAACAGACTCAGCTTATTTACAAGCTAGTAGTAGTAGTAATTTATCGCTGACTGTGCAAACTTGTTTTTCATAAATACTGAACCAAACTTTCTCAAACTACTAATGTACTGTAAAAAGAAAAGGAGTATTTGTGGCACCTTAGAGACTAACAAATTTATTTGAGCATAAGCTTTCGTGAGCTACAGCTCACTTCATCGGATGCAATGTAAAAGCCACATTAAGCTTAAAGAACAAAATAAAATAAAAAAATTACTGCCTACTAAAGTTCACAGGTAGCTAATAGCTTTTATAAAAGGATGGCTGCTAATCACAGGCATAGTTTGACTTTTGTATTTGGAGGGGCCAGGAGCCACCCCTCCCCAGCCACCCTGCTCTGAAAGCCAGCAGAAATTCAGAGCTGGGTGGTTGGAAAGTGGCGGCTGCTGGCTGGGATGTTCATGTGTTTGTGGCATGGGAGGATTATATTTTTAATCCCACTCCCAGCACCAGCCCCCCACCCAATACCCACTCCCACCCATTCCCGGATTGTTTCTTGAATTTTTATCCTGCTCCTGCTATTATGGCAGCGGGTCCTGCAAGACCCATGGGATCCCAGCCCCACGGCAGGGCTCTACCTCACATTAGGAATCAAATCTGAATTATAAATTACTAAAACAAAAATTATTGTATATAGTTTGGGGGGGACAACACCTCTACATACCCCCCAAATCTATGCTCCTGCTGCCAACAATAGCCTATCCTGAAGTGGAAACAGCTATCTTGATTTGCAAGAAAAGGACCAAAATCTCTTTTGTAGTGACTAAATATAATTAAAAATAAGTTGATTCTTTTCCTTTTAGTTTGGTAAGCAGACAAATTTAGTACATTAAAAACTATATGAGAGCATGGAAAAGAAACAATACATCAAGCTTTTTAGTCAAAAAGGCTTTATTCAGAAGATAAAGTATATGACACAACTCTAGAATGATTTTGTAATAGACTGGCTTGCTCCCTTCTGACCTATGCAGCAGAAATTCAGCTCTCCAGTGGAAACTTTCTAGTAATCACTTCTGTATAGCCATTTGTAGAGAGTACAATGAGGCTGACTTGGATAGAATTCATTATAATACTTTTTCTCTCTTCCCCATCCATGTTCAAGTAACTGCAGTCCAGTTTCCAGACTCAAAAACATGTCACAGAAGGTATTTTTCCCTCCACAAATTCTGCACTTTTTCATCTTCCTTAATATCAGAGTTCTGGATCAGCCTAGAATCCTGTGTCCAGCACACACAGCTATGCATATAATTTAACTGCCCCAACTCAAGCCTATATATATATATATATATATATATATATATACCCACACACACACACGGGTGGCACTGTTTGATGGGATCAAAGTACTATGCCAGTTTCTTTATAAACGTCACCACAGAAGCATATGTATCTCAAGTATTTCAAATGACTATCTCCAGTCCTTGAAACTCCAGTGTCACCAATATCCTTTTAACAGAAAATCAACAAAGATCAAACAAAACTCCCCTTTACCAAAATGAAAGCAAAATTTAAGAGGATTAAACTGCCCCCACAAAGTCCAAAAGTCACAGATCAGCATCTTTTTCTCTTGATTCTTCTCCTTTAGCATATATCTATTGACCAGTGTGAACAAAATTTCTTTGCTTATGCATCAACATCCTGGACATCTGCTGAGTAAAAGTATGCAAAGATTGAACAAAAGTCTTTACCTATAATTTGCAGAAAACACAGTTTTTATGAGTAACCTATAATATAGATATTTACACAAGTCACAAATCTCTGATTTTTATTTTTGGACAAAATATAATTTAAGAGAGAAATTCCTGTTTTAGCTATGTTAAGATTCAAGAAGAAGTCAATCCAACTGAAGGTCCATGAAGAGGTTATCAATATTACTCATCAGCGCAAAAGGCTAATGTATATGTTTGCCCTTATGAGAACGTATAATACTTTCTGAATACATATTATCCTTGATACAAGAAGGCACTAGCCTGAAAATGGCCCATATTAACAAAATTACCTTTGATCATAAAGCAAATCTACCTGGCCACACAAGTTATCATCTAGAGTTTTACACTTATGTTTAGTGGATGACAGAGGAAATATAAAGTCCAATTTCATTTTTACAGAAAAGGTGAGGCCGTTGTTCTAATAAAATGTTCTGGAACTCACATTCGTGGTATTCTCATCACTTTATTTTCAGCCTTTAGTGGTTACAGTAATGGACTTTACAGAAAATAATACTAAAATTATAATAATTAGTAATAATATGAACACTATGTTAAGAAAATGTCTTCAGTGTGGTTTGTGCTTATATTACATACTTCCCAACCTTTCCAATCCAAGCAGGATTTGGTCACTGTCAATCCCTGTGGACCCATCTCCACTGCAGCCCCTGGTCCCAGTGCCTCCTTTACCATGCCCATGCTACAATCAGCCTCCACCTTCCAACCCAAGCAGGTGCAATGTCATTTCCCATCCCTAAGCTCCCTGCAGCCATTGAACATGCCCAAGAGCAGCTGAAACCGCTGCCCTCTCTAGCTCTGCCCCTGCCAATGATGCACACCATATGTACGGCTGAGGGTGCCACTGAATGCAGGAAATGATCTACTTCAACTAGGACATGGAGTTTAGTGGGTCAAAGTGGGACAGTCCCATGGAACCCATAACTGTTGGGAGACATGCTATTATTAATTACTAATAATTATTACACACATTTCCAAAGAGTCTGGAGAAAGAGAGATAGATGTGTATGCTGGAAGAGCCTCATTACAGTAATAGTAACAGTCATAATTGTTCCCTTCTGCTCTGATCAGACAGGAAAAGAGGTAATGACTAATAATAGTTGGAATAGTTTACCATCTTTAGTGGGACACAACAAACTTCTAGTAAATGTCACTCATTTCACAATCTTCTCTTAAATTAAGTTTCAAATTTCCCCATGAAATCATAGTAACAAGTCATAAAACAGAGACTGGTGAACTAAAATTAATAAACCTGAGGTAAAATTCTTAGGATGCCCTTGCTCTCTTTTCTTGTATGCAATTTCCCATCCAAGAGATGTATCAGTCTGTCTGCTCCTGTTCTACTGCCGGCAGTGAGATCAATTTGCAAGAGTTGGCAATGTGCCTTCCCCTGCCTGCTCGGAGGGGACTTCCTTTACCTGCCTCCACCTCCATGCTATGAGAGCTGGCATCCAATCCTTTGCATTTCTCACCTCCCTCATCATTCTCTGCACAGCAACCTCTCAGCCTCTCTCCTACCCCACATACCCCTGCATCATTCTGCTGCAACCCCTAAATCTGCCTCTTGCTCCTCCCACTGACCCCTTCCCTTCATTCAGTTTTCAGTGGCTCTGCACCTCCTCACAGTCCCTGTCCCGTCTAGCCCCCTAAACTATACAGTGACAGCCATTTTGCCTGTGAGCATAGCTTCAATCTCACTGAAAACAGCAAGAGATGACAGACAACTTTATTAAGGGCAGCCTCACTTCTGCAAGCTGATAACCTGCCGGGAAATGGTGGCCATCTTGCTGGCTTCAGCCCCATTGACAGTAATAGGAGGTGGTAGCCATTTTGAATATGTGAAAATTCATGAGTTAGCAACCTTTCCTCATGTTTTTACATGAAAGGTTAAAAAAAATCCCAAAATTGCTAGAGTTGTGACAAAAAAAAAAAATCACAAGAGCTGGCAGTACTGCATCCTGTTAGTCACACATCATAACACTATCAGAAAATCATATAGTCACCCATCCACTCTGTAGATACTCACAGAGGCCCCAGTTCAGCAAAGCACTTAAACACGCACTTAAATTTAAGTATGTACTTAAGTCCCATTGACTGTAATGTTAAACGTGAACTTAACTGCATTGCTGAATACAGACCAAAATCAGGGCTCATTCATCTAAACAGGCAAGATGGGAAAGGCCTAGTTTAAGTTATCCACAGTCACAGTCTGGATATTTCCAAAAGTCCATATTCAAACCAGAAAACTATATGAAATGTAAATATGTCTACACTCATAAATATGGACTTCTCACAGCCCAGAGTGGAATAGGAGGGATTCAAAATATTCCCAGCTGCTAGTATATAAATCAAAGATACATGAAAATGGTACAGAGGCACAGTTAAGGTTTTCTGGACTGTCATACCTGTGCATTTCCCATTTCCAGACACTTGGGAGTTGGGTTTAACCTCGTTAAATGGTCAAAAAATCATAAGATTTTCAGTGCAGGGTTCTAATAAAGATTCTTTTAACAAATTAATTATACAAACTTATTTCCATTTTACTAAACGTTTTGATCTGGGAATTTCACATAGAATTATATACTTTTGTCTAACAGTTAGCTATGCATTTCTGCAGTTGACCATCTGAATCATAATTCAGTTTTTAGAATTGCTAGACTAAGCTATTGCTTGTGGAGAAATTTTTTGTTTTGTTTTTTACAATGCAATGTACTGAGTTGCTTTCCATTGCCAGAAGTCGGCACTGGGTGACAGGATATGTATCACTCAATAACTGACCTGTTCTGTTCATTCTTTCTGAAGCATCTGGCACTGGCCTGTCAGAAGAGAGGATACTGGTCTGACCCAGGATGGCTGTTATGTTTTTATGCACTGAGTTATATTTCCTGGATTTTGTGCCATTCGTTTGGTACATTTGTAATAGACCTGAACCTATGGTTTATTTACTGAATCCTAAGTCCTCTGCATCTTGATGGAACATGGGTAAATATTTTGAATGTAGTAAAGATAGCCTTTTTGCGAAAAGTCTTTAAAACCTTATTTCATATTAAATATTAAACACATTGCACCAATAGGTTGGCTAATAAGGAGCGTATTGAGAATGGTGTGTCTGGATGGTGATTTCATCCACTCTTGAGACTAAGTCCCTCATGTGATACGTCTAATACCAGCTTGGAATAGTTAAGTCCACTGATAGGTTCCTAACCTTAATTTCCTTCAAATTATATTTAATCAAGTGCTTGTTTCCATGGCAGATTGGGGTGAAATTCTGTCCCTATTAAGTCAATGCCAAAACTTCCACTGACTTCAACAGAGTCAGGATTCTACCTTACTCACTTATGTACAAATTTAAAAACACAAGTTACATTAAGCTACCCACAGCAGGTATTCTGATATCAACTGTGAAGTAGAGAGAACCACTACTTCTGCATCTAGAATTATTAGCAGTCATGTATTCAAGATGAAAAATAAAGGACTTAAGGGGTGGGAAGAAAAATAAATCTTAAAAGGGAAATACAAATGAATCTTATTGAAACAAAGTTTTACGGTGCTGATAATGATTTGTCAGTGTTTAGTGTAAGTCTAGAATAAGGTGTCTATCAAGAACCAAGCTCATGTATTGGAAAAAATCGAGACAGTTAATTTCGAGATTCTGAAATTGATATTGGCTGTTGTCCACCCTGAGCAGGCTGCCAGTTCTACAGTACTATTTGCCTCGCTTTACATATATGTACACTGAAGGAAAAGAAAAAAAAATCACATTATGCTGAGAGTGACTGCTGCCCTAAGATTGAAGTAACTTTTAAGCTATTTTTCAACTCCATACTCTTTTATTCAGAACTGCTTTCAGTTTCTATAGAACTACAAATCTTCACATCAGTGTTCAGATCACTGCTCCCGCCACCCAAATCACTGCTGCACCCATATCTGGATTTAACAGTTTCTATCTTATGCAGTGAACACTTTGCCACTGGACACAGGTGTTAAAATTAAAAAAAAAGAGACTGTGCAAACTGACCATTTTTATAAATAAACACACAGAATACTATAAAGGGACATTCTGTGATCCAGAGATCCAGAACATAATTGGTAAAATTTTGACAGTTATGATACTGTGGATAGGACATAGTCTGAACTGAATAATGTTAGTAGCAATAAAATTCAGAGAGTCTATGGATTAGCAAAGGAGATTGTCAATTCAGAATCATTGGCACAGTTTTCTTTGCTTTCTAGTTTCAACAAAGGACTTTTGTCATTCTGCATTAAATAGTAAAGTTAGCATTAAGTGAATATGGTTCACATTGACTTTAGCAGGAGCAGAATCAGATCCTTAGTTTTAAGGTTTGTGAAATAAAGATATTGTTTGTTAGTATAAATTCTCAAGTTACTTTACCTGGTTTCGTGGCTTTCTGCAATTTCATTTTCATCTTGCAATTTTTTCTTAAGGGTCTCTTCGCTGCCAGCCATTCTGACAAACTCTCCACAACAAATATGCTAAAAAATTTTCTGGATCAGGCATAAATAAGCTCCTGAGACCATTTAAGAAATGAACAGAAACAGGATACTTGTTCAAATAAAGACGTTATGCAAGAGGAGGAGACTAAAGCTCCATTTCTCTCTGATTTTAACATGCTTGAAATGTCTCAGAGCCTGCCAGTTGCTTACTGTTAAAAGTTCTTTTTTATTCAGTTTTCTGCAATTATACATGAGAAGAATTTCAATGAGACCATAGTTCTTTAAGATGCAAATTTTCTCTTTTGCTAGGATATCTAACCAATCAGTTCACAGCTTACAACAACTGAAGCTATTCTGATTCTCTTATTAATTCTAGTTTCAAAATAGAGCATCCAAGTAAACTATTTTCTCCAAAAAATTTAGATTAATTAAATTAGGATATGACTCTGACAAGTCAACGACACATATGAAACCCATTCCTGTAAGTGGCTGAGTGCCAATAGCTCCCTTTTACTTCAATTCACAGGACCAGGACTACCATATATATTGAAAAGGATCTACTCACTACTTGACTAATGCCTGCCAGAATTTAAGAAAACTGTGTTTGGCCACTAGGTGAATAAATGTATATGTACCCTTTCCTAAATTTATATTATCCCCTTTGCTAGAAGAATATTATTGCTGAAATATATCCCCAGTACATTGACAATGCAGCCCAGTATTCAATAAGTATCATTCTATCAATTGCAATTTGAAATGGGCGGGGGGGGGGAAGAGAGAAAACTTGGAGGTGGGTCCCAAGATGTCTCATCCTAACCACCCCCAGAAATTTGTTTGAAAATATGTAATAGCACAATACGAAACATTACAAAGGCAAAAAAGTGTATATTTATGGGGGCCCAGGATTCAGGAATAAGCATTTTTGTCAAGGGTGATTAAAATCCATCAGCGTCAGAGAAATCTCCCTACTCCTTCCTTCAGTTTGGTGACAATTTTCAAAAGGGTTCCTTCAGGGCTCTAGAAAGCCCGCTTAAATTTATTACTGGTTTTCCTAATCATTACAAGGAAAATGTATTGTGACAAAGCTCCGTCCTTGCCTCCGTGGGTCCTGCGTTTCCCAGCGGATTTCACAAGGCTCAGAGGCTCACTGTGATTCTCAACGTAACCCTTCTTTCTCTAGAGACAAGGGTCACAGTCTACTGAGCCATTTTCATCATAAGCCAACGAGGGAGGTGAGGAGAAGTTATCCTTCCTTGCATAGTCTCTGTTGTCTCCCAGTCTCAGTGATTAAACAGGGGGCAAAGGTGGGGGGGGAGGAGCCCGGGCCCACCCTCTACTCCGGGCTCCAACCCAGGGACCCTAAAAGTATCAGCTATGGTAGCTGACCTTTTAGAAACATGACATGTACAATTCCCTGGGCTATTTCCCCCACAGCAGCCCTCACTTCCTCAAGCTCCACTTCACCCTTACCTCAGGGCCTCCTTCCTTGTGCCTGATATGGTGTGTACTACTCAGTCTCTCCAACAGCACAACTTCCTCCCACAGCTCCAGACATGCACACCTGCCTGACTAATTGGGAGGCTTTTAACTAGTTTCAGCCAGCCCCTGATTGGCTTCAGGTGTCCCAATCAGCCTAGCCTTCTCCCTGCCTTCTGAAAAGTTCTTAATTGGCCCCAGGTGTCTTAATTGACCTGGAGCAGCTGCCATTTCACTTATCCTGGTACCAGGGATTTGTTTAGCCTGGAGCTAATATACCTATCTCCCACGACTCTTCCATACCCATCTGGCCTTGCCCCGTCACATATCCCCACCTCTGCTCAACACCATAGAGTTGGGCAACTTGGGACGCCAGGCAGTATGCTCGTGACAGACCATCAGCGTTGCCATGGTGGCATCCAGCCCTGTGGCGTATGCGGAACTGGAATGGTTGGAGGGATAAGAACCACCTGGTGACCCTTGCATTCTTTTCCTTATTCCGCTGCATCCATTGGAGGGGTGCATGGTCCATCACAAGAGTAAATCGCCAGCCTAAGAGGTAATAACGCAGTGTCTCCATAGCCCATTTGACAGCAAGGCATTCTCTCTCGACTACTGCATATTTCTGTTCTCTTGAGAGAAGCTTTCTGCTCAGGTAGTGGATTGGGTGTTCCATCCATCTATGTGTCCCCCAAACCCCCACCACGACTACCACCACTGCTGCCCCCTCCACCGCCCCCACTGGCTGTATACCATCTGCCTCAGCTCCTGCCTCTGGACTCAGCTGCTTGCTTGGCTTGCCGCGCCTTCTTTTTACCCTTTGGACCAGAAGCAGCAGCCAGCCTAAACAGACATTGTGCAAGCGCACGTGGGTGCACGTGCCCCCCCCTGGACTGCCCACCCCCCAGCTTTGCCCTTGCAACCTGCCCCATTTGCTACTTGCAGCTTTGCCCCCCCCTTTGCCCCAGCCCCTGCTTACTGCCTTCAGTTTGTTTGCCTGCCCCGCCCATTTCCTCCTGCAGCCTCTGTTTGTTTGCCCTGCCCCAGCCTCTGAGGCTAGCCCGTTGGTTTCCCTGCCCTACCTCCAGCCTGCTTAGCCCCTTGCTCTGTGTGCCCATGTCCCCTCCCATGCGCTTGTGCAACTCCCCATTTTAGTTTGAACCCTCTTCACTGCACCCCCAATGTTGTTGTATCCCCCCCTCCCCTAGTGCACTAAGAGGAGCCGGAATTCCACCCTGTGTCGGCGACTGAACCCTAACCCCTGATTGCCCCCCGTCCAACCCACCCCTTTTGGCGCCCTCCTCCCCTGCCTGCAGCCTAGTGGGGAGGAGCGGTCAACCTGCTTCCCCTTTCCCCTCCTCCTTCTGGTGTCTCTCCTTCCCTCCCTGCTCATGATAGAGGGTGATGAGATGGGTGGGGCTCCTCCAGCAGCCCCAGCTACCCCTCCCCCACCTGCCCCTCTGTCACCCCCCCAAGCCTCTACCTCTGCCACCGAACCATCTGCCACCGCCCCCACTGGGGCACCAGCAGCAACGAGCACCGGGGTGATCTCCACTGCTGCCACGTCTCTCACCCCCTCAGATTCGGGGGGAGTTCCCCCAGCCGGCGGGAAGGGCCAGGGTAAGAAGAAGGGGAAGGGCCCCGCTAAAAAGACCAGGCCCTCCATGGCAGGGGCTGCCCCCAATGCCCCGGCCCCATCTCCGGCTGGGGCGCCCCTCCCCGCTGTTCCCTCCACCAGCTCTGCGGGTGTCCCTCCCCCGGCCCCCAGAGCATACGCCCAGGTGGCGGCAGCCCCCCCGCCTGCCGCTACATCATTTCTCCAGCCCACCGCCTCCGCTACCATCTATAGCAGCCGGGGCCCCTTTCCCACCATGACCAGGAAGCACGGTGTCCGTTGCCTCCTGGTGCCCGCCTCACCCCACGTGGAGACCTATGTGCAGGCGTTGGCGAGGGTGGTGGGGCCCATGGCCATTGTGGCGGCCTCCAAAATGTATGGCAAGGTCGTCTTCTTCTTAACATCGGAGGCCGCGACCCAGGACGCGGTGGAGAAGGGCCTGGCGGTGGGGGTCGTTTTTGTCCCCTTAGAGCCGCTAGAGGACCTGGGCATCTGCCTGGTCCTGACCTCTGTCCCTCCCTTTCTTCCCAATGCCGCCCTGTTACCCACCCTCTCTACCCTGGGGAAGCCCATCTCTGTCATCAGCCCTCTCCCATTGGGCTGCAAAGATCCCGCCCTCCGTCACGTCCTCTCGTTCCGCCGGCAAGTACAGTTTCAACTGCCACCGGCGGCCGTGACGGAGAGGCGCTGGAGGGGTCCTTCCTAGTCCCCTACCAGGGGTCCCGTTACCGGGTGCATTATTCCACGGGGGAGGCCCGGTGCTACCTCTGCCAGGCGATAGGGCACATCTGGAGGGACTGCCCCCTGGCCCGGCAAGGAGGGGCATCCAGGACCCCCGAGCCTCGGCAGGGCACCGGCCCCGTCATCGCCGGCACCCCTGGCTGTCCGGCGCCAAAAACCACCCCTCCTCCTTCCCAGTCCACCACTGCTCCCGCTCAGGCCCAAGGGGCACCTCCCCAACTATGCCCAGACGAGCGGGAGAGCCCCGCCCCGCTGCTTGCAATCTGGCGGGGCCTGTGGAGGAGGGTGCGGCAGGGACACCGCCGGGCATGGGAGAGGGCCCGCCCCAAGGGGAATCTTCCCTCCCTTGTGCTGCCCCACCGTTACCCCCTCGAGTCCCTGAGCCATCGCTTCTGCCCCCTGACACAACCCCTGCTAGCCAGCCCCTGGATGATGCCATGGAGGGCTGGGCCCTAGTCCAGGGGAAGCGGGGCAAGCGGAAGGCTCGAGCTCCGCTCCTCCCATCTGATGCGGAGGCCCCCCGGAAGACCAGGAAGGGGGGCACCGATGCTGAGCCTTCTGCTTTACCCACGGGTGTGTTCCATCCACCGGTGCTGGCTGGGGAAGATGTGGCAGCACTGGAAGGTGGTATCTCCCCTCCACGGGAGTCCCTCTCCTTCAAAGCCCCCGAGGCTCCATCTGAAACCTCAGTGTGCCCCGAGGCAACAGTCACGTCAGGTGGCAGCGGGGAGAATCCCAGGGTGGTGGAAATTGATCTCCCATCAATATACGAGGAGATCGAGGCCCTGGGTCGAACCCCGGTCACCCAGGGGGAGGACGACCCTATGCCAGCGGGCCTCGATATAGGCGTCTTCACTCCAGCCCCCCTTTCCCCATGCTCCCTCCCCCTAACCGTTGCTTCCGCTCCCACGTCCGAGGGGCCCCTGGACTCCTCCATCAACCCAGCTGCAGATGGCACCCCACTGAGGGCCGCCGAAACTGTTGAGGCGACGGCCAGTGCCACGCGGCCGGGACCTGAGCCACCAGGGGCACCCCACATTGGTGAGGAGCATTCGACCTCCTTCCCGGGAGAGGGCCCTACAGGAGAGAGTCCACCCCCTGATGCCGTGGCTGCCAAATCCACCATAGAGCCTGCGCCCGGCATCACTGAGAGCCCTCTCCCCACCCAAAATCTCACCTCTAACCTTGCCCCTGCCCCTGTCCCTATCCCATCCACATCCTGAGATGTTATTGCCGCTCCTGGGGCTGTCTTCTTCCCCTTGCCAACAGATGACCCCCAGGGAGCGGCCTTTGTTTTTACCCGTCCTGACCTACCAGGGGCTGCTATCCTCCTTCCACCGCCCCCTATCGCCCCAGCATTGAAGCCAACTTATCAGGAGCACCGTCGGGGGTCCGCACCCTATCTGCCCATCTCGGTGGGCCATGGGGCTGTACCAAGGGCCCCGTCGGGGAGTAACCAGACCGTAACCCCAGCCCCCCATGCGCTGCGAGAGGAGTTGCAGGAGTTTCTAGAAGACGTCCGTGGCTCCCGCAACAAAGTACAGCTTGCTCTCCAGCGATGGGGGGACTTTAATCAAATCCTCCGGGCCGCAAGGGCCCTCATGGGGGAGGGGAAAAGGACCGGGAGGCAGGGCGCCGCGGCCTACCAGCGGGTCCGCCTCTTCCGTGACTCCTTACTCACCTACGGGGTAGGTCACGGATTGCTGTGCGGCCCGTTGGGAGCCGCGAGCGTCCCTGCCGGAGAGGATCCCCCCCAGCCTCCCTCATGGCACCTCTTACCATCGCAACATTGAACACCCGTGGCTGTAGGATGGGTCTCCGCAGGTCCCAGGTGCTCTCCTTCCTTCGGGAGGGGAGATACTCTGTGGTTTTCCTATAGGAGACCCATATGGATCCGACCGCCGAAGACAGCTGGCGACTGGATTGGGGGGACAGGGTCTACTTTAGCCACCTCACAGTTCGTACGGCTGGAGTGGCGACCCTGTTCTCCCCTGACCTACGGCCCGAGGTGCTGGGGGTCGCCGAGGCTGTGCCGGGCCACCTGCTGCACCTCCGGGTCCGCATGGAGGGGGTCGTAGTCAACCTCGTCAACATCTATGCCCCGGCAGCGAGCCCGGTGCGGCTGCAATTCTATCAGCAGGCGTCCGCCTTCCTCGGCACCTTGGATCCTCATGAGTTCCTGGTCCTGGGAGGGGACTTTAACATCACCCTCGAGGAGCGGGACTGCTCGGGGACCAAGCGGAGCCTGGCCGCCGTCGCCGTCCTCCAGGAGATAGTCGAACACCACTCCCTGGTGGACGTCTGGCGCGACCACCACCCGGATGACACTTCCACATTCACCTTTGTCCGCGTGGAGGCCCATCGGTCGCACCAATCCCGGTTGGACCGCATTTATTTATCATGCTTTCATCTTTCACGAGCCCACTCCTCCAGCATCCAGCCGGCCCCATTTTCTGACCATCATATAGCCACTGTGACAGCCTCCCTCTGCGTGGAGAGGCCGGGGCCGGCCTATTGGCATTTTAACAACAGCTTGCTGGAGGATGCAGGCTTCATGGCGTCCTTCCGGGAGTTCTGGCTGGCCTGGCGAGGGCAGCGGCGTGCCTTTCCCTCGGCGCGGCGGTGGTGGGACCTAGGGAAGGTGCGCGCCCAGCTCTTCTGCCGTGACTACACCCGGGGCGCCAGCCAACGGAGGGATGCGGTGATAGAGCACTTGGAACGGGAGGTCTTAGAGCTGGAGAGGCGTCTGGCCGCCAGCCCCGAGGATCCACCTCTCTGCGGAGCGTGCTGGGAGAAGCGGGAGGAGCTCCGGACCCTCGAGGACCATCGGGCCCAGATGGGAGGAGCGGAGCTCGAGCCTTCCGCTTGCCTTTGTTCGATCCCACATCCGTCTCCTTCGGGAGATGGACCATGGCTCCCGCTTCTTCTACACCCTGGAGAAAAAGAAGGGGGCTAAGAAACATATCATCTGCCTACTGGCAGAAGATGGCACCCCCCTCACGGATCCGGTGGAGATGTGCGGGAGGGCGAGAGCCTTCTACGCAAGCCTTTTCTCCCTGGATCCAACCGATCCTAACGCTTGCAGAGTGCTTTGGGAGGAGCTCTCAACGGTCAGCGTGGGCGACCGAGACCGGCTAGAGCTGCCTCTCACTCTGGCAGAGTTCTCAGAAGCCCTCCGTCGCATGCCCACCAATAAATCTCCAGGCATGGACAGGCTGACCGTGGAGTTCTACCGCGTGTTCTGGGACGTCCTGGGCCCAGACCTAGTCACCGTCTGGGCCGAGTCTTTGCAGAGCGGGGTCCTCCCTCTTTCGTGCAGGTGAGCCATGCTGGCCTTATTGCCGAAGAAGGGGGACCTCCGCGATTTACAAAATTGGCGTCCCGTCTCGCTCCTCAGCACGGACTACAAAGTCATGGCAAAAGCCATCTCGCTGCAGCTAGGGTCCGTGCTGGCCGACGTGGTCCACCCAGACCAGATCTACACCGTCCTGGGCCGCAGCATCTTCAACAACCTATATCTGGTCCAGGATCTATTGGAACTTGGGTGTAGGGATGGTCTGTCGTTCACCCTCCTGTCCTTAGATCAGGAGAAGGCGTTCGACAGGATGGATCACGGGTATCTCCTGAGCTCTCTGCAAGCGTTTGGCTTCGGACCCAGGTTTGTGAATTTTCTCCGGGTGCTGTACGCCTCCGCAGAGTGTTTGGTCAGGCTCAACTGGACCCTGACCGAACCGGTCAGCTTAGGGCGAGGAGTATGGCAGGGGTGCCCCCTCTCGGGCCAGCTGTACACTCTGGCAATCGAGCCCTTCCTCTGTCTCCTCTGAAGGAGGTTGACAGGGTTGGTGCTGCGGGAGCTAGAGCTGCGGCTGGTCCTGTCGGCGTACGCTGATGACGTGCTCCTCGTGGTCCAGGACCCGGGTGACTTGGCGTGGGTGGAGGCTTGCCAGGCCATCTATTTGGCAGCCTCCTCCGCGCGGGTCAACTGGGTCAAGAGCTCTGGCTTGGTGGTAGGGGACTGGCAGCAGGCGAGCTCCCTCCCACCCACGCTTCAGGCCATCCGGTGGAGCACGGGTCCGCTGCTCTATCTGGGCGTTTACCTTTCTGCCACGCATCCCTCTCCGCCGGAGAACTGGCAGAATTTAGAGGGCGGGGTGATAGAGCGGCTCCAGAAATGAACAGGACTACTCCGGTGCCTCTCGAGGGAGAGCGCTGGTGCTTAATCAACTAGTCCTGTCCATGCTCTGGTACCGGCTCAACACCCTGGTCCCGGCCCCGGGTTTCCTGGCCAGCCTCCGGACACCGATTCTGGAGTTCTTTTGGTCAGGACTGCACTGGGTTCCTGCAGGGGTTCTCCATCTACTTCTGGAGGAGGGAGGGCAGGGCCTAAAATGTCTGCTCACTGAGGTCCATGTCTTCCGCCTCCAGACCCTGCACAGACTCCTTTATGGTGCAGGTAGTCCGGCGTGGAGCATACTGGCGCACGCCTTCTGCGCCGCTTCCGAGGGCTCTGATACGACCGGCAGCTCCTTTATCTCCATCCGAGAGGTCTTCCGCGAGACCTCTCTGGGCTGCCGGTCTTCTACCAGGACCTCCTCCGGACCTGGAAACTCCTTTCAACGACCAGGTCCGTGGCGGCCACCGAGGGGGGAGCCCCTGCTACACAACCCCCAGCTCCACAACCCCCAGCTCCATGTGCAGGTGGCGGAGTCCCGCTCAGTGCACCAGAGGTTGGTCCTGGCAGAGGTCACAAGAGTCGGAGACCTCCAGGACTATGACCGGGGAGACTGGCTGGATCCCCTGACCCTCGCTCAGCGCATGGGGCTTTCCAGACCTTGTATTCCCCGGCACATACTTCAGGAGGTGAAGGCCACTTTGCCGCCTGCTGCTCGGGTTCATCTCGACTGGGTCCTGCATGAGGGCACGCCCCGCCCACCCGTTACCCCAGGCCCGCCGGACCTTTTAATTGGACCCCTGCCCCATGGACCCAACCAACCCTTTCACCCCTTCACTGGAAGCCGGCTGCACGAGATGCAGGCAGTCTGCTTTCAAACCGCGCCAAGAAAACATCTCTACACGCTCGTGCTCCACACCCTTCATGACCTCACCCTCGTATCCTGCCCCGATACAAAATGGCGGGACCTCCTGCCACCTTTGGAGGGTGAGGAGCCCCGGTGGGCCAGCCTATATTCCACCTTAGTCCCGAGGCCCGCCGGGGATGTCAGTTGGCGGCTCCTTCACGGAGCCGTCAGCACGGGCGTGTACTTGGCGCGGTTCACCTCAATCCCAGACACCTGCCCCTTTTGCGGCGTGAGGGATACCCTGGCACATATATACTTGGAGTGTGCCAGGCTGCAGCCCCTATTCTGGCTCCTCACCAATATTTTATTACGTTTTTGGTTGCACTTCTCCCCTCACCTTCTCATTTATGCACTCTCTATCCGTGGCCCCACAAAGTCACGGGATCTCCTGGTCAACCTCCTCCTGGCCCTAGCTAAAATGGCCATCTACAAAACCAAAGTGAGGAGGTTGGCCGATGGAGTCTCCTGTGACTGTGGGGCCTATTTCCGATCCTCGGTCCATTCACGTGTCCGGGCAGAGTTCCTCTGGGCGGCATCCTCTGACTCCCTTGAAGCCTTTGAGGAGCAGTGGGTGCTGTCTGGGGTTCTCTGCTCGGTGTCCCCGTCCGGTTCCCTTCATTTGACCTTTTGACTGCACTCCTGTCCCTGTTATTTCATTAGTTGTCCCCCGGAATTTTTTGGGCATCTAGGTCCTGTGGATCCCTCTTTTAGGCTGGGGGGGATCCGTTAGCGGTGGACAGGCTTTGCCCGCCCACTTCCCGGATCCCAATAAGACTACTCTTCCATAGCCATCTGGCCTTGCCCCATCACAGCATATAACCCTGGACTGAAACCTTATGCGTTAGTTTCAGCTTGGATAACTTTTATTTTAGAATGTAACAAAGCAGCAGGCCATCGCAGACCAAGTGGGCCCTTTTGCTTTTTTTTTTTTTTTTTTGTGTGTGTGGGTGTTCAGCTTATTAGAAGCCCAGAGTCAAGAGGAATAAATTCCAGACATTTATTCTCCTCTAATAATTTTTTCTTCCTCTTATCACCTAAAATTTCTTACCTTCTACTGCAAGTGAAGGAGTCCAGCTAGAAGATCACTGGTTTCTATGGGTGGGTGCTGTCTGTGGTTTTGGGTGGTTCAATGACAGGAGTGGACTTCATGGAGGGAGCATGAGTTCTGATGAGAATGCTCTGAAACTTGTCCTCTGAATGAGTGCTCCATCTAAAATGTAAAAAAAAAAACCAAAAAAAAACCAAAAACCCAACCACTTCAGAGATCTGGTCTTTAAAATATTTTACTTTTCTTCAGGTCAAAGAAATAACAGGGAAAACTCAATAACCATCCCCAAATTAACCTGAAAGTACTATACTTGGGAAGCAAGCTAGGGGCTTAGTGATCGGTAGGGGTGAAAGGAGCCACAGACCCTTTAAATATTTATTCTTTTCGCAAGCTCAAGCAGTGAGAAGCACAGTGACAAAGGTAGCTAAAGGACCTGCACCTTCACTCTTTACATGCAACAGTCTATGTTATGTGACTAGCTTGGTCATTTTGTTGTATTCCTGTATCTATCGATCTTAGGAATTTCTGAGGCACTTATTTTATCAACATGATATCTAAACACCAGACATCAGAATAAAATGAGAGCTATCATATATGCATCAAGTGGAAAATACACTCTTGGACTGCCTCATGTACGTCTATGAAAGCTATAAAGAGGAACATTTGGGGAGACTGAAGCTATGTTCCTATCTCCACTGAAACACAAACTGGACTCAAGGAGCTTTTCAGAGGAGCAATGTGATAAAAAATAAAATAGTTTTGCTTAAAAAAAATTATAGGATTCTCTCTCCTAAATAGGGGTAGTTAACATGTACATTTATGTAATTTGCATGAAACTGCTGATGGCTGCATGCTCTCTGATTCCTGTTCTTGATAGGCCAGTGTTGTATATGAACTGCAGTAACTTGCAATTACTGGAACAATAGAGGATACTAACTCAGAATGTTCTTGCTGTTTAACTGTGCTAATACCAGCACTCTGAGCCCCCTGGTCCCTTCTCTATGTTAAAAATCCCAGTTAATATTCTGTGGTATAAGTCTATATTATTTTAGCATGAATGCACAAAGGATTCATTGTGGCTAAATTTTCTGCTGTTTGAAAACAGTAGCGAACAGAGATTTAACAAATAAAAACCTATGAATTATATTCATCCTGGCATAACAGTAAAATATTGCTAATTTCACTGGAGTTATGCCAGGACTGAGTCTGGTTCTTATAGATTTTAAAGGATTATTATGATAAATATTATTGTACATAGATGTCATTGTACAGATTAATTTTATTTTAAATTAAAATGTCTACAACATGAAGAAATAATCACTCATTAACCAAATTACGTCTTACAAAGATGTTTAAACATGTTGGGCTATATTCCCAACTGGCATGGCCTGAAGCCATGGCTGAGAATTGTCCATTAAATATATGGCTTTGTGCAGAATTTTTAAATATATTTTGGGTTTTAGTTTGTTATAAAATAAAAGAACCAACCCTGGGCTCTAGATATCTTTGCCCAAAATTAAAAATACAATCAAGTCAAAAGTAAAAGTCAGTACATACTCCTCATCCGGAAAACTTTAAAGCTGCCTGTAGCAAGGTCTCAGTTGGTCCGCCAAGCCACTGGGGGGCAGTGGGGAGCTACTGCCTCACCTCTCCGTCGATGAGAAATTAGTGGAGGGAGGTGTGCCGTCACAGTTGGCATGACGCAGAAGTACTGTCCAGAGTCAGTGGCACACCCCACAGTCAGGGGAGTGCAAGCAAGAGTCCGTGATGCACCCCTCAGGCAGGGGAGCGCCAGCAGAGTCCTTAGCTCTTTATCAGGGTTCTGCCACCCCGAGGAGGGGTAGCAGGGGTAGGAGAACACAGGCCCACCCGACTCTACTGCGTTCCAGCCTAGTAGTGGTGGAAGGAGAGGGTCCCGCCTCTGGGGATCCATCCACAACATGCTGATCAAACACTACTCACCACACTGTCCAGTTCCGCCCCTGGGCTACTTCCTACCCGGTCTCTCGAGTGGGTCCCTCTGGTTCCTCCAACTGGTCGGGGTATTCAGCTGCCAGTAGCCCCAGTAGCTCCAGCTCACGCTCATCGTCGGGCTCACTCTGGCTTGGGTTGCTGCCTGGCTGTTCCTTTGTGGCCAGCAGTCCTGGTAGCCCGAGTCCTTCCTCTGGGTCAGTTTTCCCCTGGTTCAGCAGCAGGGTCTACAGGGAGCAGTCTGTGTCTGCCCTGACTGGGCTAAGGGCTCTGCCTTTTGTACTTCCTGTTCCACCCCTCCCCTTCCAGTGGGGAGGAGTAAGCTTGGCCTGGTTCCGCCCAGTCAGGCGGAGAGAGTAGCTCTTTACCCTCTGGTTCGGAGGAAGGCCATCCCAGCTCCGTACACTCCCAAATAAACAATGACATCAAAGTGAGAAAAAAAAACTCCCTTCAAAACCTCAATCCTATTTGTGTCATTGTGTCCCTGCCCAAGCTTTGCTAAACAAATGCACATTGCACATGCCCCGAAAGTGAACAAATCTGGGCTATTTGGGACCAAATATGGGAGGACATGATTAGGTTGCAAAATTCAAGGATACCTCCGAGAGAATGTTGTGCCATCAGCACAACCCCTCACCCACTTCTTTTACACTAAGGGGGATCCAGCTTAAAAAAGGCAACTCCTTTCCCTAGTTGAATCTCCCACCCCTAGAAAAAAAACAACCTTGCCCTCACCCATTTCTACTGACCTGTCACTGTGGATGGAACACAGGGATGACCTAGTAGCCATTAGTCAGAAGAAGCATCATTTCCCTAACGAAATTTGCCTTCCCAGGCACAAGCATACCCAACCACACCTACAAACACTCAAAAGCTCACTTCCTGTAAAGTCTCCTCCTAAAACCTGCTTCCCTGCCTCACCATGCCTCTGAGGCAGGAACTGCAGTGCCCTTATGAAGAGTGGCTTGTGATTTCCTGGGAATTATTTGGGAATAAGTTGCAGGGGTTCTGGAACAATTTTTTATAATGGGAAGGTGGGGGCTGAGAGCCATTGAGCCAAACTGTAAACCCTGTATTTAATGGAAACCACTTCAAGCCAGGGGGTGCTGTAGCACCCCCAACATCTATGATAAGTTGAATTTTAAAAATAAATAAATGACCACAAAACTTCCTTGGAGTTGAATATCATTTACTGTTCACCCTAATTAATGAAGGTTATATTTCAAAGAAAAAAGGTACTATAGAGTTATAATTATTAAATTACATATGGCATCATGAGGAAGAAAAAGGAGCTGGGTATGTAAATCGGGGGAAAGAAACAGATAGTTTTTTCTAATCTAGACAATTAGGAAAGAACATTCTGTTAGATGAGAGTGGCAGTTGACCTGAGGCGAGAAAGGCCGAGAAGACAAAGCTACTTTGTGCTGAAGGGCCTGAGGACTTGTCTATACTTACCGGAGGACCAATGCTGCCACGATCAATGCATCAGCGGTCGATATTGCTCTCCCGTCAACTCCTGTACTCCAGCTGATTGAGAAGAGTAAGGGGAGTCGACGGGAGAGCATCTCCTGTCAACATCACGTAGTGTGTAAGTAGATCTAAGCTATGTCGATTTGAGTTACGCTATTCACATAACTCAAATTGCCTAGCTTAGATCGACTTTTCCCTTTAATGCAGACAAGGCCTGAGTTAGTTCCAAATAAATAATCTGAAGTGAATCTTTACATTTGTCTTCAGTTATTCATTCATCTAGTTACCCTGTCTACAGCACTAAGCCACTTAGGGCTATTTCTCAGCATCTCTTTGGCCAGTAGAACTCACAGTGTGAAAGCAGGCATGTTTTCTCCCAGTTGTTTTATTATTATTAATTATTTATTGAAGATTTTCATGTACTTTAATTAAAACTTTCCTTAGACCAGGACTTCTAAAGATGTTGGTCATACATTCTGTACTGCCTTAAATGTCTTGAATCAAAAAGAATCGTCTGATTGATCTTAAAGCTATAGTTTTGACCCTCCCTTCAACGCTGGTTGCTTCTAAACAAACAGCTTCCATAAGACAGCTGATCAAGATGTCCTTTTCTGGATATTTATCCAGGGGAAATACCCCACTTGCATTACCACTACAGATACCAAATCTATCTTTGTATAAGATCTTTTCTAAGTCACCCTAAATTGAAACTGAAAAAATGTTCATAGCTGGAAAATAATATTAGAGGTTTTTTCCCCTCAGAACTCTATGAGTTCAGATTTGGACTGCAGAAACAACCATTCACAGAGCAGGAAGGTTGCTCTAAGTGACTGATTCTAAGAAAAGGTTACTTACCTGTGTAGTAACTGTGATTCTTGGTTTTAGGGGGGTAGCCATGTTAGTCTGTATCAGTAAAAACAACGAGGAGTCCTTGTGGCACCTTAGAGACTAACAAATTTATGCCCAAATAGTCTCTGTGATTAGTCTCTGTGATTCCTGGAGATGTGTGTCCCTATGGGTGCTCCACTCTAGGTGCACTTGCACCGCCTGAGCTTCAGATCAGAGATTTTAAGTAGCAGTGTCCACTCAGCCCACACATGCATTCTCCCCATCTCATGCCCTGCATCAGGGCTATATAGCACTGGATGGGCAAATCATGCTCAGGTCCTTCTCTGCCACAGTGCTCATTGGAAAGAACTCCAAAGCAGAGGGAAGGAGGGCTGACAGTGGAGCACTTTGGTGGGGCGGCTGCCCCGCACAGGTAGATGAAGGGTTAAAGCAGCCCTCAGACAGGCTGAACAAAACACAACCAATGGGAAGAGGGCTTGAAGAGAGCCAATCAGGAGAAGGTTTGTTGGAGCAGTCAATCAGGGCCAGGGAGGGCCATATAAGAAGGGCTGCTCAACAGAGCAGAGTCAGTCTCTCCTTGGAGTGCAAGGGAGAAGGACTGGTTATCTAAGAGGAGTACCAGAGATAGAACAGTGCTGGGCAGGGTCAGGGGATCAATAGGAAGCTCCAGCCTGAGGACTGCCAGACTGAGGCCACTAATAGGGCTAGAAAGGTGCTAGGACTACAGGAAAGTGTCCAAGGGAAATAGGTGGTGGGAGTTGGAAGGGAAGCAGCATATGGCTGCCAGCTATAGGGTCCCTGGGACGGGACCTGGAGTAGTGGGCAGACCTGGGTTTCCTCCCATGCCCCCCCTTGCCACTGAGGGGAGTGGCCAGTACATGGACTGCAGTTCACCCCTGAGGAGAGTGGCCAGACCAGAGACTGCAGTGTACCATTGAGGGAAGTGGCTGGACTGAAGACTGTCAGATCCCCCAGAAGTGGGGAGAGAACCAGCCACGCCTTGAGCTGGAGGACCTGGTGGCATCTTGAGAGAGGAGATGAGGAACAGGCTGGAGAACAATTGGTTGGAAAACAGCAAGCTCAGTAAGGTAGGGGAACTATGTTTGTCTTGGCCACATGGGAACTATAAGTATAATCCTGTCTTTTTCTTGGTTTATCTTGAGCAGGACCTTGGATATTAGTGGAAATGTATACAAGAGACCTCTGTTCCATTGGAGAAGAAAGGTGTCTCCGAGAGAGTTTGACACAGACCGACCCTGGAGCAGAACTGGGAGCATTTCTTGTTTTTGACTATGGCAAATAAGTCTATTTTTGGGATGCCCCAGTGTAAAAATATGCTGCAGAGAATGGAGGGTTCTATTTCCCATTTGTGAGCCTGGGAGAAGCATCTGCTGAAAGTGTCTGCCACAGTGTTTTGTATACCCAGAAGGTAAACTGCTGAGATGTTGATGTGGTTATGAACACACCAGTTCCAGAGTTTCACTGCTTTGGCACAGAGGGAAGACCATCTTGCTCCTCCCTGGTGGTTTATATAAAACATACATGAGCTGTTGTCCATTGTGATATTTATATGCTTGCCCCTAATCAGTGGGAGGAAACGTGTACAGCCATTTCTGACTGCTCTGAGTTCCAACAAGTTGATATGTAGCATGGACTCAAGTGGAGACCACCTACCTTGAACACCATGGGTGCCAAAGGGGGCTCTCCATCCCAATAGGGATGTGTCCATTGCTAATACCAACATTAGGGGTGGTTCAGAGAAGGGAACTCTTGTGAAAACATTGTGAGGGTCCTTCCGCCAGGTCAGTCACTTAATCGGATGCAGTGAGCTGTAGCTCACGAAAGCTTACGCTCAAATAAATTTGTTAGTCTCTAAGGCGCCACAAGTACTCCTTTTCTTTTTGTGAATACAGAGTAACACGGCTGCTACTCTGAAACCTGTCAACTTGTATACAGTGTGCTTGAAATCACTTCCTGGTTGCATTATACCGGTATGGAGCTGGAAGGGGTTGCTTCTGATTGGCTTTGAAGCAGTAAGGTAGCTTGTTGCCAAGTAGGGATGCTGCTTGTTTCTTCTTGGCTCCCAGCCCCAGGCTCAACCAATCAGAAAGCTTGAACAGTGATTGGCTGAGCAAGGCTCAACATGTGTGCCATTCTCCCTGGCTTTCTGAGCCTGTATTGCCAGCATTCTGAGCAGCGCATGTGAGTTTATATATTTGTTTTAATGCTGTTTACCAAATACAGTGTACAGTAAATACATTGATGTTGCAATATTAGTCATCTATACTTCATTTAGTACAATAATCTGGGTTATTGTGGTGAAAATAGTGTATCAAGCCTTCATTCAGGAACCAATCTCCCCTTCATACCATTTGATTCCTATGGGAAAAGCGGTTTCAACTTGCATTTCAACTTACAACGCAATTCTGAGGAATGAATTGTCGTAAATCCGAGGACTCCCTGTATTTAATTTATTCTGTTAGGTGGGAGGGTGATGATTGTAGCTCGTAGGTGGAGGGATACAGGAGAATGACTGACTAAACTTCTAACTTGCAGTAGAGTAGGTTCAAGAAACTGACCCAATGTAACTTTCCTGTTACTTCTAAAAATGTGGAATCAGCTCTTCTTATCTGAGCGTAAGATTGACAGAATAAATACCTTACATTGAACAAAGACACAAATGTAACCTGAGTCACACCAAGAACTGACTTTCTCTCAGGGCTTGTCTACACTTGCATCTAAATCGGCACTGCTGTGATCGATGCAGCGGTGTCAATTAGACCCGCTAAGTCGATGGGAGAGCAGTCTCCCATTGATGTCTGTACTTGACCTCCACAAGAGGCGGAAGGTAAGTCAGCAGGAGAGCATCTCCTGTCCACACAGCATGGTGTAAACACCGCTGTAAGTCAACCTAAGTTACGTCGACTTCAATTACAAAATCCAAATTCTGATAGCTCTGACTTTGCAAGTACTCTGAATCGAATGAAGCTTTCCCATAAGGTCTGGAATGTCTGCCACAATAGCTGTGTTTATCCAGAGTTCCTGTCATCAGCTGCTACATCATAAACCAGGAACATACATAACTGAAGTAGCGTAACTTAGGTCAACTTATAGCTTTAGTGTAGACCAGGCCTTAGTCAAAGTAAAGGGAAGTAAAACATCCAAACACTTTTTAGCTAAAGATACCTGTAATGAGCTATCTGCCAGAGCATCTGTGACTGGAATCCCAGGGGAGCCATGCTGAGTTCACTCAATTAGGGTGAACTGCAAAGAATGGGGCAGACAATCCCCAAAGCTGTTGAATATTCCAATACTTAGAATCTGTTTTGTCCTGTCTCGGTAAACCTATTATACCTCACTGGTTACCCAGAAGCCAACAACACAGTTCCCTCAAAGCACCCCAGCCTCAGGCCTCCACCCAGACACCCAAGTCAAATATGATGAGAATTACTGAAAAACTTATTCATCATATAAAAAAGTTCTACCAGTCCCAAAGGATCAGACACATTACCTCCCAGGTTAACGAATATTTTGGCTCTTACCCAAATACAAGCTTACAGCCAATTCTCATTAACTAAACCAGGGATCGGCAAACCGTGGGCCACAGGGATGTGCTGGCCGCAGCTTCCCACAGCTCCCATTGGCCGGGAAAGGCAAACCGCAGCCACTGGGAGCTACAGGGGGCCATGCCTGCGGGCGGTCAACATGAACAAAATGTCTTGCAGCCTGCCAGCGGATTACCTTGATGGGCTGCATGCCAAAGGTTGCCACTAAACTAAAATTTATTTAAAAAGAAGAGAGTATTGGTAAAAAGATCAATATACATACAGACACGAGTACAGTTCTAAGATTAGATTCATAGTAGAGATGGTGAGCTTCGTAGCTGCAAAGAGTTAGTCCATAGGTTTTAGTCCAATGTTCATACTCGGGGTGATCCAGACAGGACTGGAGATCTCAGCCTTATGACTTACACTTCCCCTGCATGAAGCATCAAGCTGATCTGAGATAAAAAGGATCAGGATCCAAGGGGGTTTTTTACAGTTCCAGGACTTCTCTTGACAGGTTGGAGTCCTTAGGTGAACAACAGGCAATCATGGAGACTTTGAAGTAGACCTATTTCCTAAGCATCACTGGTAATTAGTTACATGGATTAACATAAGGCAATTGCCCATTTTCCACCATTCTCAGGTGATTTGCTATACATTTCAAAGAGAGATGAATACAATGATATCCTATGTTTACAAAAAGAAAAGGAGTACTTGTGGCACCTTAGAGACTAACACATTTTTTAATTTGTTAGTCTGTAAGGTGCCACAAGTACTCCTTTTCTTTTTGCGAATACAGACTAACACGGCTGCTACTCTGAAACCTATGTTTACAGTTCATTTATATGTTTAATGCTTCCTTTTGATCTCTGAATTAACAGAATACAGCATAGACAGAGACTGTTTGATTACATTGTTAACTTCTAACAATATATATGTAAACCCACAAACATTATCTACCAATATGTCCCTAAAGGTTGAATCTGGGTCAATTAGCCTGCACGCTGCTTTACCCTTTCTGGCCATGCATCACACTTTGTATAAGATTCGTTGCAATTTTATTATATGTATATAATTATATGCAATTATGTATGTAATTATATGTTATTATAACAGTGGTAGCAACAATGATTTGCATGGTCATACTCTAATCAGATAACGTCACAGCATCTTACTGATAGTTGACTGTTACTGGTGAAAAATTGCTTAAAAGTTTGAATTCACGTTTATCTATATCTAACTGCTAATGTATGGTTATCTTTAATTACACACACATACAAACATACTTTTCTAGATCCTTATTCTATATCTTGTATTGACCCTTGAAATTAACTATCGAGTGAAGTTCTTAGTGATCTTCATGGTTAGTCCCTAGCTATCTATTGGAATATCCAGCCAGTTTAAAGTCAGTGATAGATTTCTCATTCATTGTCAAACAAGTGTACTATCTCAAGGCCATATCAAACCACTGATTTTAAGCAAAATTCCTCCACTTTAACGAATGGGGATTTTTTCTTAATAAAAAAACAATAGCATGTGTCCTTCAGTCTTCAAATTTACAAAATATGCAATTAAAGTATTTCTTCATTTAGTTGCCTATATAACTTCATAGCTGCTATGTACAGTATTTCAATTACTAGCAATGTGATTTTTCAGCATTGAACTGTGCCCTTGATTGCCATTTTGATTTTCTGTGGATTTTTTTCTGTTTTATTCAGTAAACCTGCACAACTTAACCAGAAACAGAAAAGTCTATAAAAAACACAGACAACCTGAGTTTATATGGTAAGACAGCTTTATCATATTTCATGCAATTCTTGCTTAACCTAAAGGGGCACTCGCATAGCTAAATACCATATAGTTAAAGTATACTGCAAAATGGCCTATCTATGCAGCTAATTACATTAGATTTTTCAACCAAACAGATTTTTATTAAAATGGAATGGATTTTTAAAATCAAAATTAATTTAAAGTTTATGATGTTTGTATTGTGCATTTCACTGGTGTTAGACAGTGAAACTAGTCACTTTCATTTTTAATTTCATTTTTTAGCTCTATGGCATGCTGCAATCCGTGTTGCAAAAACTGGATGGGAATTTCTCTTTTTAAAAAGCTGTTTCCATTGGAATGAAAAATCCTGCAAACATTTCTATGAATTTTAGGTCTGGACATAACTTGTTTTTACAAAGCCTACTGTTTGTACCTTAGTGTCACTTTAAATTGCGATTTTCTACATTGAATTTTTGGTCTTACGGTCTTTCAGTGAAATGATTACATAACTTGGTTATACTACTAGCCCACATTACCTAAATATTGCATTTGTGTAGTAAATTATTCATACAAGTCTCTGGTTGCCTGGAGAAAGATGAAAACCATTCCAGATATCTAAACTCTTCTAAGAGGAATGGAAAAAGAATAGAACAAATGAAAAATGTACATCTAGTGGAGGCACCATCAGAGATTGGTTACATTAAAAATGCCCAAAGTATCTAAGTTCTAATGCAAATCCAATACATTAATTTATAAAAAATAACTTGTCAGTAACATGTAATATGACCTTTGCTTCTTAATAGTCTAGGAAGGGTTTGTGTCTCATTACTAATGAATATATTCAAAAGCTACTTATAAAATAAATTCTACAGGAGAGAAGAACTATAAATTCTGCAAAACATTCTGAAACAGCAACATTATAGTCTAAGGCCTTTCTACAGTAAGGAGCAGCATCCATTACCTTACATTAGCTGCATGTAGGGAGTCACATTCCATCTAAACTGTACAAAACAATAGAATATCTAGTTGTTAAGAAAGCATTCCTGGCCTAAGAAGGCTTGCACCAACAAGTGACCAAATAAACAGACAGACCTTAAAACAGTTTTAAGAAAAACTCTGCAAGATAACACTGTCTGGCAGAAATACTTAGTAGTTTAAGTTGGGAAATCTATAACTAGGGCCCTACCAAATTCATGGCCATGAAAAATGCATCATGGACCATGAAATCTGGTCTCCCCTGTGAAATCTGGTCTCTTGTGTACTTTTACCCTGTACTATACAGATTGCATGGGGGAGATCACTGTTTCTCAAACTGGGGGTCCTGACCCAAAAGGGGGTTGCGGGGAGAGGGTTGCAAGCTAAGTTCCTTCTAAGCTGCGCAACTGCACAGCTGCCTATTAAGTCCCACTCAGGTGCTCAGGGCTGTGGTGGGGAGAGGCGTCCCTCCACACTGGCCAAAGCACAGACCTGCAACAGCAGGGAGAGTCGCCTCTCCCTGTCATGGCAGGTCCGTGCTTTGGCGCCCCTCCCCGCCAGCCCCAGCAGACCTGCCATGGTGGGGAGAGGTGCCCCTCTCTGCCGGCCCCAGCACAGAGCTGCCTCGCACTTACTGTGGCCGGGGGAGAGGAGCCCCTCCCTCAGCCCAACCCAGCTGCGCTGGAGCTGCCACAACTGGGGGGGAGGCGCTTCTACCCCAGCCCAAGCTGCTGTGGCAAGAGAGGGGTGGGGGGAGTCCTCTCTTCCCACTGCAGCCTGGGGGCAGCCTGCACCCTGAATCCATCATCCGCAGCCCCACCCCAGAGCCCGCAATCCCAGCCAGAGCATCATCCCCCCCACACCCCAACCCTCCGTCCGAGCCCTGAGCCCCCCCCCCACATTCTGAGCCCCTCATCCCCAGCCCACCGCAGAGCTTTCACCCTTAGCTAGAGCCATCACCCCCAAAACCCCAATCTTCTATCTTAGCACTGAGCCCCCTCCCACACCCCAAACCCCTCATCGCCAGCCCCACCCCAGAGCCTGCATCCCCACACCCCAATCCTCTGCCCTGGCCCTGAGCCCCCTCCCGCACCCTGAACCCCTCATCCCCAGCCCCACCCCAGAGCCTGCATCCACAGCCAGAGCCTTCATCCCCCCAGACCCCAACCCTCTGCCCCAGCCCTGAGCCTACTCCCACACTGCAAACCCCTCAGCCCCACCCCCACCACATGAATTTTGTTATGGGCACCAATATATGGAGGTGTTGTGTGACACATCACCTTCATTGGTACACATAACAAAATTCATTCTGCATATGGATGTAAAAAATTAGAGGGAACACTGGTCGCAAGGTTACTATAGGGGGGTCACAGTATTGCTACCTTTACTTCTGCGCTGCCTTCAGAGCTGCGTGGCCAGAGACTGGCAGCTACTAGCTGGATGACCAGCTCTGAAGGCAGCACCCTGCCAGCAGCAGTGCAGAAGTAAGGGTGGCGATACCATACATTTCAACCTTACTTCTGCACTGCTGCCTTCAGAGCTGGGTGGCCGGAGAGTGGCAGCTGCTTGCTGAGGGCTCAGCTTTGAAGGCAGCAGCGCAAAAGTCAGGGTGGCAATACCATACCATGCCATCCTTACTTCTGCACTATTGCAGGAAGTGGTGTTGCCTTCAGAGCTGAGCTCCCAGCCACCACTGCCGCTCTCCGGCCACCCAGCTCTAAAGGCAGCACCACCAGCAACAGCAGCACAGAAATAAGGGTGGCAATACCACAACCCCGCTACAATAACATTGCATACCCCGCCCCCCATGACCCTCTTTTGGGTCAGGACCCCTACAGTTACAACACTGTGAAATTTCACATTTATGATTTTTAAAATCCTCTGACTGTGAAATTGACCAAAATGGACTGTGAATTTGGTAGGGCCCTATCTATGACCCAAGGGTAGCAAGTCACAATTCCCTTTTATTTTATCTTTAATTGTTTCTGACTGTTTTGTAACTGGTTTCACAATATTTGAATTGACTCTTGTATGTAGCGGGTGATGTGCTAGGATTGGTTAAAGAATTGTTTTGTAATGTGCCAGGACTGGTTAAAATATTGTTTCATAATACTTTAGTAAAAATGATTCATTAAGGTACAGATAAGCAGGAACTAAGTTTAATTATATAAACTTGAGACTAAAAAGAAGTTCTTTGGAACCTAGCTCCAGGACACAACCTAAGATCAAAGCCGTCAGAACCCTCACATCCTGCCGATCCCATCATGCAGAAGACGGAGGCCCAGATGACTCAATCCTGACTGGCCATCAGGAAAAGTTTGTCTGCTTTATTGGAAGTGGTGAGCATTGTATCCTTAGCGTGTGTATTCTGTTGATCAATTGCTAATAAATACAAGTTAAAGATATTACTGTGTAAAGGCTCTTTCATTTGGGAAAAGGCCCCACCAACCCATAGAGGGTTACACCCCGAGCCCAGGCAGGGTAGGAGTGGGTGCCCTAAATTGATCAGGTTACACCTCAAGCCCACGGAAGGGTAGGAATGGGTGGCCTACATTATGCAGATAACAACATCAAGAGGCATTTATGTGGCATTAGATGTTAGTGACACTAACATTCTTCAGTAGCTGATAAAGGAAAACAGGACCCCTTAGAATCTGTATTCTTCAGGAGGCAAAAGGAAACTTCTGTTATGTTCACTGAATATTGCTTTGGCAATTTACAAAACTAGAATTTCAACAGAATAAACAGAACGTCCCCAAGCACCAGCAGGGTACTCTCATCAGTCTAGTTACTAAAACATTTGCAGTCCCTAGTTCAAAACAGATGAAATCATGATTGCTAGTATACAAAGAAACTTATTATGTATCCAAAGCTTTATATTAAGTAAAAAACAATTGATATCACCTCCTTTTTGCTTGTTAATAAGCAGCCTGAAATTATTGCTCCGTGTTGTTCTCTGGCTTAAAGCCACAATTATTTTCTTGACCTGCTTGCTATTTTACATCTGCAGGAATTTCCCAACACTCACCATTAATATTATTCACTTTGTTTGTAAATTTATTCTTTCTAGTGTTGCCAGACAAAGAATGTTTGCATCCCTACCCTAAAAACCTTTTTTAAAAAAAATTAAAATTAAAGATCTTAACATTCTTAAATATGTATAGTCTTAAAGTGCAAATTATTAACAGACTATCTCAATACCATTACCTCCTTCATTTACCCTCAAAGACCACAATACTCAAACTAGATGATCAGAGTTGTCCCTTCTAGCCTTAAAATCTATGATTCCAAATACTGTACTTGTTTAAAAAGAATCTTAAAAAGCATAACAGAGAACTGTACATTAGTATAGCAAATGCCTGATTTTCAGAGATGCTGAACATCAGCAAGTTCCACTGAAGTCAATGGGAGTTGCAGGAGTCCAACATCCCTAAAGATTAGGCATTCAGACATCTTGAAGCAGTGTAAATGGCCTCTGTTATGAAAGTTTAAGAAGGGAGATTCTGCGCTAGATTCTGTTTGTTACCACCAGTGTAAATCCAGATTACCTCTGTTTACTTTAATGAAGTTACTCTGGATTTAAATTAGTGTAACTGAGTTCAAAATCAGGCATAAATTCGGATATGAGCATGACTGGTCAAATAGGAGGTGTGTCTTATGCGAAGTGCACTTAAGAGCATCCTTTGTTAAAATAAAGGGCACCTAAATCAGTGAGGTATGTTAGAGTAGTTCCCCCTTTCCAGCACTGCACTGGGATACTTTCCAATTACAATACTCATCAAAAGACTATGCAGCACATCCAGCCAGCAGAACAGAAAACAATCCCAGTAAAATGGTGAGGAGTAGTGTCCTCCAAACTTTACCCCTGTTGCAGTGTTCCCCTCTGTGGCCACACTGCTGACCAAATTTCAGGTCAGGATCTCTCCCAAAGCCCTAGGGCTGGTCCCTTTGTCTTTTTAGGTGAAAGAGAGAGCACGGGCAGTGAGGAGCTGCCAAAATCTTAACAACCAGTTCCCTATAAAAAGTTCTGGTTTAAGGGATGTGCCACAGTATGTATTTTGTACCAGTAGGGTTACCATACGTCCGTATTTTCCTGGGACAGCGATTTTAAGAACCGAAAAGTATGACATGTCCGGGAAAATACGGATGTATGTTAACCCTACCTAAAGTTTTTTTTTAAAAAGATGGGCCTGAACTAGAGATGAGCTCCATTTCACATGTGTAGGTCCTTGCAACTCCCAGAGGGTGTGCTAGGGTGACCAGATGTCCCGATTTTTATAGGGACAGTCCCGATTTTGGGGTCTTTTTCTTATATAGGCTCCTATTACCCACCCCATCCCCATCCTGATTATTCACACTTGTTGTCTGGTCACCCTAGGGTGTGCACATGTGTGGGTCCCAGCTGCTCCCTGCCCCCCTCATTGAAACAGGTGTGCAGGGTTACTGCCCTGGGAACTGCAGGGCATCAGTGGATGTGGGGCCAGCTGCAGACAGGGTCATGGGCCAGGGCTAGCTGGAGGCAGGGGGTGCGGAGCTGGCTGCGGGCAGGACAGGAGGTGTGGGGCTGGCTGGAGACAGAAAGGTGTGGGGCTGGCTGGAGGCAGAGGCTGGTTGCAGGCAGGGGGTGCAGGGGTGGCTGGAGACGGGCTGGCTGCGGGCAGGGGGTGCGGGGCTGGCTGCAGGCAGGGTCTGGCTGCGGGTAGAGGGTGCGAGACTGGCTGGAGGCAGAGGCTGGTTGCAGGCAGGAGGTGCAGGGGTGGCTGGAGACGGGCTGGCTGCGGGCAGGGGGTGCGGGGCTGGCTGTAGGCAGGGTCTGGTTGCGGGCAGGGGGTGCAGGGGTGGCTGGAGATGGGCTGGCTGCGGGCAGGGGTGGCTGGAGATGGGAGCTGGCTGCGGGCAGGGGCTGGCTGCGGGCAGGGGCTGGCTGGAGACGGGCTGGCTGCGGGCAGGGGGTGCAGGGCTGACTGGGGCAGAGAGTGCGGGGGCAGCTGGAGATGGGGGCTGTCTGGAGGCGGGGGCTGGCTGTGGGCAGGGGGTGCAGGCGCTGGCTGGAGGCGGGGGCTGGCTGCGGGCAGGGGGTGCAGGCGCTGGCTGGACACGGGGGCTGGCTGCGGGCAAGGGGTGCAAGGATGGCTGGAGACGGGGGCTGGCTGCGGGCAAAGGGTGCAAGGATGGTTGGAGACGTGGGCTGGCTGCAGGCAGGGGGTGCAGGGCTGGCTGGAGGCAAGGGCTGGCTGCAGGCAGGGTGGTGCGGGGCTGGCTGGAGACCGGGGGGCTGGCTGCGGGCAGGGGGTTCGGGGTGGCTGGAGGCGGGGGCTGGCTGCGGGCAGGGGTTGCAGGGGCTGGCTGCAAGAAGGGGCTGGCTGCGGGCAGGGGGTGCGGGGGCAGCTGGAGATGGGGGCTGGCTGCAGGCAGGGGGTGCAAGGGCTGGCTGGAGGCAGGGGCTGGCTGCGGGCAGGGGGTGCAAGGGCTGGCTGGAGGCAGGGGCTGGCTGCGGGCAGGGGGTGCAGGCGCTGGCTGGAGGCGGGGGCGGGCTGCGGGCAGGGGGTGCAGGGGCTGGCTGGAGGCGGGGACTGGCTGAAGGCAGGGGGTGCAGGGGTGGCTAGAGACGGGGGGCTGGCTGTGGGCAGGGGTTGGTTGGAGACAGGAGCTGGCTGCGGGCTGGGGGTTCGGGGGCAGCTGGACACGGGGGCTGGCTGCGGGCAGGGGGTGCGTGCAGCAGGGGTTGGCTGGATACAGGGCAGGAGGTGCGGCGGGGTTGGCTGGATACAGGGCAGGGGGTGCAGGGCTGGCTGAAGACAGGGCCTGGCTGCAGGCAGGGCAGAGGGTGCAGGGGTGGCTGGAGATGGGGGCTGGCTGCAGGCAGGGGGTGGCTGCGGGTAGGGGGTGCAGAGCTGGCTGCAGGCAGGGGGTGCGGGGGTGGCTGGAGATGGGGGCTGGCTGGAAGCAGGGGGTGCAGAGCTGGTTGCAGGCGGGGGTGCGGGGGTGGCTGGAGATGGGGGCCTGCTGCAGGCAAGGGGTGCAGAGCCGGCTGCAGGCAGGGGGTGCAAGGGCTGGCTGGAGGCAGGGGCTGGCTGCGGGCAGGGAGTGCAGGCGCTGGCTGGAGGCGGGGGCGGGCTGCGGGCAGGGGGTGCAGGGGCTGGCTGGAGGCGGGGACTGGCTGAAGGCAGGGGGTGCAGGGGTGGCTGGAGACGGGGGGCTGGCTGTGGGCAGGGGTTGGTTGGAGACAGGAGCTGGCTGCGGGCTGGGGGTTCGGGGGCAGCTGGAGACGGGGGCTGGCTGCGGGCAGGGGGTGCGTGCAGCAGGGGTTGGCTGGATACAGGGCAGGAGGTGCGGCGGGGTTGGCTGGATACAGGGCAGGGGGTGCAGGGCTGGCTGAAGACAGGGCCTGGCTGCAGGCAGGGCAGAGGGTGCAGGGGTGGCTGGAGATGGGGGCTGGCTGCAGGCAGGGGGTGGCTGCGGGTAGGGGGTGCAGAGCTGGCTGCAGGCAGGGGGTGCGGGGGTGGCTGGAGATGGGGGCTGGCTGGAAGCAGGGGGTGCAGAGCTGGTTGCAGGCGGGGGTGGCTGGAGATGGGGGCCTGCTGCAGGCAGGGGGTGCAGAGCCGGCTGCGGGCAGGGGGTGCGGGGGTGGCTGGAGGCAGGGCAGGGGGTGGCTGGAGGCAGGGGCTGGCTGTGGGCAGGGTGGTGGGTGCTCACAGGGAGAGCAGCAGGACGCAGCCCAGGCCCAGCAGAGCAGCCGGGGACCCACCAGGCAGCATCGGGAGCCCCAGGGCCAGGGGAGCAGCAGCAGCAACAGGGCTCGCGTTCAGGGCCAGGCGGCAGCCCACAAAGCTCCCGCAGCGCAGCGTCCCCGGCGGCCAGAGGAGGAATCACATCACTTTCCGGCCGGAGCCCATCAAAGCCTCAGCGCCCCCTGCAGGGAAGCGGGTTAACAACCGGTTCTAAAACTGCTTCAAAATTTAACTCGTTCGTGCAAACGGGTGCGAAACGGCTCCAGCTCACCACTGAGCACGGGAAAGAGGAGAGGAGAGAGAGAAAAGTGAATAGGGAGAGATGACCTGGGATGTTTTTACACCGCCTCACTTTTATACTCCAGTCACCCTTTGAAGTGAGCTGTAGCTCACGAAAGCTTATGCTCTAATAAATTTGTTAGTCTCTAAGGTGCCACAAGTACTCCTTTCCCTTTGAAGTGGGTTTTTCTGTGGATTACCCCTCAAAGCTAAGGGCACATCTACAGTGGCAAAGTTACAGCGCCGGCAGTTACAGCGTCACTCACAGAGTGCTGAAGGGAAACCATTGTTGTGTGTTCACACTGTCAGCTGCCTGTGTACTGTTCACACTTGCGGCACTTGCAATGGTATTTGGAGTGCTGCACTCTGGGCAGCTATCCCACAGAATACCTCTTTCTCTTCTGCCATTAAGACTTGTGGGAAGGAGGAGGGGGTCGTGGAGCATCCTGGGTCCTGTCTCAATGACCCGTGATGCATTGCTTCACATCCCAGCAATCCCTGTGCTTCTGTCCACATTTGGCACCATCTTTCAACGGTTTGTGTACTGCGCACCCTGCCTCTTCAGGCTGCAGGAATGGATCCCGAACTGTTGACCAATATGCTGCTCACTCTGACTAACAGGTCACGAATGGCAGTGGAGTTATTTCTTAAACTACAAAGGCAAGAGGAGTGCGACATTGATCTTGCCACACATAGTAGCTACGACACAAGATTGCTTCTGGCATTCATGGAGGTGCTGACCACAGTGGAACATTACTTTTGGGCTTGGGAAACAAGGACTGAGTGGTGGGATCACATGTGATGCACGTCTGGGATGATGAGCAGTGGCTGCAGAACTTTTGGATGAGGAAACCCACATTCATGGGACTGTGATGAGCTCACCCCAGCCCTGTGGTGCAAGGACATGACAATGAGAGTTGCCCTGTCATTGGAAAAGCGTGTGACGATTGCACTGTGGAAGCTGGCTACTCCAGACTGCTATCGATCGGTCGCTAACCAGTTCGGAGTGGGAAAGTTGACCATTGGACTTGTGTTGATGGAAGTGTGCAGTGCCATTAATTCCATCCTGCTCCAAAACACTGTGATTCTGGGCAACGTGCATGACACTGTGGATTGTTTTGCACAAACGGGCTTCCCTAACTGGAGGGACGATAGATGGCATGCATATTCCAATTCTAGCACCAGACCACCTAGTCACCAAGTACATTAATCGCAAGGGGTATTTATCAATGGTTCTCCAGGTGCTTATGGATCACCGTGGCGTTTCACAGACATTAACGCAGGCTGGTCCGGAAAGGTACATGATTCACGCATCTTTCAGAACACTGGCCTGTTCAAGAATCTGCAAGCTGGGACTTTCTTTCCAGACCAGAAGATCACAGTAGGGGAAGTCAAAATGCCTAATGTGATCCTAAGCCCACCTACCCTTTAATGCCATGGCTTATGAAGCCATACACGGGGCAACTTGACAGCAGCAAGGAGTGGTTCAACAACAGAGCAAGTGCAGAATGACTGTTGAGTGTGTTTTTGGCTATTTAAAAGCCAGCTGGCAATGCCTGTATGGGAAGCTGGACCTGGCCAATGACAATATTCCTATGCTTATAGCTGTGTGCTGTATGCTATTTGTGAAGGGAAGGGTGAAAGCTTCACTCAGGGCTGGACCACAGAGGCTCAGTGCCTGGAGGCTGTTTGAACAGCCAGAGACCAGGGCTATTAGAGGGGTGCAGTAAGGGGCCATAAGGATCAGGGATGCCTTGAGGCAGCAATTTGAAGCTGAAAGCCACTAATATTTGTTGCTATGCTCGAGATTGCAGTGCTTGTAATGCTAGGAGATGATTGGTACACATGATGCAATAAGGGGATTTAGCATAATTGTACGTTGCTTTGCAGTGCTCTTCTTGCTTTCAATTAATAGAATAAAGATTGCTTTCAAACCAACACAATTCTTTTATTAAGACAACAACCGGAGGAGAAAGTAAAACGAAAAAATACATCAGCAGGGAAGGGGATGAGGGAAGGGAAGGTCCCAGGAGGAGGAGGGGTCCCGGGATGGCTAAAGATTTCCGTATGTCCAGGGATCAGATCCAACCTTCTCCTTCGGAGTACAAAGCAGCAGGTATTGTACTTCAACAGGGCCAGACTGCAGAGGGCCAGGTGTTGAGTGCAATGGGTAGTGGGAGTCCACAGTGCTGGACTGTGAGGAGGGAGGAGTGGAATGCTGTGGGTAAAGACTGGAGCCAGGAGGTTGATAAGAGTGTGTTGGCGGTGTCTGGGGAGGCGCATGCGAAAGAGTTTTGCGACAGCGGCTGCATGAGAGGGCGGATGCAGAGCTGCTCAGTTTGAAGAGCTAGTATCGCCTGGAGCGTGTCCACCTGGCGCTCCATAACATTTAAGAGCCGCTTCGTGGCTTCATTCTGGCATGCCGCGTTCTCCTTTCGGTCCCTCTTCTCGCTGTCCCACCATTCCTTCAATTCCTGTTTCTCAGCGGCGGAGTGCATCATAACCTCACACAGAAAGTCCTCCTTAGCTCTTCTTGGCTGCTTTCTAATTCTGCACAGCCGTTCTGCCACTGGTAACAAAGAGGGAGGCTGGGCTCCCAAGGTAATCTCTAAAAGAAAAGGAGTACTTGTGGCACCTTAGAGACTAACAAATTTATTAGAGCATAAGCTTTCGTGTGAGCTGTAGCTCACGAAAGCTTATGCTCTAATAAATTTGTTAGTCTCTAAGGTGCCACAAGTACTCCTTTTCTTTTTGCGAATACAGACTAACACGGCTGCTACTCTGAAAGGTAATCTCTGTGAAGTTTAAACGCAACATTTTACAGAAACAGTATTGTTTGCAACACAGACAACACTGACTCAGTGCTTTAAAACACAGCCAGTACTCACATACCTGTCACTAACTGACTGACTCCAGGCAAGCACACATGAACCACAAGACCCCCAAAATGGTGAGTAGCCGCAGGAGCAGGATAAATCACTCTTTCTGGACCCTGCTGCTGTACACTGGGCATGTGGCTCTTGGGGACAGTCAGCACTGTAGTGCGGGCCTGATAATCATTCCTGTCCCCACACTTTCTACAGGATGTGATCATTATGGAAGATATCTCGCTGCTGAGGGTGAGCAAGGAATCAAGGGAGGGTCTTCTCCAAGCCTGTGGCCTCCGCCCTGGCCCCTATGCGGCTCGCCTGTGTGCAGCAATGCACCCCGCTCCCCCAACTGCACAGTGGTGTGGGAAAGTTACCATTAATGGGGCAAAAAACAGAGCAGTTCTGCCAAAGAACCTGTGGCAGCAGATTGCCCAGTATCTACACAAGAGTATCCTAGAGATCTCTGAGGGAGATTCCCAGGAAGTGAGGGAGTCAATCAACAGCCTGTTCTGCTGCTCAGACTAGGCATATGGTGGGAGACAAGCCTGTTTTCTGCAACCTTCCTGCCCTGCTACCCCCAACAACTCGCTTCAGCGATTCCCAAAATCAGATCCACTTACCAGGGGCCTCCTCTCCTGTTTGCACTTCGCCAATCTCCGATAGTGGAAACACAAAAAAGAAGCTTACAAGAAGTGGAAGTTGGACAAATGAGCAGGGAGGAGTATAAAAATATTGCTCACGCATGCAGGAGTGAAATCAGGAAGGCCAAATCACACTTAGAGTTGCAGCTAGCAAGGGATGTTAAGAGTAACAAGAAGGGTTTCTTCAGGTATTTTAGCAACAAGAAGAAAGTCAAGGAAAGTGTGAGCTCCTTACTGAATGAGGGAGGCAACCTAGTGACAGAGGATGTGGAAAAAGCTAATGCACTCAATGCTTTTTTTGCCTCTGTCTTTACGAACAAGGTCAGCTCCCAGACTACTGCACTGGGCAGCACGGCATGCGGAGGTGACCAGCCCTCTGTGGAGAAAGAAGTGGTTCAGGACTATTTAGAAAAGCTGGACAAGCACAAGTCCATGGGGCCGGATGCACTGCATCTGAGGGTTCTAAAGGAGTTGGCGGATGTGATTGCAGAGCCATTGGCCATTATCTTTGAAAACTCATGGCGATCGGGGGAGGTCCTGGATGACTGGAAAAAGGCTAATGTAGTGCCCATCTTTTAAAAAGGGAAGGAGGAGGATCCGTGGAACTAGAGGCCAGTCAGCCTCACCTCAGTCCCTGGAAAAACCATGGAGCAAGTCCTCAAGGAATCAATTCTGAAGCACTTAAAGGAGAGGAAAGTGATCAGGAACAGTCAGCATGGATTCACCAAGGGCAAGTCATGCACGACTAACCTAATTGCCTCCTATGACGAGATAACTGGCTCTGTGTATGAGGGGAAAGCAGTGGACGTGTTATTCCTTGACTTTAGCAAAGCTTTTGATACAGTCTCCCACAGTATTCTTGCCAGCAAGTTAAAGAAGTATGGGCTGGATGAATGGACTGTAAGGTGGATAGAAAGCTCGCTAGATCGTCGGGCTCAATGGGTAGTGATCAATGGCTCCATGTCTAGTTGGCAGCCGGTCTCAAGCGGAGTGCCCCAAGGGTCGGTCCTGGGCCGGTTTTGTTCAATATCTTTATAAATGACCTGGAGGATGGCGTGGACTGAACCCTCAGCAAGTTTGCAGATAACACTAAACTGGGAGGAGTGGTAGATACGCTGGAGAGTAGGGATAGGATACAGAGGGCCCTAGACAAATTAGAGGATTGGGCCAAAAGAAATCTGATGAGGTTCAACAAGGACAAGTGCAGAGTCCTGCACTTAGGACAGAAGAATCCCATGCAGACTAGGGACTGAGTGGCTAGGCAGCAGTTCTGCAGAAAAGGACCTAGGGGTTACAGCGGATGAGAAGCTGGATATGAGTCAACAATGTGCCCTTGTTGCCAAGAATGCTAATGGCATTTTAGGCTGTATAAGCAGGAGCATTGCCAGCAGAGTGAGGGACGTGATCGTTCCCCTCTATTCGGCATTGGTGAGGCCTCATCTGGAGTACTGTGTCCAGTTTTGGGCCCCACACTACAAGAAGGATGTGGAAATATTGGAAAGAGTCCAGCGGAGGGCAATAAAAATGATTAGGGGGCTGGAGCACATGATTTATGAGGAGACGCTGAGGGAACTGGGATTATTTAGTCTGCAGAAGAGAAGAATGAGGGGGGATCTGATAGCTGCTTTCAACTACCTTAAAGGGGGTTCCAAAGAGGATGGATCTGTTCTCAGTGGTAGCGGATGACAGAACAAGGAGTAATGGTCTCAAGTTGCAGTGCAGGAGGTTTAGGTTGGATATTAGGAAAAACTTTTTCACTAGGAGGGTGGTGAAGCACTGTAATGGGTTACCTCGGGTGTTGGTGGAATCTCCTTCCTTAGAGGTTTTTAAGGTCAGGCTTGACAAAGCCTTGGCTGGGATGATTTGGTTGGGGATTGGTCCTGCTTTGAGCAGCAGGTTGGACTAGATGACCACCTGAGTTCCCTTCCAACCCTGATATTCTATGATTCCTTCACTTGACCCTACATTGCAATATGTCCCAGTCATGGCCTCTTTCTGTCATGCATCATGATATCTTTCCATAGGCATCATAACTCCTACATCTGGAGCACAGCTGGAACTGGACAGCCTCCTCTCCCCAAATGCTGATGAGGTCCAGCAGCTCGGCATTGCTCTGAGCGGGGGATTGCCTGGTATGTGGAGCATTCATGGCCACCTGGAAAGGTGCGTTGAGACCACTGCACGCATCACCAAGCAAACAGGAGGGGACTTTCAAATTTCCAAAGGAATTTACCGGGTAGGGATGATGGTTGGTCACCTGAGGGCAGGGCAGTAGAGTTCAAACCGATGACCAGAGAGGTGAGAACAGGCATTATGGGACACCTCCCACAGACCAATCACAGCGCTGTAATCAACCACAGTGGGTTTTTTAAAGCGCTGCAACTGCACAGTTTCTGCGCACTAAGTGGCTTGGCAGTGTGTACAGCTCAGGAGTTACAGCGCATAAAGCTGCTTTACTGCACAGAAACTTGCCAGTGTAGACAAGGCCTAAGTTTATTCAAACAGTAAAGAAGGTGGTGAAGATGGCCCCATGCTCTTTCTTCTCCTCTGTGTATGCTGAAATGCTGATTTGCCTTGTCTCCCGATTGTCTCAAGGAGCCTGTTTACTACTTATATGTAAATTGAGGTAAACACACATTTCTTTGTTTAACCACTCCTGCCTAGATGGTGCGGGGTGGATTTGAACATGTGCCACCAACATCTTACAGGGAGAATTCCTAAGTTTGCATAGAGCCAGCCAAGTGCACAAAGGATCAGAAACAGGGCCCAGATCTACTGACTACAAGTTTTGTGCCCTAACTCCAAGACAATTTATCCTCAGATAGGTTCGCCAACTACCACATCAAATATATAGCCATCTCCTACAAGGAAGTGCCCAAGTGGGAAGGGGGGTTACAATGCTATCCAGATCAAACCATAGGTAATATCTATGAATAATGCTTAGGCTGTATAGCATTTATGAGTAGTTTGTTGTGAGTTTTTGATATTCAAAAGTCAAGCTGTATTGGTCAATTTCAATTGGACACACAGGTCATATGGTATTCTTCTGTTTCCTAGTTGGTTGAGCATAACTCCTAGAAGCAGGTTTTTGGTGTGAAAACTCAGGTTTACAAATTTCTATGAGTATTCTCTTGAACAGTGCTGTTTCCACAAACATCCCTTCTACAAAACTCACAATCCTGAAGTTTTGAAGAGTTGGGGAAGACCGTAATTTTTCAAATATTTTAATGTACATTCATTTAAGACTATACATTCTGCTCTACACAAGCAACTTCAGTATAGGCCCTCTGAATTTACAACAGTGTAACAGAGAGCAGAATTTGGCATAAGAACCTGATATCTGATGCCCTGATGCTGTGTGGCCCCACCAGTGAATACTCCCTGGTTCAGAATAACCCCAAACAGCTTTGTGCCACTCCCAAAGAAGTCCCTGGCCCAAGGGGCATTTCAGGGCAAACTAGAGGTTGTTCAGAGTAGGAGGTGGAGGAGGGTGTTTCAGCAGGAAGAGTCGCAGCCCAGACAATCCTGCACCCTGACTATTTCACAGCTACTCCAAAACCAGGGCTCAGTTTAGCCACGGCTAGGGGTTGAACTGGCCCCCAACAGCCCTAGAATTAGAGAAGTAGAAGCCACTTCCCATCCCCCTCTGCACAACCACAGGGATGAATTTAGCACTAGATGTCTTGCCTTTTATCATGATATATTGGCAATTATTATCAGGAGAATTTTTTTACTAGACATTCCATGTGCTTTGTGAAACCATTAACTTCATCTTTTGTTCCTGGATCAAAACTCTGTCTTCTGCACTGTATCTTTTTTTTAATTGTGTTTTTAAGGGGTAGCTCCCTCCCATCTCAACCAATCTCTCCTTTTTGCATGCTCACCTCCTCTTTTTCCATCCATTACTGCTCTAGGAACAGTTCACTGTTGAATGGTGGAACTTTGGAATTAGAAGTAGTTCTTCCTCTTCACAGTTCCTTCTTCTGCTGCTAACCTATAAATACTGTAGCTCATCACTCAGTGTTTGGATTTACACGTGAGAAGTGTGTGACCCTGTTTTTAGGGGTGGATGCCAGAAGAAAGCCAGTCACAAAACAGATCACAAAACTGAGGCACAGAAGAGTGGTGGAATTGAGAGTGATGTCAGAGGGGAGAAGGTGATGTAGTGGGCACAGTTGAGATGGAGAGGTTAGAGGTGGATGGACAATGCAGTTGGTGGAAGTGGGATAGTGACAGAAGTGGGGTATTGATGTGGCAGGTGGGAGATGGACTCCTGGCAGTATGACAGGTGAGTGTCAGGGCAGTGGTATAATGACCTGAGGGGGTAGGTGACATGGGAGGGCAGGGAAGAAGTCTCAGGGGGCACTGTGAGGAATGCAGAGGAGTACCTCAGTGATGTGGATAAGTCATGAAAAAGGCAGTGTTGGGTGTGTTTGGGGGAACACCCCAAGGGTTGTCTCAGAAAAAGGTGTGAAGTGGTTCATGGGGAAGCAGTGGGGGCTGTGTTTTGCATTGAGGCCAAGGAGGCTTTGCAGGGGAAATGACAGGTATGTCTTTGGGAGGGAGGGTGACCTAAAGGTGTCTCAGTGGGGAGTTATGTGTGGGTGAGGAAGAATGTTGGAGGAACAGCAGTGTGTGTCTCGGGTAGGGTGGCATTGGTGTTGTGTTGTGACTGAGGGATTAGCAGGAGTACATTGTGGCAATACAGAGGGCATTGTGATGCTGGAGGATTTTTTTTTCTGGTGAGAGGGCAACCTGGGGTGTCTCAGGGAAGGAAATTTGGAGAGTACTGGGCATGGGTTTGTCAGAAAGAGTCAGAAGTTGTGTTTCTTCTGATGTGAAGAGCAAGGGATATCTCAGGTAAGTGTTGCCTCCGATGCGGAGTGCTTCTTGGAGGTACATAAGAATGGCCATACTGGGTCAGACCAAAGGTCCATCCAGCCCAGTATCCTGTCTGCCGACACTGGCCAATGCCAAGTGCCCCAGAGGGAGTGAACCTAACAGGTAATGATCAAGTGATCTCTTTCCTGCCATCCATCTCCACCCTCTGACAAACAGAGGCTAGGGACACCATTCCTTACCCATCCTGGCTAATAGCCATTAATGGACTTAAACCCATGAATTTATCTAGTTCTCTTTTAAACCCTGTTATAGTCCTAGCTTTCACAATCTCCTCAGGCAAGGAGTTCCACAGGTTGACTGTGCGCTGTGTAAAGAAGAACTTCCTTTTATTTGTTTTAAACCTGCTGCCCATTAATTTAATTTGGGGGCCCCTAGTTCTTATATTATGGGAACAAGTAAATAGCTTTTCCTTATTCACTTTCTCCACACCACTCATGATTTTATATACCTCTATCATAGGCCCCCTTAGTCTCCTCTTTTCCAAGATGAAAAGTTCTAGCCTCTTTAATCTCTCCTCATAGGGGACCTGTTCCAAACCCCTAATCGTTTTAGTTGCCCTTCTCTGAACCTTTTCTAATGCCAGTATATCTTTTTTGAGATGAGGAGACCACATCTGTATGCAGTATTAAAAATGTGGGCATACCATAGATTTATATAAGGGCAATAAGATATTCTCTGTCTTATTCTATAACCCTTTTTAAATGATTCCTAACATCCTCTTTGCTTTTTTGACTGTCGCTGCACCCTGTGAGGATGTCTTCAGAGAACTATCCATGATGACTCCAAGATCTCTTTCCTGATTAGTTGTAGCTAAATTAGCCCCCAACATATTGTATGTATAGTTGGGGTTATTTTTTTCCAATATGTATTACTTTACATTTATCCACATTACATTTCATTTGCCATTTTGTTGCTTAATCACTTAGTTTTGGGAAATCTTTTGAAGTTCTTCACAGTGTGCTTTGGTCTTAACTATCTTGAGCGGTTTAATATTGTCTGCAAACTTTGCCACCTCACTGTTTACCCCTTTCTCCAGATTATTTATGAATAAGTTGAATAGGATTGGTCCTAGGACTGACCCTTGGGGAACACCACTAGTTATCCCTCTCCATTCTGAAAATTTACCATTTATTCCTACACTTTGTTCTCTGTATTTTAACCAGTTCTCAATCCATGAAAGGATCTTCCCTCTTATCCCATGACAACTTAATTTACGTAAGAGCCTTTGGTGAGGGACCTTGTCAAAGACTTTCTGGAAATCTACTTACACTATGTCCACTGGATCCCCCTTGTCCACATGTTTGCTGACCCCTTCAAAGAACTCTAATAGATTTCCCTTTACAGAAACCATGTTGATTTTTGCCCAACAATTTATGTTTTTCTATGTGTCTGACCATTTTATTCTTTACTATTATTTCAACTAATTTGCCCGGTACTGATGTTAGACTTATCGGTCTGTAATTGCCAGGATCACCTCTAGAGCCCTTTTTAAACATTGGCATTACATTAGCTATCTTCCAGTCAGTGGGTACAGAAGCTGATTTAAAGGACAGGTTACAAACTATAGTTAATAGTTCCGCAATTTCACATTTGAGTTCTTTCAGAACTCTTGGGTGAATGCCATCTGGTCCCAGTGACTTGTTACTGTTAAATTTATCAATTACTTCCAAAACCTCCTCTAATGACACTCAGATTTGTCACCTACAATGGACAGCTCAGGTTAGGGAATCTCCCTAACGTCCTCAGCCGTGAAGACTGAAGCAAAGAGGTAGGTAGGTAAGGGTGCGTGTCCTGTATGGGGTGTGACAGTGTGTGTTAGGGTGACCAGATGTCCCAATTTTATAGGGATAGTCCTGATATTTGGGGCTTTATCTTATATAGGCACCTATTACCCCCCACCCCGTCCTGATTTTTCACACTTGCTGTCTGGTCCCCCTAGTGTGTGTGTGTGTGTAGAGCAGCAGGGCATGACTGTTTGTGTGGGGTGTGACAGGAGCATTTCATCTGGGAGGGGAAGGCAGCCTGGGGCAGGTGGAAGGAAGAGGCGGGTGGGGATGTCTCACGTGGAGGGGAGGCCTGCGCCGTCTTGTGGAGAGGAAAACACTGGAAGCGGCTTTGCTGCGGGTTTCTTGCGGTGGGCTGGGACTGTGTAACTACCGGAGTGTCTCGCGTGATAAGCCCGGGCCGGGAGGAGCGGCAGTGGCCCTGTGGAGTGTTTCTCCAGGGAAGAGATTTCAGAGTAGCAGCCGTGTTAGTCTGTATTCGCAAAAAGAAAAGGAGTACTTGTGGCACCTTAGAGACTAACAAATTTATTAGAGCATAAGCTTTCGTGAGCTACAGCTCACTTCATTGGATGCATTTGGTGGAAAAAACAGAGGGGAGATTGATATACACACACAGAGAACATGAAACAATGGGTTTATCATACACACTGTAAGGAGAGTGATCACTTAAGATGAGCCATCACCAGCAGCAGGGGGCGGAAAGGAGGAAAACCTTTCCTGGTGACAAGCAAGGTAGGCTAATTCCAGCAGTTAACAAGAACATCAGAGGAACAGTGGGGGGTGGGGTGGGAGGGAGAAATACCATGGGGAAATGGATACAATTAACTTAGGCTTGAATAGAGACTGGGAATGGATGAGTCATTACACAAAGTAAAACTATTTCCCCATGGTATTTCTCCCTCCCACCCCACCCCCCACTGTTCCTCTGATGTTCTTGTTAACTGCTGGAATTAGCCTACCTGCTTGTCACCATGAAAGGTTTTCCTCCTTCCCCCCCCTGCTGCTGGTGATGGCTCATCTTAAGTGATCACTCTCCTTACAGTGTGTATGATAAACCCATTGTTTCATGTTCTCTGTGTGTGTATATATAAATCTCTCCTCTGTTCTTTCCACCACATGCATCCGATGAAGTGAGCTGTAGCTCACGAAAGCTTATGCTCTAATAAATTTGTTAGTCTCTAAGGTGCCACAAGTCCTCCTTTTCTTTCTCCAGGGAAGGGGGTTGAATGTGCGGTGTATGGGGGGGAGGGGCGCACAGCTAAGCCCCTTTCCGCACCGTGAGCGCCGGTAGCAGCAGCGGTTGCCTAGTAACAGCAGGCGGATCCCGCAAAGCGCGTCCCGCCCCGGCTCCTCCTCCTCCTACCAGGGCTGGGCGGTGATGTCACGCGGGGGAATTCTAGACCGTTCCAGAACTGTGACATAGGGTGGCGTCATTCCAGAACGTTCGGCGCTGCCGCTATAAAAGCTGCGGAGCCGGCCGGGCGCTGGGCTACGAACCAGTACTTAGTCGGTTGCGTGCGGGGGCTCGCGAGGGTGATAGCGGTAAGAGCGGCCGGTCCCAGCGCCGCCGGGTCGGGGACGCCCACATGTCTGCTGGGGGCTGGAAGGATCAGCCGGGGCCTGACCTGAGGGAGCCGATCGCCTCCCGGCCGGCGTCCTACGCCCTCGGCGCCAGCTGCCCGGCCGTCCCCAGCCGGGGCCAGGCAGCGCCGTGCCGGCGTCCGCTCGGGGTGGGGGCTGGTCGCTGGCCTGGCCGGGCCAGGCAGCGCCGTGTCAGGGGGCGCTGGTCCCCGGCCCGCAGCCCCCTAACGCTGGTGTCGCTCTCCCGCCCAGGGCGCCATGGTGAAGGAAACGGGATACTACGACATCCTGCAGGTGAAGCCCAGCGCCTCCTCGGACGAGATCAAGCGCGCCTACCGCAAGCTGGCGCTGAAGTATCACCCCGACAAGAACCCCAGCGAGGGCGAGCGGGTACGTGCCGGGCTGGCGTTAGGGCCGCGCCACGGTTCAACCGCCTGTGGGGGGCGGGGCCTGCCGCAGGCTGCGACCCCCCCCTCCCCCCGCCCAGTGGCTCTCCGGCTCTCGCCGCGCCGGGGGGCGGGGCGTAAAGTCTCCCTGATCGTTCTAGGGCCCGGCAAGAGGGACGCTGCTTCGGCGGGGGCGGGGTTTAAAAAGCACCTGCCGGGCGGGGCGGGGTTTGCTACACCTGGCTCGCCAGAGCCGTGGTGTTGGCGGGTCCTGTCCCTTCTGCCCCAGCAGCCAGCGGGGCCGGGGCCGGCCGGGGCCGGGGCCCTCATGTTAGCGCCTTCCGATCGCCCGCCGGCTGCAAAGGGACTTGCATGGCGGCTGGTGTTCCGGCTGGTGAGGCTTTGCAGCATGAGGACTGCCTCGGACGCTGGGTTCACAAAAGCCCGTTGTAATTAAAAGCTCGTTTGCAAAACAGGCTTCAGTTTCGGCATATAACAAATGGTGCTTTCGGCAAGCTTCTAGGATGAGCAAAACAGTTGTGCTCGCATGAAAACTCGCCTTTTAACCTGGTTCTGCATTTCTACACTAAGATCTTTCCACAGGACCACTTACTTGGCCGTGTCTAGGACTTTGCCTTGAGTCCCATGGATGATGCCACTTGCATTTTAAACGTATTGCTCAACTGCCAGGTATCATGATGTCTATGGTATCAAAAGAAGAGCAATTAGGAGCACTAGGGTATCAGGATTGTTGATTGGTCTATGAAAAGCAAGTTAGTTATATTTAGCCATGTGCAGATGAGTGACCATTGCTCTTGTAAATAGCAGATGCTTTCTACAAGTCCCAGGGTGGATTTAGTTTAAATCAAATTGATTTAAATCATGATTTAAATCACGGTCAGGAAGACTCCATTTAATCATGGATTTCTACATAAAAGTGCATTCTTGTAGGTTGGTTACAACCTTAATACATATTCTTCACAACTCAGAGGTAGATGTAGGTTTCATTTTTAGAAGGTACACATTATCCATTTTTAAAGTGATTTCTTTTGAAAACTTTTCAGATTAGTTTTACAGCTATGTCAAAAAATGAATGATTGGTTATTTCATTTACCAAAGCTAATTGACGTAGCTATGTATGAAGTCATTGGGAGGTGAACTATCTCCAATTCAACAGGTTAATCACTAACATTTGGAGGATTTTCATGCCACGCTGTATTAGGAGGAGAACATCACCAGACAGACGTTTAAGTTGTTTTATTTAACTAAAACAATAACTGTTTTGTATTCTGGATTTTTTTCTTCAACACCAAACATAATATTTTAACAAAACAAGCATATGAATTTTTGAATTTAGTTAAACATTCAATTTTTTAAAAATCAGGTTTGTTTTTGTTAAAACTGTTAACTAAAATAGTTAAATGAAATTTAAAAAAAAAACAAAACAAAACCAAAATTAAATAGACTGTGTCAGCCAGGTCAACATGAGAAACTTAAAATATTGTCTTCTGCAGCTAACTCTGTCATCTTCATTTTCCTGTTTGTTCCTAATCTGGAAAAGAAGAACAAGCTTTCCTGCCTTTTCAGGTCCCAAACTATTTCTCAGTTAGGAAGCAGGTCCCAAACTATTTCTCAGTTAGGAATGAAATAGTCCAAAGGAAGAAAAAATTCTTTCTACACCGGCAGAAGAAGCTACTGCTGTTCAAAGTGAGATTATCACTTCAAAAGTCTTTGAATCCAAGTGCTGAAGTGACTTAAGTGCTTAAGTTCACTGGTGTGACTTTCTTTAAAACATCATCAGAAAACATATATTTCTTGAATGGTTCTTATGCCCAAACTGGGTCTCTTTTACAGCCTGCTGCCATTATAGGTTTTCCTTTCTAGTGAGAGAATGGTATGGTAGATCTCAAATCAATGAAGGCTACACTCAGAAAGACCTCAAGACTTCTGGAATATGCTGCTCAAACAGTTTCACTTTTGTTTTTACTGCCTGTCCCTCCCTTCTCACATTTATCTCCAGACTTCTTCTCCTTGTCCAGATCTATTCCGCCCCCCAACAATCTTCTAGTCATTGAACTTTTTGAAATTTTGCACTTTTAGAGAAAGGTTAGGGATTGAATCTGTGTACACAAATTTGCAGAGGGACAATGGGGTTGAGGTCTGTTATTTCTCACTGTTATATATTTATTTATTTGTTTTAAAACATATATTTGCTGTTAACAAGCATGTTATCTCTGGAGATACCAATCCACATTCTGAGAACTGAAAAACTAAGCATCTCTGATCTTTTAAACTGAGCACTGAGTCCCATTGGGTAAAAAGAAAGATTATCCTAAATAATCTATACAGAAGCCCCTGAAACTCTGTAAAATTTGGGTCCCTAATCCATGAACTATTAGAACTCATTTACAAAACTTTTCTTAAACATTACATGAATATATTGTCTCATACTATAGAATTAGAATTTATAATCCTATTCCATGATGAGATACATTATAGCACAAAAATATCTTAATTAGAACTATCTTTAGATAGGTCTTTTCCTCAAAAAGCATTTTATCAAAAAAATCAGATTTAAGTTAAAAAATCTGATTTTTTTTTAATTGATTTTATTTTAAATCATTGATTTTTATGTACCCTGACAAGTGCAGAGTAAAGAATTTAGTTCTGGTTCTCTTCTATTGTCTCTGTTCTATGTTGAATGAACGAATGTAGTGTTCTTATTGCAGTAAAGGATATTTCCAATTAAGCATAATGCATTTTCCAGACCCTTTTGAGACTTAACTTTCTTGCGCATGTCTTTGGAGCATATAATCTCATGTGCTTTCATAAACTATAAGGGGGGGAGGATTGCTAGCTCAGCTGTCACAAGCTTGTGGAAGAAGTAGATTGACACCATTTTTGTTCCTATAGTCTCTTCTGATTTATGGGAATTGTTGGTGCTATTCTGTTGCTAAGAAATTCAGTTCATCAGTGTTAGTTATGCTGTAAACAAGACTCAAATGACTGCTATGAGCACTTCAATCACTGTCATGCAGTGCTAAATGGCATGATATGTAAAGCACTGCTACCAATATTGCTGTACTACACTACTGTTAACAATTGTTGGAGCTGTGCTTGTGATGGCAACAGCAAAAAAAGACAATGGAGATGTGTGACTTAATTGTCCAGAGGGAGCCGTGTCAGCTCTCCATGTGGAATTAACTACAATAGAAATTTTTTTGTGGATGGTCAGAAGGAAAGCGCCTTTCTCAAACATCATTTGATGAGATGACAAGAGCAGTGTAGTTACATGCTCAGAAAACTAGCTGTACTCTGAGTGGTAGGCTCATGAATTTAGTGAAGCTTCTGGAAATTCCTTTAACAAAGGGCAGAAGTGAAATCAGTATCTCTAGTCATAAAGAGCAGTGTGCAGAACAAAAATTGAAATAGCAGGGTCTAGCATGTAATTACTGTAATGTGGTCTGCTATGTCTTCCGTTTTTGGAATTTTGCCATTTTATTAATGCATGTACCGTTGTAATCTAAGACCTTTGGCTCCATAGTTATTAAAAACCCTTTCAGAAACAGTGTAGACAGTCTTTTCTCTAAGAAAATAACCTTGTGTCAAAAAGAATACAAGATTACCCTCTTTACTTAGGAACTCTAACTGCCTTACAGTGGAGTCTTGGTCAGGGAAAAGAACTGCAGGTGACATACAGCAGCAGATCATGAGGAACACACATCATAAAAATAATAGTCAAAAGAACTGACATATGAGTCAGGTCACTAGAAAAAAGTTAAATTGTTCCGTCATTTTGTCTTCAGCCTGTTGCATAGTAATAGGAGAACCATAAATCTGGATTCATATAATAAAATTTCCCTTGAAACCAAGGGACATGTCCACTGATAGACAAGACATAAAACTGACTTTCTGACCACTTAATGTCAGTGAAGTACCTCTTCCTTTTGTCATAAAAGGGTTGTTACGTTTGACCAGAATATTACACTTAAATCCTGCAAGTTTAACTGGATATAAAATCCTTCATTGCTATTGTTGCAGGTCAGTGGTGAGTGAAGTAGTTATCAAAGGCACTTCAGTCTTCTGTAATAAAACTAATGGAAGCAAACAACACCCAAACAGAACGTATAGCTGTTGGTGGCAGACAGTTGAGAAGTCTTGATGTGACTTTGTTGTAACTTGTATTTTCCAAATCTTAGTGCGGCATAGAAATCACTTAATATGTGTTGGGGAAAACATTGTAAAAACACAGGTAGTATCTGTACATTTTAACTAACTTTCTGTTGACAGTGCTTTCTGCCACAAAAGGATTACAAGTACTGCAGAAAAATCTTGTTGCAGTTCAAATTTTCTTGAGATTCACTTGTAGGTTATTCTTGCTCTTGGTCATAGTTGCTCAGAGCTTTTCTCTTTCTCTTTTTTAGTTTAAGCTCATATCCCAGGCTTATGAAGTTCTGTCGGACCCAAAGAAAAGGGACATCTATGACCAGGGTGGGGAGCAGGCTATTAAAGAAGGAGGCTTGGGTGGCAGCAACTTCTCTTCACCCATGGACATCTTTGACATGTTCTTTGGTGGTGGAGGCCGAATGAATAGAGAGAGAAGAGGTACATAGCTCTAAAGAGAAGTTCTAGAAACTTACTATGCACCTGTGCTGCAGTATTGCTATTTTTATTAAAATGCATCTAGTGTGGATATTGTTAATAGCAACAGCATAGGTCATGTATAGTATGAGCTGATCTATTAATTATAGAAATAATTTTCTAACATGTAGCTGATACTAAAAAAAAAAAAAAATCAGTGACATGACTAGATTATGTTAAACGGAACATGGATAATCTAGAGGAGAGACAATTTAGTGGCCAGAACAGAGGACTGGGAGTCAGGACCTATTTCTAGGTCTGCAACTGACTTGCTGATACACCTTGGACAAATTGCTTAAAAGGCTACTATCAACTTGAAAATAACACTTCAAAGTGTTACATGCAACATCTAACACTACAAACAAAAGATTGGAGGGGGTAGGGGGAACAAAATTTAAAAACTAAGAATTCTTGCTGTGTTTTTGATATAGTTAGTTTTATTGTCTGCCTATCCCCCATTTTTATGGGTTTAGTAATAGGGGAGAGAAACTTTTTAAAATTATGCCACAAACTGGTGAGGGAAAATGAAGGCAGGTCTAGTATTAAAGTGCTTCTAAATTGACATGATCACATGTTTACAATGTCCCTATAATGTCTTGCTGTCTCAGTTATTCTACAAAATGTGGTTAATAATGGCTGCCTAATTTATGGCCAAATTAAGTTCTCATGTAAGTGGATGCAACTCAGTGGAAGCTGACAGGAGTTGCATTTGCTTACACCAGGACTGAATTTGGCTTTTTAAAATTTGTAACAAACTGAGATTCCTCAGTTAGACTAAACATATTCTAACAAATAGTCTGTTTAGAGACCCTATAATAAGAAATTGCCATTAATAATGTTTGTATTGGCCTTTAATATTTCTAAACTCTTCCTTGAAGGCAAGAATGTTGTGCATCAGTTGAGTGTCTCTCTTGAAGACTTATATAATGGAGTTACAAGGAAGTTGGCACTACAAAAGAATGTAATCTGTGAGAAGTGTAAAGGTATGAACTTCAGTAATGTGGATCATATAAAATTCAGCTTTTTAAAGTACAGACAAAGGGAAAGAAGCACTGAGTGTCTACATGAATCTCTGTAGAGCCCATCATTATCATGGCACCTAGCCATCAATGAAAGGGTCTGAAAACCTTTTTTACACTGTACTTATCAACAAATAAGGCCATTCCTTTCAAGGAAAACAGTAGCCTTATTGTATATTAGTGAATCGAACCTAGATTTTAGTTCCCTAAGGAGCAATAATAAAATTACGATACAGGATGTTAAGATGGTCGCTTCGCTACATTAAACAACCAACCATGTATGTTCTTAAAATCTTCTTTTATATGTCCATTAAACATTATCTGCTTACATAATTGTCTGGCCTTGTTGACTAGCATAAATCTTCAAGTGTTAAGACACTAGACAATTATGTAAAATTCTAGCAGACAGCTTTGTTTTAGAATGCTGCTGGAATGCTAAATGGCTACATTTCCAAGACATGATAAATATGCTGATCATTCACTGAAAATTGCTAAAATGTGAAGGGAGGGTAAAATCAAGTGTGTGCAATTGGGAATGTACCAAATATGTCTGATTTAACATGCAGTAACACTTAGAAGGGGGCGGGGGGGGGGGACTGTGAACTAAATTCAGAATGTGGATTTGGAAATTCTATTGAAAAATTGTTGTACAAACTACATCCTAAGTGTACTTCCCTCTTAATGCTAAGACTAGGGTTCAAGCAGTCTTATTGCAGAATGGTACTGAAGGAATAGCTTTCCCTAAGGTGTCAACCTCAGATTTTCTTTCTGCCTCAAGGATATGGTGGAAAGAAAGGAGCAATAGAAAAATGCCCCATGTGCAAAGGAAGAGGAATGCAGGTTCTTGTTCAGCAGATTGGACCTGGCATGGTACAGCAAATTCAAACTATGTGCTCAGAATGCAAAGGCCAAGGTGAACGAATAAACCCAAAGGACAGATGTGACAACTGCAATGGATGTAAAGTTGTCAGAGAGAAAAAGATCATAGAAGTTCACATTGATAAAGGTAAGAATACTTAAAATAGTAGCTCGATCTCAAATTTAGTGTGAATCTTTGAAGTGTACAGATTTGTCCCAGAAATTTAGTGTTGTTAAAATGAGTTCTAATGAGCTCTTAAAACATGTTACAGAATTGGTATCTAACAAAACAGGTATAGAGTAAGCCTATTAAATTTAAATTACCCTTTATAGGTATGAAAGATGGGCAAAAGTTGGTATTTCATGGAGAGGGTGATCAGGAACCTGACCTGGAACCTGGTGATGTTATCATTGTGCTGGATCAGAAGGATCATAGTGTCTTTCAGAGACGAGGACATGATTTAATTATGAAAATGAAAATTCACCTCTCTGAGTCTTTATGTGGCTTCAAAAGGACCATTGAAACACTGGATAATAGAGTCCTTTTTATAACTTCTAGACCAGGTAGGCTTTCAGATTTATGCTTGTTCTTTTAGAAATTGCTTGTTAGTTGGCAAAAGTCACACTTCACTGTTTAAGGTTCCACTGAATTTGTTACAGGAATGAGGTTTTAAAAATCAGGCAACCCTGATTTGATTGAGTTACTTCTGTCACAGTTCCTGCTGCCATTCTATTTCAAACTCCAACTTGTTGGCTTCCTTTATTACAGGTGGAGCGAATAGCACTGCCTGTAGTTGAGGTTGCTTGACACTTTCCAGTATAAGATCCTGGTTTTGATTGCTTTATAATTTTGCTAAAACTAAAATGGGAGTCAAACATCTACGAAGCTAAAAATTGGAGTGAAGAACCAGGAAGCTACTGAGTCCATGTAGAGCTGAAACACTTTCTGCAAGAAAATCCCTTAGAGAAACCAACTAACCCCCCCCCACCCCACCCTTGGATTTTCACCTACTGTTCTTTAAGGGTTACTTTTAAGATTGGAGAACAGACTTCTTTTTTTTTTCATTACACTTTGTATGGGCTTTCACAGCAATGGTGGAGAAATTCATAAACCCAGGAATGTTTCCTGTTACAAAGCTTTGCTTTTATGGCTGTAAACCCAAATGTAGAGGTACCAAAATGTATACTGATTCCAGATCCCTCTTTGTGGGCAGGTGAAGTGATAAAGCATGGTGATCTAAAATGTATCCTTAATGAAGGGATGCCTATCTACAAATCTCCACTGGACAAAGGTTATTTAATTATACAGTTTATGGTAAGTTCACCGCTTATTCATCTTCATATTTAATGGAAATTTAAGGCAAGGAATTACTTACAGGGAAAACATTTTTATTTGTAGGTCATGTTTCCAGAGCATCAGTGGCTTCCCACGGAGAAACTGCCTATATTGGAAGCTTTGCTTCCTCCACGAGAAGTCGTCATGATTACAGAGGAAATGGATCAGGTTGAACTTACAGAGTTTGATCCAAGAGAGCAAACTTCCCGTAGTAGTAGAGAAGTATATGAAGAAGATGAAGAAGGCCCCAGAACAGGAGTGCAATGCCAGACATCTTAAAATGAAATTGAATGGATGAGTCATCTGGAAAGTTAATTTCACAATGAAAACTACCTGGCTTCAATAGCCACTACCTCTTTTTTTTTTTTTTTGTCTTCAGCAACTTGAGTTGCTGTGTTGCCCATATGTTTGTAACCAATTTATATTTAAGTATTCATAGTCTGTGTAAATTAACATTTCCTAGTTACGCAGCTGAGAAAATTGACTGTGCATATCTTTTAGTTGCTATAAAGGTCCACGGCTTCAGGAAGCAGAGTAAGTTCAAGAGTACTATTTATGTAAGACTCTTGCAATACCAGCTTAGTGTATCTTATGTAAATATTTTTCATATGGTAAAGTTAGCTTGTTTCCTACAATAAAAACATCTTAGGTCCAAGCAAAAGTCTGTCTGAAAAGTACAGTCTTATGCTCCTTTCATCATTAAGCCTGTTATAAGAGTCTATAAATCTTTGTTGTTCATGCCAGCCCCGAACTAAAAGTTGAGCTGAGGCTGTGTTAGTTCTGAGATTGGCTGCTGGACATAACCTGCTTTAGTGTCTCCCTGTTAACTTTTAAAGTTTATCCCTCTGTTGTTATGCAGTTCAGGCTAGGGCTTTAAGGTTTATTTTAAACAAGCTGTTAGACTGTTTAGTATAGTAATACTGTTTTTACCTCCTCAGCAATGTCCAGAAGTATTATGGATTCTGGGCAAACATACTGCTACACAAAACAAGCTTTTCATTAATCATTTACTTGAGCACCAGCTTTGTCTGCCTGTCTACCACCTAGCATAAGTATGGCTAAGTAGCAAAAACTCAAATAGGATAAGGCATGGTATGTCTATAAGTTAGTCTACTAGGAAAAGCTTTTAACCACTATAATTCTTTGTGATGAATACACTTAGTCTGGTAAGTAGTCAGTTTAGCTGAAACACTTGCCAAAATAAACTAAACTGGAAAAAGAGCACTTCCAGCAGAATAAGTACCCACAGAGGCCATTGTAGCCAGAACTCAGCTTTTTCTTTTCTGCAAACCACGTACAAGACCCTGCTTCCTCCACTCTCCTGCCTCAAACAGGGCGTAGAGGCCCTGAGACTTACCCCATTCTTCTCTGTAATTCACAGTACCTTTAGAGGGAGTGGAGAAGTTAAGTTCCCTTGGCCTGCTAGTGTAAGTGGCAGGTAAACCTATGTCCTGTATTTTTAATAGGGATCTATTTTTTTTCTCCCCATGCTGTCAAATTTACTCTTCCACCTTAAGATCTGTTCTATTCATACTTTAGTCTGTAGAGTAACTACGGTGGCTTGTCTGACAGTGATCTCTATAGATTTTATGCCAGCATCAAGTTAAAATAATAAACTGTAAAACATTAGTGTTACTGTTCCAGCCTCAGGTAGCAGAGGTTTCCCTATTCTATGTTTTAGGTCCTTTCTTAGCTCAGTGACACTCTCAAAGCTAGGACTGTTTCAGATTATAACAGCCTACAGTAAAGTAGTAAGTTTTCTGAAGGGGGATCATATCAAACAAATCCCTATTCAGAATCTCTTGGTTCTAAAATCTCCAGACTGTATTCAGATGAAATGCACAGGAGCTATCAGCACTTGTCATTATATTTCTAGAAGTAGTTGAGACTGTACTCACTGCATCTACAGTCTCTTAGCAGTTTAGTCACATGATAGCTCCATTCTCTAAATCAATGTAGGATTTATGTACTACTGCTGAATGGAAAAGTGGATGCTTCCTGTAGCTGAGCTTTTCAAATTTTCATTGATGTGCTGTAGTAAATGTAACAGCAATGTGCAGGGCCTCATACATAATTTTACAAGCACAGAATGACACCAGTCATGCTTAAATTCAAAGTAGCTAGCTGTTTTTATTTATGCAGCTGATAGGGCTTATTGTGTTTTTTAGTAGTATACATCTCTATCCAAGGGTATTTATATAGAGAATCAGCAAGATCTGAGAGGGCACTAGGGGTCACCATATAGCTGCTGTTCACATAAAAGCATATGACCACATGGTATAAAAAGGCAACTCCCTTGTACACAATTTGATTTAGTTTCTGTAACAACTCCCTACATCAGTTCTATTTACCTGCCTTTTCCACTAAAGGAATTCCTAGCTTCAGACAAAAGAGCTGATCTTACATATGACTTCCACCTGCAGAATAAAGACTTGAACCTTCAGCTCTTGCTTGCAGTGGGACGGGTGGGCAAACTATAGCCCATAGGCTAGCTCTGGTCCACCAGCCGTTTTAAGCCAGCCCTTGAGCTCCTGCTGGGGAGCAGGGTCGGGGCCCACTCTACGTGGCTCCCAGAATCAGCTGGATGGCCCTGCTCTGGCCTTCCAGCCAGGAAGCAGGATTGGAGCCACTCCACACGGCTCCCGGAAGCCATGTCATAGCCCCACTTCAGCTCCTACATGCTCCAATGGATCCCGCTGGTGCTCCAATGGGAGCTACAAGGGCAGTGCTTGTGGACAGGGCTATGTCAAGCCACTTGGCCATGCCTCCAGGAAGAAGCCAGAGAAGGGACATGCTGCTTCCAGGAGCTGCTTGCGGTAAGTGCTGCCTGGAGCCTGCACACCTGAGCCTCTCCCCATGCCCCAATCCCCTGCCCCAGCCCTGATCCCCCTCCCACCCTCTGAACCCCTCAATCCCAGCACACAACCCCCTCCTGCACCCCAAACCCCTCTCCCACTCCAGAGCCGCCTCCCACACTCTGAACTCATCTCTGGCCCCATGCCAGAGCCCACACCCCCTCCCCCACCACAACCCAAATTTTGTGAGCATTCATGGCCACCATACAATTTCTATTCCCAGATGTGGCCCTCTGGCCAAAAAATTTGCCCACCCCTGCAATAGGAAGAGGAAAAAAATCCCCTTTGAACATTACCACGGACCACAGAGTGTCACACTTTGCTTGTAAATATCCATCTACCACTACATGAAGCATACTATAACTTTTACTTTTGGCCCACTTTATAATTAGGTAGTGGTCTTACACATTTGGGGATAGCCTGCTTGCAGTTCAAGTTACAGGCACTGGCTGCTACTTATTAGACTATGCAGTATAGATGTTACACTTAAAAACCTATACCTAATCCTGCACTAGAGTTAGGAACAGGGTTTTTACATGGAGTGGGGAGGAAGAGTAACATTTGTAGAACACAAATTATGGAAGTTATTTTATTAAGATTTTGCCACTCACAGCATTAGTGTCAATGATAAAAACTTAACAGGAAACAGGGACCCTTAGAAATTGTCTTACATAGTGCTGGGAACTTTTAGAGTATCTCACCTTTAAATGTTTATTTCCTCAAACTGGTAGTTAACACACGATATGACCATACATACTTCTTATCTGGAGGACATATGATAGGGGAAAATGTGAAATTAAGCCTGCATTTTATAGAAGTAGCAAATAGTACCATCAACCTTAGAATGCAAGAAATATAATTTTTCTGCATTGAGGTAGAATTGAAAAAAAAAAACTGTAGTAAAACCTATTGCAGGTGGGAAATTTGAAGCTGAAACAATCCAGAGATCCTGCATCAATAGCTTACCTACCATATGCCCTACAATGAGACTGTTATTAAAAGAGCTCCCAGAAACAGGTCATCCAAGCACTGACATGAAAGGAAACTTTCCCTCTAACTTCCCCTCTTTTATAGGTTTAAAAAAAAAAAAAAGTTGAATTTTAACTGGAACACTGAGGAAATGTTTTTCCATGTATCACATTGCATTTCCCCCCCCCCCCCCCCCCAAAGAATCAGTTCACAGTCAGGACACAGGGCTAGGAAATGGGTTATAATTTTTTACAGCTAATACACTTCCAGTAAAAAAGAGAATATAAAACTTAAGTTTGGGGTGGTTTTTTTTTTAATTTAAAGTTGATACACTATGACTAGTGAACCATGTGCCTTGAGCACAGGTGCTAGAATATGTTCAACTTAAATGACCCTGTCCCACATCACCAGGACAACTGTTTAGCAACCAGCATGCTGGTTGCCATGTCTGACACATAGACATGGTGTAAGAGCCAGTAATGTTTCTTAAATTAAGCCTTAGCCAGAGCCAGTCAACAATTTCAGATTCAAATCTATTTATATAGTTCCGGAGAGAAAAATATGGAGGTAGCTTAAGTAAGCAGTTACTTCACATTGGAACAGTATGTATTTGGAAATATGTACCCGAGACTGCTTAAGAGAAAGCAGCAGTTATATGCAACTAAAATAGTGAGTTCTTTCATGCCAAATGTAAAGTGATAAAGATAAAATATACATAAAGGTTTATATGTGATTTTTCTATTGTATCAATAGAATCCAAGATTCAGCTCAGCATTGGTAAAATACATCATCACATTAACAAAATAATCAGAAGCATCTTTAAGTGGCAACATATGAGAAGTGCAGTACTTCTGAAAACCTGTACATAGATAATTAACCAATACACCTGACTCAGCATATTTAAATTGGACAGTCATAGATATGGATTTCCTGGTCGTCTCCAACAGATACAATTTTGGAACCATTTCCATTGTATTTCACGCCCCAGACCTGCAAATAGAAGGGCGCAAACAATAGCTCATTAAAGTGGGTAACAAGATGCCATTGTTTCACATTTTCAGTAGTCACCAAGTGATGGGGACAGTATTTAAATACATCAGTTCCACTACTAGGGTAAAGCTGTTGAGATAACCAAGGCACTGTAGGAGACTGCCATCGGTCTGAAAAAGGCACTAGCCTCATTTTCCATCTTCTGAACCCTGATATTGTTCAAATACTATAAAAACCCAATAATCTTCCTACTGCACCCATCTAGCTGAATATGCAGTTTGTTCCCCAACAACCTGGATGAATGAGGAATGAAAGGTTGTATGTACAAAATGGTCATTCTAATGTGAATCGATTTCAACAAGTTCAGTTCTCTCAGTAGCTGCAGTAACCTACTCCATTCCAAGCCAAACTAGTTTATAGTAATTGCAGAAAGGGAAAGGGAAGGAAACAAAGCAAGAGAAATGCAAGGCTGAAAGGAAATGGAGGAGTGCACCAGGCTGAAGGATGGTCACCATCAGCAGAAGGTAAACCCAGACAGCCATCTAATGACTTAAGTACTAATACAAACCCTATAGAGGTTTGGTCAGTCCTTAAACTATTCCTATCATGTTACAAGGTCTAAGATAAAAATTTAAAATTAGCACATTAGCCTGCTATTGCCAAAAGGGCTCTGTCTTCAGTCTATTTTGGGAAGTCTGTGTTAGTTGCACCACCACTTTGCATTAACACTCCTCTCACACACCTGGAAGGGCACTACTGTGTGTTAGTCTCCTGAGAGCAAGACATCAATACAGACAGTTATCAAAAAAAAAATTTATTTTACTTTTTTAAAAATTAGATATCCCGGTCTTATCTACCCTGTTTATCCTCAAAGACTGGGGGAAATTAGTAGAGATGACAGCACAAATTACCAAGAAAGTGAAAACTGACTAATAAGGAAGATAGGGTTGGTTTGTTTTTAATTATTTTGTTTTTAAATTAAATACACCCCTCTCTTTGGTTTGTTTTTGTTAACACATTCAAATGCCCAAAATGTCTGGGAGAAAAGAGGTTAGTTTTGGACCCCACTCTGCCTCAAAGACAGCTACCACAGCTCCAGTGAGAGCTCCTATTCCAAGAAGGCCTCTCAGCAAATGAGTTGATAATCCTGATTTTTGAGGAAAAAAACCTCAAGAAATAAGCTTTCAGGATTTCTTCCTACATAATTAGGGGAAAAGGCACCAACCCACTGCCTTTAACAGTCTATATTTTTTCTTTACATACAGAGCACACTCATCCTGTTTGCTATGAACCAAAATAGAAGTGTAGCAAAGATGTACCGATTTGATACAGACTGATGAGATTCCATTTCACCACCCTAGAGGGTGCCTCTTGAATGGGGATGTAAAAAATATTACAGTACTTAGAAAAGGTCAGCCTGGGAGCTTGGGGGAAGAGAAATAGATTCTAGGATAGCAACTGTCAAATACCATCAAATCTTTAAAATGTTAATGCACTATCCCAAGAACTAGTAGTGAAATCCTGGCCTCACTGATTTCAATGGGCTTTTGACTTCAATAGAGCCTAGATTTCAATTAAAATATGTAAGGACCTGCATATACAAAACACTTAGTTTGCAGCAAGCCAGGGTGTAAATCAACCCCATCCTAACCCGTTTCAAAACTGGAGTAGTTTAAAGCACACTGGAGAACTTCTGGTGTGCAGCAGCAGGGTCCACACAGACACTTAGCATGCAGCAGGTTCACATTCCAGCTTGCTGCAAACTAAGCATTTGTATGGACAAGCCCTAAGTGAAGTTTTCATACTAGTAAAATCTATCTAGATAAGAAGACTGGATAAGAGAATTATACATGTCCTACGTTCTTAATATACCTGATCCTGATGATCAAAGAAGGTATGAACACAGGTCCTTGTTCCAGCATCCCAAACTTTTACACTTTTGTCAGATGAACTGGAAAATATTTTAGATCAATATCTGAATTAGTAGCAATTTGATTATACTATAATTAAGAGACCAAAGATCTGATACTACAGTATTAAAAAAAAACCTCAAAATTAGGGGGAAGGCAACAGAACAAATGAAGATCTACTAGCCGGTTTTAGAAACACTGGCTTCAATTTGCAATTATTTTAATATGAACAGCATGAAAAATAAATGAGAATTCCAAACGCAATCACCAATTCTCTGAAGCACATTAGTTAGCTAAAGAAAGCACAATTGAGTAGACTCTTACTAGTCTGTACTGTTCCAAGGGTTAATATTACCAAGATATTATTTTTACAATATACTATAGTACATTAAATAATGAGAAGCTAAACTACAATCGTTACAATAAATTAACATGCATTTTGAGAATCAGTATCTTTGCCTTCAGTTAGGTATATTCACTTACTTGCTACTTTACAAAAATTTAGGGCCAGGTTGTGAAACCCTTATTTACAGGCAGAAGTACCTCAACTGCACAAAAAGCCCCATTGATGTCAATGGGATTGTTTGTATAAGGCACTATTCTGATGCTGTGAGCTGTAGCTCACAAAAGCTTATGCTCAAATAAATTTGTTAGTCTCTAAGATGCCACAAGTCCTCCTTTTCTTTTTGTGGATACAGATTAACACGGCTGCTACTCTGAAACCTATACTTCGTAAGTAAGGATATCAGTCTGGCCCATAGTAATTTATAACATCTTTCACTCATTAAAAATGCTAAATACCTGGAAACAAAATGAGTATCATCTGGACAAAATGCCACATTTAATACCCAGGATCCATGACCACTTAGTGTGCCTGCCAAGTTTGCATGTTGTCTACGGGAGACAAAAAGTTTAGTTAGACACCATATAATAAAAAAAATGCATTAATATTTCATGTGCTAATTCCAGGTAAGTTCTTGGGGGCCTAGGTCACGGTTATCTGAGACACAGCCTCTCCCGCACTGGAGAGAGAGTCCAGGTGCCTGAACTAACAAGGCCTAGGATTTGAGCATAAAATACCTTTGACTTAGCTAGGAAAAGGTAGGTAGTGATTTTGAGAGAAGTTTCAGCAGAGCGGAAAGGAGAAAAGCCAGACTGGTGGAAATCAAAGAAAGCCCAGATAGCAGGCGGAAGAACTGATTGCCACAGAGAGTCAGGAGAGTGATAGGCTACAGAAAAAGAGGGCAGCAATAGGGAGAAAGCCAAGGGCTTCAGTGGAGTGTGAAGACAAAGACAATGAATGAGGCAGCATATCTTAGGCATGAAGCAGAAATTCTAAAGGTGGACCAGAAAAAATGTATGCAGGAGAAGAATGAGGCTAGTAGGTATACTGAACTGCTAAATACAGCGAGTGGGCATCAATTTTCTGAGCCAGATCCGCCATCTATCCTTGCACCTTTTTAAAAGAGTCCAAGTTCACAGGATTTAGTGTTTTACAGTTTAAAGTGTCAGATTTTTAAAAAATAGTTATTCAACCACACTTTTAAGATAATTCTATACAGCAGAATGCTTGGTTTGTTACCCCTGGTGGAATTCTGTGACAAAAAAATAAAAATTCTGTGCACAATATTTTAACATTCTGCAAAATTCTGCATATTTTATTTGTCAAAACAACACAATATAATCACACCAGTTTCAATTATTTTTTGGTCATTTATTTCAAAATAAATGTCAGCAAGTATGTCTGTAACACTACAGACAGCAAAAAAGATTCAGGACCTGTTTAACAAATAGATTCCTTACTAAGCGTATTAATACAGAACTTTGCGTAATAATTCATTTAAACTATAATACAAAACCGTATTTCCCATACACCTCAGAAGCAGAGCAAAGGCTTGTAGGAGTCAGGGGGTAACAGAGGAGCTGAGGGAGAGGGAAGTAAATTGCTGGGAAGGAGCCTGGGTGTGAACTTGGAAGGCTTGTTGGGTATGGGTGGGAAAAGTGTTTTAGTTTTGTTTTGGTTTTTGGGGCACAGGGCAGGGAGGGATTGTTAGGGAGCTTCCCCCATGTAGACCCTGGATGACCCGTAGCCTCTCGCATTTAGTCAGGCGCATCTGCCCATCCCCATGTATCTCTGTGCCCTTACCTAGCCACTCCCCTGTCCCTATGTAGTTCTGCCCTCCCTCCCCCTGTCCCCATGTCTCTGCACCTCCCTCCCCATGGGCCTCCTCTCCCATTCAGCCCATCCCAGTCTGTCCTCCCCCCACTAGCTCTTATGAGCCCCCATCTGACAGCCCCCCTCCTCCTGCACCCCACAGCCCCTGGCCTGACAAGCGCTGTGAAGGCAGCGCTCCCCATCACTGTGGGGAGCCGTAACTTTGTTTATTGCCACATCGCCATCTGGTGGGCAAAAGGTGGCACTGCAGCAACATTTTGGCAGCAGCTTTTTTCTGTGCAAAAAATTAGAAATCTGTAGGGCTCATTAAATATACTCATGCACTGTAGCGCAGAATTTCCCCCAAGAGTAGTTCGTCCTTAGACATTACAGCCTCTTAGAATATTAGTTTTATATCATATCTGAAACAACTTACACATCATAGATTTTGATATATCCATCATCTGAAGCTGTAACAAGCAGCTGGGAATCCGGAGAAAACGTCAATGAGCGAATTGGCATCGCATGGCCTAAAATTCAAAATAGGCATGGTTGATCTGTAAATACTCTATCATTGGTAGGAAGAATTATTAAAAAGAGGGTTTAAGTCAGGATAATATCTTTCCTCAAAACAAACAAACAAAAAAAGCAAGCAAGGAGATACTCTTCAATTTACAAATTTGAACAATTGTTAAAGCTTCTCATTCTTAGGCTACTTCCGCCATTTCCCCCAAAACTCTTCTCAATACAGTCAGTATAAGTGCATCAGGAATCTGGGGGGTTCCTGAGCACTAGTCTCCATCATGGCAGAGCATATTCATTTCCACACAAGATTACCATGTTTTTACACCTATGGTTCTTTTTTAGAAGAACTACAGAAAAAAATTCAGCACCATGGTATCAGAAGTCATATTGTGCCCTGTGTCATTTATCTTCAGTTTTTTACATATTTTCTAAGACTACATTAAAAAGGGAGTTGCATAAACTACTTAAGAGAATCTCTTCAGCCCTGCTAGAGAGTTTCAACATTCCAGAACTCTTCTAGCCATGAGAACTAACTTTTTAATATCAATGGGGGGGGAGGAGAGAGGAGAAGAGAAGGAGTAAGGCAGCATTGAGAGACCAGCTTCATTTGCTAGCACTGGGGAAAATTAAACTGATTTGTTAGGAAGAATCCAGTTAAGCATAACCGGCTATGCTTTCTAAAACACATCCATTGGTGCATATTGAAGATTTACAATTGGATCCCACACACACTCAGCATTTAGAACAGAGCTGGGCAAACTATGGCCCGTGGGACCATCCTGACCGGCCCCCAAGCTCCTGGCCAGAGAGGCCAGCCTCCGGTCCCTCCCCCACTGTCTGCCCTCCCCCGCATCCATGCGGGCAGCTGGGCTTGCTCCCACCCACCTCCCAGGCTTTCCAATAAGCCTGTCCTGCCACTCTGAGCGGCATGGTAAGGGGACAGGGGGAGGAGAGGTTGGATAAGGGGCAGGAGGTCCCGGCGGGGCAGTCAGGGAACAGGGAGCGGCTGGATGGGGCAGAGGTTCAGGGTGGAAGTGGTCAGGAGACAGGGAGTAGGGGGGGACTGGATGGGTCGGGGGTTCTGAGGCAGATAGTCAGGGGACAGGAAGTGGGAGGGGGCAGATGGGGGCAGGGACCAGGCTGTTTGCTGAGGCACAGCCTTCCCTACCCGGCCCTCCATACTGTTTCACAACCCCGATGTGGCCCTCAGGCAAAAAAAGTTTGCTCACCCCCGATTTATAACCATAAAAATGATGGTGCCTAAATCAGAGCACAGATATAGGTAGACTGGCTTGGAAACCTGTCCATCAGTGTAAGCTTGCAAGTGAACATTCAAGATGGACAAATTAACATGACATTTCAACCCATCATACAATATTAAAGTGTTTCTTAACTAACATTTTAATCTGGACTAAAGCTATAACTTGCACACTGCAAACATTCCAAGACTTACCTTCTAGCGTATGCAGAAGCTTTCCAGTTGCAATATCAAAAATATTGATAATGCCATCTATTGCTCCACTGGCTAAATATTTTCCATCTGGACTCTATAACAATACATATATTACACATTTTATAACTACTCTTATTTTGTATTGGGAGATCTAAGACTGAAATTCATAAGCAGCACATGAGCAAGAGCGATTTTTCCAGATAGTTTTCAAACTGCATGTCCTTAATGTCCATCTGCCTGTTTATTTTACTAGATGCACTATTCATTCTGATGTACAACAGGGGATTTTCTATTGTAATAATTTACAGTCAAGAGTGTGTGCTTTTCGATAGTTTTGTCTCTCACTTCGGAAAAGTCATTTAAACTTATTATGCCTCAGTTTCACCATCAACAAAGTTACCAATTAAATCTCCGAATTCCCCTTTAGGAGGTATCTGTAATAGTCCGATATCCTTGCTGGAAGAGCAAGAGCATTATAGAAAGTTTGCATTACCTTTAAAGCTGGTCCAATTCATCAGTTAAGTTGGAGCAAAGGACCATTATACATACAGGAAAGGCCAATGGCAATTATAAGCAGAAGTAAAGTGCTTGCTCTAGGAGGTTATTGCCTAGAAGTGGAGGATAGGTAGGAAGGAAGTCTGTGTTGTTGCTTTTTAAATAAAGGTTCCTGTTAAGGTTGTTACTACAGTATTAGAAAATGAGTGATTTACAGCAGATTACAAGGATGATATTTTAACAGAAGAGAAGTTCTTACATATGCAATGCTAAGGATGAATTTCCCTCTAGTGTCCAGAGAATATTCCTTTTTTCCAGTTTCAACACCAAAAATGTTCACTTTTCCCACATGACTTCCTGTTGCAAGATACTGGGAATCTGGTGAAAAAGCCAACGACCAGGCATCAACTGTACAAAAAAGAAAAAATATTTGGTAAATTTAATCTTCTTTATAGTTTTTAGCCAACAATGTTAATTCCACGTATACCTGTTCACAGATAGTTTATTCCCCTGCACTTCAGCCACAAAAAAGTTAAAATTCACACCAAGCTAACAAAAGCTGACGGAATAAACGCTTAAGGTGTTTTTCAGCTTAATCACAGATCACATTTTCCAGGAATATCTTAGTCTAGGGCATCCTCCTAGAACAGCAGCACATTAATAGCGTTAAATGGCATTAGCTATCACCGCCTTTCAAAAAAAAGAAAAGAAAAATCCTAATGCTTTTCAAGCAAATAGGAGAAGAAAACTGTTGCCTTTGTCAGAAGCAGCACTACAGCAACAGAGACAGAAAGCACTTACAGATAGAAGGGAAAAGAGTGCAGAGCAGATAATTATTCATTGAAGTAGAATTACATGGTGACTTTTTACAGTTATCTACTTAGCCTGGTGCTGTGTGCCTCAGAATTATTATACATGTGCTTAGTCATTCATTCCCCGAACCTAAAAGGTTGATCTACCAACATTCCTTGTTATAATACACCTCTCACCTGATATAACGCGGTCCTTGGGAGACAAAAACTTACCACGTTATATCAAACTTGCTTTGGTCTCGACCATTTCCGTTATTAATAGTCACTTCCCACCCTAACTGACCACTCAGAACCCCCGATCCATCCAACCCTCCCCGGCTCCTTGCCCCCAACTACCTCCTCCAGAGACCCCCGCCCCCAACCACCCCTCCCAAGACTCCACCCCCTGCTCCCTGTCTGCCCCGACCCCTATCCACACCCCCATCCCCTGACAGGCTCCCACCGGGACTCTCACGCCCTATCCAACGCCCCTGTTCCCCGTCCCCTGACTGCCCCGCCCCCAGAACCTCCGAACTATCCAACCCCCCCTACTCCCTGACCGCGCCCCCGAGACTCTCTGCCCCTTATCCAACCCCTCGGCCCCAGCCCAGCACCCTTAACACGCAGCTCAGATCAGTGTCAGAGCCAGACATGCTGATGCGCTGATCCGCTGGAGCGCACAGCCCCGCCCCCCAGAGCACTGCTTTACCACATTATATCGGGGTAGAGGTGTATTTCAATCCTTTGGTTAAGATCTTGTGCCCTCCAAATTGAAATTCAGTGCCTGTCAAGGCTTATCTAGACTTAAGCCTTATTTGTTTTGATTTGCACCTTCAGACATAGCCATGCATTCCATAAACAAACAAGCACTCTCTGCACAGTACTGAGTTTCAAAGTGCACCTGCAGCAATCCTGGAGCCTTCTTAGTATGCAAATCTCAGCCATCACTATGTATTTGAATAGGGTTTTTTGCCACCACTAGACTTTCTGATCACTACACCTATGAGAACTGGATTCTATTCTGCCTTCTATACTGCATCCTCAACAAAAAACAGTCACTTTAGTGCAATTCAGAACTTTAATGAGATAATGAGTAAAACCAGCAAGATTACATGAAGGCCTTGTCAACACCTAGAAGTTGCACTGGTTTAACTAAAATCAGTTTTTAAATAGATTGTTATCAGTGCAACCCCAAATAGAGACACATCAGTTTAACACTGGCTTATACCAGTATAGAGTGCAAGTGAATGCCTGTTAATCTCATATCCCTGATTTTCAAAAAGGAAGGAGACCGTTGTGACACTATAAAAAAAGCTAATCACTCCCAGCTAGTATGTTAGTTCTCTACTGTACAGTATAAATACACACATTGCACAGATTACAAATAAACCAAATTAGCACCAAGATCTTACCAGGACCAGCATCTATGGACTTGATCTGTTTGCCAGTTTCTAAGTCCCAAAGACGAATATGAGCATCTAGGGAACTGGATGCTGCAATGGTCCCTGTGTGGCTGATATCTACTGATACCACACCCAGTTGATGGCCCTCTAAAGTCCATTGTAGATCTAATTTTTCATCAGTCCTTTTGTTAAAAAACACAAACAAAAACAAACAAATTAACAGTAATTTCAGGTACTGCACCCACCTCCAGTTATCCCCCTTCTTTGTCTGTTTCTTTTTTTTAAAAAGCATTTCTTACCTTTCACAGCAGGTGAAGAGTGAAAGTAGGCTGTTTGTGCGTAGCACTACTTACCACCTTTTTTTCCAGTTTGTTTCCCAAACCCTAGCCCCCATTTCAGCATAGCAAAATGCTCTGCTACTTACTGTGCTGTGCACAGCTACTGATGTTCTAGGGCTAGAGAGAGGAAAGAATACTGTATTTCTGCACTAGTTTACATTGTATTTCCAATTGTTAATGAGTTTAACCAATGTTTATTGAACCCCACACTTACCATTTCCAGACCTTCACTAGATCATCTAAAGATCCAGAGATTACCGTTTCAGAACCATCTCTTTTATTCTTTCCCCATGCAACTGACCAAATGGCATCATCATGTGCTGAAAGAGAGCACAAATATTAGAGAGAAAACAATGGTGTTTCTTGGAATCAAGCAGGTATATTTACCCACAGCAGTTGCTGGTTCTTACTTCCTGCTATAAGCAGACAGAAGCACTAATAATGTGCTGAATTGGCTAACTATACCTTCCCCTCTCACCTGTAATTCTCATGTCATCCTGAGAACATATACACTATAGAAAGAACAGAATGGAAAGCTGCTAGCAAGCATGGTATCTGAGCAGCAGCCATGTTAGACTCCACCCATAGCACAATGCAAGCCCCGGTCAAGGCCATGTGAACCATGTAGCCAGCTGGACCTAAATTCCCCAGCAAAGCTTCTGGTTACTGTGGCATTTCAGTCCAACGGACTTTGAAATTCTGCGTCAGGTTCAGGCAAAAGAACAAAACAAAACAGGGACATTTAACAAAAACCAATCAGATTCAAAAATGAAAAATAAATCAGTATTGTATTCATTGTGTTAGAAATCTAGGAGCTCAGTAAATCAAATGTGATGCAGATGTTTGTACTGACAATTCATAACGATAATGGCAAAGTTGTCAGGGAGGAAGCTCTTGGTATCTGCAGTTGGGAATACTGTCACTCATGAAAGCATGGGATTCCGCTGCAGAATTCTGTGGCACATGCTGTAGAACCACAGAATCCAGGGAGCCGTGGTCACAGTAGACGACCTCAGGAATCATGGGCTTGCCTATGAATCCATACATTCTCAAGTACAACTGAACCAGTCTACAAAAAAGTAACACGGATTGGGAATGTTCTCATAGGGCTTGATCCAAAGCCCACTGAAGTCAATAGGAGTCTTTTTGTTGACTTAGGTGTGCTTGGATCATGCCCACGCAGCATTAAATCCAATTTTATTTACCATGATTACTGCAGCTAAAAATACCATAAAACCCACTCAGATTTGTGAAATGTTTCACATAGATTTAGACTTAGTGAGAATGCAATCTGTTAGTACTCATTTTAAATCCAAGGAAATAAAGATTTTAGAGGAGAAAAATTAACAGCACAATACCATGTTAGTATCTCCTCACCTTGTTCTTGCTTGAAGAGTATACTGTACTGAAATGAAAAAGAACATCCACGTTATAGAAATGGTCAAAAATCAAACTAGAGAGATTAGTTTAATTACTCCTGTGTATTTACCTGTGTGGTCATTTCTTTATATAAGCTGAATGTGCATAAGAATATTCTGGAAACAAAAAGAAAAAATTAAGATCAGAAATAAGAATTAGGGCCGTCAAGCAATTAAAAAAAATTTATCGCTATTAATCGTGCTGTTAAGCAACAACAGAATACCATTTATTTTAAATATTTTGGATGTTTTCATTTTCAAAAATATATTAATTTCAATTACAACACAGAATACAAAGTGTACAGTGCTCGCTTTATATTTATTTTTTATTACAAATATTTGCACTGTAAAAAACAAAGTATTTTTCAATTCACCTCATACAAGTACTGTAGTGGAATCTCTTTATCATGAAAGTTGAACTTACAAATATAGAATTAAGTAGGAAAAAAAACTGAATTCAAAAACAAAACAAACAAAGTCCACTCACTCCTCCTACTTCTTGGTCAGCCAATCACTCAGACAAACAAATTTGGTTACAATTTGCAGGAGATAATACTGCCTGCTTCTTGTTTACATCACCTGAAAGTGAGAACAGGCAACGACAGCTACAACAGTGCCATGTGAACACAAGATATTTACGTGCCAGTTGTGCTAAAGATCCATATGTCCCTTCAGGCTTCAACCACCATTCCAGAAGACATGCATCCATGCTGATGATGGGTTCTACTTGATAACAATCCAAAGCAGTGCAAAATGACGTATATTCATTTTCATCATCTGTGTCAGATGCCACCAGCAGAAGATTGATTTTCTTTTTTGGTGTTTTGGATTCTGTAGTTTCCGCATCAGGGTGTTGCTCTTTTAAGACTTCTAAATTATGCTCCACACCTCGTTCCTCTCAGATTTTGGACGGCACTTCAGATTCTTAAACTTTGGGTTGAGTGCTGTGGCTATTTTTAGGAATCTCACATCGGTACTTTCTTTACATTTTGTCAAATCTGCTGTGAAAGTATTCTTAAAACGAACATGTGCTGGGTCATCATCTGAGACTGCTATAACATGAAATATATGGCAGAATGCAGGTAAAACAGAGCAGGAGACATACAATTCTCCCCCCAAGGAGAACAGTCACAAATTTAATTGACGTTATTTTTTAACGAGCATCATCAGCATGGAAGTATGTCCTCTGGAATGGTGGCCAAAGCATGAAGGGGCATATGAATGTTTAGCATATCTGGCACGTAAATACCTTGAAATGCTGGCTACAAAAGTGCCACGCGAACGCCTATTCTCACTTCCAGGTGACATTGTAAATTGGAAGCAGGCAGCAGTATCCCCCGTCAATGTAAACAAACCCTTAGCGGTTTGGCAGAATAAGAAGTAGGACTGAGTGAACTTGTAGGCTCTAAAGTTTTACACTGTTCTGTTTTTGAGTACGGTTATGTAACCAAAAAATCTGCATTTGTAAGTTACACTTTCACGATAAAGAGATTGCACGTCAGTACTTGTAGGAGGTGAATAAAAGAATACTATTTCTTTTGTTTATCATTTTTACAGTGCATTTATTTGTAATAAAAAATAATATAAAGTGAGCACTGTGCACTTTGTATTGTGTTGTAACTGAAATCAATATTGAAAATGTAGAAAAACATCCAAAAATATTTAATAAATGTCAGTTGGTCTTCTATTGTTATAAGCGCAATTAATTTTTTTAATCGTGATTAATTTTTTTTAGTTAATCGTGTGAGTTAACTGCAACTGACAGCCCAAATAAGAATACAAATAAATCTTCACAAGACAGTTTACCCTTCCTCTTTCTTCCCCCAGGTTTACAACAAGAACGAACTAAAAGGGCAGAAGTACTATGTAACCTTCCAAAGTAAGACTTGCGACTGAGCCCTACCTGGGATTCAAACAGTGGCATATAAAGTAGTGTCAGCAATAAGAAGCCTCTAGTAATCATATCATGTTCTGATATGCAGTGAGATATTATTTTTCCAAGGCCACAGTCTTGCATCAGGATCCAGTACCGTATACCTCTCCACTTACATGGCATCCCAATTAAATCAATTGAACTTTGTACCGATTCATGGGACCAGGACAACGGATCCTGCAATATGCAGCCTATGGGAATGAGGGTCCAACCCACTTGGCGCTCATTCTAAGACTGAGGCCTTAGGGCAGAGAAACTTGAAAAGAGCGAAAGATGAAATACAATGCACATGTATAGCCATGAAAAATTAACAACAGAAATATGACAGAGCTGGGTGAGTGGAAGTAAAGCAAATATGAAATCCATTTTTCATTACTTAAATTTTCTAATTTCAAATTCGGGGTGTCCTGTATTGTCACAGATTAAATGGGCACTATCATCTTGAAATCAAGCTGATTTTTAAAAGTGAGCTTAAAATACTTCCAGGTTCTACACCTACCTTGGGTCCCCCTGCCACTTCTTTGGGTTTGATAATCATGTTTTTCCCTAATTTTTTTTTTAAAAAAAATGCTTCTCTCCCCTCTGGCTGGGTGAAAGGTTCACACGAGGAACACAAAGAAGAGGGGGAACTGGCTAATTACACGGGGGGGGGGGGGCAGAGCGCGGCCAACTGCACGGAGGAACGGACCAGTCTGGGCCAGGCCAGTTACTGGGATCCTGGGGGCGGGAGTAACAGCAGGCGGGTGGGCACTGCCCAAGAGGAACGGGCATGGGACCCTCGACATCCTGTACCACCCCCACCTCCCCGGAAACCGCCTGAGGAGCCCCCCCCCCCCGGCGAGCCCCCAGCACCCGCCGTCCGCGGCGCCAGCTCCCCTCTCCCGCACCAGTTAACACCCCAACAGGCACCTGGCGCCACGCCCGACGCCCTCCCCCCGCCGAGACCCCGCATCGCTTACCTGGGCGCCGCTCCTGCTCCTCCCACCCGACCTCGCGACGCCGGCGCCCTCTAATGAGGTTTTTTACCATAGAGAGAAAGGCCGATTTCGGTGCCTGTCTCCCCTCAGTGATCATAGAGGAAGACGCGGCTGGGGCCAGGGCGTCGTGCTGCCGCCTTGTGGCTGGGAAGGCCCCTCGAGCCGCCCTCCACGTGCCCCGGGGGCTCCCCACGGCGCCGCCTCGTCTTTCTCCTTTCGGAAGAGCAGCGCACAGGCCCTGTTCGCCCCTAGTGTGACTCCACCAAGCCCAGGGCCATGTGCACTCAGGAGGGTGGGGCTGGCCTGGCCTGGCCCGCAGGGCGCAGTGGGTGGCCATCCAGGGTGGCAGGCGAGTGCCTCTGCGCACAGGCCCACCCAGGCCCACGCGGGGCTATGGCCAGTTAGGAAAGTCCCATCACTTCAGCCCCCCGTCTAGCCAAAACGCTGCCGTGAAAATCCTCCCCAGCCACATCCAGCGCCTCACCAATCCCAGCCCCTCGCCTCTACTTTACACCCGGACGCCCGCTCCTGGTCTCCTGCCCACGTAGCGCCTGCCAAGCAGCCTGCTCCCTCCAGCCATTCACCACTCCCTTAGCTAGCTGCCGCTGCCGCACCCCTCTCCTCTCTGCACCTGCCTCTGTGGCTGCCCCGTTCCTGGCCTCCCTCTCTGGCCTGGCCTCCACCATTTCCTTGGTCAAGTTCCCGCTCAAAACATTTCTTCAGTGGGGCCTAAAACCCTCTCCAAAAAATGATAGTGAAACCGGTGGTACTACCCAGACTCCTGCTGAACCACACAGCTCAGTCACTTGCTGTGCACCACATCCCTTCCCCCATCCTCCCTTGAAATATTGCCATTGAGATTGTAACTTCCTTGGGGCAGGGACCTTGCCCTCATATTTGACCATAAAGCCCTTAGCACATTTTGAGTTCCAAATAAAGTAACTGATTATTTTTGTTACTATAATTAATAATAAATAGTAGCAAAAAATTAAACCTCATTAGGACATAATTGGCAGGATTTGGGAGTGGCTTCTTAAGAGGCTGACTCGGCAGTTTAGGGAATTGCTGACTATGAGTTGTATCTGGCTGCCTTTTGTCATTGTTAGGGAGGAACTTGTCCAGAAAATTCTTCTTGTCCTTGATTATTCTGTGTAATAGAGACTCCACATACTCTTGAAAATGTTTTGGTAGTGGGATCCATGCACCTGACAGCTCCTCCAAGGAAAATACTGTAGCTTCTTTAACTTTACTGAAGGAAGAGGAAGTTTCCTTGGTAACCATCTATGATCATACAGAAGAGGTAGGCTACTCTTTCTAGCAAGCTGGATCATTTCCAAATTTCATTTACTAACTCTCAAGATTGTGGGAAAGCTGTACAAATTAACTGATACTGGGACATTAAGTTAAAACCCCTGGATGTGATTCAGAAGGCATTCTACAATTTGTAATCAGGCTTTACTTATCAAAATTTGCCTGAGTAAGCAAAGTAAAAACAGAGATGGGACCTTTGCATTTGTCCCAACACGATACTGCAGTAAAAGAATGAAAATCTAGAAAATACTATTTAGTATAATTTCACAATCCTGTGGTATCCTGATTATTTGTGGACTGACTTTTAAGAGATACCTCTGTACTGATTGAATTTTAAAAGTACACACTAGCTACAAGGTACCAGTTAGGGAAAAGGGAGCTACCCCCAACCGAGTTTCATACAGGAGGTGTGCTCCCAGGCGGAGCTCTTAACTGCAGCATTAGTGTGGAATGTGAGTTCTGCAGAGAGGTGCTTCTCCCAGCTTGTGTCCCTGGCAAAGGGAGTCAGTGTTTTGTTTACAAACAGAAACAGGATGATTAAGATAAGAAAAGGTTGGTAATTAAATTAAGGATCTGGAAGTCCTTAGATGAACCTGTAAAACAACAAAAACAACAAGGATTATTTGTGGCATCTTAAAGACTAACAAATGTATTTGGCATAAGCTTTCTTGGACTAAAACCCACATCATCAGATGCATGGAGTGGAAAATAGAGAAGGAAGATATATATAACAGTACATGAAAAGATGGAAGTTGCCTTACCCAGTGTGGGGTCAGTTTTAATGAGACAATTCAATTAAAGTAGGCTATTATCAACAGGATGAAAAATCACTTTTGTAGTGGTAATCAGGTGGCTCATTTCAAATAGTTGACAAGAAGGTATGAGTAATAGTAAGGGAAAATTAGTATGGGGAAATTAGTTTTTAGTTTTTGTAGTGACCCATTCACTCTGTCTTTATTCAGGCCTAATTTGATGGTGTCCAGTCTGCAAATTAATTCCAGTTCTGCAGTTTCTCATTGGAGTCTGTTTTTGAAGTTTTTATTATTGAAAAATTGCCACTTTTAAGTCTGTTATTGAGTGCCCAGGGAGGTTGAAGTGTTCTCCGACTGGTTTTTGAATGTTATAATTCTTGACGTCTGATTTGTGTCCATTTATTCTTTTGCATAGAGACTGTCCAGTTTGGCCAATGTACGTGGCAAAGGGGTACTGCTGGCACATATCACATTGGTAGATGTGCAGGTGAATGAGCCCCTGATGGTGTGGCTGATGTGGTTAGGTCCTATGATGGTGTCCCTTGAATCGATATGTGGACAGAGTTGGCAATGCGGTTTGTTGCAGGAGTAAGTTCCTGGGATGGGGGGGGTTGTGTGGTGTGTAGTTGCTGGTGAGTATTTGCTTCAGGTTGGGGGGCTGTCTATAAGTGAGGACTGGCCTGTCTCCCAAGATCTGTGAGAGTGAGGAATAGTCCTTCAGAATAGGTTGTACATCGTTGATGATGTGCTGGAGAGGTTTTAATTGGGGGCTGAAGGTGACAGCTAGTGGCATTCTGTTACTTTCTTGCATCTGATGAAGTGAGTTTTAACCCACGAAAGCTTATGCCCAAATAAATTTGTTCATCTCTCAGGTGCCACAAGGACTCCTCATTATTTTTGCTGATGCAGACTAATATGGCTACCACTCAAAAACAATAGCAGCAATCACAATTACCTTCCTAGCTTTTATCAGATGGCAAATGTGCAGGTAACTTTGATTTATTAAGGTCTTGGAGGTATCTGAAATCTTTATAAAATCAGCAGGTTCAATAATCAGGAGTTTCAGCTCTGAGGGTTGCCTGAGCTGCACAGGACTCAAACTCAACCCCTGCAGAGCCACTCAGCTGACATGTCAACTCCTTTCTCTTCTCCATAGTAAATAGTTTAGTGAAGGGGTTTGCTGACCAAGGTACATAGGGCTTGAAGCTCCGTGTGGGTTGTGTGGAAGTGGGCATGTGATTTGTATCGGAAAGGCACGGTCTCTAGTTTATCAGGATGGTGAATATGAAAGGTAGAGTCAGGAATCTGGTCCAGGTAGGGACAAATTTTCAGGTGCTCAGTATGCACAGGGGGGGTCCAGATTTTCAGAACAACTCTGGGCCCACTAAGACAACTAAAAATAAGGACCAGATTTTCAAAGGAGCTCTGCACCCAGTGTGCTGAAATGTTTTGAAAATTTGGCTGTTTATTTTGGTGCCTTATTAGGAGCACAGCTCTTCTGAAAATTCTGGTCATAGGAGCGTAGCTAGGGAACAGTTTTGGTTTGGGGCTGCATGTGAAAAATATGCTTTGAGCTTTGAGGCATCCTTAGGCTTCTGTGGGGAGAACTGCAGTGTGAGCTAGGTATATATGTCTGTGCGACACACAGAAGTAGAACAAGTTGTGTTAACAAATGCAAAGAATAGTGTATAAGAATACCCTGTAACTTGCTATATATAGATCCACCACTGGGGGAGCTTTCCAGCTTCTTGACCAGCACCAGCAGCTGGAATTGGGCAGGCCCAAATCTGGTTCTTATGCAAAAGGTAAAAGGTGAGCTATATTGGCAATAATGGGCAGGTGAACTAGAGGATAGTCTGTGGGCCAGGAAGAGTGAGTGGTGGGTTGTGTGAACACGTAGCCCGTAATAGAGATACAGAGGAGAGTAAATGGGCATGAGCAAGGCCAGCCTTAGGGGTCGGCCACCCAGCCAACTGCCCAGGGAAGCCATGGTCAAGGGGGCGCTGTGCAGCAGCGCAGAGGTCGCGCTGCCGGTGTAGAATCAAACTGCTCCCGGCTGGCAGGGGAGTGCAGCGTGTAGGGGTGCCGGATTTCTCCCTGCTTCCTCCTGGTGGGAGGGGGGGTAGCAGTGCTGATATACAGATACTGCTCACACACACACCCCGACATTCCTCTGCACCCCCCTAGGGGGCTGTGAGGAAGGGAGCGAGCAACAACACCAAGCAAGCGCTCTGTACCTCCGGGTCACTTTCCCCACCTTGGATGTGCTGTGAGGCAAGCAGCAGGAGCTGCTGCTCTGCTGCCTTCCCCTTACGCAGCCCAGGTGGGGAAAACAACCTGGATGCAGGAAGCCCTGATGTTAAAGTAGCAGCCAAAAAGGGACACTAAATAAAAAAAAATTTTGTTGTAGATAAACAATTTTAACCTACATGGCTAACACCTTAAATATGTTAAAAGAGAGAGAAACTTAAAATCCAATTTCATTTTCATTTTGTATGCATTTTGTTTGATTACTATTATTATTAATCATGTTGTTATGGTATTGCCTAAGGACCAGTCTAGGATAGGATCCCATTGTGCTAGGTTCTGAACAAATAGAGCAGCAGACAATCCCTGCCCTGAAGAGCTTAGAATCTAAATAGATAAGACAGAAAAGTTGTTTTTGTTTTTTTGTATTTTTTTTTTTTTGGCGGGGGTGGGAGAAAGGGTATGAACATGTGAGCAGAATGGAAGTGAGTTTTCTTGCATTCCTGTCAGCTTGGACAATGAAAATCAATGAATTATTCCAGCAGTTTCAGCTTCAATTTCCCTACCTAAAGAGGGCTTGGTGTACCAGAAAGGGGCCATTGATAGAAACTGTAGCACCTGCAGCCACCGCAGTGACAAAGGGTTCCTAAACGCAGCACTATCAAGATTATCTCAGCCTGTCCCTGGTAACACACATGCAGCCCTCACAATGAAACATTAATCACTCCAAGACTGTCCTTGTTTTGGCAGTGGAAAAAGACTGTGACCAGTTGTGGCAGGTGGAAAGAGTCCTCTGCTGTCATCTTGGGAATGAATTGAGGCAACATTTAGCACTTCTTTCTCATTCATTTCAGTGGTATCTATCCTTTTCACGCAAGTCTCATCCAAGGACTGGATAGTACGCAGAGAGCATCTGTCTGTCTTGACAGTAGAGTATAAGCCTAATGCCAGCAGCATTGCAACACACTTGGGAAGCAAGGGAAATGTAGATAATAGGAAGATCTTTGTGGATGCAGACATAATCTCCAGTGCCTTGGCTCCTCTTTTGAAATTTGCTGGTTGGGACAGACATGAGGTAAAATAACATCAGTTTTTTCTGCAGCTTTGTTTCCTGTTTCTTTCTTTGCTCACTTCTTTTGTCTTCCTTCCTTTCCTTTTTTTTCTCTTGTACTCTTTTCCCTCCCTCCTTGTCCATTCAAAATTCCCAGGCCATTTTATTATAGGATTTTACTTAGAGCTAGTCCCAAGCTACAAAGTTGGCATCCAGGTTCAGATCTGAAGTTTTCTAAAGCTCAAGGAGGTTCAGAACTAGGGTTTTGCTTTGAGCCCCTCTCTTTCTTTTTCCCAACCCTGTGACTGATTACCCACAAGACCCTTAAAACTAGCCAAAGCTGCTACACCTTCCATATGGTGGTGCCTGGTCCAGTCATAACAGACATTACGGGATACAAGGGGATCCGATTTGAAATCACAGCCATTCTCACTCTCAGATTTCAAGTACTGGCACAGCCAAACAGGAGGATGATATAATAGAAACCTTTCCTCCACAAATCTGAAACAACATTACAAATGTCAATGCAGCCTCCTCACTCTGTGAGGTAGGGAAGTATCATTATCTTCATTTTACAGATTAGGAAAACTGAGGCCCGTAGAGCTCCAGATATACCCAGGGTCACAAAGTGAGTCAGTGACAGTGCCAAGAGTAGAATCTAGGAGTCTTTTTTTTCTCAGTCTCCTGCTCTAGGCCCTGATTCAACAAAGCACTTATGCATGTGCTTAACTTTAAGCATATTTTTGGGAGTTTTTTTAAGTGATTACTGAATTGGGATTCCATCCAGTGGACAAATCCTGCCTCCCATTCAATTAATAAGCAGTTACAAGTACAGTACAGAGGGCAGACAGCAATTAAAAAGAAAATGAACCTCCCAGAGGCTGAGACTAGCAGAAGCAAGACAATAATAATAATATCTATCTCTTACATGGTGTTTTTCATCAGCAGATCTCAAAGCACTTTTCATACCATTATCCCCATTTTACAGATGGTGGAACTGAGGCAGGGGAAGGAAAGTATTAGTGAGGTTTATTTTTGTGGGTGAAGCTAGGATGCCAATATCCAGAAGTTTTGAAGCTGCATGAAAAGCATGTTGTAATATACTTTAGCAAATGATAATATCAGAAAACTATATTGAGACGGGAACCCTGTTTAGGAAGGCATGAAATATTTGGACCCCTGAACCCAGGAGTTTGGGGCTGGATGCAGTTTTGTTCTAGCCCTCTCTCCCCATTTCTCTCCCCCCACACCACCACCATTCTCCTCTACAAATTGATAGCTTGTGTCTAATGATGACGACAATAATGCAGTATTTGGCACTTGGGAAAAATCATTCTCTGACTGGCATTGTGTGCAATCTAGCTGCAGTGTGGTTGCATGAGGTGCAACTCTGAGAACAACTTGGCTTGTAAAGTCCCTTCCATCAGAGGGACTGATGTGGGCAGTGGAATTGCAGTGACTGAACAGCTTGTCCTAGGAAGAAAAGAGGAAAATAAAACCGTTAATTAAACAAATAAATCCTAGAAACTAAACTCCATCCTCCAGTGGAAGCATCCACATTCCCAATATTTCCTACAGGGAGAACAAAAGGGTCGGACAGAATTGCAAGCCTTTCATTCTCCTGTTTAATGGCCTTTATAGGTCACAGGGAGCCTTTAAGAGCTGAATTGTTTTGGAAGAGGATCAAAAAGTACCAAGAGCAGCATTCCCCTTTGTGAGATACTTTCCAGCTATTAGTCTGTGCTTACTGATAACTAAGCCCAGCTAACATTCTCCCCAGCTTCTCTCTGCTTCTAATATTGGTTTCTGGAAGGAGAATTCCTCTGTTCTTATCTTTCCTCCGTTGTTCATCGCTTTTGATAGGAATGGTCCTTTCTTGTAATTGGTTTTGTTCTCACTTAAAGCCACTTTTACAGAAGGGGTTTGGAGAAGGTTTTTAAAATATTCCCCTAGCTCTGAAATGCTGAACTGCTGCAAAATGCAATAGTTCTCAAAGAAACATCTGGTGTTTATTTGTCAGGATTAGAAGAAGAAAATGTTGTGAATGTATCTGTGACTTGCTCTTAGAAGGCACAAGATGTTAGCCCATGATCCAAAACTAATAATGAAACATCCCCACATTGTGATGAGTCTTATGTGCATTGACATTACAGGAACTTACTACCTTCTGATACCTGAATGCTGACTTCTTACATGATGTCTTCTCAGCACCCATCTGAGGTAAAGTGTTATCCCCATTTTACACATGGGGAACTGAGAGATTCAGTGAGTTGCCTGAAGTCAGACACAGTCAGTGGTAGACATAGGAATAGAACCCAGCAGTCTTGACTCTGACTCTATTACCTTACCCCCAGGACCATTGTGCCAGACTGGTCTCACGGTCCTGTATGTGTAGGGCCCTGGTGAGGAAAGGGAGAGAGAGAGAATTATTGCCTGACCTCTGCAGGTATACATTTTAAAATACTAGACTGGATCTGGGGCAGTCCCGTAATCACCCTGAGCCGGATTCTCTGTCTAGCCAAGCTACACTCAGTGCAGGAATGGAAACAAAGACAAAAGTAGCTTTCTGCCACCTTTACAGTTCCTGGATGCTGGGGCTGGTTCCTAGCATAAGAGCAGCTACACTAGCTCTGTGCCACTTGGGGACTTCCTTTCATAAAACACTCTCCTGTAATAGGGTGACTTAATGCATGTGATCATAAGAAGGAAGAAGTGGGGCCGCTTAACACTGAGGATGGAGCGGAGGTTAAAGATAATCTAGGCATGGCCCAATATCTAAACAAATACTTTGCCTCAGTCTTTAATAAGGCTAAAGAGGATCTTGGGGATAATGGTAGCATGACAAATGGGAAGGAGGATATAGAGGTAGATATTACCATATCAGAGGTAGAAGCGAAACTGAAACAGCTTAATGGGACTAAATCGGGGGGCCCAGATAATCTTCATCCAAGAATATTAAAGGAATTGGCACCTGAAATTGCAAGCCCATTAGCAAGAATTTTTAATGAATCTGTAAACTCAGGAATAGTACCGGATGATTGGAGAATTGCTAATATAGTTCCTATTTTTAAGAAAGGAAAAAAAAGTGATCCAGGTAACTACAGGCCAGTTAGTTTGACATCTGTAGTATGCAAGGTCCTGGAAAAAATTTTGAAGGAGAAATTAGTTAAGGACATTGAAGTCAATGGTAAATGGGACAAAATACAACATGGTTTTACAAAAGGTAGATCGTGCCAAACCAACCTAATCTCCTTTTTTGAAAAAGTAACAGATTTTTTAGATAAAGGAAATGCAGTGGATCTAATTTACCTAGATTTCAGTAAGGCATTTGATACCGTGCCACATGGGGAATTATTAGTTAAATTGGAGAAGATGGGGATCAATATGAACATCAGAAGGTGGATAAGGAATTGGTTAAAGGGGAGACTGCAACGGGTCCTACTGAAAGGCGAACTGTCAGGTTGGAGGGAGGTTACCAGTGGAGTTCCTCAGGGATCGGTTTTGGGACCAATCTTATTTAATCTTTTTGTTACTGACCTTGGCACAAAAAGTGGGAGTGTGCTAATAAAGTTTGCAGATGATACAAAGCTGGGAGGTATTGCCAATTCGGAGAAGGATCGGGATATTATACAGGAGGATCTGGATGACCTTGTAAACTGGAGTAATAGTAATAGGATGAAATTTAATAGTGAGAAGTGTAAGGTTATGCATTTAGGGATTAATAACAAGAATTTTAGTTATAAGCTGGGGACGCATCAATTAGAAGTAACGGAAGAGGAGAAGGACCTTGGAGTATTGGTTGATCATAGGATGACTATGAGCTGCCAATGTGATATGGCTGTGAAAAAAGCTAATGCGGTTTTGGGATGCATCAGGAGAGGCATTTCCAGTAGGGATAAGGAGGTTTTAGTACCGTTATACAAGGCACTGGTGAGACCTCACCTAGAATACTGTGTGCAGTTCTGGTCTCCCATGTTTAAAAAGGATGAATTCAAACTGGAGCAGGTACAGAGAAGGGCTACTAGGATGATCCGAGGAATGGAAAACTTGTCTTATGAAAGGAGACTTAAGGAGCTTGGCTTGTTTAGCCTAACTAAAAGAAGGTTGAGGGGAGATATGATTGCTCTCTATAAATATATCAGAGGGATAAATATAGGAGAGGGAGAGGAATTATTTCAGCTCAGCACCAATGTGGACACAAGAACAAATGGGTATAAACTGGCCACCAGGAAGTTTAGACTTGAAATCAGACGAAGGTTTTTAACCATCAGAGGAGTGAAGTTTTGGAATAACCTTCCAAGGGAAGCAGTGGGGGCAAAAGATCTATCTGGTTTTAAGATTCTACTCGATAAGTTTATGGAGGAGATGGTATGATGGGATAATGGGATTTTGGTAAGTAACTGATCTTTAAATATTCAGGGTAAATAGGCCAAATCCCCTGAGATGGGATATTAGATGGATGGGATCTGAGTTACTATAGAAAATTCTTTCCTGGGTCTGGCTGGTGAATCTTGCCCATATGCTCAGGGTTTAGCTGATTGCCATATTTGCGGTCGGGAAGGAATTTTCCTCCAGGGCAGATTGGAGAGGCCCTGGAGGTTTTTCGCCTTCCTCTGTAGCATGGGGCATGGTTGACTGGAGGGAGGCTTCTCTGCTCCTTGAAGTTTTGAACCATGATTTGAGGACTTCAATAGCTCAGACATGGGTGAGGTTTTTCATAGGAGTGGTGGGTGACATTCTGTGGCCTGCGCTGTGCAGGAGGTCGGACTAGATGATCAGAGTGGTCCCTTCTGACCTTAGTATCTATGAATCTATGAATCTATGTCTCTTGTATAAAGCAGCTGAGGTGGGGGCCAGAATCTGACCACCAACATGGCATCTCATTAACTTAAGTGGACTTTCTGTGCACAGTGCCCAGAGTACATAGCTCTTCAGCAGCCCAAGATACATAGCACGTGCCAAACATCAAGATCTGTGTAGAAAAACTCAATTAGAGCCCTTCACTGATTGACAGTGAGTGCAAAGGTAGACTGCAATAATTAGCTCAGCCACTATCAAAAGCCTCCCAGTTTTATTTGGTAAACTCAGGTTTCAGAGTAGCAGCTGTGTTAGTCTGTATTCGCAAAAAGAAAAGGAGTACTTGTGGCACCTTAGAGACTAACAAATTTATTTGAGCATACAAATATGCTTATATGCAAATATGCTTATGCTCAAATAAGTTTATTAGTCTCTAAGGTGCCACAAGTACTCCTTTTCTTTTTTGTAAACTCAGTATTCTGTGCCAACACTTTGGTTATTTCTAGAGTAAATAAACTCTAGGGAGCCTTAATGCCCAATGCCCATTTTTGTAGGTTGCTAGCGTGCTGAATATAAGGACACACACTTGGTTCAGCCAGCCAGTTTCTCTGCCACTTAACTCTGTGTCACTGCACTGCTTTATTATTGCAGCCTTCAATGCCACTTTTGTCTCCATCAACACTGACATGTCTGCTTTGATAACTTTACTGGGCAACAACTACTTCCATGTACTCTCAAAGTGAGTGAGGCTCATTCTTCTCCAGTTTGTTTGTCCGGCTTGCACATCTTTGTGAATGTTATTGACAGTATTAAACTTCCACAGAGGAACTACCCCTTCAGGATAAATGCGAATGCAGTGCCTGCTCTGGTTCCCATTGAAGTCGGTGGCAAAGCTCCCATTGACTTCAACAGGAACAAGATTGAGCACAGCACATTGACATACCATTATGTTAAGCTGCCTTCAAATGAGGTGCTTGCGTCAAAGCATATTATTACAGGGCTAATACATGCCTATGGCATCCTTCTGTGGCTGCGGAGGTAGGAAGCACTGTTTAAATCCCTGATTCAGCAAACCATCCCAGTGAGTCAAAGCATGCAATTACATCTCATTTATTTTAATGGGACTAAAGTACGTGTTTAAATGCTGTGTTGAATCTCTGCCTAAAATACTGCATATTGGTGTGTTTTACACTTGTCCCCACTAATGTGAGTTCCTGCCAGGATCATTTCAATCATCCCCAGTAGCGTGGTGGCCACAGCTGTTTGCTTCTAGGTTTATAAAATTAATAAAATACCTGACCTTGAAGAAAGTGATGGCTTTGTGTGTTCTGGGCCAGTTGGTGGCTAGCCCTGTGTGCTAGGCAGAGAAGGTGTAAAGAGATTGCAGTTCTTGTACATGGGTCCCTGCGCTCTATGGGCCTGATCCAAAGCCTATTGAAGTCAATGGAAAGCGTGCAATTCACTTCATTGGGATTTGGATTAGCACTAGTGAGTGGACAGCTCTTGCCAGCAGCACAAAGACACTCCAGAGTTTGGCATCAATGAACATTGCACCTCCTGTTTTATCCAAAGGCAGGATTTGTTCCTGTGAATGCTCCTATGGGAAAGCTCATTTTCTGAACAGTGCAGTGTCTGACTTATTATATTGGGTGGCGACAGGGAATTCCAAACTAGGGGTGGGAGAACTCTAAACTTGGAACGTGGCTTGGGTATACACTCAGAAGTTCCATCATAGGGTCTAATCACATCAGCCACACTATCAGAGGCTCGTTCACCTGTGCATCTACAAATGTGATATATGCCATCATGTGCCAGCAATGCCCCTCTGCCATGTACATTGGCCAAACTGGACAGTCTCTACGTAAAAGAATGAATGGACACAAATCAGACGTCAAGAATTATAACATTCAAAAACCAGTCGGAGAACACTTCAGTCTCTCTGGTCACTCGATTACAGACCTAAGAGTGGCTATCCTTCAACAAAAAAGCTTCAAAAACAGACTCCAACGAGAGACTGCTGAATTGGAATTAATTTGCAAACTGGATACAATTAACTTAGGCTTGAATAGAGACTGGGAATGGATGAGTCATTACACAAAGTAAAACTATTTCCCCATGGTATTTCTCCCCCCCCACCCCACCCCGCACTGTTCCTCTGATATTCTTGTTAACTGCTGGAATTAGCCTACCTTGCTTGTCACCATGAAAGGTTTTCCTCCTTCTCCCCCCCCCCCCGCTGCTGGTGATGGCTTATCTTAAGTGATCACTCTCCTTACAGTGTGTATGATAAACCCATTGTTTCATGTTCTCCGTGTGTGTGTATAAATCTCTCCTCTGTTTTTTCCACCAAATGCATCCGATGAAGTGAGCTGTAGCTCACGAAAGCTTATGCTCTAATAAATTTGTTAGTCTCTAAGGTGCCACAAGTACTGCTTTTCTTTTTGCGATTACAGACTAACACGGCTGCTACTCTGAAACCACTCAGAAGTTCAGACGATCCTCCTAATAGGACATGCAGGTCTACAAAATAGCATGGGAAAACCTATGGGAAAAGGCTATCTTGTAATATTATTAGCATTTTCTGCTTTTGGGTGGGCTGAAAATGCCCTGAGGACAGCTTTTACCATGGGGTTTGGGCACTGCTGCTTCCGCTGTCTAGATAGAACAAAGATGACTCTGGGTCAGGTAGCTTTTGTGCCTAGGAGACTCACTAAATATATTTATGATGTTGCTGCTTGAAAGGTCTGAGCATGATCCCCAAATACAGTACTTGGGCTTAGTGACTTTCAGAAGTTATTTGAAAGAGAAAAATATAAGAGCCTGTGTAGCTGCACTGAGCAGGCTAGGGAATGTTAACACCATATTTGTATTCATACCCCAGTTAGCACAGCCGCAGCTTCCCAGAACTTAGTAATGGAAGGAAGTGATGCAAGACATTTCTGTAATGACACCTGGGGATATGGAAGAGCAAGTCATCGAAAACATCAGGCCAGTGTTGGTTCTGCATGAAAAGTATGACTCATTGACCCCAAAACTTCTGAGATTGGAAATGAAGAGCAATCTTTAAGGTCCCCGCCACATGCCATCAAACTTTGCAAAGTTCACTAAGTCACTAAACCCAGTTTACTAGCCTTAGTTCATTCCCTACTTCCCTTACTACCTTTACTGATAGGGGGCCTGATGCTACACTCCTTACATTTGCAAATCTCTCAGTGAGTAGACTAAGAGTTGTGCCTGATGAAGAGTGCAGAATTGGTCCCATACCCAAGACATTAGTCTTCAGACAGAAGCTGCTTTCTTTCCAATTAACTGCTTGGAGTGAAATTTGCCGATTTGCAGGGGGGCCACGGCAAGTCCTAGGCACCACCAAAGTCCCACTTAAACATTCAAAACAGAGCTTAAGGTGTGCATAACCCTTGTGGTGGCCCCTCTAGGTACATCTACACTGCAAAGAAAACCCACAGCGCCGAGTTTCAGAGGCTGGGTCAATTGATGTGGGAAATGCTGAGTATCAGATATTTTAGAAATGTGTGCCAAGTAATGGAAAATAACAGTACAAGAGGCGGGGCTGCGGGTGGCAAGTTGAAGGACAAGGCCAGAAGATTTTGGCTAGACTGAGGACTAAACTTTGGCTGAACTAAGGACTAATGAGATAAGCAGCACCTCAGAGTCTTTACCACCACAAGATAATGGAACCCAAAGATAAGAATGATGAGAACATTGGGTGATAAACAACAGAAAAGGAATAAACAAGTGCTGTATATATATGGCTGTGGGAAGGGAAATAAAGTGCTTTTTACCAGCAACTGTGTCAGTTGTCCTGTAAGCCAGCCTGCTAGCAGCAACAAATTGACTCGATCTTTCTGGGCTTGGAGTGTGGGGCTAAAAATAGCAGTGTAGATGTTCCCACTTGGGCTGGAGCCCAGGCGCCGAGACCCTCCCTTCTTGCCAGGATTTGAACCTGGCTCCAGCCTGAGCCAGAATGTCTACACTGCTATTTCTAGACCAATTGCCAGAGCCCCACTAGCCCGTCCATAGATCCAGGCTCTGAGACTTTTATTGCAGTACTGTATAGACATAGCCTTAGTGCACAGATTGAATTTCACCCCTGTGATGTATCAGCACAGTGTTTGAGATGCCTCTGTTGCCAGGGAAATAACAGAGATGTCTCAATCCCTGAAATGACATCATCAGATGAATTTGGGAAGAGCCTTTGTCTATAGTATGGAAACCCCAACCACATATTTCAACACTGGTGCAACTCCACTAGTGATACCAACGGTGGAAGCTATACTGTAGCCACTTAGCTACCAGAGCAAAGTTAGGCAACATGGAGGGGAAAATGTTGAAGCCCAGTTACAATACAGCTTCCACTATTGCTACTATATTGGAGAAATAAGGATCTGATTTTTGCCAATATCCATAGAGTGTTAGAAAAGAAAGAGCTGCTATATCTGATACACACGTGTTCATTATGAAAACAATGGAAAGAGAAGTAGAGTCCAGGACAAATATTCTAGGTGGGGATTTTTGCAAAGGAACCAGTCACTATCTGACGTTCAAATTAAGAGCATGCTGGAATTAAGTAGGTTGGTTGGTTGTGTTTTTGCTTTGTCTTTTTCAACTATCAGAAAAAACTAGCACACCTGCATGTAGAGGAGTTGGCCTGATCCAGCAAAGCACTTAAAAATGTGCTAACTATGTGCATAGCCCTATTGAAGTCAGTGGGATTATTAAGCATGTGTCCAAGTGCTTTGCTGGATCTGGGCTTTAATAACAAGAGCTGAAGTTAATAAAAGCTACATCCATGTTTCTCAGTGCAGAAGATTGCTCAAGCCCTGAAGAGTCAATCTGAGGAGACATGCCTGGCTGTACTCCATATGGAATGAGCTTTTACTGAACTTGCCATAAATGACTATGGATTGCTGGCTGTTTACATAGGACCAGATTCTGCCAGCCCTACTCAGGGGAGCCTCCCACTGAAGTCGTTTGGAGTTTTGATTTAGGGCAACAAGGTTTGGCTGTTTGGCTTTTAGACATAATTTGTTATATTTCGGTGCGTAAAGGTGCCCTGTCATACATTAGAAGAGGGAAAACCCTAGCAGTTTGATGGTCTAACAACTGGCATGTAAGCTTTGGTTTGTGCAACAACTTTAGATTTTGAAAAGCAGCTTTTCCAACACATGTTTAGAATTGGAATGATTTAAAATAAAAAAAATGAAAGATTTCTCAACATAAAAATAAACACCAGTCAATTCTCATTTCCTTATGCTGCTTTTTATATCTGGTCTTCTCCTGAGAAATGGAGCAGGGTCCCAGTAGAAGGGCTTTGCTCTGAGATTAAGGTGCTAACGCACAAAGGGGGCTTACCTGACATGCTTAGGACCTTGAGTCCTGTATAGCTAGCCCATAGTCATCTACCTCCAAGACCTAGAAGTACAGGAGCAGCAAACAGCCTACTGCTCCTCCCTTGTGCAGTGTGAGCCTTGTCTAGTTCCACTGTGGAAGCACATTGCCTTCAGCATTCCCAACCACTTCCCCATGTAATCTTCAGTTGCAAAGGACTCTTCTGTGCAACACACAGGAAGCCAAATTCTTCTCTCACATCCCTGGAGTTACTCAGGATTGAGAATGGTGTAAATGAGAGTCTGGTCCAGTAGGTACAATTCCTAGACTAATTACTTTTGTTAATGAAAATATATTAAGGCAACTGCAGGCAAAGTTGCCATTAACAATGGGTTTCAGAGTAGCAGCCGTGTTAGTCTGTATTCGCAAAAAAGAAAAGTAGTACTTGTGGCACCTTAGAGACTAACAAATGGGGTAAATTCTGAAGTCCTTTCTCATTCACTTCAATGGAAAGTCTTGCCTGGGTAAAGACCAAATAAAAACTGAGTATACAATTCAGGATTTGGCCTAATCAGTTGTAGTGACTAAGATGTTGGATCTGAGGACCAGATTCTCTGCTGGAGAAAACAGGTGAAAGTCAATTGTTAATGGAAAGAATGTGAGTCTGAATATTTATTTTACAGCTCGTATCCACGTAAAGAAAATCTAATCTTGTCAAGCAAAGATGTTCTGTTTTGAACTGCAAACTTTTTTCCTGTGTTTCGTGTGGGTATCTGACCAAGTTGTTTTTCATATGAATTGGGTCATTTTCTTCTGCCTTATAAAGTCATGTCGCATTAAGACTCTGTAATGAAATCCAATGTGACAGTTCTCTCCATCAAGTGGCAAAAGGAGGCTCTTCCCTTAAAGGAATTAAATCTCTTGGAAAATGCATTCTTGTATCTTTCCAAATGCAACTTCTCAGCAAAATGCTGGAAAGATAATTGGACCGTGTTTTGACTTGTAAGTAGGATCTGCGAGGCAATCAACAAGCAAAGTGGGGAGATGGGTAGGGATCTGAGATGCACTGTGATAGGGTGGGAGAAATACCCTTTCCATGTAGGGATCCAGATCTTCTCAGACTGTTACACTCAATACAAGGCACATACAACCTCTTCACTTGGATTGTCTTCCATGCTACCACATTAACCTTTCTTCTTCCCCTTTTCATCTATGATGGGGGCTGGATTGTGCAATTTGCAGAGTCCTGTATAGGGAGCAAGGTGTAGCAGCATCATCTCAGGGAGCACACACAGAGATTGTGCCTCAAGAAAAATATCTTTTCGATGCTTTGTACACATAGCAAGGGGATGGGGAAGGAGTGTACTCTCTGCCATCCATTAGGATGGTGCAGATTGCTGTCCTGGTACACTTCCCCCACTCCACAAGCTGGTATAGAGGGTGTTGCAGACATGGCCTCCCATCTTTCCTGATCCTCTCCAATCCCTTTCAGGCAATTTGCTTGTCAAGGGACAAGGTGGTGAGCAATCCCTGCTCAGAGGGACTGTTATTGTGCCCTGCCTTTGGGCAGGACAGGCAAGACCAGGAAACTTCTGTCCCCCACACCCTGTGGGCCCAGGCAAGAACCAATCATAACCCTGCCCTAAGTGGAATGGCCATGGTACCCTTCCTCTGCGGAAAATGAATTCCATATTCTATATGCAGTAATTGAGACATGTAGGCCTGGCTTGACATGACTAGTTAAACATGGGAGAGGCTTTATATTTTAGAAGACAGGATTAAGGAGATAAATAGATTAACAGTCTGAAAACAAAATGTTTGTGCTAACTAGGTAAATGGGTCAGTGAACTAAAAGACAGAATGTCTGAACTAACTAACACCCAGGAAACCTTTTACAAAGAACAAGATAAAATGGACAAAGTAAGTCGGAAATGTAAAAATGAAGTAAACAGTAAGTCAAACATGGACAGTGCATAGACAGAGTATGCTGTACAGGGATTGGTTCCTACAAAGTAACCAAGTCAGTCCTAAAATGTAGAATGTAATGTATAGTAAATGCAATAAGATGTGTAAATGTATGTAAAGGGAGAGGATTTCTTTGTAACTTTAGATCTGTAATGTATCCTACATCTACGCCCTGCATTTAAGTCTAATCAGTTCAGCATAGCATTGCTATATGCCAAATAAAAATACCTGCATGATGAAGTTTGGAATCAAACTGAGTTCTTGGAAAGCCGGGTAAAATAAAGTCTCGGAAGCAATCCCAACATAGTAGTGCCATGACTCAACCCAACAAGACAGATCCGCCATGTAATGAGATCTAGTCAGAGAGCTATTTATTTTAGAGTTAAGATGTTTAAAATATTAATATTATTGTAATATATTCCAACACAAACAAATGTGTTAAGGTGAAGTTAAGGTTGCATCCACATTATTTGCGGTTTGGGTGCATGTTACCTTTCAAAAATGATGGAATTATCCCCCCCTTACAAATACTGGAAATCCAGGAATGCTGAATTAAAGTTGTACTTCAGATGATCCACCAAAATAATCTTAACTCTGCCCCATAGAGATGCCTGCCTATCAGCTTCTCTTCCCTTTGTTTTGAATATAGAAAATAAGCACCATGAATTTACAATCTGTTTTACATATGACTGTTTTCAGTAGCAGGTGTGGTGATTAGCACCACACTATCTTTTGTTCTTTTCAGGTAAGGGCTCTAAGTGTATAATGTGAGGCTTATATATGCAGAGGTGCTAGCTCATTAGCTAATGGCAATTGGAAGACGAGGTGCCACGTGTAATTTTTTAGGGCCTGATGCTGAAAGGTACAGAGCATCATCTATAAGGCACTGCGTTCCCCAACATCAAGGGTATTTGCAAGTGCTGAGCATTCTGAAAATCAGGGCACTTTCATTTAGGCCCTACCTAAGGATTAAAGAGCCTAACTTTAGGCACGCAGGTTGGAAAATTTTTGCCTTACTTTCTGAGTGCACCAATTTTCCTATGTGTAAAAAGGGGAAAATAGTATTTACTTACAGATGTCATGTAGATATCGTGACAGAAAGTGTGATCATGGGCCTATCCTGTACACCATTACTTCAGCACTGATCCTCTAACAAAAGGGATCCTCTAACAAAAACCCTAATTCTGTTGAAATCAATGGTATTCATGTGGGTTGATACAGTCAGAGGATCAGGACTCTACACAAAATTCTCATTTGCTTTAGCAGGTGTCTTCCCAGATTAGAGAGTGCACAACTGGGTTCATAAATGTGTTGACTAATATATGCTGGCTAGTATATAAATATATCATATTAATAATATGTATTATCTGCTATATATAAAATTAATATGTATTAAGGACGAGTAACATTAAGCACAAATACTGTAATCATGATATAGCATAAACTGGCCTATACCATAATCCTGTTCACTTATGTTAAGTATCCCATAACTCCTTGCATTTGCTGAAGTAATCATTTGGCATAAGCAGAGAGGAAACTTGTCAACATTAAGATAGATTTGTTCTGTGTTTTACTACAAGTTAGGAAGTACCTTCCTGGACCAGTACCTGCAATGCTAATATCCAAACCAAAGAGAAGGAAGAAAGGAATTCCCTAATAAGAATCATCATATAAATAATACTAGCTAAAGTGTATAACTTGAGGCATTCACCTGTGTACGGTCAATGTAACTACTTCACGGGACAGCTCCTTGGAGACTAGCATTGTTTAGAACCTCTTTTCCTGTACATATTAATAAACCTGGCTGACCTTATTTGGTCTTCTGAATATGTTTCATAATGAACCAGAGTGGGGTCAACCAATTGACTAACTACATTATCAACAAGTGCCAGGTATAATCAGAGCATATCTAGGAAGAGAGAACCATTTTTGGCTGAAAAGAAGCTCATGAGTTTGATCTAGGTACCTAACTAATGGCTATATACAGTAATACATTGTTTGCTCTTAAATAGCTGTTTAGCTCTTGTGAACAATCCTCTACTACAGTATTTGTTTTTACCCCATCCCTTCTACTAACTCCCCTGTGTATGGGTGAAAGATTTTCCCTGTATTTCCTTTGTGTCTACTGTTTCCTTTAATATTCAGCTCATTGTGTAATTAAGTCTTTGGACTTTTCATGATTTCAAATGGCTTTTCTCTCTGTTTACCTGCTCTGACTCTTTTAATGTCTTGCAGTATTCAATCCTTTTAATAATAACAATACGTAGCCATCATGGTGACCAGTATTGTCTCATTGTTTCCTTGCACTCCCCCATCTATCTGTCTGTATCTGACTCTTGTCTTATACTTGTAAGCTCTTTGGGCCAGGGATCATCTTTTGCTTCTGTGTTTGTACAGCATCTAGTACAATGGGGTCCTGTTCATGACTGGGGCTCACAGGCCTTATGATAATACAAATAATAATAATAATTAGTAATTTAATAATTTTGTGCTAGAGTCTACCTCTCTTACTCACATGAAGTAGTACATTAGTCCTCAAGTAGTCCTGTTGATTTCAATGGGAATACTTGAGGAACTGGGTATTTACTATGAGTATGGGTGGGAGAATCTCATCCTCTATTATTATATTTAAAAATCCTCTCCAGATGACCTCAGTGGGACTGTTCTCAGCCCAGTCTACTCTTTCAGAACAAAGTAACAGGAACAGACGTGTCGACTTATTAACATCTGCTATGAATCAAGTGTATTGGAAAGAGCCAGTGGATAGAAGTCTTGACTACTAACACATCGATTTCCTCCTGTTTCCTAATAACTTGGTTCAGAAAATTAGCAGGTAGACAAATTATATTTGAGTTTATTTGATTATGTTTAGAGAGAATTGCAATATTTCTCTGTAGCTGCTTCATTGTACATTCAAAGCCAGATCTAGAGAGAACTAAGTGGAGTATTGTTGGACCTATACACTGGTTTTATTATTCTTTGTTCTCTCCCCTTTCCACCTTACCCCAATGATACCTTATTTGCTGTTGCTAGTAGTAGTTTTTCGTGATAATGATAGAGCTGTTTCAAAAAATGAGCACTTAAGTGCAATTAAGTGAATTAGAAGCAATCATTGTGGCCCCAGCGAAGCAAACAAATGTTGAGAGATGACTGAAAGTAGAAGTTTTACTGAACAAAAAAAATTCCATAGAATCCATGATTTGGGATCTTTCTAGAGTAGCAGCTGAAATGCATTGTTCTGAGTCTCTGCATGATGAGAGAGAGCTGTGCTAGTTTTTGTTATTGTTCGCACATTTGGTTTTGATGAAGGTCTGTTTCTGTTGGTACTATCGATATTGGACTTTCAGCATCAGCTTGTGTGGAGAAAATAGTGTGTAAAGATGATAGATCATTAAAGTTTACTTAAAATTGTGGTTCTTGAAGAGTGAGCTTTCTAGTAACGTGGGGTGAAAGACTGTGCATGTAGAATCTGTGTTGCAAAAAGACTCATGTTCTTGGATTCTGTTGAAAGTGCTATAGGTAAATAACTACCCACTCATTCTGATTTTTGCCCTTTAAGTATATTCCCCCCTTCTGGCTGTGTTAGAAGTTCATTCACTAATGGCTGCCTTCTTAAATTGGTGGAAAAATATATTAATTTGATTTGTATTTTATGAAATTTGACATGCAGTTACTGGAAATGATGTAAAGTTGGCCAGTTTTCATGACATTCAAATAAATTATTGGAAATATGAATGCTGCTTTATCAAGCAAATCACAATTACATGGGAAATTTATTATTATTCCACCAAATTATTCCATGATTGTGTAAATCAGGGAAAAGAGAAAATTAGAGAGACAGAGAATTTTGTGGATGAAGCATTCCACCTGTATTTTATGATGGAGAAATTTAGTAGATACTGATGCAGTGGCACATCTGTTCTGAAACGAGCTGGTCATACTGTTCCAAAAAAAAAAGCAAAACAGACTAGTATATGAGGTGAAAAATTCATTTTTGACACATTACATCTCAAGTATTTTGTGCCGCTGGCATTTGGCGATATTAAAATGGGATAGTCCCTGTCTTTTTTTATTTTCTTCTCCTATCTGACCCAAGGCTCATTCTGTCAACATTCCTTCTGCAGGGATGATGTAATTATACTTATTTCTGAAATTGTTTCCAAATGCCCCTCTCCTCTCTATCAAATTCAGAGTCTAGCACCTACTGTAAAAGTAAGATTTTTGTGCTGATAATTTTCTCTGCAAATAGCATCCTCTTGAATATGTACAATAAAGAGACATAGTTGGTTTGAAACCATATCAATTTCATAAAATGAGTTAAAACCGTTTCAGATGCTTCACTTGTCCTGGGGTCTCCCTGCCACTATTTTTGTGGTTTCACAATCACATTTTCCTAATTGGTTTTCTCCCCGCGCTATTGTGTGAAAGACACAGTGGAAGAAGCTGAATAACTGAGGCCATGATCATGCAAATGGATCCATGTGAGTGACCCTTGTGCCCATGCAGAGCCCCACTGAAGTCATTGGGTCTCCACCCTAGGGCCAGGGTCTGCCCATACCAATCTAATTGCAGGATTGTGGCCTAAAGGACAAACTAGGAGAAACTATTAAATTGACCATAGAGTAAAATGCACAGAGTAAAACTATAAAAATATCAGAAGAATATTTTTTCTCCAACTCCTTTCAGTTACAGTAATCTTAAGTGTTTGTTTACTTGATAACTAAAAATCAGATAGGAGTGTGATTCTTTTTTTTTAATTGATGGTGCCCTTTAAAGTGTAGCATTTTAATATGAATACAAAATTGAAATAAGAAATTAAACAATAGATCCTTATAATAGCAACAATCTTTATAAAAAGAAAAGGAGTACTTGTGGCACCTTAGAGACTAACAAATTTATTAGAGCATAAGCTTTTGTGAGCTACAGCTCACTTCATCGGATGCATCCGATGAAGTGAGCTGTAGCTCACGAAAGCTTATGCTCTAATAAATTTGTTAGTCTCTAAGGTGCCACAAGTACTCCTTTTCTTTTTGCGAATACAGACTAACACGGCTGCTACTCTGAAACCAACAATCTTTATGTTTCAGGATAAGAGATCAGGTTCTATTTATATTATTTTTATAAAAATCTAAATATTGATTCCTCCCAAGAATGAGATAGTAGAACTGAGAAAAATAACACAGATTCAAAAATTGCTCCAATAGGAAAGTTTGTAGGCTAGATGACATTGTACAACAATTGTTTCCAACACTTTCACACTCTTTCTACACACACACACAAAGCCTGTCTGACTTATCATCTGCTATCACACCACATGATGTCTAGAGACTACAAAGAGTCAGTCAAGCAGCGTTGCTTCATAGCAAGCTGCCATATCAAGATTAAATGACCTTCCCTTTTCTGTTGCTGTCAGTGTTCAGGGCCAGGAAATGAAAGGTTTGAATCTATTCTCAAACCTGGGTGTTGATGTGCATCTGCTGCTCTGCTATTGGACCACTACAGCAGCAGCAAACAGTCTTTTAAATAGAATATTCAGACCTATAATATGCTTAAATCCATGGTGACCCCCAAGATGAGGCCCAGCTGGCTTTATATACTGTTACATTCCATGTTGTATACACATTCAGAACTGCTAGACCATGGCTGACTTATTGGTGCAATGATCAGAGTCCTTTTATAATGCAAAACCCAAGCCAAATCATTAGCCACAAATCCTGCCAGGTGCTGAGCACCCCTGACTCCCACTCAAATGTGCTGAACTCAGTCATTAACTTCGAGTGATTCCATTGGTACTAGTTGGGTGCAGGCTTTACTTGGATCTTCAGCTGTCTAACCTTTCCCTTTCAGCATGTCCCTCTTCCCTCCATTCTGCCCCTTCAATCCTCTCCTCTCCTCTCATTCTTACCTTTCCTTTCCCTCCATTTCAATCTGTCCGAATTCCACCATGGTATTGGTATCTTCCCCTGATACAAAAATGCTTGCTGGAAGAAATGCTGCTAGGTACTTAGCTGTGTTGGTTGCCTCCACCTTCCAAAATGTTGGAGATCCAACATGCCACATCAGATGCTCTGCCATTATAGCTGCACCCTTTCCTTGCCTCCTCCAAGGTCAGGAACTCCATGCAACGTGTGTGCCAGTTCACTTGGAACTGTGTCTCATTTTAGTCATGTGTGAGATAGTGCCTAACTCTAGTTACTCGTATTGGACTCTGTTTCTCTGCTCTCACTCACATTGGGTAGGACCTTACTGTGTGCTAGTCCCCTTGACTCCAATCCGTGTGACTACCCACAGAGTAAGGTGCTACTCGAGATGAGTGAGTGTGGCAGAATCTGAATTAACTGTTAAATAGGACAGAATTCTGAACCTTCGGCCAGCAGTAAACCTGCTTGCCGCAATCATTAGAATATTAATACAGGGAATGCCTTGGAAGTTATTGTGAAAGTACGAACTGTCCTATCGTAGCCAAAGGCACAGTTGTCTGAAGCGATGACTATATCAGTGTAATGTAAATCCAATCTAATAGTGAGTCATGAGGAGTTTGTATGTTTACAAGTCACCCTGACAGTAATGGTGGATTGTATATTTTTCAGTGGGCAGTAATAGTTATAATTGGCCAATGCAAATGTTCAGTATTGGGATGTGATGTTCAGCCAACCAGCTTCCCAGGGGCAAGCCTTGTTTGTGGAATGCTATTAGAGCTAGTTCCATTTTCACACAAGGCAGGTATGGGGTTCACTTTTGTGCCAGCAAACTTCTCCCATGAACAAAAGTGGTCAAGAATAATTCTGGGTGTTTTCACAGCCTGGCCCAGTCCTACTCTCTGGATGGACACCGATCTGTTGTGAGTGGATCCAACAGCTGGCTCCCACGTGCTTCTAAACTCAGTGACTGGGTCGCTGTTCCTAGTCTGGGCTTCCCAAGCACACTTCCATGTGCAAACCCTGTGTCTGACACCCTTCTTGGGTAGTGAGGCCCTGCACTCTGGCCACCTAGAGCCCAGAACCAATACCACAGCCCTCCCAAACCCCAAATTGCTTAGAGATGTTTCCCCAAGAATCCACCTGGCTGTGGGAGCTCTGTCCCTGAAGGGTGTAACTAGAAAACCAACTGGCAATAAAGCAAGGAACACAGGCTTATCAAAATAACTTCTTATTCACAAACACTTGACTCTTTAAAAAACACAAGAGAATTACAGATCTGTGGAAAACAAGAAGCTCCTAAATGCAACCCCCTGGATCTGCTCTTGTCATACTTGTGCATCTGTGGTTTGAGCCAAGTCCTTAGACCAGGCAGCCCTTCTGTCCTTCTTGGCTTGGCCATTTTGCTTCTGGAGGTAGAATGGGTTCCTCCTGTCCTCCAAGAAGCAGCCTCCTTAAATTAAAGTCTCTCTTTTAGTCAATCTGGGCCACTGCATGTCTCCCAGCCATGTGCTCTGACTGGGGGATTCCAACACTCTGCCACCTCCATCCCCCTTCAGAGACAGGTTTCTATGTAGAGCGAGTCCATTCAAAATCAATAGCACTGCTAGTGGAACCCCTATTGTTCCAGTAGGAAAGAATCATTCAATGCTGATGACCTTGATGCTCAATCACAGCTTCTCTGACAGTGGATCCACATAGTCAAGTCTCTGCTACAAAACAGGTGCTCTAATCACAAGGAAGGTCATAAATGTGTTCATAAAACGAAATGAAATTCTTAATTTGACACAGACCTATCTCCAAACTGTCACAGATGCAAAGGAGGGTATGGAGAAGACAGAGGCAGGTGCAATTAGTTTTAGATGTGTACATGGGTTTGCTTGTGCTGACACAATAGTACTTGCTGTTATTTATGGATGCAAAATGGCAGAGAGATGTTTGTATAGCACCTAGCACAAAAGGGTCCTGATCCTGATTGGGCCCCTGGATGAGACTGTAATGCGAATAAGAAACAGCATTTGCTACTCTGAAACCTAGCGTTTACACTGTATCTGTCGATAGGCTAAAAATGTCCTTTGTGTGGAAGTATGCTTGATTGATGTACAACAGTATTTAACTATTATTCTCTGGTAAAAAAGGGATTTGGCTTTTAAAATGTTCAGATTATGCAGATTCCTCTTTTAAAATTGAATTCTAAAGCCACAAACAAGATAGTAAATGTACTAAACAATCAAACAGTCTATCCTATACAACATTCACTTTCCTTGATTCTATGACCAGAGGAGCAGACTCTGTTGCATGGTTTGGGAAACTCCAGAAATTTCTTGTGAAATCATCTCAGCAAAGTTTCGTTTTAAAAAAACTGGAGAAAATTTTTTGATTTTTTTTTGTTTCTAAATGATTTTTGGTTTTGAAATTTAATTTTATTTAAACACTTTTAAAAACAATTCCAAATGATTTTTTTTTCTGAATTTCATTTAGTGTATGTTGAAATTGTGGCTTTTCCATCTCCAATGAAATTTTTCATGGGATGGAAAATCCATTTTCCTGCTAGCTCTGATTACAATACAAATACAGCATTACAGTAAAATAACCACTTAGTCTTCTCATGTGGTTCTCTCCAGTTGTGTTGCAAATACCCTCCCAGAGTCGATCCAAAATCTCACATCTCCCTACGGCTAGAGCTGATGTCTCTACCTATGAGATTTTACTTACCCATTGAAATTGCACATTACTAGTTCCTCTTCACTCTCCCATGAAAGTGGTTTGCACTACTGTAGATTTACAGTCTCCTTCAGCTCCCATTGAAGTCAGTTGGAGTCTTTCCACTGACTCCATTACCTAAGCAAAGATACCTTTCTTTGAGTTCTTACTCTTTTTCTGGTCAGCTGGAAGAAGTCATGTGATCCTTTCATCTGTGGAGATCAAGATCTTTTGAGAGTTCCAGTAACTAAGAAAGTCAGTAAATTTGTAACCATCTTCTTGGACAAGTGAATCTAAACAGATATGGGGCTATTCAGAGAGAAGTTGACATGATTTGATCATTCTTACATTGACAGCTCCAGTTTTAGTAATGCTATTTGTTCAACTGTTTCTGCTGAGTAAGACAAATGAAGTCAAATGGGAAGTGAGGTGACTCCATAGAAACCTCTAAATGAAAAAATCTCTAGTTTCTATTGTAACAGTTATCAGCATTACAAACCCCCCCCCCCACTTTTCTATCTTGGTGCCCATAGACAGAAATCTCAATTCAACAGCCAAATGTTAAGTGATGTCCCAGCCGTAGCTCAGGGTTCTATAAACACCCAAAGCAGAAGTCTCACTTCCTCCAGGATCATATAAGGTAAGTTACCCACAATGATGATATCAGATGACTTACGTGAGCTCACTCAGTGAATTCACTGCACTTTGCCCAAAGGAAGGGGATGGTTTTCAAGGGCTAATTGGTTGTATATCTCCAGCTCCTCTGACTCAAGGACACACAACCAGGTTTCTATTTAAAAACACTCGACTATGTATTTATTAAAAGTCCTCTGATTGGGGAACAGCCACTTGGCCACTGGCCATTAGACACTTCTGCAGCAGTTTATCCAGCTCAGATATGGATTTATTTTATTTCCTAGAAGCTTATGTCAATATCATGCAGAGTCTTTCATGGGGCTTCCTTGAGTTAGGGGTATGATGGGGGACAGAGTTGGAAGCTAAAGACTCATCTGATGGTCTGGTGAAATCTATGTTTATGGACTCTCCTGCATGCTGCATGGCCTAGGTATTCATCTAGGGAGAAATTCACTGCTGGGTAGACAGCCAGCACATGTACCACTTCAGACCCACATAACCCCAATAAGTGGTGAACAAGCCTTGTGCTGGCTCTCTACAGTGGTGACTTTCACCCTCCAGCCATTCCTGAATAAGGATATGGGAAAGGAGGCTTTTTCCTTTGTGGGTTGGAGGTGCACTTACAAGTATGGGGGTACACTTACAAGTAGTACTTCAGCTTCCTTTGTTGGCCAGATAGACAGAAACAGCTCATTTGGAACCCGGTGAGTCTGTTCTCAGTGGTCTACTGACATAAGCTTTAAAAGGGCTGTCGACTGAAAATCTTTATTAGATGTTGGTCATAAAGCAATAATTATGGTTCTGCATCAGCAGTTTGATTAAATGAAATATCTCAGCGTTTCCACAGAATTCTGCTCCCGCCCTTAGAGGTCAGTGTCTTTGTTCATGCTAACCAACCCAACCTCTAACTTAAGGACACCCAACTCAGCGCTGGTATTCTGGCTGCCCCCTGGAAGGCTCTGGCAGTACTGGAAGAGCAGTGGTGCTGCATCTCCGTGCCGATGTGCATGAAGAGAGCTGGCAAAGGAAGCTTGTACAATGCCTGCAAGCGTTAAGCTGGCTCTAACCAGTGCTATGAGCCCTTTACTGTCTTGGACTCTGAAATTCACTAACCACCCCCTCCCGTTTTTTAAGCACATTATTTACCCAGCAGACCATAACTGCTCTATTTAATTATGTAAATAGGTTTCCTTAGTCTTACAAAATCATCTTTTAAAATTGACAGACTGTAAATGCTCCTTCAAGATCATTCTATTCTGCCTTGTTAACTTTTGCTTTGTTTAACCCAAGGATTGTTGGCCTGATAGACAGACAGAGAGACAGCTCCTTTGGAGCCCAGCCGTCTATGGTTTCAGTGGTTTTCTGTGCATGTTTGTTAAACAGGATGCCTGCTAATAATTATTAGATGTTGGTCATATATTACTATGACTCTGCATCAGCTCCCTCTCCAAAGCAACTCAGCAATTTGTAGTTGTTTCTCCTAGATTGTGAACTTTATGGAAAGACTCCTGCAAATTGCTAGTCTGGGAAGGGGACTGGTCCTGATTTTCCTCTGGTCCTTGTTTTACACTACTGTAAATCAATTGACTTCAACTGATTTAGTCTGGTGCTGATCCAGCAAAGCACATAAGTGCATGAGCAGCTCCCGGGGACAATTCATGCTTAAAGTTAAGCATGTGCTTAAGTGCTTTGCTGGATCAGGGCCAGAATGCTCAGGCTCTTGTGAGACTGAGCACCAAGTGAGAAGAGAATCAGGGTCCCTGTTCTTAAGGTTGAAAGACACAGTATAGTAAGGGCAGTACGTTGTATTTTATTTTATAAAAACATATGCAATTTCATTGTATTCCCCTGGCAGGAGGGGGGGAGAAGGGAAGGAGGAGACAGAAGGAGCAGGTGGCCAGTTTGAGGCCTGACTTTGGGAGAGAATTGGGGTCAACTGCATTCCTGTTGGGGGAGGAGGTGACATGGGGAGAATACTGGGAAGATCATAGCCATGAGTGTACATAATCACATTTATTTTTCCATTCATAGTGTAAGCTTATAATAGTATTTTAAACTGATGGATTTTTTTACCGTTCAAGCTCTAGCAGTGCAGGGATTCATCCATGTTGCTGCAATAAGCATTACATTGGGGGTGGGGGGAATCTCTCCAGTGTTTTAGCTCAGGGAACAGTGGGTATCCTGTCAGCTGATGCTAAACACAAAACTAATGATGCAGTGACATTTTAATGAGAGTGTAATAGACAATACAAGGCAGAACTGCAGAAATGCTTTTTATTCCACCTACATTTATACTACATTTCATCTATTGTCACACTAGGAGCCCCATTGTAAATTAATTTGGCAGATAAATTTACGACAGCAATTTGCCTTCCAGATGTATAATTTATTCATGTCCGAAATAATTTATTATATATTCCCTCAGGCCAATCTTTTTTTCCGGTACCACCTTAGTAAATAAAATTTATTGTTTCCACTGAGCCTTATGTGACTTTGCAGTGGTAAGTCAATAACCACAGGGGAATAGTTTTGGTCACATTATTGGTCACTTATTTGGATGGATGATGGAGTACCTTGTCCCAGCTGTACATATATTACTTTCTTTTGTCTTAGGGGCACTTTTGGGAAGATTAATTAGATCTATCTGCAAGGAAAGATCAGCCTTAGGGATTCAGGTAGCTAAAATAAATGCCAAGGGGAAGAACTGCTGAAGGAGACACTTTGAAAATCAAAGCTATTTTCCACGACATTAATGGGGAAATATATCTATATAGATTGAAAATAAAATAAACCTGCTTCTTAATCTGGGTCATTTTAACACCAGCATGATAAATGCCTCTTATAGACGCTGTGCTAGGGTAAGGATCTGTGCACATGGTTAGAGTACATGGGCCGTATTCTCAGCTGTATGTCAGCATAGCTCCACTATTATCCGTGGAGCTACTCCCAGTTCACATAAGCTGAGGATTTGAGCCATTACCTGTCAAATATATGCAAGGCAGCTTGTAAACTGATCAAGTTCGATGTGTATACACCTTATTTAGCATGAGTTGAATGCAAAATACATTAAATTTGCTGCAATTTAAGTAACAGCTAACTGCATAGCTTGGCCAGTGTAAGCTGGGCTCCATGTACTCTGCAGCATAATGGGATCAACTTCTGGAGCATCTAAATAACATGGAGGAAAAGGCAAAGGACCATTTTCCTCAGCAAGGCTCAGCCATATTGTGGACTTTTGAATGTGGTAAAAGCATTGTATTGCTTGAAGGCCATTTTGTTAGAATGAAATAACTGTACTTGTAGATTTGGGGCCACATTCTGCCCTCATTTACATGAATACTACTCCTATTGACTCTGAAGTGAATCAGCGAAGACAGTGGAATGTGAGGAGAAGGAGATTAGAAAGGGGAATAAGAGAGAAAGAGAGGAAGTAAAGGAATTAAAAGGGAAAGGAAAAAAGCACAAAAGAATCAAAGCAAAACAAAAAGCAAGAAGGCAAGGGAAAATGCCAGGCAGCATTTGATTTCAGTGTCCCCTCCACTTGGAGAATATTTGAGGAGGAGGATGAAATTTGCTCTGGAAATGCTGATGCCTGTCTCCCTATCTATGCTATGAACAAAATGTCTTCATTCTCAAATCTGGGCAATTCACAGGATGTCTGGATCTTTAGGCTTAATTCTACAGAGTTGTTGATCCCACATCGTACAGTACTTCAAGGAAATGTGGCCTTTTGTACAAATGAGATGCTTGCCTTGGAATGTGTATATCTTGCCAGACAAAGCTGATTAGTTAGTATATCTGGGCTTTTGTTTTATGAAGGATACTGTATAAATGCATAGGCACCCAGCAGCCTTTGGGCATGATTTAGATACTAAGATCAGAAGGGACCATTATGATCATCTAGTCTGACCTCCTGCACAACGCAGGCCACAGAATCTCACCCACCCACTCCTGTGAAAAACCTCTCACCTATATCTGAGCTATTGAAGTCCTCAAATCATGGTTTAAAGACTTCAAGGAGCAGAGAATCCTCCAGCAAGTGACCCGTGCCCCATGCTACAGAGAAAGGCGAAAACCTCCAGGGCCTCTTCCAATCTGCCCTGGAGGAAAATTTCTTCCTGACCCCAAATATGGCGATCAGCTAAACTTTGAGCATACGGGCAAGATTCACCAGCCAGATACCCAGGAAAGAATTTTCTATAGTAACTCAGATCCCACCCCATCTAACATCCCATCACAGGCCATTAGGCCTATTTACCATGAATATTTAAAGATCAATTAATTACCAAAATCATGTTATCCCATCATAAAAGTGTAATTTATCTAGAAGGACTGATATCTCCATGTGTTGCTAATGCAAAATGGAGCCTTTAACTTCTAAGCCACTTGTTCTTTCAATACTGTTCCAATCGCTAAAAGTCATGACACTCTGAAGGCTGTTTTGTGGTCTTCATGACATGGGTTGGTGGCTTCAGTACAATATCTAGTAGACAAATACCACATCCCCAGAACACTCACAGCTAGCATCAGTTGAAACCCTTGTTGGCAGTCTCAGCACAACAGTAAAGGAATGAATGGGCATGGAAACTAAACTCCCCTCTAAAGAAAAAGACTCCCTCTGCCACCTCTTCCCTCTTTCCCGTCCCCAAAAAATCTCTTGGCCAGTTTCTGCTCTCTGATACATGTGGGTGATTCCCATCTGCTTGGGTGGGAGCTACACATGATAGTTATCTTAGACTGCTAAGGCCCCAGTCCTGCAAACAATGAGAAATGTGAGTTATCTCAGAGATCTCATATGTGGCTGTGTGATTCTGAATTCTGGATGCAAGGCTGTGTTACGTTACAATGGAGCCATGCAGCCAGGGTGCTGAAGTTAAGGGATGAGGGAGGCTCTCCTGCACAGGTTCCTGGGGAACTGCTAGATTGCCTAGTGGACCGTGCAACCTTTCCTACAAAGGGGCAAAACCTGCCTGTTAGAGCTGCTCTGGAAATGCTTTGTGTAATCTTCCGCCTCCCCTCTCACAAAAAGAAGACAAAAATGAAAATGGTTTTCTTCAGTTTTCATTTTCACTGAAAAAAATAAATGCTGACATTTTTCAGGTTTTGGCCAAAATCTTGGTTGTTACCAAAAACTGGAAAAAAAATGTTTTTGACAGAAGATGAAAAATGTAATCACAAATGGACATTGCTCACACAAACTTCCATCCTGATTGGGGGAAAAAACCACCACATTATTCTTTGAAAAAAATGTTGTGGACAAAAAGCGTCAACTAGTTCTATTGATTTCCCTTCGAAGAAACTACATCTAGAAGGAAAATATCTGTAGAAAAGTGACCAAATGCAGACATATATTCAGCCCCTCCCGCAGTCCTTACTTGGGCAAAATTCCCCATCAGTTTCACCCACAGAGGGCCTGGAGGATCAGCCCAGTCTGTGACTGGTGACTCCCCATTTCTAGACATTTGTCCAGTTGTGGACACTTGCTTTTAAATACTCCAAATAACCAAATTATTGTTTTGAATTTTCCAGAATCAACCAAACAAGGGAAGAGTGCCTGTGAGTGTGCTATGAAATGGGCTCAGCCAAGTTGTTTGCGTAGTTAAATTGCGTCAGGCACAGTTGTGGGTCAAACTTAAGAGTCCTTTTTGCATCATTTAGAATGTATTCTTATGGGAAGGAGATCTGTAAATAACAGCATGCAGTCAAATCTTGCTCATTTTATTTATGAGACAAGGTGGGTGAGGTAATATCTTTTATTGGGCCAACTTCTGTTGGTGAAAGAGACAAGCTTTGGAGCTTATACAGCACTATTCTTCAGGTGTGGGCTCTGTGTAAGCTCCAAAGCTTGTCTCATTCACCAACAGAAGTTGGCCCAATAAAAGATATTACCTCACCTACCTTTTCTTGATAATATCCTGGGACCAACACAGTTACAACAACAGTGCAACATTTTACTCATGTAAGTAGTCCCATTACACTTAAGAGGTGAGCAGGCTTGGGCCCAGTATGAGAAAGAGAAATCTTCTTTTGCTCTTCTGATACCTAGGAAATGGAGGGATTAAAAGCAGCAGCAATGGAGAGGGAGGCATGAAAGACCTCAGACAATACTTATCTCCTGAATACTGTATAGATACACTTTACCAAACTCATCTCTCTTGCAAATACATGGGAAATAGCCTGTTGTGATGCTTTTTCAAAATTTGTGATTCTGCAATGGGTGCTGCAGTTTCTGGTGCAGCTGGAATAATTTCCAGTTCTTCAGATCCTGCCCTGCCGTTTCCAAAACTGCATGAAGACACATGGGAAGGGGAGACATTTTGGCAGTGAGTAGTGGATTAATTTCCGTTACTACCCTAGGCTAACTCAGTGCGTTAGGTGAGTAAGAGTGATTTGATGCTTGATTGTATGTAGTCTCATGGATGGGATGGGGATTTATTTAGACCAGAGGGAATAATGGATTTTTTCAGTTTAGGGATCAACTGAAAAATCTGGGAAAAGAAATTGCCGGTTTGTTTTGAACTGAAACTGAATTTCTTTCCTTCTCACTGAAACCAAAAACCGGGGAAAATTGGTTTGTGTTTGGTGTTTTGGGGTGTTCCTGAGGTGTGTTTCACCCTTTCCTTGTTTGTTTGTAATTCGCTACATTTCTGAGTCAAGGCCCATTTCCGTGTCTAGGTTTTCTGGACCAGAAATATTTGGTCAGGTTCATCCCATTCCACCAGCCTCATGTGTTTGGCCCATGTGCCTGCACTATTGCAGGATTATAAAGGGACCTTTCCCCCTTTGGGAGGCTGAGGAGCTGTCCCTGGAAGAAGTAAGGTATCCTTCCGGCTATACCCTGCCTGCCTCCCTGGACAATGCCCCAGTTAAAGGCCATCCTGGGCACTGTTCCTCTGCGGATCCCCCTCTGCCTCTTGCTCCTTGCAATAGCTGGTGACGCTCTAGCCGGCTCCCAGCTGCAGGGCGAGTGACTCTCCCTTTGGGGAGCCCCAGGAGGGGGCTGGCTGGCTGAAGGCAGGGCGAGCTGGCGGGTGGAGTGATGGATGCTGCCGAGTCCCACGGGAGGAGAGGTGGAAGCGGGGGAAGGGGGGAGTGACTCGCACCGCCTGCGTTTCAGCCCGCCCCGCTCACAAGGTGCCGGAGCTGAGAGCAGCCAGAGCCCGGGTCGCTCGCTCCTGCCCCGCCGCCTCCGCCATGCCCAACTTCGCCGGCACCTGGAAAATGAAGAGCAGCGAGAACTTCGACGAGCTCCTGAAAGCGCTGGGTAAGGAGCCGGCGGGGCGCGCGTCTGCCCCGCGCCGGGCAGCCGGGACCCGGGCCGGGGGCTGAGCCGGCGGGACAGGGAGGCAGCCCGCTGCCCCGGGGAGTTGGCAGCCGCGTGGCTCGGCCCCGGGGGCCGGCTGCCTTCTCCGCGGGGCCGGGGGCTGCGGAGCCCCCGCCGCACGGAGCGGCCGCCAGAGGTGCTAGCCTGGGAAGAGAGGTGCCGCCCGCGGGTGGCCACCAGCCCGCCTGGCCCGTGCCGAGCCGCTGCGCCCAGCCTAGCGCCACGGGCATTGCCATCATGGGCCGTGCCCACCTGTCCCTGGTCGGAGTGATTAACGCACCTGCAGGGCTGTGCCAAACGCCGAGCCGTTCCTGCCAACCCTGCTGATAAAGGCCGTCACATTCCTGAACGCCGGGAGCCGGGGCAGACCTACCGCTCCCAGCGATCAATGCCACGTTCATAATCAATAGTGCCACCGTTTCACTCGCGATCCCGCCGCTGCCTGCAATCCCCTTAATAACAGCGCGATAGCGGTGAACAGCGCTCCAGGCCGTGCCGCAGCGGGGTGAGCGGAGCTGGAGGCGCACGGCTGGGTTAATGCCCTGCTTCCTGGTCTCCCCCTTTGCCCAGGCGTCAATGCGATGCTCAGGAAAGTGGCGGTGGCAGCCGCCTCCAAGCCGCATGTGGAGATCCGCCAGGGCGGGGACCAGTTCTACATCAAAACGTCTACCACCGTCCGCACCACTGAGATCAACTTCAAAGTAGGGGAGAGCTTCGAAGAGGAGACTGTGGATGGCAGAAAATGCAGGGTAAGGGCGAGGGAGAACCGCGTGTGTGTGTGTGTGTGTGTGTGTGTACACACACACGGCCTTGGCTGATGGTGTTTTCCTAACAGAACCCCACTCACCTACCCTGGTAATGGGAGTGGAGTAAGAGTCTGAACAGGACACAACAGACCAAAGGTATGATCCTGCAAGGAGACAGCTTCCCCTGTGTCCTAGGAAAAGCCCTTTGCTCTCCCAGGGTGGATTTCTCTGAGATCTCGGTAATTTTTATATGCGGCAGATAAACACATTTCCACTGGCTCAAGACAATGGCATTGCTGACTTACTCCGTTACTGGGTCTTCTCTGCCTCATCCGTCCCTAATCTGAACTGTTTGGTTTTTGGCCTCAATCTGGCATTGTTCCTCAGGGAGGGCAGTTTAAAATTAAAAGCAGCAAAAAAATATCAGGTCCTAAAGTAAGAGCTCAAGATGATTTTACACAATTCTTCTCCCTAACCCTTGTATGCAGAAATTTTTCTGACTGCTTGTCCTTCTCTGTATTTTAACATGTCCCTAGTGGTGAAAGAGATTCCTTGATGTCTGTCCGTTACCATAACAACACACTGAGGATGAGCACCTAAGATCTCTGCCTTGAGTGCTGTGCAGGATTTAGTGGCACAAACTTGCTCATAACTTTTATCCTAAAACAAAACAGCCTCGCTCTCAAATAAGAATTGCAGGATATTTTAGCTTTTTCCTGATATTCTTTTATCATAGTTCAAATATATATCTTAATTTTTTGCTTAGATATTAATTGCTTGTATCTTTGATCTAATATTGCATCATGATATTTAATTTTATGTAAACTTCAATGGCTGTCCATTGTTATTACACCACTCTTTGTTCAGCATTATCTTTGAGATGCCTCATCTGTTTGTTTTGGTTTGGTTATTACACTTTACTCTGATGAGAAACTCTGGGCCTGATGTTTCCATTGCTTTGTACCTTGTATAGTCATTTACACTTGTGCAAAGTAGGTGTATAATACTACATGCTGATTTAGTTGCAGCTTACATCCAATTTACACTTATATGAATACACAAGACATAAGGAAATAGAGAATTGGTTCCTCTGTGGTGGCAGGAGGGGGTTGTATGAAAAAAGTTCACACAGGACCAGATTCTGATGCCCTTTACTCTCGCTGAGTAGCATCTTGTTTCCCAAGTAGTTCCACTGATGTCAATGAACTACTCATCAATGAAAGTGCTACTCAGTGTGAATAGTGTCATTGATATCAGTGGAACTACTTTCAAAGTAAGATGCAACTCAGTGCAAGTAAAGGATATCAGAAACCACCCCCCCCCCAAAAAATAATATTTTAAAAAGGCAAAATAGTAGCAAAATATTTCTGATCATCCCAGGACCAGCTTCTGAGTTCATCTGCATTGAGGTAAATCTAGAGTAACTTCATCAAGTTTAGTACAATTACTATGGATTTAAACTGGTGTACCTGGGAGCCTGATCCTGGGAGATCTTGAGCACCCGCAACTCCCATTGAATCTCTAGGATGAACAAAGCTATCAAGAAATATGTCACTGGTTTTGTTAATTTCTTTCTCTTGGTGAAAGTAAAATGGAATTTGATCATCCAGAACACACACATATTTGACTATTTTAAATGAAAGTTTTATTGCTACATATGGAAAAACAATAATTATTGCTTTGAAAGTGAGCAAATTTTTAAAATGTAGTTTTCAGTAAATGTTTTCCATGTGTGAAATTATATGAGTGAATTATATTGCTGAGCTCAATATAAAATTGAGCTGTGGCTGTGATACAGAAATTGACAGAAAAATAACATCATAATTTCGTTTGCAATACCTGACAAAATAGCTGATTGTTTATAGATTCTGAAACACTTTACAGGAAAAGAGGGTCTTATTCTGCAGTCTGACTTGATCTATTTTTCACACAAACAAACAAGGATTCAGGATAGTTGGAATGAAAAGCATAATATGTATAACTCTGCCATATTGGTTTTAAAAGGCTATAATTTTGAATAATTGTTTTTATATAAAGGAAATAGCGACTTTTTATATAAAAGAAAAGTTTTTTCCTTTGGAAAGTCAAGGAAATGTTGACTTTAATTTTTTTTTTATCATCACAGACTAATGAATATCTCCCATGTGCTAGTTGTAAAGTGATTACTTGTACATTCATTATGGGGCATCCTTCTGCACAGCTGTTCCACTGCATTTTGTGGAATAATAATTCAACACTAGGAGGAAAAGCAGTGGAGAACCTGTGCTTGCCTGCTTGTTAAACAGTATGAAATGCCATGATTTCTCATCTCAAAATTGCTTTATAGTAATAATTCCAAGTGCTCTGAAAAAATGTCCTAGTTTATTTCAGTTTTCAGACCCTCCCCCATATTAATTTTTTAAAAACCCCAAAATATCCAAATTCTAGTGCAACTACTTTAATTTTGTTGCTTTGTATCCTGCTTGTTAGAACCGTATGTTAAACATACAAGTAACCTGGAACAGTGCCATATAGAATAAAGATTATAAGTGGCAAGTACTGCGTTATTTATTATTCCAAAATGTTACATTTGATTCTAGCTGCTTTTATGCCATGAGGTGGTAAATAACATGTCAGCTCATGCCAGATCTTTACAAAGATGCTAAGTTATTACATGTTAATAAATGAAGCTTCTCAGTTCTCACCATTAAGATTTTTATGAGAATTAAAGGACTTCTTAATTTGGATGCACAGAAATAAACAGAGTTATGTTGAGAAGTCAAATTTGAAATTATTCTTGTTAATTATATGTATATATCTCAAAAACATCCATCCCCAACCTTTGTTTTGATTTTACCGCTTTCTGTTGATATGCCTTTCTCCCTTGCTATTATCTACCATGTGTTGCTCTTTTACTGCAGCAATTATTCTCTGTAGTGTTCATTGTTGTCTCTCTCCCTCATGCTGCCAGGGAATATAATTAATGTTACTAATGGTTTTCTTGCCTGCAGAGTTTAGCCACTTGGGAGAATGAAAACAAGATCTATTGCAAACAAACTCTTATTGAGGGAGAGGGTCCTAAAACATATTGGACTCGGGAATTAGCTAACGATGAGCTGATTTTGGTAAGACCCTTTCACCCTTCCAGTGCATACATTGCACTAATAGGTTTTGTTGCTATGTATTCGGACTGTTACTTTTTTCCATTAATTATTGTGAAACACGCTGCTTTATATTAAATGCATTTGAAAGGCCAGGATGTTCCTAACCCTCTTTAGTGCAATTCACACACAATGGCTTTTTTAAATCATTGTTCTCAGATAACTTACCAAATTATATCATGTTCTTCTGTTTTAGCTGCTTCTAAACACTTAGTGGTAAAATAACCATAATGGGCTAAATCCAATTCTATAAATGCAGAGTAACTCCAGTAATTTCAGTTGTAATTGCAGATTTTATCAGCATAAGTGAGAGCAGAGAATTTGACCTAATTTCTGGAGAACTGCCTGCTTTGATTTACCTGGAAATATATTCTTTTCCTTCTCCTTTTTTTGGTACATGTGTAATAAGTTGCTTCTTATCACATGCTATATGACAAAGGAGTGCCTGGTTACTGTTAACACTATATAACCTCCCTCCAATAAGTTGGAGCATGTCATCACATCCTCTATCACCTCTGACTCCCTGCTCATCTCTGAACTCCATTCAGAATTGCCCTCTGTTTTCAAGATTCCTGGAATCGCTCTTTCTTATGTCTGAGCTCAACTATGTCCAGCTCTAATCAATCTGCTTCTTCAGTCCTTGTGTTCCCTCTGTTCACTCCTACATAACACTCCACACTCAGGCAGGAGAAGGTCAGCAGTTCTGCCTCATGTATCTGGAACTGGATCCCTCCACCTGAGCCAGTTAGGATACATTTACACAGGATACATCAAAGACCCGCGGCACAGCCACAACTGGACTGGGTCAGCTGACTTGGGTTCGCGGGGCTCAGGCTGTGGGGTTAATAAATTGCTGTGTAAATGTTCAAGCTCAGGCTCGAGCCTGACCCCTGGGACCTTCCACCCTTGCAGTACAGTGTAGATTATACCCTCAGTCACATTCAGTCTATTTACTTCTCTTACAGTTGTCATCTTGGTACTGATATCTCTTCTCTGAATCTCACCTCAGTGCCCAGCCCTGCTACAATTGCAGCTGTGATCTGTAACTGGCTAGAGACATGGTCACTTTAACTTGATTACAAGTATCACAATTAAACTTGTGCCCACACAGTAGCCTTTCCCCCACAACAGCAGTTTGCACATCCAGAGTCACTGCATTGCCTGTTTGTATCAGTGCATTCTGGGTAAATCCAGTAAGCTATCCCAAGGATGGTCCAGTGGTTAGAGCACTAGTCTCCGCTGTGGGAGATCCAAGGTCAGTTCTTGCTCTGCCACAGACATCCTCTCTATGCCTCAGTTCGCTATCTGTAAGATGGGGCTAATAGCAGTGCCCTATCTCACAGGAGTGCTGTGAGGATATATACATTAAAGATTGTAAGGTACTCAGAGATACTACAGTGATGAGGACCATATAAGTATCTTAGATAGACAGAACAACAAATTCGCCCTGGTGCAATTTTCTGCAAGTATCGGTTTAAAGCTTAATGTTTCCCAGCTCCAACCTTCTTCTCAGGCCTCCCTCCTCTTCAACACCCCCTTCTTCTGTAATCCTTGCCACAGCTCCCCAGTCAGCTTATCGCAGCTCCCTTCTAGCAGAGCTGGAGGGAGCCCCATTCCTGTGCACCTTGGGGGTCTCTGCAGCTGGGACAGCTGCCTTGCTTGGAGCAGAACCTGTGCTGTAGTGTATGAGCCATGCAGGGCTGGTGCCTGATCCTTTGAGAAGAGACAGTTCTGAGTTTTTTCAGGTATAGCATCATACATTTCACTACCAAGGTGAATTTTTTTTTTACATCTGTGTTTTGTCTTCCCAAAAATCATCTTTGCTCTTTGTTCCTCTTATCTTGGGAAAACTTGGGAAAGGTGTTATTGGTACATCAAGAATAAATCTTGTTCGTGTAAGGCCTGATGGTCTATGGAGGAAGGATCAAACCCCTGTTTTGCAAAAGGTCACGTTAACACTTTTAAAAAAGGAGTTTTAAAGATGCTTTCTCCGCTATTATTTATAATAATCCCATTGGAAACGTGGCAATGGAGCCTTCATATTTAATAGCATTATTATTCTCTATCACAGATTTATTAGTACAGAGTTTCTCAGAAATGTTAGCATGGGGCGGGGTTCTTTGGTTTTGGGTTTTTTAAGTATTGAAAACTTGGATTTTAAATACTTTTGAATAAAAATGGATATAAAGGATTACATGGGATGTGCAAACAAAAAGGGAGGTGAGGAGGGAACTTGTCAAAGTTCAGATTTCTTACCTTGAGAGTATCCTTAATTATCCTTAACCTTTAAATTAGACTACAGATACAGGGCCAGATTCTGAGGTTATTTACACGAGAACACTATTCCCTAGAGTTATTTTGGATTTATATCAGTGTAATCAGGACCAGAGTCTGACCCAGCATATGTATTTCATGTACATGTCTAAAAATGAAGATTTATGGTTGAGGTTATTTTAAAATAAGGTCTTTTTTCCTTACTTCCTAATTGTGAGTCTGTTGTTTTTTGCTGTTGTTGCACTTTTTGGTGACATTAATGAGCTGTCAATCACTCATGCAAATTAGGAGGGACAAAGGGTCTGCTCTTACCCAGAATTAAAGGTTGCTGCCTTCAAATATTAGCTGTTCAAATTAGAATAATTTATCTTCTATCTTTTCTGTGTTTCTTCTTTCATAACTGCTCAGCCCCTTATCTGTATCGCAAATGCTATATAGTAGATGATTTCTGAAGCCTGGCTTTAAAAAACAGCTTCAAACCAAATTTTGCACAGTTCACATGTCACACAGGGGTTCTCGGAATCAATTATAGCCAGGGTCAAAGATCAGAGGTTTGAGGTGTCTGAAACTTGGTTTCTATTCCCCTTCCTCTCCCTGGAAAATTCATGCTATAGTTGATTAAAACTGGTGAACTGTGAAGCATAGACGAATGATTGAACATTTTTAAATGATATTTCTGGATTCTGAAATTAAACATGACAGATAAGATGGTCCAACCCAGATTGGAGAGAGATCGCACAGCTGAGTGCCAAAGTGTGTCTGTGTGGGTTTAAGCCTTGGAATTAAACCACTTAAAGGTTTAATCCTTTCTATATTTTAAAAAAGTCTGATCTTAAGTAATCAAGTGGAGGGTCTGCTCCCCGGGGCTTAATTTTTGCTAGGGCTTGCCAGTGCTGAGCCCCAACCTCTAGGCTTGGCAGTTCATAGCTCTGGCAACTCTTGGCTTGCTGCATCAGTTATGAAAGTAAAAAAGATTGCTTTAGCCCCAGCACCTCTTTCATTACAAATTAAACATTGCTTCTCCCACTGAAGTCAATGCGGGTTTTGCCATTCGCCTCAATAAAAGCAAGATCAAGCCCAGAATCCAGTACCCATACATGTTTAAGTACTAGAGATACCTGAAGCATTATTTGAATATGCATCCTGTTGTATTACCATTTGTAATACAGCTGACTGACTGATATAGGTATTTAGTCATACAAGTTAGGAGATAGAGTTATCCATTGGATAGACCACTGGACTACAAGTCAGGAGAACTGGCTTCTGTTCTTGCCTTTGTCACTTCCTGTGTGACATTGGACAAGCCAACAATTTTCAAACTTGGGTATTCTAAACTTAGGCACCTGAATAAGTGGCCTGATTTTGAGAGGTACTGAGCATTGACTTTGATGGGCACTATAAATGGTAAATAATTAAGAGGACAGGTCACTGATACAGAGCAATCTGGCTCACTTGGTAAGCTGGTCACAAGCAAATAATATATCTTTTAATACAGGTGAGTGTATGCATATATCTAGGAACAAAGAATGTAGGTCATACTTACAAGGTGGGGGACTCTGTCTTGGGAAGCAGTGGCTCTGAAAAATATTTGGAGGTCATGGTGGATAATCAGCTGAACTTGAGCTCGCAGTGTGATACTCAGGTCAAAAGGGCTAATATGATCCTTGGATGCATAAACAGGGAAATCTTGAGTAGGAGTAGAGAAGTTATTTTATCTCTGTATTTGGCACTGGTGTAGCCACTGCTGGAATACTATGTCCAGTTCTGGTGTCCACAGTTCAAAAAGGATGCTGATCAATTGGAGAGGGTTCAGAGAAGAGCCACGAAAATGATCAAAGGATTAGAAATTAATGTTAGTGACACAGTCATAGACTCCAGGAGCTCAATCTATTTATCTTAACAAAGAGAAGATTATGGGGTGATGTGATCACAGTCTGTAAGTACCTTCTTGGGGAAAACTATTTGTCTGCTAGAGGGAAGAGCCCATTATCAAAGGTATAACAAGATCCAGTGGTTGGAAGTTGAAGCTAGACAAATTCAGACCGTAAATAAGGTATATATTTTTAACTGTGGGGGTAATTAACCATTAGAACAATCTACTAATGGCTGAGCTGGAACCTCCATCACTGGCAATTTTTAAATCAAAATTGAATGTTTTATAAAAGATATGCTCTAGTTCAAACAGGAATTGTTCTGGGGAAGTTCTACAGCCCACATTATGCAGGAGGTCAGACTAAATGAGTACAATGGTCCCTTCTGGCCTTGGAATCTATGAAAAAGCTGTGGAAGTCTCTCTATTCAAGTACTGGGGACCTGAGCTAATGTCCCCTGATGGCAATGGGAGCCTGTTCATGGACTTTGCTGTGCACTGGATCAGGTCCTGGGTGAAACTGCAGAGTGTGAATTGATGGATTATCTCATTCTGCCAGGAAGTGGGGCCTGCAGCAGAGCCAGGCTCCAAACAGCTTCATCACTAGAGCTGGCCAGCAGCAGGCTGCCTGATTGGCCATGTCATCTGATTGGCTGGCAGGGCTATGTTGTAATTTCTGAAATAATAAACTTAAGACACTATAATAATTTACAGTTAGATACAGCACCTACCCCAGCGCTTTACAAACATTAAGCCTCACTGTACCATTGTAAGGCAAGTTTTATCCCTATTGTACAGATGGGGAAAATGAGACAGAAAAAGGCTCGTGACTGTTTGAAGGTTATACAGTAAGCCAGTGGCAGAATATATTAATATAAACAAAGTCTTGAATTCCACCCATTATGCTGTTATGTCTAGACAGAGCCAATTCCTGGATTCCTATGTTTCACAGGATAGCTCTTTTAAATTTGTACTTGCTAGACAGAAGCAAGAGACTGGTTAAAAGGCAATTATTTGGGTTTGGATCCAGATTATGTTTAGATGAAAATTCAGGTTTGAAGTTTATGAGAAAGGATGGGAATATCAAAAACATCTAAGGGAATTGTGTGCCCAGTTCCCATTGAATTATATTGGGTGTTAGGTGCCATGTTCACATGGGCCCTTTTGAAAATCCCATCCTTTGTCATTAGCATTGGTTTCAGATTTGACAGTGCTGGACTCTTTCAAGATGCTTTTTGGAGATTTCAGCCCGAGACAGGCTGGACTGTGTATCTCGATTTCTACCCCCTTGCATAATGGCATTCTTATGAAATCTGCTGTGCTGATAAGATTTCTTCCACATCTCTTCAAAACTAGAACCAAAACCTTAGGGGCAGATTCAGATGGAGAGTCTCTCCTGTCTCCTCAAACCACTCCCCATGCCTAAATCCAATGAATTTCAGGGCAGGGGGTTGTTGGATTACAATCCCTCAATCTGAATCCGTACCTAAATTTGAGCCTCTTTCTATCTAGCCATTTCAGTTTGAAAATGAAGGATTACACAGTGGCTGAAGGGTTTATTTCCCTCAGTTTCTCATTGTAGGGCTGCATTTGATAAATTAACTTTCATGCAAGCTGGTTGTTTATATTTTTAGCATGTAACTTTTTTAAGCATACCTTTAAAAATGGGCTGAATTAAAGAGCAATGTTCCCATGATTTTTTATTTTTTGTTCAGTGGCTGCAGCTCAGCAAGGCTGATTGTTGGTCTTCAGAAATTACAAGGATTTTATATCGCTGAGCAAATTTGCCAAGATTCCCCAGAACTAATTGCTGGCATTTCATTTTGCGCATGTAGAGCACAGCAGTGAGGCTAATGCTCCAAGGATCCTGCCATTTGCCAAGTGCTGGCACATACAGTTTATATAACATGTTTTACTGTCTTATACATTATAAGGTTTATTCTGGTCTGTGCCCAAACATGATGTTTGATTTTAGTTCAGATAATAAACTGGAATCATAGAGACCGAGTCCTGCCTTTCCTGAACAATGGAAGCTCCCATTGAAGTTGACAGGTGTTCTGCTCATGAAGTGGCTGCAGGACTGGACCTATACTGTGCAGAAGTCAGAGCTCTTCTGAGTCTCCATTAAAGTTTCAGAGTAGCAGCCGTGTTAGTCTGTATTCGCAAAAAGAAAAGGAGTACCCGTGGCACCTTAGAGACCAACAAATGTATTAGAGCATAAGCTTTCGTGAGCTGCAGCTCACTTCATCGGATGCATTTGGTGGAAAAAGCAGAGGAGAGATTTATATACACACACACACACACACACACACACACACACACAGAACATGAAACAATGGGTTTATCATACACACTGTAAGGAGAGTGATCACTTAAGATAAGCCATCACCAGCAGCAGGGGGGGGAGGGAGGAAAACCTTTCATGGTGACAAGCAAGGTAGGCTAATTCCAGCAGTTAACAAGAATATCAGAAAAAAGAAAAGGAGTACTTGTGGCACCTTAGAGACTAACAAATTTATTAGAGCATAAGCTTTCGTGAGCTACAGCTCACTTCATCGGATGCCGAAAGCTTATGCTCTAATAAATTTGTTAGTCTCTAAGGTGCCACAAGTACTCCTTTTCTTTTTGCGAATACAGACTAACACGGCTGCTACTCTGAAACCTAAGAATATCAGAGGAACAGTGGCGGGGGGGAGGGAGAAATACCATGGGGAAATAGTTTTACTTTGTGCAATGACTCATCCATTCCCAGTCTCTATTCAAGCCTAAGTTAATTGTATCCAGTTTGCAAATTAATTCCAATTCAGCAGTCTCTCGTTGGAGTCTGTTTTTGAAGCTTTTTTGTTGAAGGATAGCCACTCTTAGGTCTGTGATTGAGTGACCAGAGAGATTGAAGTGTTCTCCAACTGGTTTTTGAATGTTATAATTCTTGACGTCTGATTTGTGTCCATTCATTCTTTTACGTAGAGACTGTCCAGTTTGGCCAATGTACATGGCAGAGGGGCATTGCTGGCACATGATGGCATATATCACATTGGTAGATGCGCAGGTGAACGAGCCTCTGATAGTGTGGCTGATGTGATTAGGCCCTATGATGGTATCCCCTGAATAGATATGTGGACAGAGTTGGCAACGGGCTTTGTTGCAAGGATAGGTTCCTGGGTTAGTGGTTCTGTTGTGTGGTGTGTGGTTGCTGGTGAGTATTTGCTTCAGATTGGGGGGCTGTCTGTAAGCAAGGACTGGTCTGTCTCCCAAGATCTGTGAGAGTGATGGGTCGTCCTTCAGGATAGGTTGTAGATCCTTGATGATGCGTTGGAAAGGTTTTAGTTGGGGGCTGAAGGTGATGGCTAGTGGCGTTCTGTTATTTTCTTTGTTGGGCCTGTCCTGTAGTAGGTGACTTCTGGGTACTCTTCTGGCTCTGTCAGTCTGTTTCTTCACTTCAGCAGGTGGGTATTGTAGTTGTAGGAATGCATGATAGAGATCTTGTAGGTGTTTGTCTCTGTCTGAGGGGTTGGAGCAAATGCGGTTATATCGTAGCGCTTGGCTGTAGATAATGGATCGAGTGGTATGATCTGGATGAAAGCTAGAGGCATGTAGGTAGGAATAGCGGTCAGTAGGTTTCCGATATAGGGTGGTGTTTATGTGACCATCGCTTATTAGCACCGTAGTGTCCAGGAAGTGGATCTCTTGTGTGGACTGGTCCAGGCTGAGGTTGATGGTGGGATGGAAATTGTTGAAATCATGGTGGAATTCCTCAAGAGCTTCTTTTCCATGGGTCCAGATGATGAAGATGTCATCAATGTAGCGCAAATAGAGTAGGGGCATTAGGGGACGAGAGCTGAGGAAGCGTTGTTCTAAGTCAGCCATAAAAATGTTGGCATACTGTGGGGCCATGCGGGTACCCATCACAGTGCCGCTGATTTGAAGGTATACATTGTCACCAAATGTGAAATAGTTATGGGTCAGGACAAAGTCACAAAGTTCAGCCACCAGGTTAGCCGTGACAGTATCGGGGATACTGTTCCTGACGGCTTGTAGTCCATCTTTGTGTGGAATGTTGGTGTAGAGGGCTTCTACATCCATAGTGGCTAGGATGGTGTTTTTAGGAAGATCACCAATGGACTGTAGTTTCCTCAGGAAGTCAGTGGTGTCTCGAAGATAGCTGGGAGTGCTGGTAACGAAGGGCCTGAGGAGGGAGTCTACATAGCCAGACAATCCTGCTGTCAGGGTGCCAATGCCTGAGATGATGGGGCGTCCAGGATTTCCAGGTTTATGGATCTTGGGTAGCAGATAAAATACCCCAGGTCGGGGCTCCAGGGGTGTGTCTGTGCGGATTTGTTCTTGTGCTTTTTCAGGGAGTTTCTTGAGCAAATGCTGTAGTTTCTTTTGGTAACTCAGTGGGATCAGAGGGTAATGGCTTGTAGAAAGTGGTGTTGGAGAGTTTATTTTCCTCTGTCTAGGAACTGTTCTCATGGTCCAGCAGTGTGCAGAACTCAATGGGTGTTACATGTAGGGAAGGGCTTCAAGATCTGGGTTTTTTGGTAGTTTAGAGTGGAATGTTAAATTGATTTAAGGCTTGATTGTGCCATTCTTATGAAGGGGACCACTTATATGATCAGTCCTATTGATTTTCATGGGACTTTTCACAAGACTAGATGCTCACCAATGTATGAGATGCATAACTGTGTCCTTAACATGTATCTGTGAAGCAAAGTCATGTGTAACTTCAAAGAAAAGGAGTGCAGAAAGTATGAGTATGTCCCTCCAACACGTAACTTTCTCTGCTCAATAATATGTTTTAATGCCATTTCACTAATAATGCTAATATGCTAAACTTTTAGGCTTTTCAAAATTTTCCAACATGGGTGCCTAAAGTTAACAACTTAAATCCACATTTAGACACCTAAATAAGTAGCTCTACTTTCAAAGGGGCTGAAAATCAGATCACTTATTTAGGTGTCCAACTGTGGATTTAGGTGGCTAACTTTAGGCACACAAGTTTTAAAAATATGACCTTTACCTATAAAATATAAAACATCAGAGCTAAAAAATGCAACACATTCCTATAGCATCTGAGAAACCACATAATCTAGACTGGCTCTTCAGGGAAGGAACAATGTCTAGCTCTGTTTGAAGTGTCATGTCAATGGCAGCTGATAGGTGACCATTAGCAATGAGTCTTCTAAATCCTGTGCAAACGTGTTTGATCTCTTTGCACATGTAGCTAGGGAAGAAGTCTATAGGACTTTTGCAGAGAATGTGTGCACAAAGTCAGTTTTATTTTGTTTTATTTCTATTAGTATTATTTTTATTCTAGTAGCACCTAAAGGCCCAACCCCCATTGTGTTGGGCACTGTACAAACATAATAAAGAGACAATCCCTGCCTCAAAACTCTTATAATCAAAATAAAATTGCTTAAAAACATCACAGCAATAAAACTCCTTGGGGGTACCATTCCTACACTCCTTTTTCTGGCATAGCTACTGCTGAAGTTATCTGGCATGTGTGCATATTTTTGCAAATGTTGTCAGGAAGCCATGTTAAAGTGGGGTAAATCTGGTGGGGTATTAGTGCGCAATGCTGGATTATATGGCTGTGGGGAACTGGTTGAATCCTTTAACTGTCCATTTCCAGGAAATGAGTTTGCCTCAGACAGATTCCGAGTCGATAAGTGTCCATGTCAGAAATCATCAGCAGAATTGGCAAGTTTATTGGTAGACTCAGCAGAGGGGCCGAGGATCAAATGGGCATTGCAAGGAGACCAAGCTACTCTCTCACTCCCAAAGGAGAAAGCTCTAGGTCAGGGTCAGGACTTCCCGTCAGAGCAGTGTGGGGATACTCACATTGATGCTGTCTACACTATAGCTGGAAGAGGGATTTCAGTCTGTAGGTCTGTCATGTCAACGTCTTGCAGCAGCATTATACAATTACAGGTTTTATGTATATACTGGTATATATGGACCAGATCTTCAGCTGGTGTAAATCAGCATTGCTCCATTGATCTCACTGGAGCTACACTGATTTACACCAGCTGAGGAACTGGACAGCTAAGCAGTCAGTCTTGTACGTGCAGTCAATCTAATCTAAATCCCACCCTAAGCACTCTTAATTCAGACAAAGCCATTCAAAGATTTTGACTGTTTTCAAATATAAAAGCCTAGTACATTCCAGCTTCTCTTGCCATTCACAAATGCATACCAAGAAACTGTAGAAAAATTATGAGGTTCCAGGCTATTAATCTCTCTGGCAAACTTCATCATGTCTGGGAAAGAGAACCACCTCCAGTATATTACCCTTTCAAAACTTACGTCTTTGCTTCGGCAAAGCTACAATTTAATGTCTGCTATACCACTAGCTGTTATGGTAAAATTAATATACTCCTGAAAAATTGTATGTAATTTTTGCCTATTACCTCTCTGCTGATTGATTTCTGTTTCTTTTCAAGACTTTTGGTGCCGATGATGTTGTGTGCACAAGAATTTATATAAGAGAATGAAAAACACCAATTGACTTGTCATCTAGGATGGAGTGGAGGATTAAGAGGCAGCCGTTGTGAGAAATCCTGCATAATGAATATCTATGTGTACTGTTACTAATGCAGCGTTGTATGTGACCAATTGTGTCATATCAGAACCCCTATCTGCTGTTAAGTGTATTTTGCTTTTGTTTTGCATAACAAACATTGTTCCTTTTGACTCTTATGCCATCACTTTTCTGTCTACTTTGTATTTGTAGTTACAAATTTGTATCAGTTATTAAATTTATTGGGCATAATTCACAGCTGTTTTGTTAGTTGTTTTGGATTGAAAGCCCAACAAAACATCTAGGGCTAGTATGGGCCAACTGGACACAGCTCCATGTTGGGGGCAGTGCAGCATCCCACTGGCCCTGGGAAGCACTGGAGGCTCTCTGCATGCCTTTCAGAGCTCCCCAATGTGTAAGGGGAGTGCACAACTGCTACCCCTTTTTAAGGGATGCAGCATGCTCCCGCAGAGCCATGGCTCTGCTTACTCTCTACCCCTCCACACCCCCTTTAGGGCACCAAGAGTGAATAATCTCTATGCTGCTTTGAGTGGAGGGACTGCCATTCTGTTGCAAGCCATGCAGTGTGGGGAAAGCTCCTCCCACTACATTTCCACAATATAGCTAGGCAGGAACTACCCTTTGAACACTGGCATCAGTCCACCTTCCCCAGTGGTGACAGCCATTAGCCACTCACAGTAAGACCCCCCCAGCTACATTTAAAGGCAAACAATGTTTTCATAATTTCTCACAGTGATTGCTGTCACACCAGGACATCTTGGATCTGCCTAGAGAGCAGTCAGACCCTAACACACCTTGCCTACTATCCTTAAAGGGTAGAGCGGAGGAAAGCCTACTGAGACCTCCCCCCACTCCCCCACTGAACTTTTCCTTTTGTGGGTCACTTATAACACTGAGAATTTCTTATGGACCCACAGCGTCTCTCAGCACCACCTTCCTGCTCACTACTTGTGACTTAGTATTTCAACCTGTGAAGAGCCAGAAAGGGCTTGGTGGACCATAGCTTGAGAACCACGGAAAGTATCTCCATGCCTAGAGAGTGGAGCTCAGACACCAGCACTGTTATGGTTTAGATCCAAGCTGGAAGTATTTTCAGAGCTAAGATGATGATGTGTGCATCATCAACTAAGATGCAAATGAGCCAGGCACTCCATTTTTTTTCCCACAGTCTCCCCCTCCAGTATTACCACAGCAAATGTTGCTCTTTCCCTTTAAAACATATATAATGAAGTGTCCAGGAAAATGGAATAGAAAAACTGGCTATTTCTATCCCAGGGAGTTCTTGCGAACAAACTGCCAACACTGTTAATTAGCATGGTGTTTTTCTGACGGGGATAAGAAAATTAGTAGCTTTTAGAAATGCATCTGTGGATAAACCCTGCTACAACCAATACCCACAAAAATGTACAGAGCTACATACCGCTGCAAATCTTGCATGCATTGTGTGGCTTTCAGAGCATCCCACAATGTGCCAGGTTAAAAATATCTGTCTATCTATACAGAATCTCCCATGTCCTCAATGTTCCTCTGGTATCTGAATGAGGAATCCCTGGGTACTCTGTCTGTGAAGATCCTCCTTCAGGTTCATTAATAATATGAACTGCAGCATGAGTAACTTGCTTCCTGCAACATGGAGAAAATGCATCTTACAGTTACATGGAACAAACATTTGCCCTCAATGTAATAATTATCAAAACATGTGGCTTTTTTGATAATAATACACACCACTTAGACAGGAAGTGAAGAACAGCACATCCATTTACTTGCAGAGAAAATGTAGGTGGGCTGAATGTCATTTCCCTACACTAGAATTTGATATCACAGTCAACATCCTTATTTTTCCAAAAATAAATAAATGTGCCATAGAGTTTTTAATAAGCACAAGTAGCCAGGACCCTGGTTTTAAAGAACGGTCCAGGAGCATAGTATCCTATAACAGTGTGCTTGGACATGTTTCAACTCTAAACCAAAGGAAAGAGTCCCAACTTCCCCCTTGCTAACATCATATCATGCAGCACCTGATTTTCCTGCAAGGATCCTTTTCCAAGTTCTGAACTGGCTTGAATTACTTAATAATAATAATAATAATAATAACAACATGCAAGAACAATCCTACCAGAATGGGGCTGTTACAAGCTGAAGAGAAAATTTGCTTAGTTGAGGAAAAATTGTTGAGGGGAAGAAATATTTTTTAAGAATTGCATTAGTCCATTACAATGTCCCTTCCAACAGTAATCCATGGGAGAAAGAATAGTCTTGGCTTTAAGGCACTGGGGTAGGATTCAGGAGAGCTGAGTTCAATTCCTAGTTCTGCCATGGATGTGCTGTGAGAATTTTTGGGCAAGTCACTCATGATCTGATTTTTTCAGACATATTGAGCACCCTGTCTCCAGCTGAAGTCACTAGGAGTTGCAAGAGATTGGCACATTTGAAACTCAAGCCACCAGTTTCTCAGTGCCTTAGATCTATAAAATGGGAAATATACTACCCTAGTTCACCAGGGTGTTCTAAGGGGCCTAGATACTGTGGTGATGGGGCAAAACAGATAGAGAGGTCCATAAAGATAAGAGAGAAGATTTATACAGGCAGACCGTCAGTATCTGAAACATTTGGACCTAATCTGCACCAGAAAACGTTTGCCTGTATAGCTATACCAGCGAACCTTCCTAATGTACACGCAGCTTATACCTGAAAAAGGGAGCTTTTGCCGATTTAGCTTATACTAGTCCCACGAATGAAATAAGCAATACTGGCAAACGCACTTTTTTGTGTTATAACTGTGTCTGTTTTAGGGCCAAGATTGTTGCTTAAATCGGGGGAGTTAGGCACTTAAACACCAGTGAAGATCTTGGCCTAGGGCTTTTGCCAGAGTAGAAATGTTGTATAAACAAAATCGCATCCCTAACTAACATTGCTATCCCAGGAAAAGCTTCTAGTGTAGACCAGGCCCCGATCGTCTGTCTTCTGGAGCCTTTACCAGATTTGTCTCACACTACTTACACCTGAACGGAATGGAATCTACCTTGTAAGAGACCGTTTTTCTCTCTCTCCACACAAAATATGGCCATAATATGTAGCCCAGCAGAATGTGGCCCAGCACGTTTGGCTCAGATGGACAAGTCACACACTTGTCTGGAAGGGAGAGCAGAACCCGAGGTTGATTATGACAATTGGCATATTTTATCCAGAGCTTCTTAATTGTTTTTAAATGTGGTCCATTATAGATGCATCTGAAGAGTAACCATGGCCTCCTAGTCCTGCACTCAGCTATGCCACTGGGATTGCTCCTCAGGGCAGGGTGCCAGCCATTGGATCCAGCTGAAGGATCAGGCCATCGCTCTAACGTTCCCTACAACAAGTGAAAGTATTTAATGGAAGCCATGACCCGTGAGACTAGGAAGGATAGTGCTAAATGACTGCTGTTCCAGCAACTATCCTTTTGAGAGTTTTCATGTTGATTGTCAAAAATGGTCAGATATCCATCCAGTTGGCAATTGCTCTGTAGCAAAGCACGAGCAGTAAATCTGAGTTGTGAGGTTATGATTAAAAGCAGATTCTTGAGACAGGGATCGATCGTTTTGTGTAACAGGAAATGTATCTGCATTAGTGCTGGAAACTAGCCACAGAAATGAAGTTTTGCTTGTAGCTTGGCATAGCAGCAGTTCCCTACTCTCATAATGCTGTCACAGCAGCTTTGCAACTCTATTGATTTAGGGTTACCAATTTTGGTTGGACATATTCTTGGAAGTTTCATCACATGACATAATCTTTAATTAAAGATTAATCTTTAAATCCTGGAGACTCCAGGGCAATCCTGGAGGATTGACAATCCTATTGTGTGGCATTGCATTAGATTTGTGCCGGTGTAAATTGAGAGCAGACTCTGGCTACACTCCAATCAGAGGTGTGACTGCAGCAAATACCCAAGCTAGCTTTGCTCTAGCTAGCTCAAATAACAATAGCAGTGAAGTTGCTGCAGCACAGGTGTCAGCATGGGCTATATACACCCACATGGGATCCTGGGTATGTAGTTAGGTGGCTAGCCCATACTGCCATGTTGAGGTCACACCTCTGATTGCAGTGTAGATGTACCTTCTGACCCAAGGTGTTTGTTTTATTCTTACAACAAACAGTTGGAAGATCACAAAAGTCAAACAGCATTAGTGAGTCCCCTGACTCTTTACAATACAGCAATATTCTAAATCTAATTGCAAGGGATTTTGAATGACCATTGGCCAAAAACCTTGAAAAAGACTTCTGGCTTTTTTTATTTGCTGCAGTTAAGCCACTTTTGGGAATTATACAATTTCAGTGTAGCAGTTACAAATAACCTGCACATCTTTGGCACATTCCAGCTCAGCGTGCTGTACAAACATCAGTGTATGATGTCCTTCAGAACATCTCTGTGAGTGAAGGCGGGAGGGTATCGTTATTGCAGCTTTACAGAGCTTTAATACATTATTAAGGGTCTGGTCCAAAGCCCACTGAGATCAAAAGGACTCTATTTACTCTGACTTCCATAGACTTTGGCTCAGGGCCCCAGGGACATGCCTAAAGGCACACAGCAAGGCTGTGACAGAACCAGGAGGCAGTTCAGTGCTTTAGCCAGCAGGCTATGCCCCTCCTGCAAAGCAGAAGCTACTTTTGCCATCACCAAGCTATATTCTGCAGGCAGTGAGTGTCAAAGGGCTTAGTAGCACTTGAGGTGAAACGTGCAGTTTGCCACTGCCATCTGGACACATGGGTGGCTGAATGATTGCAATAAGCATAACTGTTCACGGCGTGTCTGCTGTCTTACCAATCCACCTCAGCCTGAGGCAGTCCTACTTCTCATCTGATGACCAGTGCCTGTTACCAAGTGTCTTTCTGCTTGTGTAGCTAGGAAATGTCTGACAATGCAAGAGAATGCGTGAGGGAAACGATCTCCCATGAGTTGTCACATCTGATGATGACACAAACTTGGGGCATTACTATTGAATACGAATTGCTTATACAGAGCCAAGAGAGAATGAGGTATTCCCTAAACATGTCTGAAAGACAAGATCCCTGCCTGAGGAGCTTGCAATTTAAGGGCCTGATCCTCCGAACACTTGACCAGTCTGTGATGTTGAACTCCACATGCTTTATGAAAAGATGCTTGGAATGTGAATATAACGTAACAGTCTCTTGTAAAGTATCATTACAAATCTTATAGTCTACTGAGTTTGTTCATCCTATTTGTATGAATGTCTCATTCTTCTATCTAAAACTAGAAACATGACGTTAACTCTGAGGTCCTATTATAATTATGCAAGGTGTGGGCCATTAATGGTGGTTTAGAATTTTGATGGCATCCATTGACTAGGACAATTGGCCATTCAGTAACTCCCTCTCGCTTAATGTTTTTTCGATGTTACGTCCCTGCTCCATTACAGAACATGCTCGTTTAAAGTTGAGCAATGCTCCCCTATAACATCGTTTGGCCGCCTGTTTTGTCCACGGCTTGCAGCCCCACTACATCGTCCCCCACAGTGCCTCCTGCCCACCAGCAGACCCTGCAGATCAGCGCCTTCCCCCTGCTCCCCCTGCCTCCAGCAATCAGCTGTCTTGCGGCATTCAGGAGGCTGGGGGGAGGCGCAAGGATGCAGTGCGCAGCCTACCCCCTCCCACTCCTGCCTGCGGCAATCAGCTGGTTTGCGGCATTCAGGAGGCTGGGGAGAGGGGGAGGATGCACACCACCTCCTCACTCCTCCCCCACACAGCCTCCTGAATGCTGCAAGACAGCTGATTGCTACGGGCAGGAGGCAGGGGAAGCAGGCGGAAGGCACTGATCTGCGGCATCCACCAGTGGGCCAGAGGTGCTGGGCGGGGGGGGAGGTGTAGGGGAGTTGATGGGGTACTGCCAGCCTGTTTAATACTCCTATTAAATTGCTTGTTTAAAATTGTTTAAAAATGTATATAATGCCTTTTGGCTTGCAAAAAAAAAAAAAAATTCCTGGAACCTAACCCACCTATTTACATTAATTCTTATGGGGAAATTGGATTTGCTTAACATTGTTTCGCTTAGGGTCGCATTTTTTAGGAACATAACTACAACGTTAAGTGAGAAGTTACTGTAGATGGTTTATTTACCTGTAAGCCTCCTTGTGGATATAGGGACCAGCCTGTGGGTAATGAAGAATGATATCTTACAGTGACATGTGACCATGTCACCTGATACTGGAATCCATCTTAAACCTGGTGCTTTTCCATTTAGAAGGAGGGGTGGGAACCCACAGAAACAAAGGATTCCGACCTTGGGCCAAAGCTATAAAAGGGGGCGGAACAGAACAAAGGAGGCTGCAGTCATGAGAAACCCCTAGTTACCAACTGAGCTGGAACTAACAAGAACTGTACCGGGGAAAGGGTTGGGCCCAGACTAGGAAGGAGTCTAGTCTGTGAAATAAGATTATTGGAACATCTCTGAGGGTGAGATTTTACCTGTATTCAGTTTCTTAATGTATTAGGCTTAGACTTGCGAGTTTTTGCTTTATTTTACTTGGTGACTTACTTTGTTCTGTCTGTTATTACTTGGAACCATTTAAATCCTACTTTTTAGTCTTAATAAAATCACTTTTGTTTATTATTGAACCCAGAGTAAGTGATTAATACCTGGGGGAGCAAACAGCTGTGCACATCTCTCTATCAGTGTTATAGAGAGCGGACAATTTATGAGTTTACCCTGTATAAGCTTTATACAGAGTAAAATAGATTCATTTAGGGTTTGGATCCCATTGGGAGCTGGGTGTCTGGGTGCTGGAGACAGGAGTACTTGCTAAGCTGTTTTCAGTTAAGTCTGCAGCTTTGGGGGCATGGTTCAGACCCTGGGTCTGTGTTTCAGCAGGCTTGCATGTCTGGCTCAACAAGACAGGATTCTGGAGTCCCAAGATGGCAGGGAAGACAGGCTCAGAGGTAATTCCAGCACATTAGGTGACAGTCCCAAAGGGAGTCTCTGTGACCGAACCCATCACACAGTCTTCTACTGATTTCATTGGCACTACTCATTGAGTCAAGTAAATATTTGTAGGATTGGGCCCACCATGCTCATTGCATGGAATACCAAGAATGACATGCTATAAAGGCATCTATAAAGGGTTATCCTGATCTTTACAGAGATCTCCAGTTAACTTGTGTAACTTGAAAAACAACAAAAAAATCTGTTCTGCATGATTCAACCCGTAGGTGGCTGGGGCACACTGGGATATCAGGCCACATCATCTGCCCCAGGATGAGAAGGGTTCAGACTGGGAATATTTCTCTGATTTCACTACACTCGGTTGTTATAATGCTGTTCTCATAAAACTTTTGTTTTCTTTTCTCCAGCAAAAACAAAGAAAGACAAGCCAATAAACAGAGCAGGCAATGATGTTGGATTCAAACTAATTCACACTGGGAAAGCAAAAAGAGAAAAGGAACAGCTCAGCCAGAGATGTGATATTGCAACAAATTGGTTAGTGCAGCAGTTCTCAAACTGGGCCCGCAGACCTCTGGCAGTCCGTAAGTCATGTCTGACTCCAGGGGATCTGCAAGTCATATCCGGGGCTGTTGACCCCGCTGACCAACTTCTCCCCCTTCTTCCCAGTGCCTCCTGCACACCGCAGAACAGCTGTTCAATGGCATACAGGAGACGCTGGGGGGGGGGAGAGGAGTGGGGATGGGGTGCGCTCAGAGGAGGGGGCAGAAAAAGGCATGGAAGAGGAGAGGTGGGAGTGGGAAGAGGTGGGGGGGCATTGGGGGAAGGAGTGGAATGGGGGCCAGGGACTGGGGCTGAGCATTGGTTGAGCACCGCCAGGGAAAATTAGAAGCCAGCTTGGGGTTCTGTGAAAAATTTTAAATCAAAATGTGGGGTCCTCGGGTTGCTAAAAGTTTGAGAACCGCTGGGTTAGTGTACAAGTAACCGCATTTTTGCCCACTATTGGACAGAAGCCAAACAGTCCAACTGTATGTTTGGGGTGGTTCTTAGGTTCTATACCAGTGAGTTTCACAGTCTTGGATCAGCTCTTGCGTCTCCTGCACAGAGTAGTACCCTAGCTGTAGACAACTCCATGGTGCTAGAGGAATGGGATTGACTTTGGCAGTTCCATTCTATTCTACATAGGTTTTTATACCACTCTCTGTGATCTTGAAGCTCGAGATAATCTTTTCGGTTCTTTGGACCCAAATTAAGAGCCTTGAAGATAAGAACCAAGATCTTGACCTCAGTGTGTATTCACTGGAGAATACAGATTGGAGGACAGGTCTGGTGATCTTGCAGTAAGTTTTCCCAGGGCTGGAGTTTTCATGCCCCAGTAAATTACATTGCTGAAAGGTGATAAAAACCATGACAGATATCAAGTGATCTGACAGGATTGCCCAATTTATACAGCATACAGTACAGCAGGATGCAGGTTGAGAATACACATAGTGCTGCTCATTTACATGAGTTCCCTGCTCCCGAAAAGTTCTCCAACTCCTTCCTGTGCATTTGGTGCATTCTTTTCCCACCCTCAACTTGGCTGACAATCCCCAGAGACTGCATTAGCTGAAGAAGAGCAGTTGTGTAGGATTTCCAAACCAAGCTGCTGAATTGAGGGAGAGAGAAGGCTTCTTCCTTCTAATCTCCTGTAGGCAGTTTCCCAAGGCTTTGCATTAGAGAACAGAAAGCAGTACTGAAGTCAGTGGAAGTTTTGTGCTGAATAAGGACTGCAGGATTTGACCCAATATAAGTGAAATAAACAGCAAAACAGGTCTGATGCCCTTTGCATGTTGAGATTTCATTCATCCATTACAATGAAGGCCTAAAACATGCACTAATGCAGGGGTGGGCAAACTTTTAATGCAGCAAACTTTTTAATGCAGGGGTGGGCCATGAATGCTTACAAAATTGGGGTTGGGGTGCAAGAGGGAGTGCAGGTTCTGGGGTGGGGCTGGGGATGAGAGATTTGGGATGCAGGAGGGTGCTCTGGGCTGGGATCAAAGGGTTTGGAGCTAGGGAGGGGGATCAGGGCTGGGGCAGGGGGTTCGAGCGTGTGCAGAGGCTCAGGGGGTGCAGGCTCCGAGCAGCACTTACCTCAAGTGGCTCCTGCAAACAGTAGCATGTCCCTTCTCCGACTCCTATGCGGAGGCATGGCCAGGCGGCTCTGCACGCTGCCCCATCCACAGGCACCATCCCTGCAGCTCCCATTGGAGCCAGAGCAGGGCCATGTCGCGGCTTCCGGGAGTCATGTGGTGCGGCCCCCAACCCAGCGCCCCGGCCAGAGTGCCACAGCGGGGCCAAGCCACATGCTGTGGCTCAGGGGCCGGCTTAAAACGGCTTGTGGTCCGGATCCAGCTCATAGGCCATAGTTTGCCCACCCTTGCACTAATGGGATTATGGTCTAATAATAATATCCAGTTCTTATATAGTGCTTTTCATCAGTATAGCTCAAAGGACTTTACAACTGAGCTCAGTATCATTTCCCCATTTTACATATGGGGAAACTGAGGCACATAAATGGGAAGTGACTTGCACTAGGTCATCCAGCAGGCTATAAGCAGAGCTGGAAATAGAACTTATGTCTTCTGAGGCCCAGTCCAGTATCCACTAGATCACACTGCCTCTAGCATGCTACCTCTGAAGACAAAATGATTTACAGTGGCAATTCCTTATAGCAATCTTTAGCCAGTATTTTATTACCAGTGTCAATGCAGAGATGTTCATATTACCAGAAGGTTTTTGCTTATTGAAGCCATTTCTTTTGCTATATTTAGGAACTTTTAAAATGTTCTGTGTGTGAACATCTGTGTAGAACATGTACTGTGCCACAGTGACGATTAGTGAATCAGACTACAATAGGGCAATTTGCGGACAATTAGATAAGTTGCACATGACTTTGCAGCCCATAATCACATGAAACTTGCGGTGATCTAAATGAGACTTCTGCTTAAGCCAGGACTGCACATATTCAATGTGAGTATCTAATAATTTGTTTCATCGGTTTTAACGCTGAGTTCAAATTCTCTTTAGCAGGACATTGCCGGAGGAGTTGGACATTTTGCAGATATTATAGAGCCTGAAGGCCAAGTCTTTTCCAGGCATGCCGGCAGATAACGTGCCTACATAAAACGTTGTGGTTTAGTGAAATAAATTGGAATCATCTGGAGCTGATTGGCATGATAATCTCAGAAATGTCATTTACTTCCCAATTCCAGTAACTAATTTGATGTCAACAGTTTAGTGCCAGCACGAAGGATAATAAAAGTCTGCAACTGGCCCCTTAGGACAGATTACGACAGATACCTTGTGGGTGATGGCTTCATGCCACAGCTGTTAGAATCTTCAAAACAGCCCATGATACAGTCCAGCCATTGGAATGCTAAGAGTGCCATATATGGACCACTTACATGGACCACCCTATTGTTTCGTGTTATTGTTTAAATAACTGTTGGAAGTATCAGAAGAGTGAATAGTTCCTGGTAGTTCACTCTGCTGGGAAAATACCTGAGAATCTCTCAGTTCCCCAGCAGAGGAGGGCAGGGCTGTGTCTGGGAGTTGTCCGGCTTCTCTACTCCACTACCTGCAGATGGCTGCATCCAGGCCCCACACAGCATCCTCTACTGCTGGGCAGGAGGCCCAACTCAGGATGGGGGGGTCACTCTTAGCTGCTTGTGTAGCCACTGCCAAAGTTGGCCAAAGTGCTGCCACCTCCCTCTCCACAACATGGCACCAGAGGCCCAGCTCCTGCTGTGGAAAAGCAGACACCTGGACAGCCCCTCCCGCAGCACGATGAGGTGGCCTCAGTCTGACACTGTTGCTGTCACACACAGGCCCAGCAAAGGGGCTAGGAGAAAATCAGGCCATCACAAGTCCTACTCAAATGCACTGAGGTACGCGGAGAACAGCCTTTTAAATTGCGGGACTGCCCCTCAAAGTTCAGGCTAGGCAGAAGCTGTAGTGAAAAGGGGAAAGGGAACTGCACATTGGGGGATTGGGGAGAGGATGGGATGGGCACAAGTGAAATGGGGAACTGCATAGCAATGAGGGGAAGGGGAACGCCATAGAGAGGGAGGAAACGGAGAGGAAAGGGGAATGTTACTGTGACTGAGGAGAAAGGGGAACCCACAGCAAGGAGGGATGTGTAGGAAGGAAAATCCACAGTGATGGGGAAGAGGAAACCCTGCACTGTGGGTGGGAGAATACAGGAAAAGGGAGAACCTCAAAGCAATGGAGGAGAAAGTGTACAATGAAGGGAGAGCAGAGGAGACCCATTAAAGGTGGCAGAAGGACATGACCGCAAGGAACATTAAGGGGTGTTTGGGAGGAGAAGATGCTCCATGAAAACACCAGAGGAGGGAGTAAGTTTGGGGTAGCAGGGCCAGTTAGCTTTTCTCCAAGAAGGTAACAGCCAGGGAACAAAGGAAGGGTGGTTTTGAGTAGGAGGCTCCTGGGCTTCCTGTGTGTCTCTGGTTTCTGATAAGTATTTGTAGTGTAGATGTAGAGAAAGGGTGGTCTGATGGTTCAGGCACCAGATTGGGATTTAAGAAATTTAGGCTGAATTCCCTGCTCCCCACAGACATCTTCTGTGACCTTAGGCAAGTTACTTAGTGTCTCAGTTCCCCATCGGCGAAATGAGGGGGAATAGCACTGCCCTGCTTCACAGTGTTGTGAGGATAAGCACACTAAAGATTGTGAGGCACTCAGACACTATGGTAATAAGGCCATATAATCACTTTAGGGTATGTCTACACAACAAACAAATACTCACCGCAGCGACTCTTAGAGCCCGAATCATGGGTTCATGCTGCAGGGCTAAAAACTGCAGAGTAGATATCCAGGCTCAGGCTGGAGACCAGGCTCTGAGACCAAGTGAGGGGGAGAGGGTCTAGGACAGTGGTGGGCAACCTGTGGCCTGTGGGCCGCATGCGGCCCATCAGGGTAATCTGATTGTGGGCCATGAGACATTTTGCTGACGTTGACTGTCCGCAGGCACCACCCCCCGCAGCTCTCAGTGACCCCTGTTCACTGTTCCCAGCCAACAGGAGCTGTGGGAAGCAATGGGCCGCCGCTTTGTGCAGCATTAATTGGCCAGGAACGGCGAACTGTGGCCAGGGGAGCTGTGTGGGGCCATGGGGGGCCGTGCCTGTGGACAGTCAACATCAGCAAAATGTCTCGTGGCCAGCTAGCGCATGCGGCCCACAGGCTGCAGGTTGCCCACCACTGGTCTAGGAGATCAACTGTAATTTTGAACTCCATAGCATGAGGCCAAGTCAGCTGACCTAGGCCATGAGAGTCTCTGACATGGGTGTTTTGTTGATGTGTATACATACCCAAAGATAGATGGGACTATAATTGAGCTTTCTTTGTGCTGGCCTCATGTTAGTTTCATGGTTCACCAGGGAGATCACCCACAAACTAGTTTTATTCCCTTTAAAATGGATTCTAGCAGGCACCTTGAAACAGGTCTTGTGCCAGCATGTCCCTGCCTCACTGACATAGTACATTTTACCAACACATTGTTGGCTGTCTGAGTTAAAAATATGATGAGAGATTTGTGACAGACACCATTTTGTTAACAGAGTGGAATACTGTACAGTTCAGCAGATTTTAACAATGGATAGCACTGCCGATACGTACAAGTAATCCTGTGATTTTCATAAAACATTTAAATTTGGCTTTGAAAACCAACATTATTGCAAAGCAGTTTTATATGCTTCAATTCTGTGCAAAAAAATCCATATATACCCCTCCCCAAATAACAGCCACAGTGGGAATTAAATGCATTTGGTACTGCAGATATCTGGAAACACAGAAGGATCTTGCCTGTGAACAAAGCCCCTAATCAGCTCAACAGAAGAACAGTTCATAATTTCTTCCCTCAGGATTTTTTTTCCTTCTTGATAAATATTGGGTGAGAAACAGCATTTTAGGAGCAGTTAGAATTCTGTGCAATAAATTAAAGGCCTGAGAAATAGCTTCATTGAATGCCTTAAAATTACATACATGTGACCAGATTGCTATATAGCTCCCTAAACCATTTGACATTTCCTCTTGTTAGGGCGAACTGCTGCTTCATCTACTTTTGACCCTGATATCTTATGAAAGAGCAAGTTGCTCTCAACTAAGTTTAAACAATTACATGTACTAAATACTCATAATAAGTGCAGTGACATCTTAAATGAAGTTTGAATTCATTCAGGATATGTTAATTTTATGAATACTTTTGAATAAGTAATTATGATCTTTTTGCCTGAAGCTTGTTGTTGGGATGCTGAAGTAATTAAGATACCACTTAGCCAGTTTTTATTTGTGTGCTACAGCAAACTAAAGGGGAAAGGAAATGTCTAGGGGAGAAGTATCCAGATATATTTTGGGAAAGGAGAGGATTTGGGGATAAGAATTAGAAAACATTTATCAACAGGCAAAAAGTGAATGAAATAAATTCCTGGAGCTGATTAAATAAAGTGATGATTGAAGAGTTCTACTTACCACTAGCACTCATTGCAGCTGCATGACCAGAAGCAGAAGCACCAAATGATACTTTGGAGTGGTTGGGAGCAATTCTTTCATGTGGAGTGGACCATGACTGTCTCATGGTAGCTCACTAGCATATGTCTGGTAAACGGGACAATTCACATCAGCTGGCCATAAACAGATGAGATCAGCCTGCTGTTTAGAGAAAAGGGTGAGAATCTGGAAATATCCTGATGCTCACTGGCTGAGAATTTCATGCATCTCCTTTTTGACAAGTGCCATGGTGTATCCACTAAAACCTGACAATCTATTTTTAACAAATGGTTATTGATTTCTATGTTCTGTTGTAATAATTTTGTTAGATCCTTTTCTCAAGCATCCTGTTTATTACCATCCAACTAAGGCCTCCGTCCTGCAGCCCTTACAATGAGTAGTACTTATTCACACAAGAAGTCCCACAGAAGACATTAGGGCAACTTGCTTAAGTGCTACTCAAAGTGAGTAAGTGTTGCACAATGAGACCATTATATTATGCGGGGGGAGGTGTCTGTCTGTTAAGAATCCATCTCTATTCAAGCTACACAGAGCTCTTCTTGATCTCTGTACAGGTCGAAAGCTCATCTCTCTCACCATCAGAGATTGATCCAATCAAAGATATTGCCTCACTCACCTTGTCTCTCCAATATCCTAGGACCCACTCAGCTACAACAACATTGCATATAAAATTAACAAACAATCCTAAGTGCTATGGGGTAATACAAATAAATAAATAAATACATAAATAATATAATGTGCTAAGTGTGTATGACTTTAATAACAATATTTGCCTTATGTTAGCATAATAAATGCTCTCCTCCAATTCTGGATGTGGCAACAGTAGCCAGAAGGCATTGACTGGAGTCTGCAAGAAACCTGCCACACAGACTTTGTATTGTCCGTAGCATGTGATGAAGTACAGTACACTATTGTTTCTGGAAATACTTGGAATCTGGATGTCTTGTTCAGTTGTCCGGTCATCTGTGACCACGATAAAATGAGTAATCATAACTATTACTGAGAATATAACTATGAAAACAAAGGATTAGTTTTTCTCTTCAGATTGTTTGGGCAATAGGGTGATTTATTTCTGAAATTCCTAGAGTTGAGGGGAAGCCATAGAAAAGTCTCAGAGCTGAGGTAAAAAGAGTGTTGTCAGATATTCAGTGAATAATACAAACCACAGAAAATAGAGGAAGGAAAATGTCATAGGTTAGCTGGTCCCTGTTCATAGACTAGGCCTAGCTGCCCTGGACCAGAACAGGTGTGTCCAATCCAACCAATTAAAAAGGGCTGGGCAACACCTAGGCCTATAAAAGGCTGCTGGGGGGTGGGAAGAGGAGAGATAGAGTGAAATGGGTGGTAGGTGTAGGAGGGAAAGCCAGGGTGGGGTGGGGTGGGTCGGGTCTTGTCTTCTCAAGAAGTGGGCTAGATACTCCAGGACACAGCCCTGAGGTTGCTGCCTTGGAGAGGAAGTTAGGAACATGCTAGAAGCTCCTGAGCTGGGTGGAAATTTGAAAGTAAGGACTGAGTTAAGACTATTTTATTGTTTGCTGTCTCTTGTTGAGAAAACAAACCTCCTTGCAAGACAGTGGGGGTAGCAGTGTATATTTTGGAGCAGGGGAGAAATCCTGTCTGCTTATATGAAACATGTACATTTCCTGGTTGGGGAAACTAGAATATGTTTTGAGCCACAGAACTGATGGGTGCATGTGAATTTCCAAAGCTTCCAGTCACTGCAAATCTAGCACAGGTTGTGGCTCTCCTGAAACAATAATTTCTGTAGTAGGGAAAATGGTCCATTCCTCACAGAGCTTGCTGAGCAATCAGTATCTTATAAATACTCCTCCCCAGCCATGCACTAAACTGCAACCAACAATGAGACAACCAGTTTCGTCATCCCCACTATTTCAGTGCCTCCTTTCTCAACGTTTCATGTAGAGCTGGGACTCTGGCCCATTCCACACCACTTTCACTTTATTGGATTCAACAGATCTGGCTTAATCCAGAGGTGCCCAAACCTGGCCCATTCTATGCGATTGTTTGGAGTCTGAGGACAGCACCTAATTTGCCTGGAATGGATCCATGCTCAGCTTTAATCTGAAGGTATGGCTGAGTGCATCCATCTTTCTGCGTGGCCAGGCTGGCTAGCCAGGCCTGATCCACTTCATGCAGTGGAAAGCAAATGGCCTAAAGCAATAATTGGAGCTCTTTAATTGCCAGGCCATGTGAATCAATATGGAACATTGCATGCTAGAATCTGTGGTCTCTATGGACCTCAACCCCCATATGAAAGATGAGGGCAGCTGTGACCTTTTCTCTACCCAGTCCTACCTCAATCAATACCTACCAACATTTAAGTCCCAAAAGGTGTGATTAAGACACTGCTGCACCAAGTGAGGATTCCCTTCTCTACAGCCTATTGGTTGTAATGAAATGACCTGAAAACCCTGGTCCCAGGAGAGTCAATGGTCAGATGTCCCTGGAAGGAAGCTCACCGCTTCTGCTCCCCTGCCCCTCCCCCCGCCCCGCCTGGTTTCCCTGTGCCTTAGCTTTAGTGAGTTGCATTGAGCTTTCTCCTAGAATAAGTTACTCTGTAGCAGTAAACTCAATGAACTCACAAGTAGATGATCTGGATGCTAGTTTTTTCTTTATAGTACTAACATACACCTTTTGTGGGTGCTCTTGGAGGTGTCACATACCTTTGAATTTGTATGTACCTGCAGAACTGCCTGGAGTAGGGTGAACAGAAATGTTTCTCTTTACTAACTCATGGGTAGGAGCTCTGTTTTCCAAATCCATGTTCAACACTATTCTCTCTGGAGAGGTTCAAGGAATGGGGTGATAGCCCTTGTGAGCCTGGATGTACCAGCAAGTCTTTAATTGAGCTATTTTCTGATGAGATTAAGGATCTGAGACTTTGCAAACTGAAAATTCTGATGTCAGGAGTCTCTGCTCATCCTCTAAAGGAGGGGAATGACTGCTGTGGAGGGCTGGGAGGAAAGGCTTTAGGCTCACTGTGGCAGAGCTGATTCGGAGGGACGCTAGATAGGTGAGGAGAGGGGTTGGTTGGGAGAAATGAATAAACAAAAAGCACAAGTTGCCAGTCATGTTAGGTGTGGCTTATAGCTGTGCATAAGTAGTATATTTAGCTGTGTTAAATACCTGCACATTTTTCCCAAAAGGCTGTTTCAAGATCATTATTTCCATGAATAAATCTAACAGACTGCATCAGGTTAAAATGGTTTTATAATCTGAGGCTCTTTCTATATGTTTTTTCCCCACCATATCATCATCAAGTAACCCAGAGGAAGAGACTAATGCATGTATCTTGTATTCTGCATGGTTGGTTCATTATTGACTATATGTCATTCCACACAGAATACATGGTTGGATTGACATATTGGTTAGCATAGTAAAACTGGGGTACATAATTGCTGAGGCATGATTAACAATCTATGTAATGTTTTTTCAGGTATTTGTGATTTTTATTTTCTACTTGCAGGTTCAATATTTATGTTTTAAAATTCTGGAAATCTGGAAGAGCCATGTATACATCTATGGCTCTGCAGCCAGTGGCAGATATGATCTTGGAGAAAGAAAGGACCTATGAATATTATGGCTCATCTCCACGATTTCTGCCTTGTACGTGAGTCTGTCTCTAAGAAGACGTAATTAGTTGTCTGTTGTTCAAAGACAGACTCACATGCAAGGCAGAAATAGAATCACCCATGCACAGATGAAGGAGCTGGGGGATGAGTGAAAACCAAGGTCAGTCTGGCCACAGGTTAGGCTCTAGATTAGTTTCTGCTGAAATGTCATGAGAAACCATTAGCTAATAATATTATGGGAACACAATCTAGGTCACAGCCAGGGAGGGAGTCTATTTGAGGGAGAGACTGAAGGCAAAAGGGAATACATCAGACAGATGTTTGGAGATGGGGAAGGGGTTCAGAGTCTAAGCATCAGGCTTGAAACACTTAGACTCCCTAGGAGTCTAGGTTTGTACCCCAGCAGAGCTGACTCAGCCCTTCATCATTTTTTGACTGGTGAGTAACTGAGTTGAAGGAAAAGTGACCAGATAAACCCAAATGTGCATGTGTCTAAACAATAACCTTGCAGTTGCACAGATAAAATATGTGCTGGTACCAGAAGATCTCCACTTCAGCTCATGTAGTTTCAATACTGGCAAATATCTGGAAAAATGAGACTCATACAACCACCAAAATAAAGTTTCACAATATTATTGAGATCCGCACATTGTTACATGCTTCCGAAACTTGGCCAATGCTAGACACCCGCAATAGGAAATGTAACGCATGGGCATTCCATCAGAGATGCTTGCAGAGAAGACTTGGAATCTGCAGGTGGGAAATGGTAACTAATGCTGATGTGTTAGGACTGGCCAACAGACTGTAGGGATAATGATCCGAAAAAGAAGGCTGAAGTAGTTTGGGTATGTTGTATGGATGTCAAAAAAGTATTCCTAGAAAAGCCCTTAACTGGGTATCAGTTGGTGGAAGATGGAAAAGAGGACAACAGATGACACAAGACCATTGAGAGAAATGTCACTGTCATGTTCACAGACACAGTGGAGCAAAAATGTGGCACTAGACAGAGGTGGAAAAACTGGGTTGCTTCATGTCACAAGGCAGGAGAGCATCTAATAAAAAGTGTATTGTAATTAGAGGTATGCGCTTTACTGAATATCATAGCTCACCCTTGTTTTTATGCTTTTTTTTTTTCTAGTTTCAACAGTGTGGAACATTTAACTCCTCCCTTCATTTGAAACAAGCAAAGAAAGATCCTCTGAAACCATGACTGTGACCCAAAAGATGATACACAGTAATGCTATTAGAATTTACAATTCTGGGAAAGTAGGATAATTCAGTACAATACATATTTGGAGCTACATTTGCCTAGAAAACCATTTGTTTGCTAGCTGTGACACAGATGCAACGGAAATGGAGTGAGCCATGAAGCTGCAAAAGAAAAAAAAAACTCGCATCAGGGTAAACAGATTCAGAATCCTAATTCTACAAAGCTCCCAATGATATCAGCTGGAACTGAGGGCTCCTGGCATTTCAGTAAGTGAAAGGGTAGGCTCTGGATTTGCATAAAGCCAAGCATTCATGTGGGAAGGTGCCTCAAAAACCAATGCATAAAAACAAGCACTTGTGAAAGGAAAACACTCATGGAATTAATGGCACATTAACGTACCTTCCAAAAATTATTCCAGATATGGCAGCAAATAATAGAGCCAGACTCTTTCCAGAAAATGTCAAGAAAATAATGAAGAACCAAAAGAGCCTGAAAATGAACTAAGCCTAGAATTCATCTCAAATGTAGATGACGATTGAAACAAGGATAATAACATAATAGGAGGCAGAAGTGCACAATATATACAGGGGCAAAGTCATTTAAGATTATTTGTGATCTAAGTACAAGAGAGACAAGGATGGCAATCATAGTTGTAGTAGTGATAACACACAGAGAATGTGCTGAATTACTACAGGAAATTGGGACTTATTTTCCTTTGCATGCAGGCGGTGTGAGTGCATCTTTCTTTAGTGTCCTCTCCAAAATGAGAGTTATCTCCAACTAGAATTTGATGCAAAACAATATGAAGCTCAGTGTCTAAGCACAGGCTGCTACCCAAGTAGAGAGGAGAGCAGATTTGACATTTCCAGCAGAGAGATGTCAGTGCTGGGCAGTTTGAGAGTCATCTCAACCTTTTCTGGAGTTCCTGGGACTGTCTTTCAATGTTCAGGAGTTTGAATCAATCCCATTCTTAGGAAGTGGGGACTGTGAAGCCTCTAAAGAAAAATGACCAAGGTGGAATTGTCTCTTGCTCTTTTCTTTGAATTCATCAGAGTGAAATTTTATAATGGTATTTCCAGAGCCATCTGGTTCTTCCTTCTTACACAGAAGAGCAGTGCCATCTGCTGAAAAGAGATGTGTATGTAATAATGACTTGTGACTCCAGAGACCAAACACTCAGGGCCTGATTCTCCACAGCCTTACACCTTGTACAATAGTGAGGGTGAAACACTACCGAATCAGAGTGGTAGCACTTTACACCTCCACAAAGTGAGTGTAAGGGACAACCCAAGGTACAGAGAATTACACCCTAGATTATTGTCCTGTGAACAACAAGATCCCCACCCCCACCTCAGTGATCACCTTCAGAAGAGGATATATGTGCAGCTCATGATATCAAGACAGTTTGCAGCTGTCCCATTGTAGCTGACCCTGGGTTTTTACATAATTGAGATGGTTATTTAAATTCTAGTTGAATTTATTAAAGCTGGAGATGGGTCTGAGCTACAAGGCTGAGACTGATTCAGCCTCTCCCACACTCTTGTGTGGAGAGATGAAGGTTTGGCTACACACACAATTGGCAGCAAGATGTCTTCCTCCCCCAGCCCCTCCACCAAAGGCTGATTAAAATTCAGTCATTGTAGAACCTTGGAATATAAGAAGCCCTCTCGAGAGAATGATCAACTTGGTCTTGGTCCAACATCTCCCTGAGGGTTTCTCTACATAAACATCCTGGTTGAGAGTGGGAAGGAAGGATTGCTTTGCCCTCTTCCATGATGGGGTCGCTACTGAGGAATGGGTCTCTGCCTTTAAGGTTTTCCAGAGATTTTTCTGGTTTATTAATTTTCTTTGGAAATTTTAGAATTCAGGGGTTCTCTCACTTTGGTATTTATAAATACCAGCCCCCCCAGATAAATTCCCTTCCCACCCTGGCAGTCCCAACAGTGCAGCAGTGATGTCATAGTGGGGCTAACCCATCTACCTGCCTTTGTCTTACACCTGAATGTAAGGCCAGAAAGCTCCTAGTTTGCCCAGTGCTTGCTAGGAGGTGGGGGTGTGAGCAGTCCTTGGTTGCTTTTGAGCAATCTGAGACATTTGGAAAGGTTTGCCAGATTCTCTTGTATATACAAAAATCTATCAATACTCTCTATAGTACTTGTAGTCTTCTAAACAGTCTAGTGCATCTGGACTGGCTACTGTTTTATTACTGACAATATCTGCATTGTTCCTTCTCATACTGATAAAGTGAGTGAAATTCTAAAACTATGGAGAGAGAGAGTGAAGGCATTTCATGTTAGTGATTAAATGTGAAACTTTCTTGAGAGGCTGTGTGAATCAGCTGGGATCCTCTCCAACAGGGTGCAGTGTAAGTGAAGCTGTGATCCCTTCTCTTCCACTTCCTTGGCTTTCTCAGTTCTCCGTTTGCCTATCTCATACCTTCCTCCTTCAAGGCTGCTCTGTCGCCTTCCCCACTCCCTTGATGTTTTGCTACAATCTTTTGTGGAATGTCACTGCTCCAAAATGTCTAGTTAAGAGGTGGTTGCATTTGCATGGAAGGCAAATGATCCCACTGCCACAGAATCATGGACACTGGAGATTTGGTCCATTTCCATGACCGCTGGGCTGCAATGCAATGCAATTCTTTGTGGAATATTCTTGAGTATTTCATCCATTCTGAATGTAAATTCTGGACATCCTGTATCAGTATGTTCAGGCCCCTGAGGGTCCTCCAGGATGAAAGGTACCATATTTAAGGTACATTATAATTAAATGATAACACATGGCCTGAGCTCTTTGTATTTAACATGTTTGGGGGCCAGTTCCAGGGACCGTTCTTTTCTCTTACAAAAACTTTTGGGATTAAGATTCAACATACCTAGTCCTGAGGGATTAATTCCTCCAGGAAGACCAAGTGGAGAACTAACCTCGTGTTGAGGCATCTTAGAGAGCTGAGGCGGGAGCTCAGGGGCTCCTTAGTTGAGCTCAGCCAGGCCACTTCTGTATCCTGAGAAGAGAGATTTAGAATGCCCCAGAATAAGTTCCACTGTCCAGAGAGGAAGGTATCCTCTTCCTTGCTTCTGCTGCACTAAAGAACTCCCCTGCCACCTGGAAATGTTCCTCACTGAGACCCTGTGCCTTGGCTTCAGTCTTTCTGACAGTGAATGGGGGCCATAGTCACCAGCAGTGGATATTTCATCTGCTTGTCCTTAAATGGCAGGGCTGATATTCTTCCTTACTAAGGTTTAACTCATAAAACTGTCTCATTTTCTACAGATTGACTGACTGCTGCTCTTGGCTGCCATTGTGTTGTTTGCTCTTGGCTTACTCCTAGGGAACATATTTATCTGATCAGTAACACACTAATTACAGGTGAGAATTCACCTGGTTTTATCATAATTCTGTAATGTAGTTGCCAACAGCCCCCATAATCTCCAGTATCCCAGTAGAGAACAGTTTCTCCATCCCAGCCAGCTTTGCTTTTACATGCTAGCCCTTCCATTCATCTCTAAGATCTGCTCCTCTGAGTTGCTATGGAATTTTGGTCCAACAAATGTATTGCTTTGAATATGGGCATTGGCTTGACTACTGCAATCTGAGTCTGCCCTGCCTGTCACAGTGATCCAGTGCCTACCTACATTGATAGTGACAGGGCCAGTTATTTGTATAACAGTAACACCTACAGGCTTCAAACAAGATCAGAGTCCCAATATGCTAGAAACTGTAAAATGTTGTAAGTCAGTCGCTGCTCTCCAGAGCTCACATTCTCAATAGGCGACATAGACAAAGATTGGGAAGGGAAACAGTGACTCACCCAAGGACACACAGCTTCAACCTCCTCTATGTAAAACTTATAGGCATTTCAGGTAAGAATCCTCATGGTCTCAGCATAACCCTGTTCTTTCAGGACACCCTCCAGTCTTTGGTTTCATCATATCCATTAGAAGATTTGTCTGTTTCACCACTATATAAACCAGTGGACGCTCAGCATCCTGCTGTTCAAATTTCAGCCTCAGACAAATTGTAGAGAACAAATTTACAGCATTAATAGAATTAGTATTTTCCCTAGCCTATTTGGGATTGGGGGAAGAAAGCCAGAGGCTATTGCTGGATTAAACTTTGTTAAGGTGGAGTTTTGTTTGCCACACATCAGTGCCTTCTGCCTCTGGTACCCTTCCATTATTGGGGACTTCACAACCACAGACTCACACGTCCGAAAACCAAGAAATGACTAGTTAAGGTCTCTCTGTATATCCCTTGGTGTGTGTATGGAGGTTTTCCCCCTGGTCTTCTCACTTAGGACCTGGACTGAGCAAGATTCTCTGCACCAAGCTTTCCCTCCCATTTAACTGTCTTAAAAAAAATTTAAGGCTGAGGTGGTTACTATGTGCAGAGAAGAGGTAAAATGTACTGAGGCCCAAAATGAGGCTGTGAAGAAAAGTCTCCTAGATGGCTGGATCTCCTGCATATGCCTGACCAGAACTTTGGAACAACTGAAGGGGCTGTACGCAAAAATCCATTCTATGTTTTACAAAGACACCCATGTGTGCTGGGACAGTTTTAATACTGTCATCTCTAGCCTCTGTAAAATATCATGTACATTTGCTGAACGAAGGGTCACCATAGAGACAAGGTAGAATACGCTTTACAGAATTTTCCTCCAAATAACACCTTGGATATTTTTGTTCAAAAAGATAACTAGAAAGGTTATTAGTAAACCAGGTAATAAACCTGAACCCAAAGCAATAAAGCCTGGAACAGATATCTGAGATACAGGATGAGAAAGCTCTTGGGGCAGGGACCATCTTTTTATTCTGTTTGTATAGCACCCACTGCAATTGGGTCCTGATCTATGACTAGGACCCCTAAGCACTATGTTAATACAACTAATCAATAATAAGAACACTACAGAATTGGCATAAATGTTATTTCTAACTGGGATCTTAATTCCCTCTTATACAAATTGGTTACAGGAAGAGAGATATCTAGATTCTAAGTGTTCTTTTCCCCTGGATATTACTTAGCAGACAGTTTTGAAGGGTCTGCTTATGTTCATTTTAAACAAAATGTGATTTAGAAAGTACTTATGCATAAAAAAGCATGATGTGGCTCACCACCCTAGGAACATTCTAGAAAAGGCCAAAGGGAGGGGCTCAACATGTGGAGTGGAGAAGTGTAAGCATGTGATGAACAAATGAATATATAGAAAGGTTAAATATGATTGGTTAGAGGTTTGTGTTATGTAACTTGTTATGCAACTGCCACGGGCTATAAAATAGCAATGGGGGGGGGCTGCTTGCTGGAGAGTCTCTGGCTGATTTTTGTACCGGGGCTCTCCCTTTGTGCACATTGAATAAAGTCTTGTTGAATTGAATCGAAGACCCTTGATTCTGCCCAACATCTGCCTCATTTGGTTGTTAGTGGGAACCACAAAATCCCAACAGTTTCAACATGCTTTTTCTTTCCAGAAACACAGTTTATCTCCCTGTATCTTTCACTCCTGGCTAATCTTCCCCACTCTCCCACAACAGAGAAAGAAAGCATGTGACAAGCTATACAACCTGGAGTGGGGGGGAGGGGGGATGGAAGGGTTCAAATCAACCTCTCTGAAGCCTTCCTGATGTCATTGGGGATGTTAAACCTTTGTAGCTGTCCTCACACTAGATAATACATACAATAGTGTCAAAGAGAACATTCATGTTCATTTTCTTTAATTCTTCCTACTATTGTCCAATGACATAAGTCTTAAAACTCTTGATCATCTTACCGATGGCTAACTGTCATGTCAAATCGTCTCTTCCTTCTTTTTTAAACTAGCATGTCTTTGAGCAATGTCTGTGTCATTGTTTCTCTAAACACACATTACTGGTCCTGCCTGTCTCATTAGATTTGCTCATGTGCCTTAGATGGACCATTGCTAGATTAGACTGACCTTAATTTCTTACATAAATGTTCTACAGAAGGTTTTTAAAGCTGTGTCATCCTTTATTCTCAGACTTCACTTGTGAGTGGAAAAAAGGTCAGTTGCTTTATTTCTGTACTGTCACTAAAGAATAGAAATAAAAGAGAGTGATTAGGTCCCATCTTGTCCTTATGCAGGGAACTGTTGTAGGATAGGTTTCTGTAGCATGTTCTCCAGTTCTTTGTCCAGTCTTGTTTTATGGGGCTCAAGCACTGGAGCTTTTGCCATTTCCCAAGAGTGACTATCTATAATCTTATGCTCAAATAAATTTGTTAGTCTCTAAGGTGCCACAAGTACTCCTTTTCTTTTTTATCTATAATCTTCTGGATACACAGATGCTACTACTATTTGTATTTTCGTAGTGCCTAGAAACCCCACTCAGGGACCAGGACCCCACTGTGATACATGTATAAAATACAGCTCAAAATGAGGGAATCTTTCCTAATGTTTATTAGTAATACTTTGCACTTCCTACAGCACATTCCATTCATGGATCTCAAAATACTTAAACATGCTTGAAATACCCCTCCCAATGACCCCTGTGTGAATAATACTTACCTATTACCCCCATTTTATAGATGAGGAAACTGAGGTACACAGAGATAAGGGCTCAATTCTGCAACCACTCCACACTTAGATATCCCAGTGACTTAAATGGGATGGCTGTACAAGGAGGGAGTGCTAGATTGGAGCCCTAAGCACCCCAAGATCACACAGGGAGTCTCTGCAGCCCAGATTAAAACACGGACTTCAATTCACAGTCCTATGCTTTAAGCACTAAACCATGCTTTCTCTCAGAAGAGAAGACTATAAGGGGAGGATGTGGTTTTATGGGGTGATTGGTTGGTAACACCATACTCTTTCATCAGCCAGAGCAAATAGGCAACAGTTAAAAAGTCTCACATATTGCCCTGCTGTCCCTTCCCCCTTTATTTACAGTGTAAGCTCTTTGGAGCAGAGACCTGAGGGCATAATGTGGCCCAATCTTATCCAGTAATAACTGTGCTTCCTGTTTGGGATTTAGAAACTATGGTGAATGGTACTCTTAAAATCCCTTAGATTGATTTAGATACAGTAATAGCCTTACTCAGACTTTTGCACAAGCACCCAGGAATGCTTGCCTTTGCTTTCTGTGTTTCACCGAGACACTTCAGTGGGCTTCTGTCAGTTCTGATTACAAAGCAGAGGCAAATGACCTTGCTTTTTCTTCATGGTAAACTCTCCCTTGAATTTAACTTCTTCTAGGATACTGGACTCCAACTGGGAAGGTAGGAAGAACTCTGAAGGCAGCAAACCGTGCTCAGATCACTATACAGACATACTATAGGTATCCATTAATTTATTTCTACGGCTCCTTTCAGATTCTGATAGAACCATTGAAAACCACAGGGCAGAACTACGGAATAGGAGGACACTACTATGCAAATCAATAGAAAGGTTTTCAACCTGAATTAACATCAAGAGTCCATACGCCTTACCCTGCCCAAACAGCTTGTTAAAAATGTGGATGTTTGTGGTTTTAAAAACTGCCTGTTTTTTAGGTGACGGGTATTAGAAAACCAGAGGACCTGTGACACTGGAAAAACATTTCAATAAGTGGCCTAAAAAGATTTAAAATAAACACATACAAATTCCTCTGACTCATTTTGCCTCATCCACCACAGCCAGCCTTCAGCCAACTGGAAATGATCACCAGAAGTCACGCTGACATTGTCCTTCTGGAGGCCTCTTAGGCCTTCTTCAGAAAAGAAAAACAAAACAAAAGGGTCAGCAAGAACCTCCTAGGAGTGAAAGGAAAGGATCTCTCTGAAGACAGATCTCACCTGTCTCTTAGAAAGAATGTCCGCAACTACCTCTGCAACATCCACCAGCCAAGCATTTACACATCACTTCATCAACATTGGGATCTCCTTCTAGACACTTCCTGGAGCAAATCGCTTCTAGCTGGCATGTGTCACGTTGCCATGTGTGACGGAGGGAGCAGAAGGTGATAACCTGCCCTCTGCCCCAGGTTATTTGGCTGCAGCATACAGTGCTTGGATGAGGCTTATTAGAAAAAACCACTACAGAGAGCCAGTCAGTGTGAAAGCAATGGATAGGACACAGCATACAGCCAATATATACAAAAAAGAGACATGGCTTTGACCAGTCTGACATGTGGGCAGCCTGGATTTCTCTGGGCACATCGACACAGGAATAAAAAAAACTGTGCCTGGCCCGGGTCAGTTGACTTGGGATTGTGTTTGAGAGTAGGTTGGGAATGATACCTGCTCACATGAGCATTTTGCCATAAGTTGTCAGTTTGAATCCTGCCCACAATTACAATGATTGCAAATGGCTACTCTTAGGGGTTTGGAGGCCTTGGTTAAATGAATTTCTGGTCTCCATTCAGCTTCTCATGGGCAGGTGTCCATACTTCAAAAACCAGCATCACAACCAGCACTCTCAGCAGAGAATTGAAGAATGGCTCCTTCAAACCACAGTTGAGGCACATTGTTTCACCTAATCTGCCCTGTCAATCTTAAATGATATATAAACATTGTTGTAGGAGCAGCACTGATCTGTATGCTCTGTATAACCTGTATGTTCAAAAGGTCTGTTACACCTCCTCCCTCCCCCCTTTTGTCTCCTCTCCCTCTTTGAATACCTGTGAAGTGGCTTTCCCCCTCCCTCCTGGAATGCTTGTGGAATGAATGGGCTGCTTGAGTAGCTGGAAGATCAGAAGAGCTCCCAGGTAGACCAGGTGTCTGGAACTCTAATTAGGCAGCAATCACACACCCAATGCATGGACACTGTCCGAGGTGGAGTGTGACCAACCAGATGCGGCCAAGTCATCTCTAGTTGCAGGCCATGAGGAGCAGGTCCTTAAAAGGGGAAGGGGCCATGTGCTCGGCAGTGCACTCACAAGATTGTACCTCCCGTGAAGGCCCTTCGCCTGGACCGCCTGGCCAGTGGTTTGCTGCATTGCATTCCATCGTGCCTTGGGAAGACTTACCTTCATCGCCCTGTCCATCGCTGCACTGTGGGACGCTTACCTTGAAGGATCCTGACACCTCCAGTGCCATGCCTGTTCTGGGAGCATGAGTATATGAGTGTGACCCCCCTCCCCCTTTCTTTTGAGCTTAGCTATCAGTGTAATAAACATGCTGCTTTCTGCCAAATGCTGGTAGGTCATTAGTCCTCCCTAAGCTTACTAGCTGGCTCAGTTTCAGATAACAAACATAAGGGTAAAATCCTGACCCCAGTGAAGTCACTAGGAGTTATGCTATTGCCTTCAGTGGAGCCAGGATATCACCCAATATGTTTCAAAATATTCACTGATTGCCCAATAGAACTGATGACAAAAATAGATCCCTTTATAATATATTATGTATGATAAACTTTCCCTCTTTGTACATGCTTAATTAATGACTTTCTTATACTTGGTTGTTCCTGTTTTGAGGACAAAAAACGGTCATCAGTCTCAGGGCTGTCAGTACAGCATCTTCCACTGGAAGTAAACTCACTTAAAAGATGTCAACAGCTCTGATGAATGATTAAGATGAGTTGAAATCTTTCTTCCCAACAGCAATGACACTAGAGGATGAACTGTGAAACATGCGATCTAAACATTTGTATAGCTAATACTTACTCTGCATTCTCCCATTTTGAAAGCCACATCAGGAATTGTCTCTGGGGTTTTTTCAGCACTATGCCTCCCAAAGAGGTTTGCCATTACATGACCCTCTCCCTAGATGCTATTGTTTACCAGTGAGAGCCATGGCGGTGACAGTAGACAAGTGTAGAAAGAACACTGAGAATCACTGCATGCAACACTGAAGGTAAGGGGAATTCCAGGGTGCTGTGCTAAAGGTGCCACACATTAGCTGGACACTCTCATAAACTGGCTCTGGAGTGGTTTCTCTATGGGAAAGGGATATATTTACTTCCATGTATTGTTTTGGTGGATTGGAGGAGTGGTGGTTTGGTTAACTAATGTAGGTTTGCTGACACACTGGATATTTTTACTGCTCGTACTGTATACATGTCTAGAGACTGGGTAAATCTCACCTCAGTGCAAATTTTAAACTCTACGTTAAGCACTTAAGTGGGGCTCAAGTCATACATAGACCTTGCTGTGTATCATAATCAGTCCTGATGATTGAATACAACCCAACTCTAGCATTACACATAACAAACTAATTTCAAAGCTGTGCAAGTTTCTGGACAAAAATTTAGCCAGTTTTCTTTCCTTCTACTACTGCTTTTATTTGAGGAAACATAAGAGAATCAATTATTTATGTTTTTTGTATACATAGATATGAAGTTTATTACGAACTAGAGAAAGCACTTTGAAGTCTCTAAAACTTAGAGATGTTTCAGCATTCATTTATGTTGGTCATTGTCAATAATTTGATCACTGTCAGTTTGCTTATAGAGATAAGGTGGGTGAGGTAATATCTTTTATTGGACCAACTTAGAAGTTACCTCACCCAGCCTGTGTCTCTAAACAGCTACAACATCCCACCATCAACCTCAGCCTGGACCAATCCACACAAGAGATCCACTCCCTGGACACTACAGTGCTAATAAGCAATGGTCACATAAACACCACCCTATACCGGAAACCTACTGACCGCTATACTTACCTACCTGCCTCCAGCTTTCATCCAGACCACACCACACTATCCATTGTCTACAGCCAAGCTCTACGATACAACCGCGTTTGCTCCAACCCCTCAGACAGAGTCAAACACCTACAAGATCTCTATCAAGCGTTCTTACAACTACAATACCCACCTGCTGAAGTGAAGAAATAGATTGACAGAGCCAGAAGAGTACCCAGAAGTCACCTACTACAGGACAGGCCCAACAAAGAAAATAACAGAACGCCACTAGCCATCACCTTCAGCCTCCAACTAAAACCTCTCCAACACATCATCAAGGATTTACAACCTATCCTGAAGGATGACCCATCACTCTCACAGATCTTGGGAGACAGGCCAGATTTGCTTACAGACAGCCCCCCAAGCTGAAGCAAATACTCACCAGCAACCACACACCAAGCAACAAAAACACTAACTCAGGAACCTATTCTTGCAACAAAGCCCGTTGCCAACTCTGTCCACATATCTATTCAGGGGATACCATCATAGGGCCTAATCACATCAGCCACAATATCAGAGGCTCGTTCACCTGCACATCTACCAATGTGATATATGCCATCATGTGCCAGCAATGCCCCTCTGCCATGTACATTGGCCAAACCGGACAGTCTCTATGTAAAAGAATAAATGGACACAAATCAGACATCAAGAATTATAACATTCAAAAACCAGTTGGAGAACACTTCAATCTCTCTGGTCACTTACAGAAGGGGCAATATTACAACAAAAAAACTTCAAAAACAGACTCCAACGAGAGACTGCTGAATTGGAATTAATTTGCAAACTGGACACCATTAAATTAGGCTTGAATAAAGTCTGAGAGTGGATGTGTCATTACACAAAGTAAAACTATTTCCCCATGTTTATTGTCCCCCCCTACTGTTCCTCACATGTTCTTCTCAACTGCTGGAAATGGCCCACCTTGATTATCACTACAAAAGGTTTTTTTTCTCTCCTACTGGTAATAGCTCACCTTCCCTGACCACTCTCGTTACAGTGTGTATGGTAACACCCATTGTTTCATGTTCTTGGTGGTTATAAAATCTCCCCTCTGTATTTTCCACTGCATGCATCCAATGAATTGAGCTGTAGCTCATGAAAGCTTATGCTCAAATAAATTTGTTAGTCTCTAAGGTGCCACAAGTACTCCTTTTCTTTTTGCAGATACAGACTAACAGGGCTGCTACTCTGAAACCTAACATTACTTATATTATAGTCACAGAACTCCCTCTTGTGGCCAGTTTAATACAGTTAGACCCTTACTAATCTACAGTTTGCTTCTCCACAAATCCTATATTCAAGTAAAAAAAACCCTGCCACTTCAACAACCTTTCAGCAAAGATGGCTGAGCCAAGTGCTGTGCCTGTTCACGAGTACACTACAAAGCACCTGCATAAAGAACAGAAACTATTGAATTTTCATGCCTTCTCGCTGCTTTTTGTCCGTTTGATTTTAAAGTATTACAAACAGTCAGGGACAAGTATTACAGCCAGGGAGTCATCCTGAAACCCTTTTCTCTTCTAACAGATATTCTGCAAGAGTTATTGTAGTCCTGTGGGTTACCATGGGGACAGAGGGAGACCAAGCCCAGCAGAGAACAACTCAAAGGAGCAGGGTGTTCAGACAATATCCCACCTCCAGCACTTACCACCTGTAGGTCCCACCAATGTGGAGAAGAGCTCCTTTACAATTCCTTTGATCCTGGTGACAGATGGGCCACTTTTAATGAGTCAGGTAAATAACCAGTTTGCACAGGAGGAATTAATGTGCTCTCTTCTCCTTTACAGGGAAAAGCAGGCCAGTGTAGATACACCTATACATAGGCGCCAACTCCGTGGGTGCTCCAGGGCTGGAGCACCCATGGGGAAAAATTAATGGATGCTCCACACCCACTGGCAGCCAAGCTCCCCCCTCCTTCTCTCCCCCATTTCCCCAAGCGCCACGTCCCCGCTCCTTCCCCTCCCCCCAGTGCTTCCCACCGCCGAACAGCTGTTTGGCGGCACTTAGGACTTTCCGTGAGGGAGGGGGAGGAGCGGGGACGTAGTACGCTCAGGGTAGGAGGCAGAGAAGAGGTGAGGTGGGGACTTTGGGGAAGGGGTGGGATGGGGTGGGGCAAGGGTGGTGCAGAGGCGGGGCCAGGAGAGGGCTGGGGGTTGAGCACCCACAGGGCAGAGGGAAAGTTGGCGCCTATGCACTTACATAGCCCACAGCAGCAAGCCTCCCAGCCCGGGTCGATAGACTTGGGCTCACAAAGCTTATGTACCGTGCTAAAAATAGCTGTGAAGACTAGGGCTGTCAATTAATCACAGTTAACTCACGTGATTAACTCAAAAAAATTAATCATGATTAAAAAAGTTAATTGCGAGCACTGTTAAACAATAGAATACCAATTAAAATGTGTTAAATATTTTGGATGTTTTTTCTACATTTTCATATATATTGTATTCTGTGTTGTAATTGAAATCAAAGTGTATATTATTTTTATTACAAATATTTGCACTGTAAAAATGATAAACAAAAGAAATAGTATTCAATTCACCTCATACAAGTACTGTAGTGCAATCTCTTTATCGTGAAAGTGCAACTTACAAATGTAGTTTTTTTTGTTATATAACTGTTTTGTTTTTGAGTGCAATGTAAAACTTCAGAGCCTACAAGTCTACTCAGTCCTACTTGTTCACCCAGTTGCTGAGACAAACAAGTTTGTTTACATTTACAGGATATAATACTGCCCTCTTCTTATTTACAATGTCACTAGAAAGTGAGAATAAGTATTTGCATGGTACTTTTGTAGTTGGCATTGCAAGGTATTTGCATACCAGATATGCTAAACATTTGTATGCCCCTTCATGTTTGGCCACCTTTCCAGAGGACATGCTTCCATGCTGATGACACTTGTTTAAAAAAATGTGTTAATTAAATTTGTGACTGAACTCCTTGGGGGAGAATTGTATGTCCCCTGCTCTGTTTTACTCTCATTCTGCCATATATTTCATGTTATAGCAGATGATGACTCAGCACATTTTGTTCATTTTAAGAACACTTTCTTTGCAAATTTCACAAAATGCAAAGAAGGTACCAATGTGAGATTTCTAAAGATAGCTACAACACTCAACCCAAGGTTTAAGAATCTGAAGTGCCTTCTAAAATCTCAGAGGGACAAGGTGTAGAGCATGCTTTCAGAAGTCTTAAAAGAGCAACACTCTGATTAGGAAACTACAGAACCCAAACCACCAAAAAAAAAATCAACCTTGAGCTGGTGGCATCTGACCCAAGATAATGAAAATGAACATGCGTTGGTATGCACTGCTTTGGATTGTTATCGAACAGAACATGGATGCATGTCCCCTGGAATGGCGGTTGAAGCATGAAAGGACATGAATCTTTAGCACAGCTGGCACATAAATATCTTGCGATACTGGATAGAACAGTGCCCTGAGAATTCCTGTTCTCACTTTCAGGTGACATTGTAAACACAAAAGGGGGAGCATTATCTCCTACAAATGTAAACAAACTTGTTTGTCTGAGCGATTGGCTGAACAAGAAGTAAGACTGAGTGGACTTGTAGGCTCTAAACTTTTATAATTTATTTTTAATGCAGTCTTTTTGTACATAATTCTACATTTGTAAGTTCAACTTTCATGATAAAGTGATTGCACTACAGTTCTTGTATTAGGTGAATTGAAAAATACTATTTCTTTTGGTTTTTTTACAGTGCAACTACTTGTAATCAAAAATAAATATAAAGTGAACACTGTATAGTTTGTATTCTGTGTTGTAATTGAAATCAATATATTTGAAAATGTAGAAAACATCCAAAAATATTTAAATAAATGGTATTCTATTATTGTTTTAACAATGCGATTAATCACACAATCAATTTTTTAAATTGTTTGATAGCCCTAGTATAGACCTATTGCAGCTCATTCTCTGAAATCTAGGGAGCCTTGACTTGGCTTCAGAGCCAGAGCTCCAGCCTGAACCACAATTTCAAAGTGCTGTCAACACAACTATTTTTCGAGCACTAGCATGAATCCTGCTAGCCCAAGTCTATTAACCTGGGCTGGAAGGCTCACTACCTCAAGTTGTGTAGACATACCCAATAAGGCCCTAAGGGTATGTCTACACTATGATATTAGGTTGATTTTATAGAAGTTGATTTTTAGAATTGGATTTTATACTGTTGATTGCGTATGTCCACACTAAGCACATTAAGTCAGCGGTGTACGTCCTCACTACCATGGTTAGCATCGACTTGCAGAGCGGTGCACTGTGGGTAGCTATTCCACAGTTCCCACAGACTCTGCTGCCCATTGGAATTCTGGGTTAAGCTCCCAATGCCTGATGGGGCAAAAACTTTGTCGTGGGTGGTTTTGGGTACATGTCATCAGGCCCCCCTCCCTCCTTCCCTCCCTCCGTGAAAGTAACGTCAGACAAGCGTTTCACGCCTTTTTTTTGGAGTCCCATCTGCCCCACTCAGCCCGCTGCCTACCTGCCTGCCTGGATGATCGGAACCCCAGGCAGGCAGTGGGCTGAGCAGGGCTGGCGGACGGAGCCCCAGACCGGCAGCGGGCTGAGTGTCTCAGCCCACTGCCGGTCTGGGGCTCCGTCCGCCGGCTCCTGCCAGCCAGGGTCCCTGGCCGCCAGCCCCACTCAGCCCACTGTCACCGTCACTCAGCCTGTGGTATGGCAAGCATGGAGCCTGCTCAGCTCACCGTCACCATACGTCTCCTGGGTGCTACTGGCAGATGCGGTACTGCATTGCTACACAGCAGCAGCTCCTTGCCTTTGTGGCAGACAGTGCAGTAGGACTGATAGCCATCGTACGTCTCCTGGGTGCTCCTGGCAGACCTCAGTGAGGTCAATCAGGGGCGCCTGGACAGACATGGATATCCTCCTCTTAGAGCACTGAATGGGAGTGACTCCAGGTCATTCTCTTCTTTAAGTTTCGTCTTATGGAGATTCAGTCCTGCCTGGAATATCATGCGAGCTGGAGGTTTCTGCCTCAGGCTGCTCTCCCAGCCAGCAGCACTGCGCGGTCGCACCTACCCCAGCCTGCTCCTTGCTCCCATGGCTCATGAAGCCTGGACAATAGTAAGGAGCAGTTCAACTTGTGGAATGACAAATCCATAACGAAGGATTGCACTCTATGGGCCATGTTAAGATTATTTCAGAGTCCTAGATAGCATTTAGTCCCTATAAAGGGCTTCATGAAAATTTCCCCCACCCCTAACAAAAAATGTTAATTTATCAGAGCAGCTGAAAGGGTAAGGAACCCGGGACTATAACTTAGAGAGAGCTTCCATATTATTTAACTTATAATTGATATAATTCAAAGTAAAATTTCACAGCGTGTTCTGTTCTAAGACTAAAAATGCAGGAGGGGAGTCAGAAAAAGGAACAGTGACCTGTTTCCACCCAGTGATCTTTCATGTGTTAAGTGAACGTCATAACCACTACACTACAGAAACCCAACTCGAATGTATTCCTCGCGTGGTCCCTATTATACTTTATGTACTGTGTGGTTGTGTATTATTAAATGATTGGTATGTCATGGGGCTTCTCTTTTTTTGCCACAGACTTTGCCAAATGCACAGGAATGTTTTCTCTAGCTACAGAAGCTACCTAATGCAATGTCTATATCTATGGCCTTCCTGCTTGCAAAGTGGTCATGCCGCCGCCCAAGGCTGACACAGCGCGGAGTGTATGTGACACAGTGACCTGGCTCAGGCAGGATCGCTAGCGAGGCATGATACTTTTGCTGTTAAGCAAACACAGCAATTCTTTCCTGGCCTCTGCCACTGAATGCCTCCATGCATTAAGATGTGCCCTATCAGTGCAGGAGGACTGCATGAGCTCGGAAAACATGTCATCGCGAGTGCGTTTTTTTCGCCTTCTAATCTGCGATAACCTCAGGGACGGAGATGATAGGGGGAGTGTAGAAACATTCTATGCTCTACGATTCTGGGGGGACTGCATGGTCACCTCTGCTGCTGAGTTTGCCATGCTGACCAAACAGGAAATGAAATTCAAAAGTTCCCAGGGATTTTCCTGTGTACCTGGCTAGAGCATTGGAGTTCAAAGTGCTATCCAGAGCGGTCACAATGGAGCACTCTGGGAAAGCTCACGGAGGCCAATACTGTCAAATTGTGTCCTCGTCGGGGAGGAGTACAGAAATCAATTTTAAGAGCCCTTTAAGTCGACAAAAATGGCTTTGTCATGTGGACGGGTGCAGGGTTAAATCAATCTAATGCTGTTAAATTTGACCTAAACTCGTAGTGTAGACCAGGGCTAAGGCTGTATTTGCACTGGAATTTTCCATAAGCAATGGTTGGAGGACTAGTGTAGATTGGCCACCAGCATTTTAACGCTGTGCTAGTGATCCAAAGTTTACTGATGCTGGCGAATTCTAGACCCATGTCTACACTAGTGCTCCCACCAGTGCAGCTGCTAGCACTGTGATGGGAGACTTTGGAAAAAATTGAGAATGCAGAGTTGTAAAGGTATGATCTCACTTATCTCCCACCAGTAGTCTGTCCTCCCAGCTACATTCTATTCTGGCTAAACCTCTCCTTATTTGTCTGGATGCTTAGCGGACAAACACCATCAGCCTTTGTGTTACCTTAGCACAGGTGACAGAATCTGGAACAGCCTGGGATGTCACAAAAAATCTTTGTTAGGTGGAGGAATTGAGAGGCAGTCTGAACAAGTGCCAAGATGAATTGTGTTAGAAAGCACAAACTAGCTGCATGGCTTTGAGTAAACTGATTCTTATATGAGTTTCTGCCAAAAACTTGTAACCAGTAGAGAGAACTTGTTTTTTCACACTTTGGTCCAGGAATAAGAGATTTTCCAGGGTAACAATGCAAACTTCAAGTAGCAGTATGGATGACAGGCCATGTTGACCAATGGACAGTGCACTAGACTTGGATGCAGGAGACTGGGTTCTATTTCTGCCACTGCCTTATAGGTGACCTTGGCAAGTCACTATGCCTTTCTGTGCCTTAGTTTTCCCGTCTGAAAAATGCAGGTAATGGTTTTGTCCTTTGAGATCCACTGATGAATAGCACTCTATAAGATGTATGTAGGAGTATTTTATACTCATGACATTAGTTCCATTGTTCCCAACAGCTATTTAGGCCAGACTTTGAACTCCACTGAAATTATTCACATACATTACTATTCACTAGTATAAATAAGGGGCTATACAAGTTATAAGAGCTATAAAAGCGGAGTTTGTTTGGACCCCTTCTCCTGAACATAATTCCGCACTCTGCAAACTGTGTCAGACATTTCAGAAGGTGAGGGAGGAGGAGTTTAATGCATACAGACCTATCAACCAAGGGTAGATCTATTTTTAAAGTAAGTTTTGAACTGAAAACAAAAGGTGGGAAAAAATTGTGCATAGAGGAGTCTGATTCCTATCTTGTATCCATATATTATCATCTGAAATAAAGATACAACCAAAAGCCATGTTGTGTAATATGTTCAAAAAAGGGAGAGAAAATGAAAAATAAATCCCAATAGTCAAAATAAGTGGGGGGGGGGAGAGGATGAGTTCCTAGTTGCAACACATTTTGTCTTTGCTACAGCATATTTGCTGTTCTTTGGGAGCTAAAACTCCAAAATTACACTGACCAAGAAGATTAAAAGGCAATGGTCATTTGTTTCTTCTGATAAGAAGCCAGTAATGGGATTTCAAGACCACAGCAAATCATCTGAGGTCCTAAAGATATAAAATGTCTAAAGACATGAATCTGAGTAGAGTGGAGATGGCGAAGTCCTTTAAGCAAGTGTCTGTTCATTTCAACAGGGTGCCCTACAACCCAGCAAACAAGGAACACAAGTCATGTTTTTTCAGATAGCCTAACAATGGAATAGCTGGTACATAGTCTCCTGTGGGCCACCTTCCATAACTGCAGGTGCAGGGTCCTCATTGACAAAAAGTTCACTGGGGAGTATTTCAATTATGCAAAGAACCCACACTCTTGCATACTCCAGAGGACCCAAAATGGCCAGGGGACAATGTTGGTCAGGGAGGATGTCCAAAAAATGGGCAACGTTGGTTAGTGAGGGGCATAACTAGAGTAGCGAAAGGTGTATCCTAACTGCAGCACATGCTGTTAGGACTTTGGTAGGACCCTCAGTGAAAAGTAAAGAAACTTACATATACTGAGGGAAAACCCAACCAGTGCAAGTGACCTGCTCTCCTTTGCCTGAATTTTGGCTGGGGCACAGTAGACAGGCAGTTGCATGGAGGTGTAATTTACATCTGCTATTCCAGGAAAAACAGATCTATCCCAATCTTTTCTACCTAGGTCAAATATTTGATTTTGGACATCGCACAACTGTGTCTCAAAGGTGCCACACGTACTCCTTTTCTTTTTGCAGATACAGACTAACACGGCTGCTACTCTGAAACTCTTCAGACTGAATTTCAATTCTTACTGGCCTTACAAGGAACACCACCAACTATTTTAAATTTGTTTATTGATTTGATTTCAAGATGACTGTGTCCCTTTATTTAAAAAAACCTCTCCTCTGCTGCATTACTAATCCACTTTATTAAATTACAGAATTAATGAAGCCTAATTTACTAATTATTATCTATCCTGATTACTTTTCACAGTCAATTCAGCTTGGCCAATGAGACTGGACTAGTCAATTTCACTTGTATTTAGCATCAGCTCCGGATCTGGGATCTCAGGTGCTTGAACCACATTGCAATACTTCATGCGTCATTCTTCAAGCAGATGACAGCAGGGCACAGAGCTCTTTGGTTTGCCAACATGCTCAGTGCTGGAGGAACAATAAAGCATCCAGTCAGAGGGACAAGGGAATCATAGAATCATAAGACTGGAAGAGACCTTGAGAGCTCATCTAGTCCAGTCCCCTGCGAACCTACTCTTAAAAATTTCCAATGACGGAGATTCCACAACCTCCCTAGGCAATTTATTCCAGTGTTTAACCACCCTGACAATTAGGAAGTTTCTCCTAATGTCCAACCTAAACTGCCTTTGCTGCAAATCCACTTCCTGGACACTACGGTGCTAATAAGCGATGGTCACATAAACACCACCCTATATCGGAAACCTACTGACCGCTATTCCTACCTACATGCCTCTAGCTTTCATCCAGATCATACCACTCGATCCATTGTCTACAGCCAAGCGCTACGATATAACCGCATTTGCTCCAACCCCTCAGACAGAGACAAACACCTACAAGATCTCTATCATGCATTCCTACAACTACAATACCCACCTGCTGAAGTGAAGAAACAGATTGACAGAGCCAGAAGAGTACCCAGAAGTCACCTACTACAGGACAGGCCCAAGAAAAAACAACAGAACGCCACTAGCCATCACCTTCAGTCCCCAACTAAAACCTCTCCAATGCATTATCAAGGATCTACAACCTATCCTGAAGGACGACCCATCACTCTCACAGATCTTGGGAGACAGACCAGTCCTTGCTTACAGACAGCCCCCCAATCTGAAGCAAATACTCACCAGCAACCACACACCACACAACAGAACCACTAACCCAGGAACCTATCCTTGCAACAAAGCCCGTTGCCAACTCTGTCCACATATCTATTCAGGGGATACCATCATAGGGCCTAATCACATCAGCCACACTATCAGAGGCTCGTTCACCTGCGCATCTACCAATGTGATATATGCCATCATGTGCCAGCAATGCCCCTGAGCCAGCAATGCCCCTCTGCCATGTACATTGGCCAAACTGGACAGTCTCTACGTAAAAATGAATGGACACAAATCAGACATCAAGAATTATAACATTCAAAAACCAGTTGGAGAACACTTCAATCTCTCTGGTCACTCGATCACAGACCTAAGAGTGGCTATACTTCAACAAAAAGCTTCAAAACAGACTCCAACGAGAGACTGCTGAATTGGAATTAATTTGCAAACTGGATACAATTAACTTAGGCTTGAATAGAGACTGGGAATGGATGAGTCATTACACAAAGTAAAACTATTTCCCCATGGTATTTCTCCCGCCCCCCCCCCCCCCCCCCCCACTGTTCCTCTGATATTCTTGTTAACTGCTGGAATTAGCCTACCTTGCTTGTCACCATGAAAGGTTTTCCTCCTTTCCCCCCCCCTGCTGCTGGTGATGGCTTATCTTAAGTGATCACTCTCCTTACAGTGTGTATGATAAACCCATTGTTTCATGTTCTCTGTGTGTGTGTGTGTGTATATAAATCTCTCCTCTGCTTTTTCCACCAAATGCATCCGATGAAGTGAGCTGTAGCTCACGAAAGCTTATGCTCTAATAAATTTGTTAGTCTCTAAGGTGCCACGGGTACTCCTTTTCTTTTTGCTGCAATTGTCCACTTATTTTTTTTCTATCCTCAGAGGTTAGGGAGAAAAATTGTTCTCCCTCTTCCTTGTAAGAATCTTTTATGTACTTGAAAACTATTATCATGTCCCCACTCAGTCTTCTCTTCTCCAGATTAAACAAAGTGTTCTCAATCATCCTTCATAGGTCATGTTTCCTAGACCTTTAATCATTTTTGTTGCTCTTCTCCAGTTTGTCTGCATCTTTCCTGAAATGTGGCACCCAGAACTGGGTACAACATTCCAGTTTAGGCCTAAGGGGGGAGGGATAGCTCAGTGGTTTGAGCATTGGCTTGCTAAACCCAGGGTTGTGAGTTCAATCCTTGAGGGGGCCATTGAGGGATTTGGGGCAAAAATTGGGGATTAGTCCTGCTTTGAGCAGGGGGTTAGACTAGATGATCTCCTGAGGTCCCTTCCAACCCTGATATTCTGTGATTCTAATCAACACAGAGTACAGCAAAATTACTTCTTGTGTCTTGCTTATAACACTCCTGCTAAAACATCCCAGAATATTTCAATTTTTTTGTTTGACTCATATTTAGCTTGTGATCCATTATGACTCCCAAATCTCTTTCCGGTTCTCCTTCCTAGGCAGTCATTTCCCATTTTGTATGTGTGCAACTGATTGTGCTTTCCTAAGTGGAGTGCTTTGCATTTGTCCTTATTGAATGTCAGCCTACTTTCTTCAGACCATTCCTCCAATTTGTGCAGATCATTTTGAATTTTAATCCTGTCCTCCAAAGCACTTACAACCCCTCCCAGCTTGGTATCCGTCACAGACTTTGTAAGCATGCATACTCTCTATACCATTATCTAAATCACTGATGACAATATTGAGCAGAACCGCACCCGAAGGGGCACTAAAACGCAATTTCCCCAGGGAAGCGTGAAATGAACGTGAGCCCCTACCCTGCCCCATCTGAATGGCCCAGCTGGATAGGACCTGGGTGCTGCCCACCGGGCCAGCCACCCCTTGTGCCCCCAACTCTCCCTGCATGGGGCACAGCCCAGGGTGTCACGTAGCCCTTGCCCTGGGACGCCAAGCCTCGCAACCAGCGCCTGTGGGCCCCCGTGCGGGACAGTCCCAGTCACCCACAGTCTGCTCCCGCCCGCCTCGTTCTCCCGCGTAGCCTAGCACGACCACGGTCTCGCGGGGACCCCAGGGCAGGGAACAAGAGAGTCGCCGGGAGCTGAGCTCACGCCCAGACTGAGGCTGACCCGACCTGCACCCAGCGACTAGTAAAAACACTTCCCCCAAACACCCCACCCCCTCCTTTAGTGAGCCTGGAAGTGCCGCGAGAGCGGCCACACACAGCACCCTCCCCCACAACCCCTGCTAATTCTCGCGAGATCCCCCCTATTTTTCCTTTATTGCCGTGACCCAAAATCTCGCGAGAACTGTGTCAACCAATCGGACGGGCGGAGCTCATTTCTAGTCTCGCGATGTTGGTTGCTGGCTCCGCCCCGACGGCCCCCTCCCCGAGTCTTCCTCGTCCCCCTCCCCACGTAGGGTTAATATGGTCGCCAGCGATGGACCCTGCAAGGCCAGGTCAGTGAGAGCCAGGCTTGGTGGGGGAAGGGCGATCCCGCTCCCGCCGAGCGCCCCCACGTTCCTGGTCTGGTGCGACCCTCCCCCCTGCAGTTAGCGGCCTGGCTTGTACCTCGGCCCCAGGTCCCCTGGCCTGAGGCCGCGACAGGTGCCCCCGGAGTGATGGTTCACCCCTCCTCCTCCTCCTCCCCCCCCCCCGCTGTCTTTATCGCCTCATCATCCCTCCCCCGCGCCCCGGACCGGCTCCGCTTTCGAGCCGTCGCTTCCCCCCCTACCCCCCGCAGCCGCCTTCGCTATCTACCGTCCTTTGTTCAGCCTCTTTCCCGTATCCCCGACTTGCACTGACATGTTCGCAGCCCCTGGGCGGGGGGGCTCGGCCGAGTCAGGGCGAATCCCTTCTCCGCTGGGCAGGGCCCAAGGCCGAGCCTAAGGCGGCGTGGAGAGCCGCCAGTGGGCACCATTGAGCGGCACCGCGAGCAGCTGCCCCCTCGCTCCTGGCACGCTCCGTGTAGATCTAACGGCGCTGCGTAGCGGCTCCTGCTGCTGCCCCGCACCCCATCCCAGGGTAGCGTTCAGCCTTCACACCCCCCCCGTCCCCCCTTGTCTGCACACCTTTCAGCTGCCTGGTAGGGGACCCGGTGCTTCCAAGGGGATGCCCCCGCCCCGCAGCAGCAGCTGCCCCCCCAACAAAATGGCCAAAAAATTGTCCTGTGACTTGGCGGGAGGGGGGATGACCGCTATACCGGACCCTGAGCTGAGAAGGGCCTCAAAACACTTGTTATGTCTGTGTAGGTGAAGTGAAATGGGATGAAGAAAAGGAGTACTTGTGGCACCTTAGAGACTAACAAATTTATTAGAGCATAAGCTTTCGTGAGCTACAGCTCACTTCATCACCAAATGCATCTGATGAAGTGAGCTGTAGCTCACGAAAGCTTATGCTCTAATAAATTTGTTAGTCTCTAAGGTGCCACAAGTACTCCTTTTCTTTTTGCGAATACAGACTAACACGGCTGCTACTCTGAAACCTGAAATGGGATGGTGGAGTCCCAGCGAACATGATATATTGGGCCCCAAATTTCTCAAGACAGGCCTTTCTGTGACCCAAGCCTCTCACTCTTTGGTAGGCTCTTTTCCAAGTCATGGATCAAAAATGGGTTGAAAACAATGGATTTCATACTTGTACTCTTCTTGGGTACCTTTTACAATAGATAGGCACAGAGCAGACGGGGCTTTGTTTTTTAATCTTTAATTCAAAAGCCCACCATGTAGATATCTGAGTCCTATGTAGTTCATTACTTCAGAAGTTGAAGGGCATAGGTTCATGGTGTTACTATTTATTAGCTGTCTCACTTTAAATATTTGTGATAGATACCCTATCTCACGAAAGTCTCACTTCCTTTTTTCAACTAGCACTCCAAATCCTTAGTTATTTTTGTTGACTATTTCTGGTTCCTCTTTAAGTTCGTTATCCGGGCGAACAGTTAAGCCATGAGTAACATTATGCCCATAAATGGGCTACTTGAGTCATGTTTGCAGATTCAGGACCTTACCATAAAGGCAGAAGAATTTGTAAAGTACCAATGATGCCTAGGTGAAAAAGGCAACCTACTAAAAAGATAAGCTTTTATTGCTGATACAGTCTTTTAAAATCAACAGAGGCCCTCTGCCTGCAAACACGCATATACTCTACTTTACTCACCTGAGTTGTTCCATTAATTTCATTGTAAATGTTTGTAGGACTCGGAGTGGGTGGTGTCACAGTTTTAACTTTTGTTTTAAAACCAAATTTGAATTTCTTAAACATGCACTATATTGAGTTCTTTGGGCCTTCCTAAGAGATGTTACTGACATTGTTCATTTAGGTTAATAGTATTTGAGTGGCAATAAATTATTTTTGTAAATTCCATTACTTCAGAAAAGAATTTAAAATTAATATGCAGTTCTTTTCTACAGATTTTTTTTCTACAAATACTTTTAATAAGGTCCGTGTTAAAGTGCATTTCTGTCTATTATTTTTAGGTACTTATATGGCCCCTCTTACCATAGTACTTCACAATCTTTAATGTACTTATCCTCACAACTCCCCTGGGAGGTAGGGAACAACCATTTTGCAGATGCGGAACTGAGACTAGATACCAGATTTTTAGTAGTATTTAGGTACCTAGTGGGACTTACAAAAGTTACTAGGTGTCTAACTCCCATTGAGTGTCTGACTCCCTAAGAGGTTTTGAAAATCCCACTAGGTACCTATCTGCATCTTTAGGCACCTAAATATCTTTAAATATTTGGCCCTGAGTGATTTGTCCAAGGTCACACAGGGACATCTCTGGTGAAACAGGGAATAGAACTGCATTTGTTTGAGCCCCAGCCTACTGCCTGAACCACTGCACCATCCTTTCTTTCCACTTAATATTTTGCTGCATTATTTTTCAGAATGCCCGTTCCAGTACTTAATTGAAACATTAAATGACAATCCAGAGAAGAAGTTCTACAATATCCCTAAACTTGGAGGCACCAAGTATGGTAATGCTACTTTTTAATAGCTTTTTAGTAGTATGGTTCCACTAGTAAATATGCACCAGTTACAGCTGTAGCTCACGAAAGCTTATGCTCAAATAAATGTGTTAGTCTCTAAGGTGCCACAAGTACTCCTTTTCTTTTTGCGAATACAGACTAACACGGCTGCTACTCTGAAATCTGTCAGTAGACAATTCTCTCCCCAGGGCTTAGCTTCAAAAGAATGGATTCATGTGGGTCATTTGCATTCCTCTCATTCCCAAGTATTTCTTAGGTAATGCACTTCACATATATTGTTCCAAAAAGTCCTTTGAAGTTCCTAATATCTCCCAGAGATTGCACTCACCTTCCTTCTGCCTCCTAAAGAATTTCCATACAATTCCACGATAGTGCACAAACATTAGCATTTTCAATATAATGGATCCCAAAAGGTATTAAATGTAGTTCAGTAAGGTTTAATTCCCTAAGATTTGTCCATGATATTGCAGAATACGATCATAAGTGTCGCATCTTGATTTTAATTTTTTGGGTGAACTTGGTGTTCATGAAAATGATGAAACTAGCTAGAGCCAGAGAGGCCTTATGAAAGTGTTCTCATAGAGGTCTTCAGATACATCTTTGTCCTGACACACAGTTAACTTCTCTCCAGCTGTGGCTCACCCGCCTGTTCATCTAATAAGTAGAAAACTTGGGTTTCATGTATTTTGTGGAGTGAACTTTGTCAGGGGAGTGGGCTTAGTCCAATAGTCTTGATTGCTGGCGACTTTCCTAAAGCCCAGTTCTGTTCAGTAGGACTACTGCTGTTAGCCTTATCTCTTTTGCACTGTTTCTTGCTATCCTATATCTCTTCTCTTCTGGAATTCCAACCATGGATAATGCCCTGTTTACTAAGTGTTGCTAGATAGGGCATAATTTTATTGCAGTTGCTGCAGAGGGTTCAGTTGAACTGAACTGTATGGAAGTTTTTGTGAAGTAGACAAATATTTCATCTCAGCAGATAAATTACTGTATAATATATTTATTTGTGTGTACTTTTAGATGTCTAAAATGAACCTATTAGGCCTGTCTCCCTTGATGCATAATTAAATAAAAATACACTTACACAATGCAAATACAACACAGAATATTGTTGATCATGACAACTTGAAATAAACTTCCCCATAAAATTTAAGTAAAAGTTACTTCCATCATGATCTCCCCAGGCATATCAAATTCTGAGTAAATAGAGGAGTTTGAGGCTCTTTGGTGGGGCTTTTTTGGGAGGTGGGATTATACTTATATGCTCACTGGACCATTAATGCACTCCTTTGCCTCTGTTTCAAATGGATGTTTCATTTAAATCAACATATGTTTGGGAGCAGTAAAGTAGTTACTTTTCTTTGGTTTGAAGTTTATGTATAATATAGCTTCAGGGCTTGAAAAAAATTCACTTCCCGGTAGAGAGACATAGACCATCAACATATGTAGCATTTAAACTTGTGCTTTAAAAAAAAATCTCTAGTTCGATTGGCAGCAAAGAGAATCTTCCAAATGTGAATGGCAGACAGACTGCTCCTCTGTCTCTACTCATAGCTTTTCAGCAGCATCAGTAGAATAGAATTAAGAAAACCAGTCAGTTTCACCTGTTCTCTTCAGAACCTTAAGGACAGCAGTGAAATTGAACAGAATTATTTCACTTTCTGTCTGGATGCTTTGGAAAGCTATGAAGAGCAGCAGAAATCACTGAAGCTATTTAGAGCAAAGACTGTGTAAGTGGAGACTATCGAGGAGAAACTAATGTGACTCCAACAGTCAGAGTGCTGAGTTGTGAGAGAAAACCCTCTCTTCCAGCAAATATGGGTGCCTTCAAAGTTATCAACATGCATTAAAACAGCCAGAGTTGTTATGAAAGATAGAATTCCAAAGCAGGGCCCCAAGACAGCATTCTGATAGGAATCCTAGCCCCTGCATCTTACTAAGTCATCCATCCTGGATCTCCTTTGAGACTCCTCTGTCCTGCAGTTTAAAGGTTCGTTTGATTTCTTTGGTTCCAAATTGCTATAGAGAGTCTGATTGTCTTAATATTTAAAGTGGGAGCAGAGGTATTCAGTTATGAAAAAATTGCAGCTAGGTGACTGAGACTGAAAGACCTTTTCTGGTCAGTGCTCTCTCTCTCTCTGTATGTGTGTGTATATATATATATATATATGTGGTAGTGCATTTGGAATGCCTTTATTCTTCATTAAAGGGAAGAACACAACTGACAGGGATATAAGATCATTTTGTTCTGGTAATTTGAATATTAAACACACTTACTGCTGACATTACACCACATTTATTTTAATCAGATTTCTTACAATTTGCTTTTTATATGAATCATCTAATTAGAGAATTACAGTGACTGCCCTGTAAAATGTATCTAATGTAACAGAAGCCACCAAACCCTGAAGCAATAGTTTGTAGGCAGACAAAGTCCTTGGACTTGGTTGAAACTGCCAAACTCATCTGTTTGTTAACATTTTAGATCTGAGCTTTGGTCTCTAGAGCTGAAACACTAGTACGTGAACCTGTTTGACCCGTTACCTAGCACCCTTTATACTTGCCCCATTACTGTACTCTCATCTGACCACCTGAATTATTGCTGAATGGAATGATGTTTGTGAGCGAATGAGTGCTCTTAATTTAGTACCTAAGAGCTCCTTTACTGCCTTCGGTGGTGACTGGCAGCCCTTTCTTTTTTTTAATCTGCCCCCCCCCCCAACATTTTCCCTTCCTTGAAAGCTTCTCCCAATTTTTACTTTGCTGTTACTTTATATTAATCAGTTTAGGTCTAGATTTCTTCCGCTTTTGGAGCCCACACTGAGATTATTTCTTGTCTTACTGTCACCTTCTGTGAACGAAGGGGAAACTGCACATAGCGATCCATATTCGTCATAAAAGTCAGTTCTGACTTGATATCACAAAGTAATTAAATGGTCAAGTTTAGGCTTCCAAAAATTATCTGTATTAATAGTTAGCAGCATAGTCTCATTGTGTCACCTCTTCTGCTTTGTCAGTGATACCAGCTTTGGCACTCCCTACAGTCATTTCTCCTACCAGCCTCTCCATGCCTTCTCTTTCTTTCACCCTATACATGGGTATCATTGCTTCTGTGTTCAATCAAGCCCTTATTCTCTTCCATTCAAATCCTTCTTAAAACTCCTCTTCTCTAGTGCCTACAATAAGTGACTCACTATTCAGTGTTTGTTTTTATATATTTAAAAAAAATCCCCAACCCTCCCAGATGTGCACACGCCTAATCATATTGCTGTAGCCCTCATCCTAACTCAACTGTTTGTCACTCTCACATATTTTGGTCCATCTATAATAATGTACTGACCCTGAAATGAACTCTGTATGATTGGACCTCTACACTTGGGCGGTATCCCTTTGACTTCAGTGGGGCTCTGCCTGGATTCACATATTCAATGATGATCATTATACAATCAAGGCCATTTTTCATAAGCTTTTATACTAAGGGCCAGGTCCTCCTCTCTTCTGTGAAACACTGTTGCACCCTTCTGAGTGCTATAAAATAATAATAGAGAACAAATGCACATTGATTTAGTGTTTCCTTGTAACTGTATTGTATTCCTGTGCTCTTATGGGGTCAGAATGAATTTCACTGCATGATTTGTCAAATCTCTTTAGTATAGTAAGGTGCATTTAGTTAAAACATGTATAGGCTAAAAGTGTTTCCTTGATTAATTCATTTACTTTCCCGTAACCAGATATTCTGCCTTATTCCATACGGGTACTGTTGGAAACTGCTGTCCGTAACTGTGATGGCTTCTTAGTAAAAAAGGAAGATGTTATGAATATTTTAGACTGGAAAACAAAACAGAACAATGTTGAAGTGCCCTTCTATCCTGCCAGAGTTCTTCTTCAAGACTTTACGTAAGTGAGATACTTTCTTTTTTTAATTACATTTTTCTAACAAAGTTTTCAAAATCTGTCTTGGTTCACCGTGCTCAGTGAGATTACCAATCTTTTATCAGGCCTGAAAGAAAACAAAATGAGGTGGCCCTTGTGAAGTTTATGCATCCCATTAATGAATAAAAATCATAGTTTTTGTTTGTTAGTGCACCTTCAGTGATGTTTCTACATTGTAAATAAAGCCTCTGATGCTGCAAGTTGGTCCAAGAAGGCAGATGCCTGTGCCCACATGGAGCTTTGCTAACTTCAGTGGGACTCCATGTTGGTGAAGGTTTCTGTCTGCATGGAGTAACTTGCAGAATAAGGGCCAAAGAATCAGCTTGGTGGCACTTTAACTGTAGTCGGATTGTGTGATGGTGCAATGAAATATTTAGAAATCTTACTTGTGATAACCTAAGGTAAAATCCTGCTTGTTTTACTGGTACATATAAGCCTATTGAACCCAATTGGACTACATACATGAATAAGAAAAGCAGGATTTGTCCATTAGAATGTTACCTATGGATTATTAAGATTTGTGGATGTGAGGTGGCTAAAAGGGTAATCCTTAAGTAGCTACAGAATATTAAACTAAGCACATTTAATTTTGCCAAGCTAGGCAATCATTTATTTGTCAAGTAGCCATGCAGAATAGAGGAGAACTCTTTAAATTCAAAAGCTCATCTCTCTGACAAACAGAAGCTGGTCCAGTAAAAGTATTAATTCACCCAACTTCTCTCTAAGAATATCCTAGTTTTATAAAATATATGGAAGCGATTTAAGTGCTTAGTTAACAAATCAAATCATAAGATTTTCATAACATTTCAGTTTATATCAGTATTCTTATCCTTTCCTTCAGTTTTGTATGTTGTCCTTAGAGTGTTTTTTATTTGTAAAATGGGGATACCAGTACTTAACCACTTTTGTAATGCACTTTTAGATCCTGAAATGAATACTCTTATATATAAGTGAAAAATACAAATTGCAAAGTAGTATAGAATATCATACACGTTCATTTGTATAGCAAAGTGGTGGTGTACAGTAGCATACATCCAGAAGTGGGCATTATGCCAAGGTTTTCTCACAGTTCAGGAGCTACCAAGAAAAAAGGGCAAATACCAAATGTAATCAGTTGGCCAAGGATTTTGCATATTCCTAGTTGACACAGACTTTAAATGCGGTGGTGGTTATGCTTGGAGTTAGGATGGTAGACAGTTTTTATTTAGATATATTTAAACAAACCCAGCACGTGAATACTTAATATTCCTTAAAACATGGTAGACAAAGTAAAATAAGCATTATGAGATGGTATTCAAATAGGCTGCTATGGAGGGTGAATTAAAAACAAGCCTCTACAGTTAGCTTTATTTTAGAGAATTGTCAATGCATCATAATATATGTAAAGTGCTATTTCTTTGTTTTTTGTTAGTGGAATTCCTGCAATGGTGGATTTTGCCGCCATGAGGGAAGCAGTGAAAAATCTTGGAGGAGATCCTATGAAAGTCCATCCTGCCTGCCCAACTGATCTCACTGTTGACCATTCTTTGCAGATAGACTTCAGTAAATGGTAATTAATCTACAAAAGCCAGTTCTGTTTAATGATTAAATTTCAGGGGGTGGTCAATATTCTCCATTGTGCTTTGTTCACTGCTCCTTTGGTAGCATAGAGGTAGCCTATGTAACCGTCATGGAGTTACTATTTAATAATTACGAATATCATATGCTCTATGTAAGAGGGTTTGCTATATGATTATAAAGTGAATTCAGGCGGGGTCATTTGCATATATGTAGGAAAGAGGACAATAGCCTGAGATAGCCACCCATTTACCCACATTTGAGGGACAATATTAGACCCATTTGCTTCTAACCCCCCCACTCAAATCCATATCGTGCTCCATGGAGCAGTTTATTGGGTGGGTAGGGGATCACAGATTGTAGATGCATGGAAACCTAAGACAAAGGGCTTCCTGGGGAACAAAACATTCTCAAGTGGGGAGGACAGTAGTTGTCAGGAGCTGTTCAGGAGCAAGAGGCTGACAGACACACCCTTAAGGATGTCATCTGAAGCCATTGGACCTTTTGTAAACTTCCAAGTGATCGTTAAGTTTAAACAGTACTTTGTTTTAAGAACATACAGACAGCCATACTGGGTCAGACCAATGGTCCATCTAGACCAGTATCCTGTCTTCTGACAGTGGCCAATGCTCAGTGCTTCAGAGGGAATGAACAGAACAGGTAATCATCAAGTGATCCATCCCCGGCTTCTGGCAAACAGAGGCTAGGGACGCTTCAGAGCGTGGTTTTGCATCCCTGCCCATCCTGGCTAGTAGCCATTGATGACCCTATTCTCCATGAACTTACCTCATTTGTTTTTGAACCCTGTTATAGTCTTGGCCTTCACATCCTATGGCAAAGAGTTCCACAGGTTGACTGTGCATTGTGTGAAGAAATGCTGTCTGGTCCCTCAGAAAGCTGTCTGGTCCTGTATTAACTGGGGGTCATACCTCCTGAAGGGCAGACTTGCAGTTGGGCCTGCTGAAAAATCATGTGGTTTGCAGGGCTGTAGCCCAAGACCGGTATAAGATTGGCAGAATCCCAGCCCAGGCAGGTTGAGGCACAAGACCTCAGACCTGAGGAGGTGCATGCAGAGAGACTAGAAAAGGAGTCCGAGGCAGTGATGTCATGAGATCAGTTTGGGGCTCTCCTTTATGTCTGGAAGTTTTGACAGCATGGAAAAGAAAATCTTTAAATTACACTTATCTTTTGCCTCACTCATGTAACAGTATGTTACACAGCAAAAGCTGTGCATGTGCTAGCCTACTCAAGCTAGCTTGAATCTACTAGCATGACTAACAATAGTGGGGAAGACATCACTGTGAGGGTAGCAAGCAGAGTATGTACCATGGGGCCATTCCAGGCTTGTACTACCCATGCTGAAGTCTTCACTGCTTTTGTAACCCTGCTAGATGGACTGAAGCTAGCCTGGGTAAGCTAGCCCATGCATGGATTTTGCTATGTAGACATACCCTAAGTGATTACAGCTCCTTTTCTTCTTCCAAAGCATGTAGCCTCCCAAAGGGCATATTGACTGGTCTAAACTGTGTAATAGTGATTTCAGTCTCTGGAGAGCTGAAAAAGTTCAGAACTGCTATGAAAGACAGTCTTGTGCATATTTGGTATTTGCATGGACCTTTTAAATACATACACAACTCCAATTTTGGCAATAGTAATTTAGAAGAATGAAAAACAGGAAAGTACAGTAGAACCCTGTTAACCAAGCCTCCATCATCCAGCTCTCAGTATTAACCAAACCACCAGCCACTCCAGGCTGACAGTGGCTGGGGCTCCTGCTGTTAGCCTGAGCCCCAGCCACCCATTCTCCAGTTTATCCAGTTTTTGGTTATCCTATCGGGCTGTGGGCCCAGTTAGACTGGATAATCGGGGTTCCACTGTATCGCTGTGAAATGAAGATTATTTGGTGATACTGCTTCTCCAGCAGTCCAGTTCTTTTTTTTACCCTTCCTCGTGTTTGAAGGGAAAAGCCCAAATTGTGATTAGTTAAGTCTGAAATTATCAGAAAGGCCAAATGTTGGCAAGAGATCTCAACATGCTGCTTTGTACTGATATATCCAGTTCTGCTAGTTCACTGCTGGAAGGTCCACAGGAGTCTGTCAGCATCTGCTAAAGTGTGATATGAGGCCCTTCCCCAAGGTGCTGCATGTGCTGCCTCTGCATAGCTTCCAAATCCCACTAGCTGAGGGATTGTGAACTGAGCTTAGATTCAGACAAAATACCCTGTGAGGTGGTGTGGTATCCTGCCACTAGACAATAGAAATTTTTCTTTTAGAGCAGCAGAAACATAGATAGCTGTATTTATCATTGTGGCAAATTACTGAATGTAACCATTATAGGTAAAAAGTCAATCATCTTTCACAGTGGGTTTTTCCAGTGTGTTCATGTTAAGGTTAAATGTAGTGTAAATAGAGTGTAGTATGGTAAACGTGTAGAAGGTTTTAAAAATGTTTACCTACAGTGTTTTATGTATGTACTTACATTATTTTCTTGAGCCTGAAGTATAATAATTTTATATTTGTAGTAATAAAATGTGTTTGTTGCTTGAGCCCTTATTTCAGAAACACAATTAAATATAAAATATCACAACTGCTGCTTTGAGTAAACTGTAGCAAGAGACAATTCCTCAGGGATCTAACAAATGTCGATGTGCTGCAATAGAGAATAAAACCAAACAATCCCCAGCCCTTCCCTGGGACAAGACTTTCCTCGCATCCCTGTCCTTCAGACCTTGAGTAAACAGTGCAAGGACCATCTGTGTCCTGTTAATAAATGTGGTGTTTTGCAGACCAATCAGGTGAGTGAGTAGTTTATATGGCAGATAATATAGTTCCTTTTAGAAAAGGTCAGTACAACTTCTTTTTGTGTGATCACCGTGCTGTATTCTTTGATTAACTATACTTACCCAGTGACACTTCACTTTCACCAGGGTTGTAATAAAATGGTGACCTTTTAGATACAGTTGGTCATTTGTTGGGGGTGTTTTTTCAGTAGGAAAATGTTTTGATGCACTTGTTTTATTTTCTGTTTAAAATGACAGTGCAATACAGAATGCTCCGAATCCTGGAGGTGGTGACTTACAGAGGCCATTGGCAAAGGTTTCTCCGCTTAAAGTGCAGCCTCGGAAGGTACCTTGCAGGGGCCAGACTGGCTGCAAAGGGCCATGTGATGCTGGAGAATCAAGTCGTAACTCAGGAAAATTTTCTGCGCAGATTGAGAATACCCCTATCCTCTGTCCATTTCATCTTCAACCAGTGCCTGAGTATGAAATGCTTTTATTGCTTAGCATTTAATTGTCAAATCTGTCTTTTGCTGGAGGGAATTATGGTTGTGTTTTAGTGACTGGAAGGCAGGCTCTTTCTGTGTGCTGTCTCCTAGTTCAGCACTTCCTTTTAGTTTGCAGTGCTTTTGGTTTAAATTTAAGGTGGAGCAGAACAATTGTACTTTGCTATCAGATGATGCAGGGTTGTCCCCAGAGCAACAGTACAGCTTTTAAAGTGTTGGCCTGCCTTGTGAAAGCCTGTTGGCTAATTACAGCTAGCTTTTTGGAGTTAATTGTAAAATTTAAATCTTGCCTCCAAAATACAAAAAAGTAAGCTGTCTGTCGTCCACAAAGCCGGCAATGCTCCTTAAGCTGCACTGAAGGGGCCTCTTGGTTGACATCCAGAATGCCTGCAACAGCTGACAGAGATGCTGCTCCATGCTAAATGTACCTCTCTGCATCTTCATCTACTCCACCCACAAACAGGCCGGAGCATTTAGGATGATGTCTAACACCATAGGTGTTTGAACTGACCTAAAACAGGAGAAGAACTTAGGTAAAGCGTTCTGTAGAGGGTCATTTATCTGGTGGTTGATTGTCTTTTTAAATCTGAGCTAGAGACTTGCCTCATTTCCTTGTAAGGGCAGTGATACATAGGAACAGTGCTCTGTAAATTAGTAATGTAAATGTAATAAGGCACTGCTGAAACTTTGGTTTAAATCTGAAAGTCTCTCTTGTTTTATATTTCATTTAAATGATTTACAGAAGGTTTAAACTCCTTTCTTTCCTGATAAGAATTGGACATCCCATACCAGCTAAGAAAGCAGTCTATATATTATCCCCCAGGCCACAAATAACCTCTAATCCATCTGTCACTGAGTTGAAATGCAGCATTACATCTTGGCTGTATGTGACACCCCACAAAGGCCTCATCTGCTTGCCTTTTCCCAAGATTCATTTATTTATAGGTCCATTTGCAGCACTCTGTCTATGACAATTACATGTAATGACCCTCATCTTTCAACTGCCACCTATCGTCTCTGATAGATTGACTAGATCTCTGTCTTTCTGTGGCTGACATATCTAGAATTTCAGTGCTATATCGAACAATACAGTATTTTGATTGTGTTGCAAATTTTATTTTAAAAAAATTATTTCTGTCCTCTTTTGCTTTTTCCACGCAGAAATAGAAATGTTATGAGAAAAGCTAAATGTTTTCTGCAATTTGGATGTTGCTGATACCAGTACATCCTTTTCTACCAGAAGTGGCATTCATTAAACTGCAATTTGAGTGTTGACTATCCCTTAGAGTTTTGTAAAACAATACACCATATGACCTTCCTCTATTGCAGAAGAGAAAGGGGGAAAGGTCTGGTTGTAAAATGCAGCCCTCAAATATCATTTAGAGAAGAGCTTTTATTACTCTCTCTCACAAAAAATCTCCCAGAGAAGCAATAGCTATAAAAACACAATCCAGCAATGAATTTCACTCATTTAATAAAACGATGCTTTTCATTACAAACACATATGAAAGTTAGTCATCTGCGTTTATGTTTAGACACTGTGGTGATGAACGCATATACATAAGTAAATGAATACAGTTCCTGGAAGATATTTACAAATAAATTATACAGTATCTTATTGGTGTTCTAGTCAGCAGTTAGAGGACCAGAGTTGAAAATGAGCAATTCTCTTGCCAGCAATAACATAAATCAGATACCTAATTTCTTTCTCAATATCAAATTTTGAGGTAAGCAACTCCTATGAATATCAGTTAGAAGAAATATCTTCCTTGTTTGACAGTGCAGTTATTGTAGTCCCTCACATGCTGGGAAGGTATCTTTTTCTGATCGGTATTTTTTGAGGTTATTTGGTTCAGGCAAATTAGAGCTAAAAGCTCTCATTTATACTGTGTGTGATGAGAAGACCAGTCCCTTTCTCTGCTGTTTTCAGAGGGCATCTTCTCCTTTCCTCACTTCCTTGTTTGCAAGAAATTGCCTCAGTCTTATCTAAAAGAATTTAAAAAAATTCTGTTATTTGCAGTAATGAATGAGAGTTCCAGCAAATAGAAGCAAAAACCAAATCTTATTGTTTATCAATTCATTTTAATTATTTCTAGGCCTGAAACAGTGTTAAAAAACCAAGAGGTGGAATTTGGCAGAAATAGAGAGAGGCTTCAGTTTTTTAAGGTATGCCATTTTTTTTTCTACAGCCCTCTTATTATATTTTTTATTTGATTTGATGTTTTGTCAGTCTTTCAAATGGCCTTGGCAGTTCATGATGATAGGGGGGGATTTATTGTATCCCTTTCAAAATTTCAGGTTTTCAGGTCAGAATTTTTGAGTGTATATTAGTACAGCTGATTAGTGCATACCATGATAATACAATTTTTTGGAAGAATGCCCAAGTAATTAATGACTCTTGGGCATTGTAGAGCCCTAATTAAGGTGTGTGGGGTTTTTTTAAAGGAAGAAGGGTACAAAATGCTAATAGAAATAGTAAATAAGCTAATATTAACTGAAACAGTGGATTTATTTGGATTTAAACATTTCCCAAGTATTTGTAACCCAAATATCAATAGTATGTTCAAACCTGAGAACCTGAAGTGATGCTAACTGGAAACAAAAGTGAAACTGACCAGACATTAATGACTTGATACTTTGAGGTGCCAAACATCCTAAATTTCCATTGAAATGAATGTGCGTTGAGAGCACTCAGCACCTCAGAATTATCTGTTGCAGATTATCTGTCTGCATCTCCACAGGTTAACTGCTTCCTCAGTCCAAAACGGTTTTCTAAAGTGTCTAGGAATTTTTAGTAGGTAGACAATAGAGCCCATATATTTAAAAGTTGGTACTGTCTATTGAATCAACAATCCTCAGCCTTAAGAGGATTGGAAAGAGGTGCCATATATGAGAGATTTCAAAGCCTAAATACAGCTGAGTTTCACACCAGCCTTATCCCTAGACAAAGCCCTGATCCTGCAAATCTTTGTTTAAGACAATAGTCCCATTTAAATCAGTGGGACCACTTCTGAATGGGATTTGAGTACAAGTCAATGCCACTCTGATTACCAGTTGGTAATTGTGGTGGGGTTGCTTTACTGATGTAAGTCATTTCTCCCTTCCTCTGATTCAGTGTGTTTCTGTAGTGCTTGCTGCTAGCCTAGGAATTTATTACCCGAACTCTGATCCCTTTAAGGCAGCATGATATGCTGCTGTTCAATCAACAGACAGGATACCTAACGATGTATGTTGCTGATTGGCTAGGGCATTTTTCTTCTGTAATACCATTACATATAACAGTAAAAGCTGTTTTATCCAGCACTTCACCAACTGGAAAGGTCTATAAACTGGCATTTCTGATCTTCATTGAAATTCTGGTTTAGAGTCTGGTTGGGCTGGGGCGCAGGAGGGGGTGCGGAGGGCAGGTTTTGGGGGAGGGAGTTTGGGTGCAGGAGAAGTTCGGGGCAGTGGGTTGGCAGGCAGGGATGTCAGATCCGGGGGGCTGTCACCTTGGGCAGCTCCCTGCAAGTGGCAACCTGTCCCAGCTACTCCTAAGTGGAAGCATGACAGGCGGCTCCGTGCTCTGCCCCTGCCCCCCCAAGCACAAGCTCCACAGCTCCCGTTGTCTGGGAACTGTCTGCAGGCGGAGGCAGCACGCCGAGCCTCCTGCTGTGCCTCCATTTAGGAGCAGCCAGGACAGGTCACTGTTTGCGGGGGAGGTGACCACCCCCAGATCCAACACCCTGTACCCCAACTTGCTGCCCTGAGCCCCCTCCCATACCCAAATTCCCTCCCTCTTAGTTAACCCACATTTTTCACTTACCGGCACCCCCCATTCCCTCAACATGCTGGATAAAAACGCTTTTACTGTAATTTAACACAACCAACAAAGAGAGAAAGAAATTAACAAAGTGCAATTCTCCTCTGAAAAGTGACTCTGAAAATTGGGTTTCCATGTTTGTGATCTGAATTTACAAGTAAAAGGTAGGGCTGTCGATTAATCTCAGTTAACTCACGTGATGAACTAAAAAAAAAAATCGCAATTAAAAAATTAATCACGATTAATTGCAGTTTTAATTGTACTGCTAAGCAATAGAATACCAATTGAAATTTATTAAATATTTTGGATGTTTTTCTACATTTTCAAATATATTGATTTCAATTACAGCACAGAATACAAAGTGTACAGTGCTCACTTTATATTATTTTTATTACAAATATTTGCACTCCAAAAATGATAAACAAAAGAAATAGTATTTTTCAATTCACCTCATACAAGTACTGTAGTGGAATCTCTTTGTGAAAGTGCAACTTACAAATGTAGACTTTTTTGTTACATAACTGCACTCAAAACCAAAACAATGTAAAACTTTAGAACCTACAAATCCACTTAGTCCTACTTCTTGTTCAGCCAATTGAGAAGACAAACAAGTTTGTTTACATTTGCAGGAAATAATGCTGCTCCCTTCTTGTTTACAATGTCACCTGAAAGTGAGAACAGGTGTGCACATACACTGTTGTAGCTGGTGTCACAAGATATTTATGTACCAGATACGCTAAAGATTCATGTGTCCCTTCACGCTGCAACCACCATTCCAGAGGCGTGTCCATACTGATGACTGGTTCTGCTTGATAACGATCCAAAACAGTGCAAACTGATGCATGTTCGTTTTCATTATCTGAGTCAGATGCCACCAGCAGAAGGTTGATTTTCTTTTTTGATGGTTTGGGTTCTGTAGTTTCCGCATCAGAGTGTTTTAAGACTCTTTTAAGACTTCTAAAAGTATGCTCCACACCTTGTCCCTCTCAGATTTTGGAAGGCATTTCAGATTCTTAAACCTTGGGTTGAGTGTTGTAGCTATCTTTAGAAATCTCAAATTGGTACTTTCTTTGAGTTTTGTCAAATCTGCTGTGAAAGTGTTCTTAAAATGAACAACATGCTGGATCATCATCCAAGACTGCTATAACATGAAATACATGGCAGAATGAGGGTAAAAAACAGAGCAGGAGACATACAGTTCTCCCCCAAGGAGTTCAGTCATAAATTTAATTAACACATTATTTTTTTAACGGGTGTCATCAGCATGGAAGCATGTTCTCTGGAATGGTATCCAAAGCACGAAGGGGCCTATGAAGGGATTGCTCTACAGCAGTGGTCTCCAAATTTTTTTGATCACGCATCCCTATCATAAAACTTTTTGAGCCCACCCCCCAATATATGTATATTTATTTATGTATAAATTATATATATGTCCTACTGTACTAATATATTGTGTAAATATAAAACATACACACAAAAAATAGAAATTAAAAAACGCGATAAAGGTGAAATATTTTTACATTTTTTTTATTTATTATTAATGGTACAAAAAACCTTTTTGCTTTCACTTTAAAAATTATTATTAATATTTGTAATGAGAGCAATGTGATTGAATATGCTTTATTATTTTGAAAATCTTGGTTTAACACTTCGATACAGTGGGCACTCCGGATGGGGTGCGGGGTCTGGGAGGGAGTTAGGGTTCGGGAGGAGGCTCAGGGCGGGGTGCGGGAGGAGGCTCAGGGCGGGGGTGCGGAGGAGTGCAGAACGCTTACCTGGGGCAGCTCCTGTTTGGTGCAGAGGATGTGCAGGTGGCTCTGCGCAGCGCAGCACCCACCCCCATGGCCACGATTCTGGGAGCCGCCCACCCCCACACCCCCTGGCAGGCAGGGCTACCTGGAACGCAGGGGCTTTAGGGGCTTCAGGGCCTTGGGCTAAGGGGGCCCCAGGGCCCTGGCCTGCAGCTCTAAAGCCCCTTTCAGAATGTGGCCCTGCAAACACGAGCTGGAGGACTCAGGGGCAGCCATGCAGCCAGCGGCCAGAGAGAAGCGGCACTTTCCCTTCAAAGCACCGGTTCTCTCCAGCCGGCTTTGAAGGGGAAAGTGCCGCTTCTTTCCCGCCGCTGGCTGCGCGGCTGCCCCTGCTCCTCCACAGGCTGGAGGACTCAGGGCGGCCCCCCCCTTTTTTTCCCCTCCACGGTGCTCCTCCTGCCACGCCACCCTTTTGCTCCAGCGGCACTCCTGCTGCTGTGCCCCCCAATCGATCGTCATGCGCATCCGTTGGGGTGCGCACACCGCACTTTGGAGACCAGTGCTCTACAGAACTTGAATTGAAAATACTATTTCTTTAATTTATTATTTTTAGAGTGCAAATATTTGTGATAAATAATATAAAGTGAGCACGATACACTTTGTATTCTGTGTTGTAATTGAAATCAATATATTTGAAAATGTAGAAAACATCAAAAAATTTAAATGGTATTCTATTATGTTTAACAGCGCGATTAATCACGATTAATTTTTTTAATCACTTGACAGCCCTAGTGAAAAGATGTTTTTCTAAGTGTCAGCTTTGCAATCTCAACCAAGTTTGTGAGAATCAAACTGTATATTTTGCAGTCTCATAAAACATAATCTGTACTGAAGGTTCTGCTGGCCAAGTATTGCCCTTGGTTACACTTATGCTTCTCTGTTGTCTCAGTTCAGTGATATCTGTGTGAGCCCATTGCTTTCATTAGATTTGTACATAGAAGTGATTAAGAATTTAGTAAATTTTGTTGATGAACAAGAAGGAATAGACTCCAACTGATTCTCTCATAGCTGTGATGACTTTTCTGTACTAACAGAAGGAGTGAAAACCACAGCCAGGAATATCAGAAAGTGTCTCTATACCCACAGGAAACAAATTTGTGGATTTTTACAGTGTCACTTTTCAGAGTAGAACTATGTATATTGCATATTTCCCAATTTACTTGAACAGCCAATCATATCTGAAGAGCAAGTACGATGATCATTTTTTAAATTCTTTATTATGTGTTCTTTAAAGTTATTTGGCTTTGTCACTAAACACAGTTTAGTACACCTTATTTACAAATGCAAAACCCTGGTTGATTTAAATATAACACGATAACCTTTTTTTATTCTCTCTCAAAAAACTTTAGTGGGGTTCAAAGGTTTTTAGGAATGTTGCTGTAATTCCACCTGGAACGGGAATGGCACACCAAATGAACTTGGAATATTTATCAAGAGTTGTTTTTGAAGTTAAAGATTTCCTATATCCCGACAGTGTAGTTGGCACAGATTCTCATACAACTATGGTAAATGGTTTGGGGATCTTGGGATGGGGTAAGTATTCTGTACATGACTTGATAATTTCAATTGCATTGTAAGAGGTTTTTTTACTATATAAATGGAAAATAATTACTATTTAATACTTTCTTTATATTGGATATTTCTCTATTTCAAGCCTAATAGCATTTCAGAATTTGAAATTTTATTTAGGGGAAACATATTTTGAAGATAGTTTAATGACATACGAATAATGGACTGAAATTGTTTGCAGTTCTTCTAAAACAAGGGTGGGCAAACTTTTTGGACCAAGGGCCACATCTGGGTGGGGAAATTGTATGCAGGGCAGGAGGTTGGGGTGCAGGGAATAGGAGGGGGTGCAGTGTGCAGGAACAGGCTCAGGGCAAGGGATTGGGGCATAGGAGGGATGCGGGGTGTATGGGGGGGACTCAGGGAAGAGGGTTGGGGTGGAGATTGTGGGAGGGGGCTCAGGGCAGGGGGTTTGGGTGCGGGGTGCGATGGGGCTCAGGGCAAGGATCGGGGTGCACAGGGGTGCAGGGTGCTGCAGGGGCTCAGGGAAGGGAGTTGGGGTGCAAGGTGCAGGCAGGGGGCTTAGGGCAGGGAGTTGGGGGGCGGGGTGCAGGAGGGGTTCGGGCTCTGGTCTGGTGCCACTTACCTAAAGCGGCTCTGGGGTGGCAGCAGCGCACACCGGGGCCAGGGCAGGCTCCCTGCATGCCTGCCCTGGCCCCACGCCGTGCCGCTCCAGGAAGCTGCCGGAACCACGTCCTTGTGCGTCCTCGGGGGGGGGGGGGCACAGGGCTCCATGTGTTGCCCTTGCCACGGCTCCAGATACCTCCCCCGAACCTCGCATTGGCCGCGGTTCCCCATTCCTGGCCAAATGGATCTGTGGGGGTGATGTCTGGAGGCAAGGGCAATTCACTGAGCCCTCTGCCCCCCCAGGGACATGGTGCAGGCCGCTTCTGAGAGCAGCGCGGGCCTGTGGCACCACAGGGAAATCCCGCGGACCGGATCCAAAGCCCCGTGGGGCCGGATCCAGCCCACAGGCCATAGTTTGCCCACCCATATTCTAAAAGAAACTAGAGAGATTCCATATAGTAAGGCCAGTTTCATTCCCAGGATAATAGTGATTCACAACCTAAACGGTTGGGTTTTTAAGATATTTATATAATGCATAGGTGAGTGTTTTGATATTGTCATTGGAAATCAGTCAAGAACGGTGTATCCTGAGAAGGGTTTTGAAGGAAATCATAATATTGCAAAGCTCTTGTTACTGTAGTTAGATGCACATTGGCACGGCAGTGTGAGGAAGTTTCCATGCTGTATGTGTGCTCTGGATGAACAGAAAACGTCTATCTAACACCTTAATATAAAATCAGTAGTAGATATGGTACACCAGCAGGATTAAAATGTGATAATTTGAGCAGTAGTTTTGCAAGATTCTTTCATGTCCGTCTTTTTATTAGAAGACACGTGTATTGTACATATTGTCTTTCAGTTGGAGTCAGATACAAATAAGCATGTGTTATTGTACAGATTAGTATAGCCTTTAGCTTCAATAGGAGGAACTTCATTGGACTTGAATATGCACTTCAAAATGTTTATTATGTTAATTAATTAGCACAATAAAAACAGTTTAATATTTTACCTCTAGGTGTTGGCGGTATTGAAACAGAAGCAGTAATGCTGGGAATGCCAGTTGCACTCACTTTGCCTGAGGTAGTTGGGTGTGAGCTGACAGGCTTAGCCAGCCCACTTGCTACATCCATAGATGTTGTTCTGAGCATTACTAAGGTAATTTAGAATTCTGTTTATCCTAAATCAAGCAGACTTTGTTATTGTGGGAGTTCTACCAGAGATGCTTGGGAAGTGAAATAAAAGCTGGACATGAGTCAGCAGTGTGCCCTTGTTGCCAAGAAGCTAACGGCATTTTGGGCTGTATAAGTAGGAGCAGTGCCAGCAGATCGAGGAACATGATCGTTCCCCTCTTTTCGACATTGGTGAGGCCTCATCTGGAGTACTGTGTCCAGTTTTGGGCCCCACACTACAAGAAGGATGTGGAAAAATTGGAAAGCAACCAGCAGAGGGCAACAAAATGATTAGGGGACTGGAACACATGACTTATGAGGAGAGGCTGAGGGAACTGGGTTTGTTTAGTCTGCAGAAGAGAAGAATATGGGGGGATTTGATAACTGCTTTCAAGTACCTGAAGGGGGTTTCAAAGAGGATGGATCTAGACTGTTCTCAGTGGTAGCAGATGACAGAACAAGGAGTAATGGTCTCAAGTTGCAGTGCGGGAGGTTTAGGTTGGATATTAGGAAAAACTTTTTCACTAGGAGAGTGGTGAAACACTGGAATGCATTACCTAGGGAGGTGGTGGAATCTCCTTCCTTTGAGATTTTTAAGGTCAGGCTTGACAAAGCCCTGGCTGGGTTGATTTCGTTGGGGACTGGTCCTGCTTTGAGCAGAGGGTTGGACTAGATGACCTCCTGAGGTTCTTCCCAACCCTGATATTCTATAACTCTTGCAGTCTCTGATGCAGCATCATTAACTGTAGCTATATGAAATGGTAACATTTCTATTAACCTCCTAAGTACGCAACTGCTCATTTAAGTCCTATTTATTTTCTTTTTACCATTGGTCCCTTAGAGGCCTTACATATAACTAAGTATTTACAGACATTTTATAAATGTAATTAATGTCAGTGTTCCCTAGTGAGAGCACTTACAGTCTCTGCAGTGGAAAAACCCTCCTGTTTGCTCCAAAGTGTTCCTGCAAAACCCTGCTTTTGCTCTTAACCTGGGGTAAATCAGGAGTAACTTTACTGAAGTCAGTAGTTACAGTAGTGTAATAGAAATGTAGTGAGAGGATATCTGTCTCTTTGGATCTCCACTCCTGGGCTATGTGGTAAATGGTGTCAGAGTAATTTGTGTCAGTATGGTGAATGCTTCCTTTCTGTTTAGATCCTTATCAAGATTTAATCAGTTTCTATTTTTCAGTTTTTCACTGCACTTGGAGTTTTGTCCTTATAAAGTGGAAAGTGTAAGGGGGTAAATGTCAATGAATCCCTGCTCTCTAAGCCCAGTGAACTAGTTACAGTGGAGTGCACAATCACACAGAAAAGCCTTGTTAGATTTCTGTTCCCAGTTTCTTGTTTCTCAGGATACCCTAGCTGTGAATGCAGCATGCTTGGCTCCAAGAGATGAGAGTGTAATGTTTCACACTGTTTACAAGCAGCTATGCTAGCCTAAGGAGGACAGGTGTTGGCATCCTGAAAGGATTAATGAGGCAGTGTACAGTGCCTCAGAATGTATGGGGGTTTTCCAGGGAAATTGGGGGACCATCAAGGATAAAGCAGCACTTAGGTTTCACAAAAAGAAAAGGAGTACTTGCGGCACCTTAGAGACTAACAAATTTATTTGAGCATAAGCTTTCGTGAGCTACAGCTCACTTCTTCAGTGACCACCCCCAACAAACCAGAAGTGTTGCTTTGCTTAACTGTCTGTTAGTTCCAGTATGGTGGTTTTATTTTCAAAAGTTGTTCCAGTGACACATGTTGCTGCTTAGATATTTGTTATTTGTCTTCTTATCCTGACCTCTACAAATATCTTTTCCTTCAAGTAGTTACCCCATTCTTTTCATTGCCATCCACTGTTCTCTAAAATTCACTGCCTTCACAGCTAGGGTACCTTGGGGAACAAGAGAGGGGTAATAGTGTCTAACTATGCTTTCCTCGTGATAGTACAAAGCACTATCACTAGTTCACTGGGCTTAGAGTTGAGTTTTAAATTCCTTCCTTTGAATCTTTGTCACCTTGACTAGCAAATGAAAAGGCACACGTTGCCTTGTGAATTCCTGACTCCTCCTAGCAACACTTTAAAAAGCATGGTACACTCACTGCTTGAAAATATGCAGAACTGAGTGGGTGGGGAGACGCATCTTGAGGGTTTTTACCTCTGTCAGAGTCCAATTTAAGTGTTAAAAGTTTTGACGTTTGAAGTTTGTGGACATGATTTAGATATAAAGAAGTTTTGCTCTGTATTTCATTTTGTAAAATTAGTAATTGTTACTAATTTCAAACGGTTGCACCAAACATTCCTTGTAGTATATCTTCTTATGTTCCAGATGTTTTATAATTCTGTATTTCATTTTTAACAGCAACTCAGACAAGCAGGAGTGGCTGGAAAATTTGTTGAGTTTTTTGGAACTGGTGTTTCCCAGCTGTCTGTAGCTGACCGAACCACAATAGCAAATATGTGTCCTGAATATGGTGCTATTCTGAGCTTTTTCCCTGTTGATAATGTGACGCTAAAGCACTTAAAGCATACAGGTAAGGATGAAATTAAGGTAAAACACACATGATTCAGCATATTAGCATTTTAAACTCACATGGCAAGTATATTTATCTAAAATTGCATCATGTGTTACATTTGGACAGTATTTTTCTTCAGGATTATAACCTGCTTGATGGAGGTAATGTAGTAAGTTCTGCTGGCAATAACATTCTGTATCATGGGGAGCTACTTTGCAGATCCCTCCCATGAATAGCCTCATTGACACAAAGGAATTTTAAATTTAATAAATTATATTGCTTTAATGACTATCAGCTACCTTTTTCTGTGGAAGTGGCCATTGGGCCTTGGAGCTTATTAGCATGTAAATTTCCTTATGCACTACATTTCATTAATTACTGTTTTTCTAGTTAAGCTAGGAAATAATTTTTTAAAATTAAAATCTTGACAGATGGATAGCTGGCGAGCCTCTGAAGCTTGTACCAAATCTGGTTATATTATGTTTGCTGTGATCAGTCTGATCATTGCCATCACTGTTCAGGGTCAGCTTATTGTTGAGCATGCAGAGGTCGTCTTTGTCAGGACAGACCATTTTCTGCCCCTCCATAAGTTATTCTATAAGGCCAGGAATGGCAACATGGTAAAGTGGTTCCTCTTGACAATTAATGAAATCTTCTTTTTATATTATGGGAAAATATTTGTGAGCATATATTTAAAAGTAGTTTCTGCCAGGATGGGTTAAACATGATTTGCCTGGTAATTGCAGACCTCACAAGCCATTACTTCATCTAACCATAATGACAGGTTTCAGAGTAGCAGCCGTGTTAGTCTGTATTCACAAAAGAACTGAGTACTTGTGGCACCTTAGAGACTAACAAATTTATTTGAGCATAAGCTTTCGTGAGCTACAGCTCACTTCATCGGATGTGAGCTGTAGCTCATGAAAGTTTATGCTCAGATAAATTTGTTAGTCTCTAAGGTGCTACAAGTACTCCTTTTCTTTCATCTAACCAGTGTTTGAGACAGTGTTAGAGAAACATGTTTAATATGGTTTATAACAATTTAAAAACAAGTTCAGACAGAGTTTGGTGGCTGCTGGGAATGGTCTTTTGCAGGATTATTTTGGTGCGTCTCAGCTTCGTTGGTTTTGAGTTACCTTTTGGTTTTTCCCCTTTCACCTCCTATGAAAGTGAGATTCAGTCGCTCCACTTTCCTAATTTGGCTCATAGGATCAAGAAGTTTCTGCTGTTGCTCCCCATAAACCAGGTCATAATGAGAAGGGTACCTGCTGAATGGATGTTCCTTTTCCGAGTTCCATCTTAGACTGCAGTGAGGTGATCAGATGAAAATGAAAAAAGCTCTTAATTATGAACTAATAGTACATATACTTTCAGCAAACTATTCAGTTTGTGTAGCTTGTCAGTCCTTGTTTCAAAGATTGAAGTATTTCACTTTTAGATTTTGTGGGGGTTTAACAAGCTGCTAATAGGACAGAGGTAGAATGTATAGGGACGATTATATGGCAAGAAGACTGATATTCAGGGCAGTTATTAAAGTGCAAAGTCAGAATTGTCATGCATGTCAATAGTGCTTGATTCATGGAATCCATGGGGCAGCACACAGATTGTGTGAATTTGTCACAATATTTATTTCTGAGAACCCTAGTTACAAGTAAGTTATGCTCTTTTTCAGTAGCATACCTTTTCCCATGTCTGGAAATTTTTTCCATAGGCTTTGACAAGGCCAAACTTGAGTCCATGGAAGCATATCTTAAAGCTGTGAAGTTATTTCAGAATGATCAGATTTCTTCAGAGGAACCTGAGTATACCCAGGTATTTATAAAATGACTTTTACTTTTTCAACTATTTGTATTCATTATTCATAACTTATTTTTTATGATTGTAATTGTTGCCACTTTTTAATTGACATTTGTACATGAATATCTTAACTCATAGCTTTGGATAGTTAGATACTTTACCAAAAAACCCAACAACCTTCAGTAGCGCAGCTAGGGTGGGGAGCGGGACAGCGGTCGCTCTCCCACTGAGCAGAAGTGGTGCCTTTTTAATTTGTACTCACCCGGTGGCTCTCCAGGTCTTCGGCAGCAGATCAGGCAGTGCTCCAGGTCTTCAGCAGCACTTCGGCGTCAGGTTCTTCACTCGGTCCGGGGTGGTGGAGGGTCCTTCAGTGCTGCTAAAGACCGGAGTGAGTGAAGGACCTAATGCCGAAGTGCCACCGAAGACCCGGAGCGAGTGAAGGACCCGACGCCGAAGACCTGGAGCGCTGCCGGTGAGTACAAGCGGCGGCGCCTTTTTTTTTTTTTATCTCCGCTCCCCCTGTTTTCTCCACCTGGCTACGCCACTGACAACCTTAAGCACTATATAAGTATAGGATCGGCAAAGGGAAAGGAAAGGGATTCCCCTTTCATCAACCAACTCTTTCAGGGTATCATGCAAGTCTAACTTCATGAGAAATTTTGGCAGCTGGCATCAAAGCTCATGGATTGTTCATGATAAAGCATTGTTAGTAATACTCCATCTTGAAAATGAAAGCCTCACTTTTTAATGGAAAAACATCACAGAATATTCAGATTACTAAACCAGATGGGCCCAATTGCCTTGAAAAACTAGGGCTAAATGTTTTGGGCAATGTTTCCTAGCACGTGTTACTGGGGTTTTTTTCTTTTCCAGATAATACAAATAGATCTGAGTTCAATAACGCCATATGTCAGCGGCCCAAAGAGGCCACAGGATAGAGTGGCTATTACTAATATGAAGAGTGATTTCCAAGCCTGCTTAAATGAGAAGGTTTGTACAACTTTACTTTTAGTGGTTTGGTAGATAGATGTATTGTAACTCATTTTTTGGCTTTCATACTGAACACAATAGTTTATAAAGTCATAGTCCGTAATCTAAAGCATTTATTTTACAAATACTCACTACTTCAATGAGTGTCCCTTGGGCATAGCTCTGTGTGCTAACCATCATAGGAATGTTACTGGGCCTCAAACAGTAGAAAATTTGAATAAAAATTGCAAAAAGCCTCAATTCATATTATGTACCTAAGAATCTACTAAGCAGAAAAGTGAAAAAGTTAAGCAATCAGATGTTCCAAACTTCAACAGTTTTCCATTTAAGTCATTTTTAATTGCTAAATTGGATAGGCACATGAGTGGGAGGGTTTTTTGAGAATTTCTATTTTAAAAACATTGGGGCAAAAATTATTGTACAGTGCCATTTCTTATGAATGAATTAAAAATCCTTCTAAATCAGCTTCATTGTTTGAAATTGAAACGATGATTCTCAGTGTTGTTGGGAGGTAAATTCAGTTTAGTCCAGCTTAATATAACCGTTGATTTTAATCAATTGTTAAATTAACCAAAACTTAAAAAAAAATAAAAATATAGAACATGCCGTAACAACCATGAGCCTCCAATTTCCAATGCTTTTGAATGGGAGCTGAATTTTCAATCCTAAATGTACTGTTAAGTTCAGGGTTCAAGAGGAGCTGGTTACAGCACCGAGTCAGAAGTAGAATTGCAAGTAGCATAGAGTCTGATTCAAAGGCCATTAAAATCTCTGAGTCTGCTGATTCAGTGGGCTTTGGATAAGAACCATAGTGTGTAGCAATCAGCTGTGGTAGGCTTGCCTTATGGCAAGAGAGAAAAATCAAAGACTTGATAGTGGAAAAAAAGAGATGTTCGCGGGGAAGCTGTTTGAACTGACTGGGAATGGTGTGTCTGGGTGGGCCATGAAGACTTCTGGGAGATTAAATGTTACAGATCCAGGCCCTGTTTACCTTTAATCCTTTCCCAGTCAAACTTGGTTTGACAGCTTCCTGTTTGATTAGCTCATCTTTATTATATTTCAGACCATTATAAAATAATGCTGAAGAAATGTATATAATTAATTAGGTTTAGTGCAGGGGTGGACAAACTTTTTGGCCCGAGAGCCACATCAGGGAATAGAAATTCTATGGCAGGCCATGAATGCTCGCAGGTTCAGGGTGTGAGCTCTGGAGTAGGGCTTGGGATGAGGAGTTTGGGGTGTAACAGGGTGCTCTGGGCTGGGACCGATGGGTTCAGAGGGCAGGAGGGAGATCAGGCTGGGGCAGGGTGCAGGTTCCAGCTGGGGATGAAAGGTTTGGGGTGCAGGACGGTGCTCCAGGCTGGGATCAAGGGGTTTGGAGAGCGGGAGGGGCATCAGGGCTGGGGCAGGAGTGTGGGGAGAGGCTCAGGGGTGCAGGCTTCAAGAAGTGATTACCTCAGGCAGCTTCCGGAAGCAGTGGCATGTCCCTTCTCTGGCTCCTCCGTGGAGGCATGGCCAGGCAGCTCTGCACACTGCCCCATCTGCAGGCACCGCCCCTGCAGCTCCCATTGGCATGCCAGAGGGGCATTTGAGTGCGTAGGAGCTGGAATGGGGCCAAGCCCCAACCCAGCGCCCTGGCCAGAGTAGGGCCAAGCTGCGTGGTCCAGCCCCTGACCCAGCGCCCTGGCCAGAGCACTGGGGCCGGGATGAGCCACATGGTCCAGCCCCCAACCCAGCGTCCCAGGCAGAGTGAGGCCGAGCCACATGGTGCGGCCCCCAACCCTGCTCCCCAGCGGGAGCCCGCGGGCTGGCTTAAAGTGGCTCCGGCCTGCAGGCCATAGGTTGCCCACCCCTGGTACTGAGTAGAATCTTGTACATGATGCTGGAGGAGTTGTTTTTAATGGACCAATTATGGTTTATATTAGAAGTCTTGCGCCTTGCCACATGATACACACATTTCTAATTTTGCAAACTACATATACCTGAATGAATGCCTATTCCTTGAAAAAGGGAATTCACCTAAAAGAAGGGGGAAATACTCTAGGGATTTGATCCTGCTTTTGATACATAGGCACTTATTGCCACACATTTTGTACTATTAACAATGGCAGTTATAAAGGTATATGGATGAGCGCATCACTGTTCATTTGAGGGAAATGAGTCCTTGCACTCATCTCTGAAGACTTCTTTGAAAACCTATTAGATTTTAATCCACTCATATGACTGATAAGCACTTTCATGGAGTACATGAGTCTTAAGTGAAGGTTCACATAATCATGCTATGATGAGATACATACCTGTTTAAGTGTGATCTGTAGTTATTGCATTGTCTCTGTTCTTGACTTGTTATATATTTTGTCATCTAGATTGGCTTTAAAGGGTTTCAGATTGCTATTGAGAAACAAAATGACGTTGTGCCTGTTGAGTATGAAGGAAATGAGTACAGATTGTCTCATGGATCTGTTGTCATTGCTGCAGTAATCAGTTGTACAAATAACTGCAATCCATCTGTCATGCTTGCCGCAGGTATGTTGTGACTGGTGACAACTAACTTTGGTTTACTATTACAATCTGGTGTTTACATGGTCTTTGTCAATTTTGACCCAATTCTGCAAATGCTTAGTGCAGGGAATTCCCAGTGTCCAGACCTTTTAACTCAGTTAGACTGTTCATTGTACTTTTAGGCCTGAATTCCTATTATATGTATTGAGAACTGTGTTAATGAGAAGTGGCCTTTATTGTACATAGTGCTGTATAATTTCAAAGTTTCTGTGGCCTTATCAGACATCTATAAAAACTAGATGCCTATGAAGGTAGATCTAATAAGTTTGTGTTTGCTAATGTCAGATCATAAAGTAAGCAGTCTGTATAGAGCTCCTTTCAAAAAGCTATGGATATCAACATAACCATTGATAGTGTCAGGAAGTTTTGATCCCTGAATGAAAGGGTGAAATTTAGCCTATAATCAGATGCCAGCTGAGCTTTAACAGCAGGAATTGAAAAGTCAATGACAGAACTCGAAATAAAACCCAGACCAGACCACCCTTCCATGCTCTGACCGCTAGACCATCCATTAAAACACGGAGAAGAGATTTTCTGTCAAGTAAGGGGAAGAAAATGGGCATCTGTTTGATCTGAATAAGAAAACAAGTATGACTTTTTATTATTGATAAAGCAACTTTGTTATATTACTTGTCTAAGGAATATTACAAATATACTCAGTTTAAACAGTTTCCTTAAGAGACAGTAAATTGTGATTCCCTTATTTTCCCCTCGTCACAGTAATTTACCTACCTGACACCATCTTGGTAGTTATAAATCCAATTGCTCTTCCAAAAATATGCACAAGTCTTATTTAACTATTGTTTTGTTTTTCTTTAGGTCTTTTGGCCAGAAAAGCTGTCGAAGCTGGACTGATGGTTAAACCTTACATAAGAACAAGTTTATCTCCGGGTAGTGGGATGGTTACACATTACCTCAGTTCAAGTGGAGTGTTACCATACCTCAGTAAACTTGGGTAAGTTTAACTTCTTTATTCATACTGACAGAGGGAAAAGTGGTGCAAGTGTAAGTGGATTTATGTATAGTCTTTAGATATGGCCCCAGTTCAGCAAGGTGCCTAACTTTAAGCATGTGAATAGTCCCATTGACTTTGGGACAACTTACATGCTTAAAATTAATCATACACATAAGTGCACGTTGGATCAGGTCTTGGCCCTTGCACATACAATTTACAAGGTGCAGGTGATCTCCTGTGCCTGAGCAGAAGCCTATTTAACAGAGCTCCACCGGAATGGTGGCTTGGATTGTAAATTTTTCAGGACAAAATGCCCTGGCTTGGTTGTCTGAGACACCTACTATACTTTTGACTGCTCAGTAGCAATAATAATCATAATCAAATCACGCTGTATATTAGCTTTGTTTTATGCATGAACTTTATTGTCCTTGCTTACATTTCACTAAGTAATGGCAATACATCAGGAGATACTCTGGAGACCTGACTTATTTTTTGTAATTCACCAAGACAAATGAGAAGTAATGGGATTATTATCTCTTTTCAGTGTACTCAGTATAAAAAATGCCCAGTTAGCAAAACAAATTCCCTCAGCTTCAAATGTTTCACTAACACTCATTTTAAATAATTGAATGTGCTACTTACTCCAGTTTTTCAATGCAGGTTTGAGGTTGTTGGATATGGATGTTCAACATGTGTTGGAAACACTGCTCCCTTGCCAGAAGCCATTCGGAATGCAATAAAACAGGTACAGCTTAAAGATTCTGACAGTGCATATACAATGTAGCAGATTCTTTTCTACTCAAATGGTCAGGAAATAAAAGAATCTGTATAAAATAATATACTTTGTCCTTGGCTGGAATTTTGCAGTGCATTTGGAGATGCATCTTTGCATGCCACATGGAGTATATAAAGTGACTAATTTGGTGTCTGAAATAATAATAAAGTCATAGTGAATACAACTTTATACTACACAAATCTCAGCTGTAAGATGAAGTTTGTGTATTCTTGCAAGAGTTAGTCATATTGTGTATGATATATACATATGCTAACCTCAGTTTCTGCTATTTTCTTGTCATTGGCAAAATAAGGTTAATGATACAGAAATGAGCCACTGGTTGATACTTTCTTTATTGTATATCTAGTAACTCTGTGAAGCACAAATGTGTTTTGGAATATTAAAAAAAGTCATGAGAGTGAGCAGTTTTAGACAGCTAAATGGTAAGCTGCTTTTAGCCTTGTCAGTGCTAAAAGCTGTTCACTCCTCAACGCTGCTGTTAGCAATGAGGGAGTAATAGAGGCATCAGCCTGGGAAAAGATGATGGAGAAGAAGGATAAAAAAGGAGGGGAGAACTAGTCCAGCTGACTAAGAGGAGACATGAGGGAGTTCTGTGACTGGGAGACAGAGTGGGAATAGTAGTGGTAGAGAGCAAATGACCTTTCCTTTTAGGGGCTTCCATAAGTACTTAGGGTGCCTTTAGCTTTTTTTTTTTTTTTTTAGACAATAGAAATCTAAGCAAACTCTCATTAATGCACCTATAAGTTTGTAAGGAGTGCTGAGAAATGTATTTGTTTCTACCTTTCAGGGTGATTTAGTTGCTTGTGGAGTTTTGTCGGGAAACAAAAACTTTGAAGGCCGTCTCTGCGATTGTGTCCGTGCCAACTACCTTGCTTCTCCACCTTTAGTAGTTGCTTATGCTATAGCAGGCACTGTTAATATAGATTTCCAGACTGAGCCTTTAGGTAACTATTTCTTTTATCTCATATTTCAGAATAATACCAGGTTTTCTTTGGGTGCTTTGGCTTAAAATGTCTGCCTGTTAAAGGGCAGCAACTTTTGCATTTTCTGTTTTGATACAGGACTATCAGCCTTAGACCACTTCATCTCTTCTTTTATTATACTCAGATATTTTGTCTCATGAGAGAAGGGGAAATTACATATTTCCTCAGTTTTTCACGTTTGTTTCATTTAACTGGGATTTAAGCCTGCAGAGAGCATTACATTATTATAGCACTAGACAAAGACTGACCATGCTTTTCATTCCTAGCCGCAAAGAAATAAAAAAATCACTTAGCTGATTACCTTTTTGGAATCGGCTGTAGCATCTCTGAATAAAGTCTCAACATATATGGGGGGTTTTGTTTGTTTGTTTTGTTTGTTTTTTGTTTTTGCTTACAAAAAAACCTTTTACATAGGTATTGATCCTAATGGCAAAAATATCTACCTGCATGATGTTTGGCCCACTCGAGAAGAACTTCAGCAAGTTGAGGAGGAGCATGTGATATCATCCATGTTTAAAGAATTGAAAGAAAAAATTGAGGTAAGATAGGTCTGTCATTTTAAATAGTTTAGAAGACAGTGCATTTCTGTATAGCTTTGCTGTATCTTCTGGTTGAAATAGCAGCCGTTATGGAGGGTTCTGTTACCGTAAGTAAGATTAAGTGACAAAGATATGGCCACCTGTATTCTGTTATACTGGGGTTCTTATACAGTGTACGTTATGATGGTATCTCCCACAGTATAGTAGTACAACCTCAGAAAAAAAAATTTTGAGAGTATAAGATAATTGTAAATCAGTTTCCTGATAGTCTAATTGGCTAATATACTCTGCTTTTGTAGAAAGGCAATAAGCGATGGAATTTTCTGGAAGCACCAGAGTCAGTTTTGTTTCCATGGGATTTGAAGTCCACATATATCCGATGTCCTTCTTTTTTTGATAAGCTTGTAAGTACAGTAGTTCCATCTAAAATAATATTTTGGGAAGTGTTAAATACTAAAGTAAGGGGAAAGTTGTGTTTCAGTAAGATTTGGTTGTATCTGATTAAGTTGTGTAGCATTAACCTTGTTTAACTGTCTCTAACTGGTGTTCACCCCATTGGAATGACTGGAGCTCATGGATGGATGCTCAGTTTTTGTCGTGAACAAACCTGTTTAAATAAGATTTGTGCTAGGAATCCTGAGGGAAAAGTATGTATTTTTTTTCTTTTTTCCCCCAATAGGCTAAAGAGTCAGTTTCACTACAACCAATTGAAAATGCCCATGTCTTGCTATATTTGGGAGATTCTGTAACTACAGATCACATATCACCTGCTGGAAGCATTGCAAGGAATAGCGCCGCTGCAAAGTATCTGACAAACAAAGGGTATGGATCGTAACGTATATTTAAGCCCCTTCATTTTCATTTTTTAACTGATTTTTACCAAAAATGTCCCAGGTTTTACAAAAAGTATTATTCATTTTTTTCTGATTTTCATCCTACTTTTTATCCTTCAAATATATTTTAAAAATCTTGTTTTATTAGGAAAATACAATACATTGCATGAGATATATGTATTACAATAATACATTAGTTTGTGTATACATGCAAAGCTGACTGTTGAAGAAGTAAGGCTATGTATTAGTCTACTCTAGAAGATGCACATAATAAACAGGCACACATGCAAGCTCTGAAGTGTGTGTGCATCTGAATGTACTGATGAGTCTCACGCCCACCATGTACACATTTCAAACTGTTAGCAGATAATGGTTTAAAGATTTGACACACTAAAATGGGAAGAAAACAAAAATCTGTCAGAATACGTTTCAGAACACAAGGAAGTATTCAAAAGGAGAAAAGAAGTCTAGTGTGCGCGCTGCAAATGGTGTGGTCCAATTATTAAATGTAAATATTATAGGTAATATTTAACTCTACCACAGTAAACTGTTGATTCAATTGAAAAGTTTTATTTGGGGATAAGAGATGTATTATTTTCTTAAACTCAGAGGTGAAGTTGTGTTTTGAGTTCGGTTTTAGTTCTGCAGCAAACCACACTGATGAATGGAATTCAAAGAATTATTCTACTGAATACTTTTTCCCTGTTTTTCTGTCCAGCAAAATAAACCCCTATATTTACCCTGAAAAATATTTTTGCACTGATTTTTCACCAGTTTTTTTGTTGTTGTAGTAATAAACATTGATAAATTCCTAGGAAAAATTAAATAAAAACAAATCTGAAAACGAAGGGCCTTACATATATTTTATGAAGCAAATGAATCTGCTTTATTTTTGTCTCAGTGGGGAACTTAATTTACCAAATAAACAACTGATCATCAAAAATTGTTTTGTTCTGTAAATGCCATTATGCATTAGAGAAATTAATTGTGTATGTCCTGGCTAACATGTAAACTGTCATTGCTGTGATTGTAGGCCATCACCAGAAATATATTTGAAAGCTCTTTTGCCTTGTGAACAGCTGAAATCTATTTTAAATGATCACATCAATGAGGTTAGACCATTGTAAAAAGATAATGGTCTGCTGCCAAATCCATCTCAAAACAAAGATGAATTGTTAATTTACAAAGCAGATAGCACGAATCTTGTGCTAATGTTCTATTCTATGTCCATTGATTTTACATAAGAAATGATAATGTTGCTTTCATTTAGTTTGATGGGTGTTGAATACAGTACAGGGATAATTGCTTACTCCACTGCTGTTGCAAAATTATTGTCCTTGGCAAAGAGGGCAGACTGGCAAATAGATGCACAGAACACATCAGAGACCAGCTTGTTCATAACACGCCTCGTTTAAAGACTGAATTGCCCCTGTATGAATGTGAATTTGGCTGAAGGTTTGATGTTGATTTATTTGAGAGATGAAAACAATTCTGGACCCAATACAGTGAGATGTTAAACACCCTCAACTCCCAGTGAAGTCTGAGGGTACCCAGCTTTTCACAGGAGGTGCAGAGCTCCTCACAGAATCAGACCTTCCATTTGGTAGCACTTTACACGGACTAATTGTACGGTACTGCACCAACAAACCCCAGTTTATTAGCCGAATATCTCAAAATGATGGCTTCCAGTGCCCACTGTTTACTCATGACTATCTCCTTCAGTCTAAATGAAGGGTACTTTCTAGAAGTAAAAATGAATTCACCCTCACTGCCAACACAGCTATCTCACTCATGAGACTAGAACTTGTAGATACTGCTCATGGTGATTTCTTCTATAGACTGCTTAACCAACATTTGTTAGAAAATTAGTCCTCTAGATTGTCACCAAAAAGCCACTTAAAACTTCAGTTCAGCTACGGTTGTAATGCTCATTAGCTAGTGCTCCATACCACCTAATGGTAAAAACCCTCCAAAACAATATCAGTAGACTTTCTGTTGAATAGTAAATACTGTCTTATGATATTGTAGCCTCACACCTCGTGAATTCAACTCTTATGGAGCTCGAAGAGGTAATGATGCTGTGATGACCAGAGGTACCTTTGCAAATATGAAGCTTTTGAATAAATTCATAGGAAAACCAGCTCCAAAAACAGTTCATTTCCCATCAGGACAAACGGTGAGCATGTATTTGTTCAAATGACTCTATTAGTTAAGAGCTATGGATTAGAGCTCGTCTAATGATTTCACTTTTTCTTTTTTCCTGCAGCTAGATGTGTTTGAAGCAGCAGAGTTGTACCAGAAAGAAGGCATTCCTTTGATTATTTAGCAGGGAAGCAGTATGGACTGGGTAACTCTAGAGACTGGACTGCAAAGGGGCCTTTTTTACTGGTACTGTTATATTCTCATGAAGTTAGTTTCAAATGTATTGTTTTAAGAAGATGTCTTTAAGCATCAATTCATGTTAGAAGCTGCCTTCAGTTTAAATTTAAATATTTGCAAAATATTGTTTGCTTGAAAATGTATAATCTGTAGTTTTTCTTTGGTAGAATCTGCATAGAAGAGAACAGGTGGTTAGACGGCCAGCTTATAAAACTTCAGAAATGTATAATTTATCAAGTTTGGCCCACAAAATGGGGATCCAACATAAGAGGTTCTAGACTTAGCTAGATAAATGACACACACATATACTATTGGTCTAGGGCCCCAGTCCTGTGGGGGTGCTCTGTATACCACCCAGCTCCCATAGGGGTTAGGGGGAATGAAGGGCGGGCTTTGTAGTAGCTAAGGTAAGTGCCATCCACTTATTTTTGTGCTTGCTTTGACTGCAGTATAAGTAACTAGGGTAAAAAGCATGTTGAGGTTGGCTAACCTACTAATTATCCTTTACCTTTTATGTGGTTTCTTAAGTTTAGTTTAAACTTTTAAAAGTTTCATTCTCTCCCATCACTTCCCAGAATCGTCGCTCTCCCATTTTAGTTTCTGTTAATGTTTTTTTAAGCAAAAAGAGGAACGTGCTGCCTTTTTTTTTTTTCCCCGGCAGCTTTATTTAAAATTATGTTCATATTTTTTAAATGTTTGATTTTCAATTTTAAATTCAATCCACATTTTGGAGTCTTGTGAGTGGAAAAGCTGCACACCATTATTTGGGGTTGAATTTCACTAGTGAGCTAGATCACTGCCAATTTTCAGCTGAGTATTGTAAAACTGCAACTCTTTCTCAAGAAAGGAAAACATCCAGACAAACTAATATTTCTCATTACCAATGCTCTGCATTTTTGATGAAAGTTTTCTCTGTTTAGTTTGTGCATGTGGTGGTGACAGCCATGGGATACATTGCAGACTATTCTGATAAACTGCATTTATCATATAGCTTTGTCTGTCACTTGCTCCCTGCCCATCTATACTCTCCATGTCTCTGGGAAAGCATCTAGCATTCCATGCCCCTCAGCAGCTTCAGATAAACATTTTTTTAAAACGCTCAGAGAAGTGTTTCCTTTTGCCTTCAAACATCAAAAGATCCCCCTAATTACTACAAAACAACAACAGACTCTGAAGCCCTTGGTGGACAGTGTTCGGTCCTGCACTGCTAATAGATTTCAGTTTCAGTAATGTTCTGAAAAATAACTAAAAATGACACCACCTTATTGCACTGGTCTGCTTCCTGGGTTTATTCACTGCCATCTGTTTGTTTTAGTGCCAAAAATAAGTTGTTACTGCATTTTACCCCTGCTAACACTGCAGAGCCAATAACGACGTATGTCCAATAAACCAGACTTCCACCAGCTTAAGATACAGGAGTCTGGAGGTCACTGCCTCTGTGTTAATCAGAAAAATATTTGGTGTTCGTTTTAATAGTTATTTTCATTAATCTTCATTATTATGCAGACTGCTGGCTGAAATCGGAAACCAATTATTTTATTTACATTTTATAGGGTGTTAAGGCAGTTATCTGAAAGCTACGAAAAGATTCATAAAGGTCATTTGATTGGAATTGGCATAGCTCCACTTCAGTTCCTTCCGGGGGAAAATGCAAATGTTTTGGGCCTCACTGGCAAAGAACAATTTTCTGTATCATTTCCTCAAGAGCTGTTTCCAGGAATCACATTGGATATTAAGGTATTTCTAAAATATATCATCTCTATTTCAAGGTGCAGACCATTGAAATTATGAAGTAATATGCTGATTTACTTGAAAAAGCAAACATAGTCTTGCCTTCTGCTTAAACTGCTAGTGAACATAATTTGCCAGAATATCTTGAAAGTACATATAATTTTAGTTGCCGCCTTGTTCCATTACTTGTCTGCATGTGCAGCCCCTAATCACTTCAGTTTTCCCCCTACATAGAAACTTTGTTAAAAGCCAATTAAAGTTTAATCAAATCTCACTCACGTAACTTGCCCTTGCCTTGTTTCTAAGGGATTAAAGCAACAGTCTGCATGATTCCTTTCCACCTAGACATCGCGTTCAATGCCAACTATGACACACTTCGCACATCCATGGGAAATCACTCCTATTCCAGCAGAGAATGCAGCACAATATGCTCCCCA